>NC_141818.1:46406657-47061657 GCF_982586985.1 Callionymus lyra | reverse complement strand
TTTCATCTTTGAAATAATAATCATCGCAAAAGTCCATTATATCCAGTTGGATCCGTGTTCCAGTCCGTGGTGTCACCTCCCTATCGTGGTCAGAGAATTCAGTGAATTCTATATTTCATCTTTGAAATAATAATCATCGCAAAAGTTCATTATATCCAGTTGGATCTGTGTTCCAGTCCGTGGTGTCACCTCCCTATCATGGTCAGAGAATTCAGTGAATTCTATGTTTCATCTTTGAAATAATAATCATCACAAAAGTTCATTATATCCAGTTGGATTCAACCAACTACTGACAGATCCGTGTTCCAGTCCGTGGTGTCACTTCCCTATCGTGGTCAGGGAACTCTTGTTTGATTCCTAGTGAATTCTATTTTAATTTTTTATTTTGTGTGTTTAATTCTGATCCTCTGGACGATGAGTTTCCTCCTCTTTCATAATCAATCGTTTCAGTTTAAAGTTCTATGGAAGTCGCTGATGATTCTTAAGACATTTTTCCTGGATGATTATTATTGAACCAAAACAAAACAAAAAAGAAACTAAAGCAGCATTTTTCTGGGTCATAGCAAAAATAGAGTTTATTCCACATTACAAAGAAATGTCTTTATATTATCACTCGCCAGGTCTTGGAGCAGAACGTCTGGAAGAGCCTTTGATCGATTCACTGGACAATAAGGTCTTTTGTGTGAGAAGAAAAACATGCCAGAGTTTCTATTAATGTTCTGTGAAATGACTCATGATGGCATCAATATGTTCCGTGTCATGATCTTGCATTAGTAGAAACATTAGTCTGAGTATTATGGGATGTGCATTTCAATTGGTTAACACCAGTGATGTGTTGATGAAGCTTCATGAAACAGTGTCTTGTTGTTCAGAGGTCAGTAGGTGGCGCCATCGGTTTAAAAATTATGTTTCATTAGAACAGTTGTTCAAATCAAATAGTGCAGAGACCGCCATCTAGTGGACTCTGAAGATAACGACACTGTTTCATGAAGCTTCCTCAGAACCATCAAAAGTTTACACTTTTAGTTTGAGTTGAAATAATTAACTTCATTTAATTATTTGAAATATTAATGAAAAAAGTTTCAAGTTACATTTGTACTCCTTTTTTGTAATACAGTTTGTGTTTTTTTTATTTTGAGACAAATCCACCAAACAAAACTCCAGAAATACCCCCAAAAAACAACGTTACCATAACAATGCAGAAATTATGGACACAATTTGTGTATTTAACCAAAGTAAACTCAGTTTTGAAAAAATACTTGGATTCAAAGTGATACTCACCGATTTTCTCCTCACTCTCGAGTCGACTAAGAGTTGGGATTATTTTCAGAGTAATCTGTTCCTTTTTAGAGTTATATACTTGAAAAATACATTAACGTATTTATATAATGAATTATATAAATTATATTATTATTATTATAATAATTATTATTAATTATAATTAATTATATATTAATTTATACAGACGCTATATAAATAAAAAATATTTACTTACTTAAAAACATCCAGATAAAAATCTGTAACGTCCCTCTTGGATTGAATACATTAAAATGAACAAACATATTTACCCTCAACTCTTAAAATAAACAGATTACTCTACAGAAAAATAATACAACCCTTAGACGACATTTTAACAGACAACAATATTCTATATTAGTATAATAAAGTTAGTATATTAGTATAATAAAGTTAGTATATTAGTATACAAACTCAGTGAGGTTAAACTTAAACACCAAACTAGTTGAATTAAAGATTAAATTAAGATTAAATGTATTGTCTAAAACATATTTATTATATTAAATTAAAAAAACAACCTTAGACGACATTTTAAGAGACAACAATATTCTATATTAGTATAATAAAGTTAGTATATTAGTATACAAACTCAGTGAGGTTAAACTTAAACACCAAACTAGTTAAATTAAAGATTAAATTAGGATTAAATGTATTGTTAAAACATATTTATTATATTATAAAAAAAACAACCTTAGACGACATTTTAAGAGACAACAATATTCTATATTAGTATAATAAAGTTAGTATATTAGTATACAAACTCAGTGAAGTTAAACTTAAACACCAAACTAGTTAAATTAAAGATTAAATTAAGATTAAATGTATTTTCTAAAAGATATTTATTATATTATAAAAAAAACAACCTTAGACGACATTTTAAGAGACAACAATATTCTATATTAGTATAATAAAGTTAGTATATTAGTATACAAACTCAGTGAGGTTGAACTTAAACACCAAACTAGTTAAATTAAAGATTAAATTAAGATTAAATGTATTTTCTAAAACATATTTATTATATTATAAAAAAAACAACCTTAGACGACATTTTAAGAGACACCAATATTCTATATTAGTATAATAAAGTTAGTATATAAGTATTCAAACTCAGTGAAGTTAAACTTAAACACCAAACTAGTTAAATTAAAGATTAAATTAGGATTAAATGTATTGTTAAAACATATTTATTATATTATAAAAAAAAACAACCTTAGACGACATTTTAAGAGACACCAATATTCTATATTAGTATAATAAAGTTAGTATATTAGTATACAAACTCAGTGAGGTTGAACTTAAACACCAAACTAGTTAAATTAAAGATTAAATTAAGATTAAATGTATTGTCTAAAAACATATTTATTATATTATATAAAAAAAAACAACCTTAGACGACATTTTAACAGACAACAATATTCTATATTAGTATAATAAAGTTAGTATATTAGTATACAAACTCAGTGAGGTTAAACTTAAACACCAAACTAGTTAAATTAAAGATTAAATTAAGATTAAATGTATTTTCTAAAACATATTTATTATATTATAAAAAAAAACAACCTTAGACGACATTTTAACAGACAACAATATTCTATATTAGTATAATAAAGTTAGTATATTAGTATACAAACTCAGTGAGGTTAAACTTAAACACCAAACTAGTTAAATTAAAGATTAAATTAAGATTAAATGTATTTTCTAAAACATATTTATTATATTATAAAAAAAAACAACCTTAGACGACATTTTAACAGACAACAATATTCTATATTAGTATAATAAAGTTAGTATATTAGTATACAAACTCAGTGAGGTTAAACTTAAACACCAAACTAGTTAAATTAAAGATTAAATTAAGATTAAATGTATTGTCTAAAACATATTTATTATATTATAAAAAAAAACAACAACCTTAGACGACATTTTAAGAGACAACAATATTCTATATTAGTATAATAAAGTTAGTATATTAGTATACAAACTCAGTGAGGTTAAACTTAAACACCAAACTAGTTAAATTAAAGATTAAATTAAGATTAAATGTATTTTCTAAAACATATTTATTATATTATAAAAAAAAACAACCTTAGACGACATTTTAAGAGACAACAATATTCTATATTAGTATAATAAAGTTAGTATATTAGTATACAAACTCAGTGAGGTTAAACTTAAACACCAAACTAGTTAAATTAAAGATTAAATTAAGATTAAATGTATTTTCTAAAACATATTTATTATATTATATAAAAACAACAACCTTAGACGACATTTTAAGAGACAACAATATTCTATATTAGTATAATAAAGTTAGTATATTAGTATACAAACTCAGTGAGGTTAAACTTAAACACCAAACTAGTTAAATTAAAGATTAAATTAGGATTAAATGTATTTTCTAAAACATATTTATTATATTATAAAAAAAAACAACCTTAGACGACATTTTAAGAGACACCAATATTCTATATTAGTATAATAAAGTTAGTATATTAGTATACAAACTCAGTGAGGTTGAACTAAAAACACCAAACTAGTTAAATTAAAGATTAAATTAAGATTAAATGTATTTTCTAAAACATATTTATTATATTATAAAAAAAAACAACCTTAGACGACATTTTAACAGACAACAATATTCTATATTAGTATAATAAAGTTAGTATATTAGTATACAAACTCAGTGAGGTTGAACTAAAAACACCAAACTAGTTAAATTAAAGATTAAATTAGGATTAAATGTATTTTCTAAAACATTTATTTATTATTTTATAAAAAAAACAACCTTAGATGACATTTTAACAGACAACAATATTCTATATTAGTATAATAAAGTTAGTATATTAGTATACAAACTCAGTGAGGTTAAACTTAGCACCAAACTAGTTAAATTAAAGATTAAATTAAGATTAAATGTATTTTCTAAAACATATTTATTATATTATTTAAAAAAAAACAACCTTAGACGACATTTTAAGAGACAACAATATTCTATATTAGTATAATAAAGTTAGTATATTAGTAGATAAACTCAGTGAGGTTAAACTTAAACACCAAACTAGTTGAACTAAAGATTAAATTAAGATTAAATGTATTGTCTAAAACATATTTATTATATTATAAAAAAAACAACCTTAGACGACATTTTAAGAGACAACAATATTCTATATTAGTATAATAAAGTTAGTATATTAGTATACAAACTCAGTGAGGTTAAACTTAAACACCAAACTAGTTAAATTAAAGATTAAATTAAGATTAAATGTATTGTCTAAAACATATTTATTATATTATATAAAAAAAAACAACCTTAGACGACATTTTAACAGACAACAATATTCTATATTAGTATAATAAAGTTAGTATATTAGTATACAAACTCAGTGAGGTTAAACTTAAACACCAAACTAGTTAAATTAAAGATTAAATTAAGATTAAATGTATTGTCTAAAACATATTTATTATATTATATAAAAAAAAACAACCTTAGACGACATTTTAACAGACAACAATATTCTATATTAGTATAATAAAGTTAGTATATTAGTATACAAACTCAGTGAGGTTGAACTTAAACACCAAACTAGTTAAATTAAAGATTAAATTAAGATTAAATGTATTGTCTAAAAACATATTTATTATATTATATAAAAAAAAACAACCTTAGACGACATTTTAACAGACAACAATATTCTATATTAGTATAATAAAGTTAGTATATTAGTATACAAACTCAGTGAGGTTAAACTTAAACACCAAACTAGTTAAATTAAAGATTAAATTAGGATTAAATGTATTTTCTAAAACATATTTATTATATTATAAAAAAAACAACCTTAGACGACATTTTAAGAGACAACAATATTCTATATTAGTATAATAAAGTTAGTATATTAGTATAAAAACTCAGTGAGGTTGAACTAAAAACACCAAACTAGTTGAATTAAAGATTAAATTAGGATTAAATGTATTTTCTAAAACATATTTATTATATTATTAAAAAAAACAACCTTAGACGACATTTTAAGAGACACCAATATTCTATATTAGTATAATAAAGTTAGTATATTAGTATACAAACTCAGTGAGGTTAAACTTAAACACCAAACTAGTTAAATTAAAGATTAAATTAAGATTAAATGCATTGTCTAAAACATATTTATTATATTATAAAAAAAACAACAACCTTAGACGACATTTTAAGAGACAACAATATTCTATATTAGTATAATAAAGTTAGTATATTAGTATACAAACTCAGTGAGGTTAAACTTAAACACCAAACTAGTTAAATTAAAGATTAAATTAAGATTAAATGCATTGTCTAAAACATATTTATTATATTATAAAAAAAACAACCTTAGACGACATTTTAAGAGACAACAATATTCTATATTAGTATAATAAAGTTAGTATATTAGTATACAAACTCAGTGAGGTTAAACTTAAACACCAAACTAGTTAAATTAAAGATTAAATTAGGATTAAATGTATTTTCTAAAACATATTTATTATATTATAAAAAAAACAACCTTAGACGACATTTTAAGAGACAACAATATTCTATATTAGTATAATAAAGTTAGTATATTAGTATACAAACTCAGTGAGGTTGAACTAAAAACACCAAACTAGTTGAATTAAAGATTAAATTAGGATTAAATGTATTTTCTAAAACATATTTATTATATTATTAAAAAAAACAACCTTAGACGACATTTTAAGAGACACCAATATTCTATATTAGTATAATAAAGTTAGTATATTAGTATACAAACTCAGTGAGGTTAAACTTAAACACCAAACTAGTTAAATTAAAGATTAAATTAAGATTAAATGCATTGTCTAAAACATATTTATTATATTATAAAAAAAACAACAACCTTAGACGACATTTTAAGAGACAACAATATTCTATATTAGTATAATAAAGTTAGTATATAAGTATACAAACTCAGTGAGGTTAAACTTAAACACCAAACTAGTTAAATTAAAGATTAAATTAAGATTAAATGTATTGTCTAAAACATATTTATTATATTATTTAAAAAAAAACAACCTTAGACGACATTTTAAGAGACAACAATATTCTATATTAGTATAATAAAGTTAGTATATTAGTAGATAAACTCAGTGAGGTTAAACTTAAACACCAAACTAGTTGAACTAAAGATTAAATTAAGATTAAATGTATTGTCTAAAACATATTTATTATATTATAAAAAAAACAACCTTAGACGACATTTTAAGAGACAACAATATTCTATATTAGTATAATAAAGTTAGTATATTAGTATACAAACTCAGTGAGGTTAAACTTAAACACCAAACTAGTTAAATTAAAGATTAAATTAGGATTAAATGTATTTTCTAAAACATATTTATTATATTATAAAAAAAACAACCTTAGACGACATTTTAAGAGACAACAATATTCTATATTAGTATAATAAAGTTAGTATATTAGTATAAAAACTCAGTGAGGTTGAACTAAAAACACCAAACTAGTTAAATTAAAGATTAAATTAGGATTAAATGTATTTTCTAAAACATATTTATTATATTATTAAAAAAAACAACCTTAGACGACATTTTAAGAGACACCAATATTCTATATTAGTATAATAAAGTTAGTATATTAGTATACAAACTCAGTGAGGTTAAACTTAAACACCAAACTAGTTAAATTAAAGATTAAATTAGGATTAAATGTATTTTCTAAAACATATTTATTATATTATAAAAAAAACAACCTTAGACGACATTTTAAGAGACAACAATATTCTATATTAGTATAATAAAGTTAGTATATTAGTATAAAAACTCAGTGAGGTTGAACTAAAAACACCAAACTAGTTGAATTAAAGATTAAATTAGGATTAAATGTATTTTCTAAAACATATTTATTATATTATTAAAAAAAACAACCTTAGACGACATTTTAAGAGACACCAATATTCTATATTAGTATAATAAAGTTAGTATATTAGTATACAAACTCAGTGAGGTTAAACTTAAACACCAAACTAGTTAAATTAAAGATTAAATTAAGATTAAATGCATTGTCTAAAACATATTTATTATATTATAAAAAAAACAACAACCTTAGACGACATTTTAAGAGACAACAATATTCTATATTAGTATAATAAAGTTAGTATATTAGTATACAAACTCAGTGAGGTTGAACTTAAACACCAAACTAGTTGAACTAAAGATTAAATTAAGATTAAATGTATTGTCTAAAACATATTTATTATATTATAAAAAAAACAACCTTAGACGACATTTTAAGAGACAACAATATTCTATATTAGTATAATAAAGTTAGTATATTAGTATACAAACTCAGTGAGGTTGAACTTAAACACCAAACTAGTTAAATTAAAGATTAAATTAGGATTAAATGTATTTTCTAAAACATATTTATTATATTATAAAAAAAACAACCTTAGACGACATTTTAAGAGACAACAATATTCTATATTAGTATAATAAAGTTAGTATATTAGTATAAAAACTCAGTGAGGTTGAACTAAAAACACCAAACTAGTTGAATTAAAGATTAAATTAGGATTAAATGTATTTTCTAAAACATATTTATTATATTATTAAAAAAAACAACCTTAGACGACATTTTAAGAGACACCAATATTCTATATTAGTATAATAAAGTTAGTATATTAGTATACAAACTCAGTGAGGTTAAACTTAAACACCAAACTAGTTAAATTAAAGATTAAATTAAGATTAAATGCATTGTCTAAAACATATTTATTATATTATAAAAAAAACAACAACCTTAGACGACATTTTAAGAGACAACAATATTCTATATTAGTATAATAAAGTTAGTATATTAGTAGATAAACTCAGTGAGGTTAAACTTAAACACCAAACTAGTTGAACTAAAGATTAAATTAAGATTAAATGTATTGTCTAAAACATATTTATTATATTATAAAAAAAACAACCTTAGACGACATTTTAAGAGACAACAATATTCTATATTAGTATAATAAAGTTAGTATATTAGTATACAAACTCAGTGAGGTTAAACTTAAACACCAAACTAGTTAAATTAAAGATTAAATTAGGATTAAATGTATTTTCTAAAACATATTTATTATATTATAAAAAAAACAACCTTAGACGACTTTTTAAGAGACAACAATATTCTATATTAGTATAATAAAGTTAGTATATTAGTATAAAAACTCAGTGAGGTTGAACTAAAAACACCAAACTAGTTGAATTAAAGATTAAATTAGGATTAAATGTATTTTCTAAAACATATTTATTATATTATTAAAAAAAACAACCTTAGACGACATTTTAAGAGACACCAATATTCTATATTAGTATAATAAAGTTAGTATATTAGTATACAAACTCAGTGAGGTTAAACTTAAACACCAAACTAGTTAAATTAAAGATTAAATTAGGATTAAATGTATTTTCTAAAACATTTATTTATTATTTTATAAAAAAAACAACAACCTTAGATGACATTTTAACAGACAACAATATTCTATATTAGTATAATAAAGTTAGTATATTAGTAGACAAACTCTGTGAGGATGAACTTAAACACCAAACTAGTTAAATTAAGATTAAATGTTTTGTCTAAAACATGTTCTGGGATGATCTTCCTCCCCTTTAAACTGTTGTGATGAAACTGACGTGTTTATTTATTGTTTAAAAAACGATCCAATGATTGGTCCAAAACACACGATGTTCTTCTCTCTCCTCGCGCACGTGCACGCGTTCCTCCAGACCCTCGCGAGCTCGTGTTTTGTGAACGAGATGAAAACATGAATGATGAGCAGATCCTGAATGGAGGAGAAATGAATGGAACTGTTGCTCTTCCCGCGGCGCCAGCAGAATCTCCCGCCTCGCGATAAAGAAGCTCCTCCGCGCCTGATCGTTGGATCACATTCCGGGGAGAAGGTTTGAAGTCGCGCGTCGCTGGATGGAGACGCCGAGGCGTCGCTCTCAACCGGGGGGTGGTGGTGCTGGGAGGGGGGGGTTCGGAATCCAAAGACGAGCACCGGGGGTCAGGGATGGAGATGAAGACACAACGTTCCGACGTTCCATCCGCGCGGTCCGTGCGCTAGAGCGCGCGGCGAGGCGCTGAAACCCCAGGAAAGTTCTCGTGGAGACCATGAACTTCAATGATTCTCAGGTGAACACCACCTTCCTGGAGCCCGACGAGGACCAGGACGACGACGACGCCCTGAACCGCCCGCCCTGGGTGACCACGACTTTGGGATGCTTCCTCATCTTCACCATCGTGGTGGACATCCTGGGGAACCTGCTGGTCATCTTCTCCGTGTACAGGAACAAGAAGCTGCGCAACGCAGGTGCGTCAACAACTTTCAACTTTCACGGACTCTGAGCCTGAAGTGACTCCAGTGTTTTCTACTGTTTCCATTTTTATCTGGAGGAACTGAGAGGTCTTTGTGGAGATGCAGGCGAACAAGGAGACACACGTGTGGAGACATGTGGCTTCTGTAGTGCTACGATCTGTTTTCGTTCTTAACGTTTTTCATTCTTACTCCACATTATAAGACTATTCTAGGTGTTCTGAGCATCATTTTAAAGATATATATATATATGATTATAATACTCTATTCTAGGTGTTCTGAGCATCATTTTAAAGAGATATATATATATGATTATAATACTCTATTCTAGGTGTTCTGAGCATCATTTTAAAGATATATATATATATGATTATAATACTCTATTCTAGGTGTTCTGAGCATCATTTTAAAGATATATATATATATGATTATAATACTCTATTCTAGGTGTTCTGAGCATCATTTTAAAGATATATATATATATGATTATAATACTCTATTCTAGGTGTTCTGAGCATCATTTTAAAGATATATATATATGATTATAATACTCTATTCTAGGTGTTCTGAGCATCATTTTAAAGATATTTATATATATGATTATAATACTCTATTCTAGGTGTTCTGAGCATCATTTTAAAGATATATATATATATGATTATAATACTCTATTCTAGGTGTTCTGAGCATCATTTTAAAGATATATATATATGATTATAATACTCTATTCTAGGTGTTCTGAGCATCATTTTAAAGATATATATATATGATTATAATACTCTATTCTAGGTGTTCTGAGCATCATTTTAAAGATATATATATATATGATTATAATACTCTATTCTAGGTGTTCTGAGCATCATTTTAAAGATATATATATATATGATTATAATACTCTATTCTAGGTGTTCTGAGCATCATTTTAAAGATATATATATATGATTATAATACTCTATTCTAGGTGTTCTGAGCATCATTTTAAAGATATTTATATATATGATTATAATACTCTATTCTAGGTGTTCTGAGCATCATTTTAAAGATATATATATATGATTATAATACTCAATTCTAGGTTTTCTGAGCATCATTTTAAAGAGATATATATATATATGATTATAATACTCTATTCTAGGTGTTCTGAGCATCATTTTAAAGATATATATATATGATTATAATACTCTATTCTAGGTGTTCTGAGCATCATTTTAAAGATATATATATATATGATTATAATACTCTATTCTAGGTGTTCTGAGCATCATTTTAAAGATATATGTATATATGATTATAATACTCTATTCTAGGTGTTCTGAGCATCATTTTAAAGATATATATATATGATTATAATACTCTATTCTAGGTGTTCTGAGCATCATTTTAAAGATATATATATATATGATTATAATACTCTATTCTAGGTGTTCTGAGCATCATTTTAAAGATATATATATATATATGATTATAATACTCAATTCTAGGTTTTCTGAGCTTCATTTTAAAGATATATATATATATAATTATAATACTCAATTCTAGGTGTTTTGAGCATCATTTTAAAGATATATATATATATATATATATTTATGATTATAATACTCAATTCTAGGTTTTCTGAGTTTCATTTTTAAGGTATATATATATATATGATTATAATACTCAATTCTAGTTGTTCTAAGCATCATTTTAAAGATATATATATATATATATATTACAAGACTCAATTATATATATATATGATTATAATACTAAATTCTAGGCGTTCTAAGCATCATTTTAAAGATATATATTTATAAATATGCTGATATATATGATGCTTTAAAAATATATTTGCTTTAAAAATATATATTAAATAATGCTTGGAATGCCTAGAATTGAGTATACATATATACGTGGGCATATATATATATATATATATATATATATATAAATAGTTTAAAATGATGCTTTAAAATATATATACAATATTGCTTAGAATGCCTAGAATTGAGCCTTATAATCATATATATATATATCTTTAAAATGACGTTAGAAAAGCTACAATTGAGTATACATATATACGTGGGAATATATATATATACAGTTGTGTAGCATTAAGTATACATTTCACTACAAAAAGTAGAAATCAAGATCAAAAACTTGATCAGAAACTTGTATTTCCTGTGTTTCTAAAGACAACAAATGATAAAACACGAAATAAGCAAATAAAAAACAGAATCAAGGCAGAGATTCTGCGTAGAATATCGACCTTTATTGAAAAAAAGAAAAAGTGCGGTATTACTTTAGATAATGAAATCAATAAACATTTGCTTTATAATGTGATTTCTTTTTTATTAAATTGATATCTTATCTCTTAAGTGGGACTCGACGATATTGCCTTCGTTCAACATGTCTCTGTCGGAACTCAGTTTACAAAACTGAATTATAATTTAAATTTAAATGATTTCTTTTTTTTTTAAAAACAATGTACTGACTGTATTGGAGTTGATGTTGATTTTTGCATTAAAAAATTGTGAGAATATAAAATGACATTAATATTAAATCTATGACAACCTAACAATACATCATCAGCGTATATATAGATTCTCAGTTTCTTTTTTAAAAAATAATATTGTTGTTCATTGTAGTGATGACTTGTGAGTAAAAAAAAAATATTTATCTTCTTCTTTTCTAAGCGTCTGTTCACTAACTTTGACTTAAATGAAAAGTTAAGTCATGAATACAACCATTTTAGCATGAATACATTTGAATTCCACGTATTTGAAAAACGATTAATTTCATCTCCATCGGTCTTCGGTTGTTGTCGTCACACGGAACCTACTTTCCCAGCAGCCATAAATCCACTGACCTACTCAAAGACTGTGAGCCGCTAAACAGGATCAGGGAGGCAAAGAGAAACACTATAGCAATTATTGTCAAATCAGGGTGTGAGTGTGTGTGTGTGTGTGTGTGTGTGTGTGTGTGTGTGTGTGTCACGTGCCTCCTGGCCTTTAATAGACTAATGCCCTCATGTTTTTCCCTCACGCACTCCAGCTTGAAGATGCAATCGAATAATAATAATAATAATAATAATGCTCTTGGAAGCGCTCGCTAATGGAGCTCGGAGAGGCCTTCACTCGTCCGCCTGTCTTCTCGCCAGAGGACCTCCTTGGAGAGTCAAAAAGAAGAGAAAACCCCAGAGGTCTCTCGTCCTGCTCCGGTCGTCCCGCGGAGTGACAGCGACACATTTCACCGCTGTCGGCGGCGGCAGGACTGGAGTCGGGTGCTTGGCTAAAATACTCGCCCGACGTTGTCATTTCAATCACCCGTCCTTAGGTGCAGGTCTGAGTCGGAGAGAGGGAGGGAGGGAGAGAGAGAGAGAGAGAGAGGGAGCACATGCCCTCAGAGGGGCGCTCAATGTTTCGGACCCTCTGGCGTTCCCTACGATCTCTCGTAGCTGGAGGTTTTGAATGATTCATCACCTGAGCTGAAAACACCAGCCTTTAAGTTCCAGTCAAAACACGCGACGCGTCGCTCGGTGAAACGATGACTCTTTCCTGAGAGTCTCTGTCCTCTTTCTAACCCCTTTGTCTGGTCTCGTCTGTGTCGATATTTGGCTTCACACTGCATTTACGACCACTGTTGCTGATGCTGTGTGAAGTGAGACTCAATTGGACAACGATTTTTTTTTTCTGGAATATTTCTCTTTGCGTTGGTAAAATACTCACTACCGTATTTTAAACCAACAAAGGCGGCGGACACCCTGGAAAGGACGCCAGTCTGTCGCACGACACACAAAGACTCACACACACCAAGGAAACAACAAGTTCCCAATGAACTTCTTAAGTATTTGGACTGTGGGAGGAAACCGGAGTAAAGTGATGGCGCCACCTACTGACCTCTGAACAACATGACACTGTTTCATGAAGCTTCATCAGACCTTCACTTTATGATAGTCCCAGATCTTTTGCTAAATGTGGCTAATAAAAGTCAAAGTGATTTCTGTGCTAAGCGTTTAGGTTGTCCCCATCCTCCACCAGGGGTCGCTGGTTTTGTCAAGAGTCATTTATTAAAGCAGAAATAGTTAATGTTGAAAAATGCATTGCAAGTGACCCCCGCCCGAAAACATTTGAATGATTAGATTACAAGAAAACAAACTAGGATGTCTCTCAATGGGGGATCGGTGGCACAGGGAACTTGAAAGAACAAATTGGCCGGAAAGGACGACCCCTGGGCGGGAAATTTGCCTTAAATATAGAAATGTTTCTACAGATCGGAACCTTTTCTGCCCGGGACTACTGACCTGTACAGACGCCGGGAGATCGTGCGTCCGGTCGATCGTAATTGAAAGCTTGTATTTTCTTTGACTTGAAGCGGCGAATAAACGACCCGTGACACACCGATCATCTTTCTCCACGACGCGAAGCATAAGACCCGGGACGGAAGTGACGACGTGTCTGAGCGTGTTTTGACCCTTTTAAAACAAAGGATAGAAATCAGACGGTGTGTGTGTGTGTAAAGTCACATATTTGACTTGTGTACAAGGAAGTAGAACAGAGTTTACAGGTAAAACACTGAAGAAAAGAGCTGTTAGTTCGCTGTTATATCGCACACGCTGTTGATTGTCTTACTGTTAACTAGTTCTCTATCGACGGAAGTGACAAAGTTCTACTAGCTAGTTGTCGGTGTGAGAAATATTGTTGTGGACTTTTTCTGACTGATTGAGCTTCCTTATGGACCCATATATGACCCATAGGCAAAATGTTGAGTTAAAAACAATCCAGATTTGTCAGAAAAGTATTTCCTCTTTTTTTTTTAAACTAGGATTATTTGTTCCGCTGTGATATTTGACTGGCGTAGCGAAGGGAAAACTGCTCGACGAGCCAGTTTCAGACGCTAAAGTCGCCTACGACGGAACGCGGTATTTTTGGAAAGCGCCAACACAGCGTCACGGCGCCGTCAACCACGGGATCAGATGTGAGCCGGAGGAGTGGAAGGAAGAGACGAGATACATTCATGGAAGCTTTGAAGTGTAGATCCACGCACTGGCGCTTCCTGACTCGCGATGGTTCGCACGATTGTGATCGACCGTTCTTTTCCCCCCATCGTGTTGTCACCGCCTGTTTCTCCGGATCGTTTAACAATTCATTCGACGATTCGTTCTGATCAAAGGTCCGACGTCGGCGAGCGAGAGGAAAACGATGAAAACGTTCCCTGGTCTAATTGTGTTTGGTGAAACGGACTGAGCACTAACCAGCTCTTGGAGGTCCAGCGGTGTCGCCGGTTCATGCCTCGGAAAAGCATCGGCTCGTTACCGCCTGAAACCTGCGACAGGCGCGTGTCTAACCGGCAGCTTCTGCCGCGTCAAGGTTTTTTTGGGGGAAAATCCATGCAAATTGGCAGACATGCTGATTAACACCATTCATACTGTTTTGAACATTTGTTTGAACGGACTGGAGGAATTTTATGACGGCTGGAATTTAAATCAGACTAATCTGCTCTTCAAACAATCGCTCGGTGGGTCGTCCCGGTTGTTCCTGTCAAGAGTGAATCAAATTTCCTGTTATTGAAAAGGGAGGAAAAAAAAGATACGTCTGCATACATTTTTCTTTTCATTAAGTCAACGTTGTCCAAGAGTGGGCAGCAGTCCAGACGGAACAATAAATGAAAGAGTGGACAATGGTCGACAGAAAACGGCTGGTGAGCCAGAAACGCATCACGCGGGTTGAGACGCGTAAGATTTATTTTGAGAACGAGGCTTCGCAGGGTTTGGAGTTTATTGTTGCTCTTTTTGTTAATTAAATAAAAATTAACCTTATGACCCTGTAACGTCAGTATTTATTAGCGACGGTCTGATGAAGCTTCATGAAACAGTGTCATGTTGTTCAGAGGTCAGTAGGTGGCGCCATCAGTTTAAAAATGATGTTTCATTAGAGCAGTTGTTCAAAACAAAAGGAAAAAGGGACCGCCATCTAGTGGACTCCGACAATAATGACACTGCTTCATGAAGCTTCATCAGACCAGCACTAGTGCAAAGTATCCTTTAAACTGCTCAGTTAAGTCCTGTTTTCTCTCTAAAATAGCTTTTTGTGTTTTCGTGATTCGCCCAAATATTGTCTCATATTAAGGCTAATGCTAAGATATAAAGATAATGCTATTGCTGTATTTGCAACACAATGAGATCGAAAATACTACTAATAATAATAACAACGTAAAAATACGACCACTACATAGTCCAGGGGTGGGCACTTTTAATTCTTAAAGGGCCACACTCAATTGTGTGAAAAAAAAACCTAAAATAAAGGACATGCGTCATCAGACCATGACTTGTATTAAGATAAATAAGATGCATTTTTTTTCTTGTATACATGAGTTTTTTTCAAAACATTTCTTCAATTAACTTAAAATAAATGTTTTGAGGGATTAATATATACACACAAAATTACACACAAAAAATGTGTGTGAAAAGTTATGTGAAAATGCAAATGAATAATAAATACAAAATACATTTGTTAATGCATTAGAACCATTTATACTGTTCATAGTACTATTCCCAGGTCTGACATAGTACTATCAAAGGATTTGTTTTTTTTCCTCCAAAGAACCAGCGTTGGATCATAGCCAGGATGTCACTTTCGATGCAGTTTTTGATAGAACAGAAAGATAAATAATTAAGACATTAACATTTATTTTTAAATTATAATCATAATGAAGGCTTAAGTATCACAACAGCTTCAAATCCTTTTACGAAAAACTTTGAGACATGATCTGGGCTTGAACTAATTATGTGTGTTTTTCTCAATCCTCAGAACATTTTTATCTGACAGCTAACTATTTTATTTTGTGTTTTTTATTGTATTAACTCTAAATAAAACTTTCTTAAGGTTTTGTTTAAAGATTTCTTTTCACTTTTTTTATGAACATTTCTTGCTCCTTATTTAATAAAGACAATATTTAGAGGAAAGAGTAATTTTTCCATCAGTTTCTTTTACGCAAAAAGTTTATAAATATGTTCACTAGTCTTACTAGCTTTGCTTTTCAAAGTTTTTTCTGTCATATTTTATCTCTTGGCCCCTCACAACACTATGTTAGTTTATGATGTGGCCCCAGAAGGAAGTGTAATTGCTCTGCTCCAGTATGAAGCCACTGGCATGAACAAATCCTCGCGTCGATGCTAGATCCTCGCAGGTGAAGAATCCCGGCAGTCAGCGTTGCTCATTATGACATTTATCTTCTCGCACTGGTTTATTAAAAGAAAATAACTCAGTGAACCCATTATAGCTCCTTTTCTGACCTTTCCGTCCGTGATTTGTTTGTCTTTATCCGCCGAGGCAGACACCGCGGAGTCCGGGGAAGTCGGAATAATACCTCACCTGCTGTCCGAGTCATATTCCCAGGTGGCAAATAATGAAAACTGTGATACGTTCTCGGCTCTGCTGCTGCATAGATCCTCTAAAGAGATCCATATTCAAGTCTTTCTCGCCGGCGCTGCCTGGACCAGCGCCAGAGGGATGTCATTCAAGAGGGTTCTAGATTATTGCACCCCTGGCTTCTGCTGGAATATCACGAGTAATGAATATTTTCCCTCAGAATTAAGTAGTGTTTTCGCTGCGCCTTCCAATTAAAACAGACGTTTTACGTTTCTAAATATCCAGTGGCTTTGTTGACAGAGTCTTGGCGGAAATTGGATCAGGGCTGCGGAGCCCGATGAGGAGCTGAAATGGAAACAAACATCTTTCTGAACCTGATTTAAATATTCGTTTTCTTTTCCCCGGCTTCGTGGGGACGCTCCTGTTTATTGTTTATCGCGGATATCTCCGGAGGGTTCTCGCGCTTAAAGTAAAACGATAAAACATGAAGACGCTGATGTTTAAATAAAAGACACACAGCTTGGAATAATAGATGAAGATTCATTTGATTCATCAAAATCGTTGAGAATATTTTTGGAGAGCTGAGAAAACCCTCACTTGAGAAAAAGTTTAGCAGCACCGTGTCATGTTGCAAGAAGCAGTATAAGAAGCTGTGAAGCTATCATGTGTTCTCGCCCTCATGACGAGCCTCTTCATGGACCTCCATTAGCTCGGCTCCACTTGCAGTGTTTGACAGGAGGTGAGAGGATGAATGTGTGTGGCTATGAAATGCTGGTCGAGTGCAAGATGTCACCCTGATCATCCAGCCGGCATGTGCTGAGCCGCAGGGTACAAAAATCAAACTTTTGGGGGATACATCATGTAAAGTAAAGTAAAGGTTATTTGTAAAGCTTCTTTCTAGACCAGGGTCACAAAGCGCTTGAACGATCAAAAACAATACACAGTTAAAATATATACTTTAAAAGATCAAGACACATAAGACAAACACAGGAGTCCCAGAAAATCAGGGAAAAGCACAAATAAAAATGTTTTCAGATGTTTCTTGAAGGAGTCAGTAGATCATCAAACACAGATGTTTCTTGAAGGAGTCAGTAGATCATCAAACACAGATGTTTCTTGAAGGAGTCAGTAGATCATCAAACACAGATGTTTCTTGAAGGAGTCAGTAGATCATCAAACACAGATGTTTCTTGAAGGAGTCAGTAGATCATCAAACACAGATGTTTCTTGAAGGAGTCAGTAGATCATCAAACACAGATGTTTCTTGAAGGAGTCAGTAGATCATCAAACACAGAGATGGTTCCAAAGCTTAGGAGCAACAGTCTGGAAGGATTTCTCTCCTCTGGTCCTGAAGTTCAGGAACCATCAGTAGATTCTGATCCACAGACCTCAGAGCCCGAGCTGGGGTGTAAGTCTGGATCAGATCACTGATGGAAGGTCTGACCATGAATAGATCTGAAAGTAAGAACCAGAATTTTAAAGTTGATCCTGAAAGAAACTCCTGAACTAACAGAAGAAAAAAATATATATATTTTTTACTCCTCAACTAACAGAAGAAAATAAAATATGAATGTTTTACTCTTCGACTAACAAAATAAAACAAAATAAACATCTTTAACTCCACAACTTACGTTATAAAATGAAATGGGTTTCTAAACTTGAATTAACTTTATGTCGATTTCTGCTCCAGAGCAGTTTGTTTCTCTCTCAGTTCGCTGCACGTCTGACACGTGATCGTCGACACTTCCTTATATGCTCTTCATTACTGAAGACTTATGCTAAATACTCATTACCACGATCTGCTCTCACTTTAGGGATTCATCCATTTAGCACGTTTTTAAGATCCGATCTGAGCCTGCTTCCTGAATCTGGAGGAGGTTTTTCAATTTCAGTTGAAAATGTTGCGGGGATTCATTAACAAACGAGACCCATTGAGTGCTAACCTGAGCGTTTGAAGTCACGTTCAACTGCAGCAAGTATCAAGTTGATTTAACATTTTAAAAAAGGTTTTAAAAGTCTTCTGCCGCCGGTCAGCGCCTGGTTATCGTAGCACCAGCTGGCACCTCCGGATTCATCCCACAAAAGTGTAAACGCGGCGACTGAGCTGTCGAGTGTGTCGAACAAACGATCGCGCCAACAGGGCGGCTCTCGCTCCTCGACCGTGGATTCACGGATAATTCAATTGGTTTGTAAATATTTTCATGGTAACTAGGACTCACTTGAAAATTGCCGTTTATGAGCGATCGCCATCAGCGTTTGCAGAGAGGAAGGAAGCGTGCTGAGGATCATCTCTCTTGGCCAAAGGAAAAGAGGAAATATGATTTAAAACAGGAAGATGGATGAAATGATGCAAATGTTGTTATCTGTAAGTACCCTTAAAGTACCCAAAAGCTACATTTCAACCATATATTTTCTTCCATCTCCACACTGAGAGCTTTGACGATTGTGTAGGCCCTACTTTTAGCATCGATGTGCAGAATCTTCTCGTCACTTGTGAGTTTTAAGGTCACACATCTGCTTCCGACGACGTGGAGGAGATAGTTTGGAAAACAATTTACAGACGCAGCACGCTGCCAGGTATGAATATCATTAACGATAGTTCCGCTCGACACGTTTTCTGAAACAAAACGTGACTTCGGGCGAGTTGTCGTCACTGAGACACATCGTTGTTGGTGTGAAGACACAGCTTCAGGGGTGAAGGGGGTTGGTTTCAAAACCCAGGAGTGATATTTATATCTAAACATTTCTTTTTTTCTGCATGAGATGATAAAAAATTATTGTATATTTTCAGCCTGATAAACCTTTTGTCTTTTTTCTCCGTCTCGCCTGCATATCTGTTTTGCACATTCCAGTTGATCTGCAGATCTCCCCCAATTTGTCATGCAGTGTCAGCGAGAGGTTTGCAAAGTGAAGCTGGCAGTTTGAGAAAGAACACGAGGGAGAATCACAACAATTGAATCCTGTTAGTGTAGCTGTTCGTGTTCGTTTTCTTTTAGGTCTTTCAGTCAACTGCGGCAGGTTGGTGTCAGACTTTTGGAACTCTTTGGTATTGAAGAGGATCAGTGGTCTCGCACCACCAGACCCTCACGCCTCTTGTTTTCTGAATGCGCAGAAAGAAAAACTGACGTTGACAGTTTAGGAATCAACTCTTTCACTTAAAGAAAATATCTACACATTTTACTCGTGTACAAATTAGAAAGTAGAAAAGAGTTTACGTGAAGTGTTTCTGAAGCACACAGCTGTTAGTTCGCTGTTATATCTTCACCCCAGACTCACAAGCCGTTCATGATCTTACTTACTAACAAACTTTGAGGAGTTATTTTCCTCAAGGTCAGCGGTGGAGTTGACTTCTTCTGGTCCCTCTGTGGATCAGCTCTACACCCTCGGCAGGATCCTTGAGGGTGCATCGGAAGTTTGCCCAACCTGTCCACGTGTGTTTTTTGTGGCTCTGTATAAGGCGTTCGATCGTGTCCCTCTGGAAGTCCTGTGGACGGTGCCCTGGGAATATGGGGTTATCCGAGTATCCTGTTAAGGGTTATCTGTTCTCTGGAAGAATGGAGTCACCGCATTAAGTTGGACTCATTTACAGCGAGGGTTGGACTCTTTTAGATTCTTTTATGGACAGAATTTCTAAGCTTGGGATTGGGCCCCTGCTTTTTGCGGATGACGTGGTCCTGTTAGCCTCATCGGATCGTGACCTTCAGCTCTCGCTAGAAATGTTTGCAACACAGTGTGAAGCGGCAGGGATGAGAATCAGCACCTCCAAATCCGAGTCAATGGTTCTCAGCCAGAACAAGCCGGGAAGCCTTATCCAGGTTAGGAGTTTAAGTATGTGGGGGTCCTCACGAGTGAGGGAAGAAGCGTGAGATCGGTATTGGGGCGGCATCTGCAGTTATGTGGACGCTGCACCGATCCCTGGTGGTCATGAGAGAGCTGAGCCAAAAGGCACACCAGTCGATCTACGACCCTACCTTCACCAATGAACGGCGGGTAGAGACCGAAAGAACAAGGTCATAAAACTACTTTTCGCCGTAGGGTGGCTGAGCTCTTTCTTAGAGATAGGGTGAGTAGCAAGAGAGAGGCCGGGAGAGGCTCAGAGGTGAACCACTGCTCCTCCGCGTGAAGAGGAGTCAGTAAAGGTGGAGCCGGCATCTGATCAGGATTCCTCCAGGATGCCTCCCTGGTGAGATGTTCAGGGGAACTTCCCGCTGGTAGGAGACCACAAGGTTGACCCAGGACGCGCTGGAGAGACGAGACCGGTTCCTGGTAGATAGACATCTCTAATCCTCACATTCCTTTCTCACACATGCAGGCATAAAAACAGTGATACAAATATAGTAAGTCAGTAAGTAATAGTTATTTGTAAAGCGCCTTTCTAGACCAGGGTCACAAAGCGCTTTAACAATCATCTGATAGTACCACGTTATCTCGTAAAACATGAAGTAATAATGTAATAATATCACGATATCTTGTAAAACATAAAGTTATATTGAGAAAATACCACATTATCTCATAAAACATGAAGTAATAAAGTAATAATAGTAAGTAAGTAATATTTATTTATATAGCGCTTTTCGAGACCAGTGTCACAAAGCGCTTAAACAATCAAAACAATACTCAAAAAAGTACATACTTTATAGATCAAGATAATACTACCACATTATCTCGTAAAACATGAGGTTATAATTTGATAATACCACATTATCTCGTATAACATGAAGTGATATATTATATCTTGTTAAGTAATTTTCATAAATAGAACTTTCCCATTAGTTTTATTGAATAATAATGTCGGAAAGGTGTGATTTTTTTATCCAAGATAAAACGGCAAAATTCAGTAAAACAAACTTTGTGGTACCAAATTGTTGCGGAAAAAGACACTTCAGGCTTCATGTTAATGCATTTAATGTTTGTTTGTTTTTTTTGCCAGGAATGCCAATTAAAATTTGTTAACGTTTTTATCAGCCACGAATGCTCTCTGAAAATATTGCTATTTATCAGCTTACTATGATGCTGCATTGTTGAGAAGTGAAGTAAATACATTTGACTAAAACCAGTGTTTGCAGAAAACTCCACACACAATAAGCCAGATAAGGATTCCATCTGTTGCAGCTCCAGGTTGATAAGCATCAGCACAGTGTAGCCCGACCGCGTACCACAGGAAAGATAAGGCTCGGGGGGGCGAACAGACTAATTAGAAAACAGCTATAGGTAAAGACTCTGCAATTACTGCACAGTTAAGAAAGTCTGAAGAAATCAACACAGATTATAATCCGCAGTTTTGCTCGCGAGACGTTTAAGTCCCTGCTATGGATTAACTAATGGCCTGGCAGCCAGGACCGTGTCCTCCTGTGAGCGCACAAAAGGCCTGCCAAGCACCTGATAACGTAAAAACATCCGCCTCCGTGTCTGCTGAGTGACTTTTATACCTTTATTAATTACACCTGCGACAGCTAATCTGTACCGCGGTGCTCGTGGCGATGAAGATCTAATGATACAGACTGTTGTGTGTCGACTGTTGTGCGATCATGGGGATGATGCTATCGGCGTTTGTTTTGCTAACCGAGTGTGTCGTTTGTGCTTCAGACTTATCTGTAAATTAAAGATTTACATTAAGATCCAGTGATGGTCCAAACTTTCTGTACATGTTTGACATTTTAAGTATATCTGCTTCGCCTTTATGTTCTATACATATCTAAACCTTTTTTTTTTTGCTTAAAATAATGGCAATGATTTACAACTTATAGTTGGTTCACACAAATTCAATTTTCTACTCACCCTCATTATTTTCAGAGAATTCTGTTTATTTTTAGAGTTATAGGCGAAAATATATGTTCGTTTTAATGTAGCGACTGGACCTCAGTTGTCTTCATCTACAAAAAACAAAACCATTCTATATGTACGAGCCGTATATTTGTGATTTTCCACTAAAAACAATCTTAAATCGAACACCTTTTCGGAACAATTCCTGATGTTAAGGCTTCAATACAAGAGGGATGTTACAGACCAGCATGTATGGAGGTATTTGGATGATTTGAAGTGTCTTTTTGGACGAAGATGAAGACAACTGAGCTCCAGTTACTGCATTAAAATGAACAAACATTTTTTGTGTACAACAAGGAACAGATTATATTACATGAGGGTGAGTAGAAAATGAGTGAAGGAACTATCACTTTAGTGTAAACCTGATGGTTTAATACAATATAGCAAACATTTAATACTGCAACAAACCAAAAAACTGGACCTAACTGCTAGTGTTGGATTTTTAGACATTAGAACAAAAAGAATTGCCCAACAGGAAGAAAAAAACCAAACGAGGAAGGAGTCATCACAGGAGATTAGACTATCTGACACCACAGATTGGAAACAGAACCTTTAAGTAGGTGCAGCTGGAGTTGATTACAACTGAATGGTTCCAGCCATGTTTCATTATCTGTCAAGAGACAGGAACATGAAAAATGTAAATAAATAGTACCTTTTTGTTTGTAGAGCAAAGGTCTTTGAGAGTATTTCTTAACTTGCAAAATATCCTGAAAAGACACTCAGTTTTAACTCAAGTGAGGATGATGTCAGGGCATCATGCAAGGATCCCAGATACCTACTATTTAGTATAATTCCACTATTCTTCAAGCTTAAATGATATTTTAAAAACGTCCATTTCAATTTCTCGTATAAAAACCACAAAACATTTGGGTGTGAAAGCCATTCTCAAGCAACACTTGTTGCACAAGACTCTGTATAGAAATTATAGAAGATGTTGGTACTTTTTGGGTAAATCTAGCCAATGACAGAAGCAACCACACAATATCAACCAATCAGAAGCCCCATAGGCGGGTCTATCTTTTATTTCAGCGTGGCGGTGTCCCAAATCGTGTACCTCTGCACTTACACTTAGTATTATGAGTGCACAAGTTTATTAACCCAATAAGCAGTGTGTGAAAATGTAGTGCACAATGAGCAACAAATTGGTGCACTTCAATGAACAGGAAATTGAGTGTGGATCGATGCACACTTTCCACCCTTAACGGCCGCCATCTTAGTGACGTAGATGAAGCTAAACTGAAGCTACGTCGCTGACGACGGGTCTTCCGAGAAGATACCGACGTAAATGTCTCAAGAAAACACAAATTTGACCACAAAACAACACAACAACAATAATAACACAATGAAACACAACTTAATAACTTGTTTCAATTGGGGAAGTGCGCTGTTATGTTTCAGCAATAGTGTTCCAACTTTGCCATCAGCATTAAAAAGTAGTAGAAGAAGTAGCAGCAGTGTTTGATTTGAGTGTACTATAAACCTGTGCACTCGGAGTAGTGCTTGATTCTCTACTCACACAGACAACAACACGAGGTCGAGACATTGTAACTTAACAACAGTGTACTGGTGTCAAGTAGTGAAGAGAAGCTTCGTAAAGCAGTGTCATGTTGTTTAGAGGTCAGTAGGTGGCGCCATCCGTTTAAAAATGAGACCGAGTGCAGAGACCGCCATCTAGTGGACTCTGAAAATAATGACACTGCTTCACGAAGCTTCATCATCACTACTGTCAAGATATATGTTGTTCAGGTTTCTACACTCATGATCCGCACTTTGATTTCGGTACAGTAAATTCCAAAAACGCCGTTCAGTCGGAGGAAATAATCTTCCGGCTTTCAAAATAAGAGCACAAAGTGCCATCTGCCTTGGACCCATGATTTATCACACTATTGTTTAAAATAAATGTTTAAAATCTTTTTTTTTTTAAGTATTTAAAAAAAAATTATAGACTTTTTAGAAAGCAATTTATATTTAAATTATCACCCCAAAAACAAAATGGCTTTATAAATACATGTCATTGTCAAAAGGGCACAGGTTTACGACGTGTCATGGATCTCCTCTAGAAGTTGTAGACTATTAACCAAAAAATAACATGCATCAAGTATTCTCAGGCTCACTTCCAGTTCTCTTACCGGGTTTTACAATTTGGTTCACTTAATTGGACCTAACTGGTGCCTGATAATGTGGAGGACTTTCTGTTTTCTGTTGATGGGAAAGAGCCACAGCCAGAGTGGTTGACAGTTGCATCATGGAAGCTGCCGTGTAATTACAACAAGGACAGTTGGTTTTCTGACGGGTCGATGCATCTGATTTGATCTGATCAAGAACACTGCTCTCCCTCCTATGAGCTCAGGGTGGACTTCGGAAATGTATAGTAGTTGCGAGATTATCTGGGTCACACAAAAGCTGTCCGTGGCGATCCATCCAATATGGTTCTGTATATCCAGAATTTTGATGTATTTTCCACAGCTGCTCCTGTGAGATATGCCTCTTTTTTTTTAATATTCTGCCTTGTGTCCGTATCTGTGAGTTTTGCACCTCGCCACAGACTTCTGCTGCTCTGAGGTCTCTGCTCACAACCACTAGCATCAACCACGCACAGACGCTTTTTCCATTTCCACTTATATTTAGCCTTCCAGGCTTCATGTTTCGTGACACCTTGTCTGTTCGCATTACTTTGACCCAACAGTCACAAAGGCGTTCGTGTCGGCCGACTGTACCTGTAACATCTGCCAATAGCAATTTGCGTCATTGTCAGTCGAGCGCCGGGATAATCCAAACACACTCATGATGACGTTTATTTATATCCAGAAATGTTTTGTGCGGCTCAATGCCTTTTAGGAATTATGATGGAGGTTTTTACCGTTTTTTATTGTCAGTGTAAAACCCTTGTTTTTTAATAATAAGCAGGGGATATTAAGACGGACGTCATGAGGTTAAATAATGAAAGTTCACCTTAAATTCCAACTTCACTCATTTTCTACTCACTTGTATGTCGACTCAGGGTTGAGATTATTTAAAGAGCGATAATGTAAGTCCTGATAATGGCTGCTAACGGCGCCACTTTTCTTCGTCCTTCCCGTACAAAAAGACAAACTTAAAAACATCCAAATAACCTCCATACTGCTCGTCTGTAACGTCCCTCTTGGATTTAAACCTCGAGATAAAATTGAAAATAAGTTCCGGTCTGTGTAGCATGTTAGCTGTTTAGCTTGACTTATTTATATAGTACTGATGGTCTGATGGAGCTTCATGAAACAGTGTCATGTTGTCTAGCGATCAGAAGGTGGCGCCATCAGTTTAAAAATGATGTTTCATTAGAACAGTTGTTCAAAACAAAGCAAAATAGTGCAGAGACCGCCATCTAGTGGACTCTGAAAATAATGACACTGCTTCATGAAGCTTCATCAAACAGTCAATAATTATTTATATTTTTCCTAACAATTCTTCTTGTTAGGATGTAATTCCAAGTGGGACATTACATACGAGCAGAATGGAGGTATTTGGATGTTTTTTGTGTGTTTTTGGACGGGAGGATGAAGTAAAGTGTTCTTGACCGTCACATACTTTTCTGCCTCTAACTCCGAAAAGATACAGATTTGCTCTAAGAAATCGACACAAGGGTGAGTAGGAAGTGAGTACAATTTTGGGCGAACTATCACTATATTTCAAAGTATATTTCAGAAATACGTACAAAAAGAATTTGGTCTTGATTTCCGGACCATGTTCCCAAAACATCTGTCCAGGCAATCAGGCTGAAATCCCCCCCCCCACCCCCCCTCCAAAACAAAAAGGCTAAGCTTGGTTGAACTCTTGTGCTATTTTGTGCCAAATTTACTGGAGATTTTGTGACCACTGAGCCAAGCAGCAACACTCCTGTCTCTCCATCTCTCTCTCCCTCTCTTCTCAGAAGTACAGACTACTGCAAGTGGCTTGTTTCCCCTCCACAAACAAGTTTTCGCGCATTCGCAATAATGTAACAATCATTGCATTCCACTCTCAAGCTCCGCCCGGCTCTTGCCATGCTTGTTTTATTTTTAATCGCGTACAATATTCTACCGCGGAAACTTTGTTCTGCCTGATAGGAGCTGGGAATGACGCACATGGGAAGCTCAGGGCAGTGAGATCAAGTAAGACCTAATGCTCGTCCGAGGGGAATTATGCATAACACATGCGTTCCGCGGAGCGCCGACCGTAGAGTGGGAAACTGTTTGATTACAAGGAGACATGGGTGGAGAACGGGTGACTCAGCGGTCAGAGCAATGCTGCCTGATGATAAGAATCCTTCCAGTTTGAATCTCAGTTGAGAGAATCGGGAAACAACAGACATCCTGCTCACTCAAGGTGCCCTTGACTCCGGCTCCCAGTCCTCCATCTCCACTCGCTCGCCTACAATAGGTTGGATTCGGCCGCTTCGAGCTGTGAAAGCGTCAGATTGTGTGACTGTTAACGCAGAGCAGTCAGGGGTAGAAGAAGAAGAAGAAGAAGAAACAAACCTCCATCCCAGATGCACACGTTCTGTTGTTTTGCTCTTTCATTATCTGAATGCAAATCAAGATTGCAGGATGATTGACATGTGGTTGATGGGGAAAATGAAGGTAACGTTTCACTGTCAACATATTTGATGATTTATGAGCGGAGACGTCAACACCTCCGTTTTCTGTGAAGATTTTAAGGAGGATTTTCCAGCTCAAAGCAAGGGGTTGGAATTATAGCATTCGGTACAACTTTGTAGCGTGGCTAGTTTAACATTCACTCCCAAAGTCGCACACTTCTGCACTTACACTTTTATTTTGAGTGTGTCCCAAACGGCAGCGTGCTATAATGAAGTGTGCAAAGAGTGCTCAACTGGCCAGAAAGTTAATCTTACCACATAGCGAGCTACTAACTCGTTATCAATGTCGTCGTTTATTTTTCACCGGCACACCTTTCGCTGACTTCTCCGTCTTCCTGTTGACGCTCGACATGCATGAGGTCATAAGTAATTAGATGTTTAGCCTGTTAGCCGTTATTGTCATATTGTCATGAAAGTCATAGTTCACCCGAAAATTTAAATTTCACTCATTTTCTACTCAGCCTCGTGTCGACTAAGAGTTGGTATTGTTTGTTAATTTTAATGTAAAGACTGGAGCTCAGTTTTAAGTAAGTAAGTAAGTAATTTGCATTTATAGAGCGCTTTTCCAGACCAGGGTCACAAAGCGCTTAAACAATCAAAACAATATTCAATAAAGTACATACTTTAAAGGTCAAGATAAAACTGATAACAAAACAGGAGTTCCAGAAAATCAAGGAAAAGCCTGAACAAATAAAAATGTCTTAAGATGTTTCTTGAAGGAGTCAGTAGATCATCAAACATAGATGTTTCTTGAAGGAGTCAGTAGATCATCAAACACAGATGTTTCTTGAAGGAGTCAGTAGATCATCAAACACAGATGTTTCTTGAAGGAGTCAGTAGATCATCAAACACAGATGTTTCTTGAAGGAGTCAGTAGATCATCAAACACAGATGTTTCTTGAAGGAGTCAGTAGATCATCAAACACAGATGTTTCTTGAAGGAGTCAGTAGATCATCAAACACAGATGTTTCTTGAAGGAGTCAGTAGATCATCAAACACAGATGTTTCTTGAAGGAGTCAGTAGATCATCAAACACAGAGATGTTTCTTGAAGGAGTCAGTAGATCATCAAACACAGAGATGGTTCCAAAGCTTAGGATCAACAGTCTGGAAGGATTTCTCTCCTCTGGTCCTGAACCGTGTTCAGGAACCATCAGTAGATGAGTGAAAACACTTTGAAGTTAAATGTGGACAAAAGTGAAACTCTGGTGATTGCTCCTGATAAGGTTCCAGGGTTGAGTCAGTACTTGGGTGACTTAGGTCAGTCTGTAAAACCGAGCCTGAGAAACCTGGGTGTTGTATTTGATAAAGACATGTCTCTTGCTCAGAAATGAACAAATATTTTTGTCTATAACTCTAAGAAAGAACAGATTACTATGAAAATAATCCCAACTCTTAGTTGACATGAGGGTGAGTAGAAAATGCGTCATGCGGTGATAAACCTCAATGATTGACCAATCACAGCAGAGTGGGTGGGGTTCTGGTAAACACGATTTCATATCTAAAATATGAAATGTTTTCAGTGGGCGGGGCTTAAGCACATTTTCTGATGTAATACTCTAATGAAAAGAGAGTTTTGTACAAACAGACACATACTGATGATTCAACAGAGGTAAAACATCTATTTAAGAATTAAATAAATACATTAGTTGCCCTTTAATCTTGAGTTCCGGGATATTAAGTTCACAAAGTCTTGGTTCTGAGTTATTAAAGGTGGGTTATCACCTGTAGACCTTGAAAGTAATTAAAGTGGATCCATACACAGACTCACTGAAAGTCTCTTACCTGCCAATAATGATCTAATGCTGTGACCAAAAGTGAGTTGTGTTAGTACAATATTGCTCATGATATCAAGTGATACTCGAACACTCAACAAATCATCGATGAAACCAAGAGACGTGAATGAAAGTCTCCGCCGGCACGTGTGGAAACAGCACGTCTGCTTCCACGTGGAAGTCTTCGCCTCGGCACGCAATAAAATCATGAAAGAAAGAAACAATCCCCAGAATACTCCGGAACGTCGCCGTTCGGGAAGCTAAATTGGGAACGTGTTAGATAATCAAACCTATTTCTAGAAGCGAGGCATGTTTATTTCGGGATGACTGAGTTTAACACTTTTGGCTTGAGGATTATGTGATTTTCCTTTTTTTTTTTTGTTGTTGTCTTTCATGAATTTATCCTCAATCCTCTCGTGAACTCAGATTATGTAAGAACACATTGCTGCGAATGTGTCCTGGTCCATTAATATTAAAGCCTCAAACTTCTTCGGGACACAGATGCTGGAAACAGACATTGATATAATATTCAAGACGTCAAACAGTGGCAGGTCAGCAGAGGTTTTAGTAAACATTTTAACTTTCGCAGGTATACTTCAATCATACAATGAGGATTTTGTTGAACTTCCCGAGCTGCTTCTGTTCTGGCGGCTCATTCTGGCTTATATCCGTAGATATAAGTGTGTGTGTGTGAATGGTTGTGTGTCCGACAGGCATCCTGTCCAGGGTCAAGACATTGGGATAGGCTCCTGCCCCCCCGCGACCCTCATAAGGATTAAGCGGTAAAGAAAATGAATAAAATGTTTATGCCTAACTATATAAGTTAACACAAATCACAAGACTTTTTTAAGCAACATCGTCGTCCTGTGACCAATGCAGACAACTGAATCTCCTTTCTTTAGACTCGCTGATGAAAGCCTTTGGGTCACTGTGTTTAGCCTATCATTTAGTCATGTTTGAGCTCCTTTATAATGTCTAAATAAAGTCTCAGTGGACCGCCAAGATCCATGGTACAGTACTACAGTAATTAGAGTGTTTTCCCTACTGTCACTTGCTGTTTACGTAACAGAAATACAAGTTTCGAGGAACGTTGCATTCATGTCCAAGTCTTACCTTCACTAAAGGATTAGCTCGACAGCGCTGAGGCCATGAAATCGTATCTGCCACCGTGACAAGAACCTCTTGTGACTTTGTCCAATGACTCGGCCTCATACAGCCCCAGGCTACGCCAATGACCGTGGTGGTTATGTTTTTGAATTTCTTATTAGAAGATGTCATTGTGTTTCCAACGCACCCAGGGGGTAGCAGAGATCCCCTGTGCTCCAATCACTTAAGACTATTTAGCAACAACTGGTGAAAATATGTCAGTAATGTTAGACAACCTTGTCTCTGACCCACCGCTGTAGGAAGGTTTGATGGTCACGTTGACAGGAGTGGAGAGCATCGTGTAAATACTAGCTTGAAATTTCTGCTGAGTCATGGTCAAATATTGTATAACATATGGATGACAACCTTCTTTGTATTGCAGTCTTCCCGGTCTAGCCAGACTCCGGTCAAGAGGCGGAGTATGATCTAGTTCAGACTGTGGTGCACTCACATGTCAGTAAAGTTGACCCCTCCCATTACTAAGCAAATCGTTTTAAAGCTTAAAAACTATATTTCCAGTTTTTATGTGGCCTGCCTCAAGTGGACACTCTATGAACTAGAGTTCATAGAGTCTATGAACTTGTTAAAAAATGGAAGGTGACACTTAGTTATGACTCTTAAAAACTTCAAGTAATAGTAGTTTTCTACACAACCTCATGTAGAGTAAGGGTTGGGATTATTTTCAGAGTAATCTGTTCCTCGAGTTAAATGGAGAAGTGTATGTCCACTCGACACTTCAGTCTACTGTCTCTCGCAAGATTAGTGTTTCCTGTATTTGTAGCATATTAGCCTTGTGGCCTATGCTAAGAACACGCTTAAAAATATAGACTTGTTTCATTATTTAAAAACATTATTTATTTGTTCTATTTATATATATATTGCACTATTTTTTACTTATTTATATTTATACTTTTATATACATTCATTATATGTAATATTTAAAACATTTATTTATTCTGTTTATATTATATTGCACTATTTATAACTTATTTATATTTGTATTTATACAATCACGATATGCTTTGTTTTTTAAACAATTGCCAAGTAACGAAATTTCTTTGCCAGTTTTCACTGCTGTGTTCTTCTTTGCAATGACAATACAGCAAGTCTAATTTTATCTCTTAAAATGTTATTTCTCTTAGAAAAATGCCAGATAAAATACTAGTTTTCCTGGATTAAAGGACATAACTCACACAGAGCATGTTTTTTTTATTCAGTTTTTTTACAATTCTACAGTTGTAAAAATCCTAATTGTACACGATTGTAGCCAAAAAATGAGGTGAATAATTTTCACGAGGCACTAGTCAACGACTAACTTTCCCGATCTAATGGGACCAGCGTCGGTTCAAACAAGGTTCCTCCTCACGATGACAGGAGAGCGGCGGAGGCGCGAGGCTGACGTCAAGCTTCTTGATGTTTATGTTTCTACGGCTGGTGATTATTTTCTCGCCGGTTAATGAAGCTTTTCTGAAAAACAGATCGCTGACATGTGTGTGTACCGCTTGTGTTGCTACTTAGCGCTGGGAACAGTGGCACAGGAAGTGTTGTGACGATGGTGAAAGCAGCAAACACATGAGATGAGTTTAATATAGAGATTAGTGTGGATTTGTCATCCTGGCTGATCTTTATGTGACTTTGCGGTGGCGCTTTGACAAGCAGTAAATAGGGAATTAGGGACTGTCTGAAAGCTTTATGGGATGATGCTGATCATCAGATACAACTGGGACGCCGCTTAAAACTTGAGAAATATAAGCGAGGGAAAGTGATGGGTTCAAACCATGTGGAAGGAATTTAGACTATGCTATAAGAAGATTATATGGAGCCCTTTGAGGTCAATGGGGTTTGGATGGCATGATGGGAAAAAATACACGACTAATGAACAGAAACAAACACTAAACTTCAACTGGGACGTGGGAATTGTCGCCTTTTTTACAGAAATATAGTCCGTTTACCTCCGGCGGTGATACAAGTCTTGAACAGTGTTGGGTAAGTTACTTTAAAATGGTAACAAAGTGAAATTACTAGTTACTCATTACTTTCAAAGTAACTAGTTACTAGGCAAAGTAACATTTTTGAATGAGAGGGATGAAGGCAAATTCTGTGAGTGTGAGTTTGGATGCTGTGATTAAACAATTTGGACAAAAAGTAGAAAGAATAAATACAATAAAAAATCAAAATAAACAAATTACGGATGCACTGATGGGCAACACTTTTGTAGCAAACACAGATTGCCGACTTCTCAAAAGGCCAATTCTTAATTTATTTCCCCCCTAGAAACTTACACTTACAAAAGTCACTTTTTATTCAATTTTCTATTGATCAAACACACAAGTATTAATTAAAAACATTACAATACAATTGAGCAGCACTGTATTATAAAGACAACAACCTTTACATTACATTAAGAAACTCAAATTGTTAAATTAAAATTAGAAAATGTCATCTTCACAAGTTTGCATTTACAAATACCAAATTATCCCATTAAGCATAGTTTTCACAAAAACAATATTTTAAAACCTGAGTCAACTCCAGATCCTTCAGGAAATCCAGAAAAACCTGTTTCATCAACAAGCCAGACACTTTATTTTGTCTGCAGACATCTCTGCGTCTGCTAAATGGCCTTGTAAGTATCTCATCACACGTCATTCTGTGTTTCTAGAACTTCCTAGTTCTGAAAGAACTTTGACACAAAAGTTGCAAAGGGAGAAAAAATGGCCTGAAAATCTTTTTCGGGCGTATACATATTCATGTGTTCAGTCGAGCTGGCAGAAAGCGCTTCAATGCGCTGGAGAGAAATCCAATTTAAGTTCAGACAGAATTCAACAGGAGGCATTGAGATTTAGTCACGGAGCAGCAATCATACATTTGTCTGGAACACAAACCGATGTTTGTTCATTTTATGTTACCGTCTTTCTAAATGGTTCGCATCTCAGCGAACAACAGTGCTCAGTGTCAATGTTCTGTCTGGACGATGAGAAGATGGACGTCAAGTGTTGACGTTTTACACAGGACTAAAAACTTTGTATTCACTTACACTGCAAAAAACTGACCAAAAACAGTGTTTGTGTCTGTGTTTGTGTCTTTTATACTATTGTAACATTTTATTTTCATGTCTTAACAAGAAGGATGTGTCTCGTCTGCAGTTCATACAAAACTCTGCAGCGAAAATTCTGAGCCGCTCTAGTAGAAGAACTCACATTTCTCCGATTCCTTAAAACTTCCAGTTTCTTTCAGGGTCAAGTTTTAAATTCTTGGGCCTCATGTTCTAAGAAGTTCGTAGATCTTCTACTAAATATGTCCGGAAACTGTAACTGTACACAAAAACTTTATTTACAGACGATCAAAAACATCTCAAAATGAGTTTAATAAGAATGAAAGTGTAAATCAGTAACTTAAAGAGTATTGATGATGAAGATGATGAAGATGATCTGATCGTCTGAGTTTCATAAAAAGTGTGACGCAACTGCAACACACACGCAAGTTCTTATTTCGTTTATAAAATAAAATCGTTTTGTCTACAAATGAACAAATCATGTGACGGTTTATTTATACAAGTGTTTTTCAAAGAGATGCTTTCATTCTGCAGCTTCACTTTGATCAAAGGTTGTTTCACAAAAATCTTCATGACTTTTGTTGACTTGAAGCATCAAACGAGAATTATTTTCTTTGTTATATTATAAAAACAAGCTCATAATTCCTTAAATTTTTCTTCTGAATTGCTTGAAATAGCAAATTAAAATAATCAGTATAAAACAATCTATGTTTTCTTAATAAATACAGATCATCAGTTCGGTGAATGAGAACATATTTATAAGTTTGTGAACAATTTGATATCCACTCGTGTAACTACTGACACTTGTGTGTTTATTTATGATCAATATTGATCGTTAATGTAACTCAACATCTCAACGTGACCAGTGAGGCTGACATGCATCTGAGCAGCTGATCCGAGCTACACGACCTACAGACCTTGTGAGAATTACGAAATGCTTCCGCTCTTTTCAGTATTCATACAAATGGACTTTGACATGAAAGGTGGCTCTGATCCGGAATTACACCCCACCTCGGGCTCTGAGGTCTGTGGATCAAAATCTACTGATGCTTCCTGAACTTCAGGACCAGAGGAGAGAAATCCTTCCAGACTGTTGCTCCTAAGCTTTGGAACCATCTCTAAACGTCTTAAGTAACATCTTAAGACGTTTTTATTTGTTCTGTTATTTAAGCGCTTTGTGACCCTGGTCTGTGAAAGGTGCTTCACAAATATAAATTACTTTTTACCTTTTACTACTTACTTACTTACTATTGAATGATATAGAATGATCAAGTATTAACAAGAGTACTACACTATACTAGATTAAAAAACACAATATATGTTCTTTCAGTGCTTTGAATTGTACTGAAGTACAATTTTGGTTGACTTTGTTTAATTACTCTACAAGTATCTTGTGTTTTTAGTTGTTTCCACTTCACAGAGATCATAAACAATGTAAAACCCGGTCAAGAGAGACTTCAATGTGATGCTACTTTTCTTCAACGAAAGCATTTATTAATGTGTATTTTAGGTGTGTATCGGAATTGTCTTGGCCTCGACGGTCTCCGATCACAGTAGTATCGTTGTCTAGGGGCGGAGGAGGCCTCCAGGTTGTTCTCTCCAGCCTGGATGAGTCCAATCTAGGAGAAAGTGTCAGGTTGTTGACCTCAAAGGCATGTCGAGCTACTGACCGCACGTCAGGTTGTCTGTCATCCGTCCAAACCCCCCAACCCTGCTCCAGGTGGTCTGCATGTTCAGAGCAGTGATCAATAATCCTCCGCCAAGTTGATTTAAACACTTAGTCTGTGTCAGCTGTCAAAAGACACAAAGAAACTGCAGTTTTGAGGACAGATGGGGAAGTCTAAACAGTGACCACGCTACCTTCCCAGCATTCCTCACCAGGTTGAAATGTGTTTGCTGTTAAATTGTACAGCATCTGTCGCTAACAACTTACGGCGATAAACGTATTTTGGTAGCAGCTGCGCAGCATGATAAGATCACAGCAACGGTATGTCTTCGGGATTCAATACAAGTTTGACGATGAAACAATGATTTAAGTTATTTTCAAGGCCTGGTCCATGAAGACCAACAAGATGGATGTCAACTGCAGGTATTGAGATCAATACGTCGGTAAGACCAAGTAAATGGTTCTTATTTCTATAGAGATTTCCATGCTTGTGCACTCAAGGCTCTTTATACTTACCCACCCGTTCACACACAATAATGGACTGAGTAGGCTGTGACACAGCATTTCAACCGACCCTCACCAATGAACAACAAATGTTAAAGGGATAGTTCATCCAAAATTTAAATGTCACTCAGTTTCTACTCAACCCCATGTCGAAGGGTTGGGATTATTTTCAGAGTAATTTGTCTTTTTGGAGTTAGAGAAATAAACATGTTTCCATATGACGGCCACTTTTCTCTGTCCTCATATACCACATAACACTAGTAAGTAAGTAAGTAAGTAAGTAATATTTATTTATATAGCGCTTTTCGAGACCAGGGTCACAAAGCGCTTAGACAATCAAAACAATACTCAAAAAAGTACATACTTTAAAGATCAAGATAATACTGAGAACAACACAGGAGTTCGAGAAATTCAAGGAAAAGCCTGAACAAATAGAAACGTCTTAAGGTGTTTCTTAAAGGAGTCAGTAGATCCATCAAGCGCAAAGAGAGAGAAGATCGTTCCAAAGCTTAGGAGCAACAGCCTGAAAAGATTTCTCTCCTCTGGTCCTGAGCCGTGTGCGTGGAACCATAAGTAGATTCTGATCCACAGACCTCAGAGCCCGAGCTGGGGTGGAAGTATTTCCTGTCTTCGCAGCAGGTTAGCCTTTTTGCTTCTGCTACAAACAAGCTTAAAATATGTGTAGAAATAGATTAAGATAAATGTTTTTCTGAGCATTTTCTCTTGTTGAAGCTTCATTGAGAGATGGATGTGACAGACGAGCAGTATAGAGGTTTTTGGATGTTTTTAAGTGTCTTTTTAGACGAAGAAAAGTTGACCGTCACATAGACATACATTTCTGCTTGTAACTCCAAAAATACACGTATTACTATGAAAATAATCCTGACCTTTAGACAACATGAGTGTGAGTAGAAAATGGGACTGAACCAGCTGTGTGTAATTGTGTCATCGAAATCTAATGACGAAAAATAAGATTCACATTTTGGCACGAGTCCAGTAACTTGATGGCTGATAAGTTTCCTTAGATTGTACTTCGTGGCAGGAACTCATTTTTAAATGGTTGCTCTCAGGCGCGATAAGTTCAGCTTCAGTGCCTGCTTAAAATCATATTGTCATCTTATTAGATACAAACAAATAATTGTGTTTGCCCACAAACAAAACAAATTGCCTGACCAGTAATCAAACTTAACGCTTGTGTAAAAGCATCTTTATAAGCTATTTTCAATAGAATATCATTATATATATGTGCATTAATTTATTTATTCGCAGTGTTATACCAATCCACAATAAAAAAAATAAGAAAATACAAAAAGCCAGAATAATAATTCGAATCAAATAGAATAATTGGTATAAACAGTGAAATAAATAAATAAAAAGAACAACAGATAAATGCAAAGTTTTTTTCCAATGTGTTACATTGGTAAACGTATCCACTAACATTAATATCTTGTCGAATAATGATTTCCTTCAACAAAAAAGTGAAATAAAAAGAGTCACATTTATTCATTCGCTGATTAGCTGTCAAACCACGTCTCAATCAGTCCCTGATGTTCTCCAACCGTGTTGCAATCCCAGGTCTTTTTTCTCTTCCTCTCATGGCACCTGAGTCATCATCAAACCGAGTGTTCATTCTGAAATGGTTTGGTTTTTGTCTTTTTACTACTAGTTCTTTCATTGCCCATCACTTCATTCACCTCCAGTATCTTAATAACTTCAAGGCACCTATCCTTTTACAAAACAAAACTCTGCAGCCAGAATTATGAGCTGCTCTAGTAGAAGAACTCACATTTCGCCGATCCTTAAAACTCATTGCATTGGCTGACAGTTTCTTTCAGGATCAATTTTAAAATCCTGGTTCTTACTTTTAGATCTATTCATGGTCAAACATTCCTAAGCTTTTGGAATCATCTCTGTGTTTGATGATCTACTGATTCCTTCAAGAAACATCTGTGTTTGATGATCTACTGACTCCTTCAAGAAACATCTGTGTTTGATGATCTACGGACTCCTTCAAGAAACATCTCTGTGTTTGATGATCTACTGACTCCTTCAAGAAACATCTCTGTGTTTGATGATCTACTGACTCCTTCAAGAAACATCTGTGTTTGATGATCTACTGACTCCTTCAAGAAACATCTGTGTTTGATGATCTACTGACTCCTTCAAGAAACATCTGTGTTTGATGATCTACTGACTCCTTCAAGAAACATCTGTGTTTGATGATCTACTGACTCCTTCAAGAAACATCTGTGTTTGATGATCTACTGACTCCTTCAAGAAACATCTGTGTTTGATGATCTACTGACTCCTTCAAGAAACATCTGTGTTTGATGATCTACTGACTCCTTCAAGAAACATTTGTGTTTGATGATCTACTGACTCCTTCAAGAACCATCTGTGTTTGATGATCTACTGACTCCTTCAAGAAACATCTGTGTTTGATGATCTACTGACTCCTTCAAGAAACATCTGTGTTTGATGATCTACTGACTCCTTCAAGAAACATGTGTGTTTGATGATCTACTGACTCCTTCAAGAAACATCTGTGTTTGATGATCTACTGACTCCTTCAAGAAACATCTGTGTTTGATGATCTACTGACTCCTTCAAGAAACATCTTAAGACATTCTTATTTGTTCAGCCTTTTACTCAATTTTCTGGAACTCCTGTGTTTGTCAAATGTGTCTTGATCTTTTAAAGTATATATTTTAACTGGGTATTATTTTCTATTGTTAAAGCGCTTCGTAACCTGGTCTAGAAATGCGCTTTACAAATAACTATTACTTACTTACCATCTTACTTATCATTCATCTTTTACGACGTGATTCAAGACAGATCCTTGAGGTGTGGAATAACAATTCTGTGGTTGGATGCAGTAACCTAGAAAATCTGTTGTCGCACGATAATGCGTTGACATTTCGTTGCAAATTGCTGCCTCCAGTTTGCTTTGAGAGGATTTCCCCATTTTAAAGAGCCTCCATATGTCATTTAAAAGCTGCTGTGTGTTACAATTTTTTTATGGCTTCCGTCAAAGAGGTCGCCTTTCAGCTGCCGTTTATTTGTACGCATGTCCGTTGCCTATTTAAACAGATATATGGAATCCAAACTCATTTCAGTTAATGTTGACAAGGGGACGAAGAACCAATGATTATATTCTGGATGAAGCTTCATGAAGCAGTGTCATTATTTCAGAGTCCACTAGATGGCGGTCTCTGCACTATTTACCTTTGTAACAGTTCTAATAAAACATCATTTTTAAACTGATGGCGCCACCTACTGACCTCTAAACAACATGACACTGCTTCATGAAGCTTCATCAGACCATCACTATTCGTCAACACAGGATTAAATCACAATTAAATACCAACGTAAAATAATAAAACAAAAGAGAGAAAAAATTAGAATAAAGAATAATAAATCCAAAAATAATAGATCAACACAAACATAGCACATAATAAGCACATAGAGATTAATAAACAGGAAGTGCTTGGAGGTTACAAAAACATACTTGCGGAGACAACTAGGAGACAGGCAAAAAAAAAAAACGAGAATATACAAGAACGAGGAATAATGGAGAGGTCAAAACAAGTATTGACAATCTGACACAAAATGCTGGAACAGAGAGGCGTATGAGCTGGTGGCAGGAGATTGAAGGATCAGTGTTTGTCAACTGTCAATCTATGAATTATGAGGCATTTTTTAGCTGTTGAATTCATATAACAACAATATAATATTAGTTTCTGTGGTTCTACTGGATGTAAAAGATAATTTAGCCGAGCTAACAGTAGTGATGGTCTGATGAAGTAAGTAAGTAAGTAAGTAAGTAATATCCATTTATATAGCGCTTTTCGAGACCAGGGTCACAAAGCGCTTTAACAATCAAAACAATACTCAAAACAGTACATACTTCAAAGATCAAGACAACACCAGAACAACACAGGAGTTCGAGAAATTCAAGGAAAAGCCTGAACAAATAGGAAGCTTCATGAAGCAGTTTCATTATCTTCAGAGTCCACTAGATGGCGGTCTCTGAACTATTTTACCTTTGTTTTGAACAACTGTTCTAATGAAACATCATTTTTAAACTGATGGCGCCACCTACTGACCTCTAAACAACATAACACTGCTTCATGAAGCTTCATCGGTCCATCACTAGCTAACAGGCTAACAGGTGAGCTGACAGAAAGTTTGTTTACTTATTTAAAGCTGTATAGCTTTTGTAATCCGTTTCAAAACTGAGAGGCGAAGCTAATTCAGTGTCTGAATACAACCAATGAATCGTGTGAGTGAATATTTACCTCAAGCAAGTTTCAGTTGCTTAGGAGAACTAGCTTGACGGAGTAAATCCATTTTTAATCTTTCCTGTCAGAGACAGATGTACAGGACATCCCACGTGTGATTAAAAACACCCTGTAGTAGACTTGTCATGTGGTTGTTTCAGCCCGCCGCGACCACCACGTTTCCCCCCCCCCCCCTTGTTTTCCTCATCATGCACTTTGTGACTCTTATGTGGCACGAGGAGATTGTGTAATCAGATTGACAACTTGACATCAGATGAGTTGTCTGGGGGGCTTTATCAGCAAGTCGTGACTGGACCTGTCAAGCTGAGTCAGGACACCAGCTGTGGGGGTCTGGCTGACATCCAGCGTGACAACACCCGTGGTGTTTTGTCATCATGGCCGGCGAGAGTGTGCGGCAGACAGGTATTCTCAAAACACAGGATCTTCAAATTTACAACAGTGGACGGAGAAGCAAGCACTGAAGATAAAAAAAAGTATTTGAAGATTTTAGAGCTCTCTCTGTCTATGGCGACTATCGCAACTGTGGCTGAAAACAGTCACTTTAGTGTCAGCTTCATTGACCTTATGTCCATGTGAGCATTGATTTAAGACATTTGTAATTACCTTCCCAATCCATCGCCCCTAGGCTACGTGAACCAAATGGCAGTCATGCCTGGGATTTACTCGTCTTCGCGCATTACCCATCAGGAACCTCCATTGACTAGATACACACATCTGCATCTTCCCCCTTTTTTCTTGTACTTCCCTCATTAAGCCTCTCAATACATAGTAATAGCATTAGAATTATGAGTATTACCATAGCCATTACAGATAATATGTCCGATGAATACTCATGCCCCATCGCTGTCTCTCGCTTCCTGATAGTCAGATGGCTACTTAGGTCAAAATCATTTCCCTCCATTTTGACTCAAATCGAAGAAACATTCAATGGTGTGCAGTCCGGGGACCTTTTACCCGGCAACAACCCATTATTTCATATAATCTGAACAATCTTAAAAGAGAAACTAATGAGGAAAACCCAACTCTCCTGACTCCCATGTTTCAAAAGTTGAATCTTCCTCCAAGATGCAGTTCGTCCCTCATCATGACCATGTTTTCAACTAAATAATAAAGTTATCCCCGTCTGAAATCAAACAATAGGTTATGAGAGTCCATTATGATGTAATAATGGCTTCACTCCTCCTCCAGCCAGCTGTAATCAAGCCCCGCCTTGTTTATACAACAAGTCTCTTGGAGGTGGACACTTCTAGGACTGATGACGTGCGATGAAGAACCTTGATGCTCCTAACTTAAGGGTATCAATTTTCAGTACATTTTAGTCTTTTTAATCATGTAGTAATTACTAATTAATGATAATTATTATTAAATAAACATAAATAAATTTGTTGTTTCAAACTAAATTAATTATTTTAAAATGTAGCATACCGTTACCCTCAAAACAAGAATGGAGTTAAACAATTTTTTCAATTTGAATTATTTAAAATTTTAAGTTCCAAAAAACTATAAAAGTGAAGGATGTATAAACTCAATTAATAAATGATGGTGTAAAATCACAACAGGGTTATTCCCAAAGTGTTGATTTTCTGTGTATCAAATAGATGTTGGACTCTATTGTATCATCAGTGTGTATTTGTGCAAAACTCTCTTTTCATTGAAATATTTACATTAGAAAATGATCTTAAGCCCCGCCCACTGAAAACGCTTTGTTATTCTGGTGATTTAATCTTGTTTACCATAACCACAACCACTCTGCTGTGATTGGTCAAACATCAAGGTTTGTCACCATGTGTAATCAAACCAGGAAATCTCCACCTCCAAGGGACTTGTTGTATAAACAAACCAGTGTGTGATTACAGTTGGCTGGAGGAGGAGTGAATCCATTATTAGTCATAATGGACTCTGCCATGATACAATTCTTCTCCTAAAATAATTGTACAATTTCCTTTTTTAGCCATTTCAACCGAGCCGATGCTTCGTGGCTATTGTATCCAAAGTAAATGCTCGAAACTAGAATAGGAAGAGGTCGACCAATGACACGTTATCTCTTTTGTCAGAGCGTGAGGCAGTGGTTTATCATCCCACCCCCACTTCCTTACTCAGCATCTAACAAGCTAACGGCCGTTACCTCTCTGCTAGTTAATGACACATCAGAACTGGTTTTCCAAGAATCAATTCAATCAGATTTTAAAAAACAAAACAAAAAGCATCTTAATGTCTTGTTCATACTTGTGATCGTGCAATTCCTGAAACATGCTAGCGGGGGCTTCTTGAAATAGAGACGTCTTGCTTCCAGCAGATGAAGACAAGAGCTGGTCTGTGCAGGGCGACTCAAGAATCTATTGTTGAATTGGAAAAAAACAAAAAACATTTGCTCAACATGAGACTAATAACTGCACTTGAAACCTGCCGCGGTTTGTTCCCCTGCATGGTGTCCTGGGTGGTATTTCCCAAACATGGGTGCAAATCTGGGTCAAACGTAATCCCTTCTCTCAATAGGACCGAACCATCTTTAACCACAAGCATAGAATATTTTTCATTTTCTATTCTGCCTCTTTTTTTGTATTTCTTTGTGCTCAGTGTGTGTGAAATTGTTCACTCCTACTGTCACCAAGTGACATCCCTCCCGCCTGAAGTGCCATCATTCATGCTCCACGCTTCTTTTATTCATTAATACTATATTCGTATATATCAGGATATTGTGACCCCCCCCCCCCCCGGCATATAATTGCCCTGCTTAGACCCCGGCTTCGTCCGACTTGTTTCCTAACGGGTCCTTCTGTCTTTTTCGCAGACTACTCCTAAGAGTTCGTGTCAAGTTGCTGGAGCAAACGGATTGCTTAGTGACACCCCCCTAGTGTTTTCCCTCCTTTCTCTGATATAATCCCCCTTTTTTTTCATTTCCAGTGAAAGAGCAGAGATCCCTCCTAAAACCAGATTAAATCCCCTGACATGAAAGGGTTAGCCGCACAATCCAATGGAAAGTCGGCTGTAATTAGGGCTTCGGAGTTTCATGCTCGACGGGGAGAAGGAGAGTCACATGTGTTCGTGCTCCGGTGGGTTCTCATTCGAAAGGTTTCGTCTGTATGTATTTGGAATCTTATCTTTAATCAAGAAGAGCTCGAAGCTCTCATACAGGCTTTTGAACAAACAAAGTTCTTGTTGTCTTGAGGTCAGACTTTAACGACAATTTGCCATCGGCTGGTGGATGTGGATCAGGATTGAATCGCCTTTGGCCTCCTCACATATCGGTTGATGTATTCAGATCATACTTTGATTGAATATTGATTTAGACCAGCGTAAACCTAATGAGATGTAGGTGTTAACTGACCTCTCGCCGATCCAATGAAACCCTCCATGACCTCATGTAAAAGGACTCTTGGCACATTTTCCAAACAGTAGAAGGTCTGGTAGAATCAAAGCCGCATCATCACTAACATTGTTTTCAAGACCTGTTTAATGTCAATAGAATTGGGAATCTATTATAAGTACGGCATGAAATAAAGCCTCTGGACAGAAAACCTTTGGTGTGAGTCCAGTCTAAGAGTCTCCCTCTTGCATCATCTTTCCAGAAGTGAAACCCACGTTAATATTTCAATGCTCAGGAATAGTTTAAATTCTGAACGACAGGAAACGGTTGAAATATTCTGCTTTAATTATGCTGTTAGATCTGCATATCTTTGAATGTATTATCCCTCAGGTTTATATTTCACCGTGTTACAGGTATTAAAAAAAGATTATTTTCGCCGGATTTGCGTTCGGTGTCAGTGGACATGATGACCTCCTCCTTCTATTTTTTCATTCTATCACTAAATGCCCCGAACAATGTATGCAGTTTGACACGACTCTTGACCCTGGGAAATGAAATTCTCAGTTCATTAGAACAAAAGTTCACCGAGTGTCAAAGCTGTCTGAGTCCAGAGCCGCTGAAACTTCCAGTATGTTCCAGCTCAGCCAAGCTCAAGTCGAATCGCTTCAACGGCGTTAGCAGAGCAGTTGATGAGTTTGCGCTTTTTGATCACTCTAATTTTAACTTAATTGTATACGTTTGGAGAAGTATGTTTGTTTTTAAATGGTGGAAAAGGCTCCACGTCATGACTTTTGACAATATGAAATAAACAAAACAGAAATTAGCCTCGGTAAAGATGGTAGTTTTGTTCATATAAATGTGTGGTACAAAGTTGAGATGCACTGATGAAGCTTCATGAAACAGTGTCCTGTTTTTCAGTAGGTGGTGCCATCAGTTTAAAAATGATGTGTCATTAGAAGAGTTGTTCAAAACAAAGGAAAATAGTGCAGAGACCGCCATCTAGTGGACTCTGAAAATAATGACACTGCTTCATGAAGCTTCATCAGACCATCACTAGTATAAAGTATCCTTTAAGCTGCTCAGTTTAAGTCCTGTTTTCACTCTAAAAGATGTATACAGTGTGTGACATCATCACGGAGGTAGAGCCAGAACCCAAATAGTAGGCCGGACTGAGATGGTGTTTACACCGGTGCCGAGTTAAGGGTACAGTTTACAGGACTGCACACATGAGGAAAATGAAATGTTAATAATTTTAATTCTATCATTTATTACTGTCTGAAAGTGGATCCTTGTTTTTTATTTTTTTAAAGAGACAAGATTCTGAGACTGAATCTGTTTTGAGGTTCTTTAGAAATTGAATTAGCCTAAGACTCTTGACACTTCAAGACGCTGGTTTCTGTCAATAAAAAGAATAAAGAAAAGATGTAAACTAGCGACAATGAATGAAACACCATCTCTATATGAGACCATCTTGTTGCCAAGGAAACAGCCCAAAGCCTCCGTTAATTCAGTGTTATGGTAAGATGTATTTATTATGCGCTTTTTTTTAAATTATTTTTTTTACACACTTTACAGGTCAAGGCATTTTATTTAGTTTTTGTTTACTTGAAGGACAGCCTGTGGGAAAATTGCTGAAGTGTAAATGTAATTTGTGGTTGCAAAAAGGTTGCACATAATTATTTACTATCAGGGAACTCCCCGGATCCTGTTGTTCGGGAATCTCCCTGATTGCATCATCAGATCATTGCTGCCACTGCTTCCTCCAACCTCCTCCCAAATAACTGAACTTCTATCTAAAAGCTTTTTTTCTGACAGAAACAACACAAGCGAGTGAATGATAAACAGAATACGGACGTACCTCAGATGTTCTATATTAAGATGAGTCTCCAATAAGAAGAAAAGCCAGTAAAGTAAGGTTTATGTCGCTGGCCTTGACCTTTGACTTGATGTCAAGCCTTCCTTCGGATACATCGATTGTAAACCTGTGATGTAGTGAGAACCCCTTTTTTTTCCAAGTCACATTCCGAGAACTATAACTTCTGCCGTGAAAGGATTGTCCATCGGGGCTCCAGGATGAGTCGTCTCATGTAGCGACTCCTTTCTTTATGGCAGCATCATTTTTGTTTGACTCACAAGTCTTCATGGCTTAAATACAATTGATGTGTTGAGTCTTTTATCGTTGTGTGCGAGAGAAGTGTATTTGTATGTCCAGAACTGACACAACTGACCACTCAACTGTATGTTTGTGTTGATCCCAAGAGACAAAAACGACAACAACTGCACCAATGAAACTACATGTAAGTAAGTAAGTAAAGTAAGTAATATTTATTTATATAGCGCTTTTCGAGACCAGGGTCACAAAGCGCTTAGACAATCAAAACAATACTCAAAAAAGTACATACTTTAAAGATCAAGATAATACTGAGAACAACACAGGAGTTCGAGAAATTCAAGGAAAAGCCTGAACAAATAGAAACGTCTTAAGGTGTTTCTTAAAGGAGTCAGTAGATCCATCAAGCGCAAAGAGAGAGAAGATCGTTCCAAAGCTTAGGAGCAACAGTCTGGAAGGATTTCTCTCCTCTGGTCCTGAACCGTGTTCAGGAACCATCAGTAGATTCTGATCCACAGACCTCAGAGCCCGAGCTGGGGTGTAAGGCTGGATCAGATCAGTGATGTAAGGAGGATCACATGCAGATCACCAGGTTCCTATTCGGTGTGCATCTCATTAGAAAAAAAAAACATTTGCTATTTGCTGCTCATGCCACATTAATCTAATCTGTGAATCTATTAAGAGCTCAGAAAAGTCCCTTTTAGCTCCTCAAACTCATATTCGGTGTCGTCAAGTCACTCAATCGATGTAGAAACATCACCTGAAAGCCTTTGAACTGGTTGAAAAACCCATTGGGTAATTGAGGAAGCAGCCAAGCAGGATCTCAACAGGAGATGATAGTCTGCATATATAGCAGTGCACCTGTGTATAGCACAGTGTAGCCTGTCCCCTGCCTCTCACCCCATGTAGCTGGGACTGAGAGAATAACACTGAATTGATGACAGCATATTTTACTTCTTCGAAAACAGACACAAAGAAAAAGTGACAAACTCAAGATGAAGAAAATGTAAATGCGAAGAAAGAAAGAAAGAAAAAAAAAAGAGGAATAAATGGAGTAAGTTGATAAAATGAATCATCTTTTTTTAGCGAGTGCCTTTTCCAGAGATGTGACAAAGAATTCAAGAAGTGCTGGCAAAGACTCATTCTCACGGGTCCAGGCTTCTTGCCAGAGAGTAAAAGCTGTCTTTGCTGAAAACACAACAAGTGTGCGACATCACAACACAGTCTAATTATTATGCAAGTCCTCCACTGTGATGAAGAGCAGTGGGGGGATCGGGGGGTGCTACCAGCTCGACCACCCTGCTGGGAAGAAAAGGAGGAGCTGATGCTTTTCAGATGGAAGGAAAGTCTACTGAGGTTAGAAAAAAACACCAGACGGCCGAATATTACACTTCATTTCCTGTGGAGGGGTTTTGACTCGAGGGTGCATTCACCCGAACACAGTCCATAAACTGTATATGATGATCAATGATGAACAAGATAAGAGACCTATTAAAAAAAAACAAAGGAAATAACGTTTATTTAGATCAGTCACGGCCATTACTGGCCATAAATCCAGGGATATATTGACACAAGAACACCTTTGATAATAAGAGATTTCGCCTAAGGGTTGTTTAAAGTGTTAGTTCAAATTCAAAGTTACCTTAAATGCATCCAAATACCTCCATACTACTCGTCTGTAACATCCACCTTGTATTGAGGCCTTGACGAGAAGTATAGTTCTGGAAAAAACAGAACTTTGTCTGACACAAACAAGCTTAAAATAGAGCCTTTTTTTTCTGAAAAAATTCTTCCAGTCGAGGCTTCAACCATCATTTTAAGACAGAGGGAACAGTTTCATCTTATCAAGAGTTATGTCATTCAGAAGTTCAAAATAAAAGCCCCTCTTTACTAATTTAGATAGGATTTGTCAGTTATTTTCTTTATGATACACATCAAGACTTGGCTTCACTTTGTTGTCTTTACATTCAACTCATCGGTTGATTTGTAAAAGTTACATTCCTACCATTTAAAAAGGTAGAATAATAGTGTTTAGAATTGACCCCTGACTCTGGAAATGCTGGTTTATGGAATCAACTGCAAAAACTGTATCTTAACATGTGATCCTTTGTTAACTTGTGAAGTGTTGCATTGAAAGAATTCTCTGAAGCTCATTTTAACTGAGAGCATGAATGGTTGACCCAGTAAAACCTTCATCTGAAATCCTTTTATAGAATGGACGCTATATGCCTGCTTATAGCTGTCGAACGTGGATTAATGGACCTTAATTTGAATGTCTTCAGACGGGTCTGGCCTAAGACGGCAAGCTTCAATATATTTCTATTGTTTTTATTCACGTATTTTTTGTTTTTTATTTTGTGTTGAAAATTCACTGACCCAGTTCTAAAGTAAGCTCAGATGGGCTTCGCAGAGAGAAATTGGTTGTTGGTGTGGAAAAAGGAAAGACATGATGGAGGGTGATTACTCTCCGCAAGCAAAATAAAAATCGGCGTAATGGTCAATCACAGAGTTTCTAATAACAGCCTACAGTCTAGGCCACCGGGAAAAAAAGGACGTTTTTATAGCAGGCTCCTTGAAGGGTCAAGGTAAACACGGATTGAATCAGTTTGATCACTTTGACAAACTGAAGGCATTTATAAGGATCCAAGTTTGCACTTACTTTGTTAGGGATGCCGAAAAAACTGGACAACTGGTCATGCATTGTATATTAAAATGTTACTTTGTTTCACGTTTCTTCTGCTTTCACTCCATAATTAAAAAAAAGAAAGAAGTTAAACGTCCCATTTCTAGTGATGGTCTGACGACGTGTGTCATTATTTGAGTAACTTGTGTTTCTCGTGACTAACAGAAAATCATGGATTAGATAAACCCACTGAAATGTTATAGCTGTTGATGTCAAGAACTTGATCCAGAAAACATGGAGCATATTCGGGATATGGATATATCTGTCTAAACATATGTACCTTCAGTTGGGCCACTCATTCAAATGGTAGAAAACAGGGCCTGATGATCCTTTCACTATGACTGTAGGTTAGCTCGCGAGGTTGTCTCCAAGAAACTGTCGGAGTCGTAAACACAAGTTCAAACCGAAAAGCGTGCAAAGGGAGAGTAGACGCCGGCGAGAAGGGGTCACGGGTTACACGTTCGTTAAAAGGTGTGAAAGCCTTATGGAAGCTATTGCATCACCCACCTTGAGAAATCTATTCAGACGCAGGTGACGGGATCACAAGAGCTACACAGCAGTGATTGAAGGCTAAGATGGAAATGTGTCTTATGGAGAAGATGTACACACAGGCGGAGAAAGGGCTGTCACTAACAACATGTGTGCCACTGATCAGCAACCGGAGTATTCTGAACATACTGAGAACTACCACGAAAAAAACAACCTATGAAGGCTGATTATGTTACCTCTGTTGCCCTGATGTACGAGCGTTTGAAAAGAAATGAGCAAAAGTGTTGTAACCTAACCCTGTTGCTTAGTGCCAGAGACGCAGTGAACCTTGTTGTCGGTGTTTAAGAAAACAAGTTTTGTTTGCAGATTATCAAGAATAAAATCAATTCATTAGTGAGTCCATCCCCGTCCTTGAACGTTTCCATGACGATATCCTCCAACCTGTTGCTGCCGCATCCATACTATGAACTGTTATGAACTATTATATAATTTCCCCCCTAAATTCGAATTTGAGTCATTTTCTACTCATCCTAATGTTGGCTAAGGGTTGGGATTATTTTCAGATTAATCTGTTCCGTATAACTCTTAAAAAAAAGAATGAATTACTTCTGAAAATAATCCCAACCCTTAGTCAACACAAGGATGAGTAGAAAACGAGTGGAATTTTGGGTGAAATTTAAATACACATTCATCTATCAGTCTAGTTCAAGATATCTCAAATTTAATTTTGACCGGTCAAAACCAAGGAATTCAAAGATGACTTAAAGGAGGCTATTAACTCTGCTAAGTAGGTTAAGCAACGGTCAAGTTTATCAGTCTTTTAGCAAATAAAAATAGATATTTCAATGAAATATATAGAATGTGTTCGGCTCAAGTAACAGATGATATGAAAGGTGATATCATTTACTTGTAAGGCTTTCAGCAGCTGCTGCTTACGTGTTCGGCTGAGTTAAAAAACGACCCAAACTTTACTTCATAAAACACATCATACCATTGAATCACTAAAACAGATCAAATTTCCTGTGACTATCCTGACAAAATGGGTTTTTATTCTGTTCATTCTCGTGGCTGGGACGCTCTCAGCTGTTCAAATCGAAGCATATTGTTGTGAGCAAACAAATTCTATAATTGACATTGTTTTTTATATTTGATCCTATGCTGATTCTTTAGAGTCTCGTAAAAGCAATTCCTCTGCACTAAGATTTGTCTCAGTGCTTTTCTAGTTTATATCCCAAGCTCAGCCTTTGACCACACACACACACACACACACACACACACACGCACACGCACACGCACACGCACACGCACACGCACACGCACACGCACACGCACACGCACACACACACACACACACACACACACACACACACACACACACACACATCGTAAAAAAACATGAAAATAGGATTTATCATGGAGACCCTTCACATGGAGACAGCTTTTTAAAGTCAATACCATTGAAAATAATTGAAACCGTATCCTAAAGTGGATTGATTGAGAATCCTGGTTTCGCATTTTCCGTTTGAAAGCCATGATGCATTTGCTCAATCTGTAGCCACACTGACGCCCACTGCCCTCGTCCCCCTAGACTTGGCTCAGGTGCTAGTGAGGTTGCCGGGGACTTGTTTGTTATGGCCTAAACAGCCTGCAGAGAATGTGACCAACAAATTATGTAACCAAAGTCGATGAAGTCAATCTTTATTGGCGAGCAGGGAACAGGCATTGCATTACAGGTGGATGTACTGAAAATGTGAGTTTTTACAGTTTGATCCTGTGAGTATCGTGTGGGACGCTTCTTCCAGCCATTCTAGTTCATCATTCAATAACCAAACAAACGCACGCCGGATCCGGAAGCTAACCCTTATGTGGCTAAACTTAAGAATTACAGTTACAAACATTTACTACATGATTTGAAAAAAAGACTTATTAAAAAGAACTATTTCGCCATCACTACAGGAGAATATTTCTGCTACTTCTTAGCTTAAGAATCGTGAACTGGTGAGTGAAAATAACACTAAACGTGAATTCCGAGTATTACGAGTATCTCGAGATAAGGAAAAGAAAATCATCCATGTAAGTAAGTAAGTAAGTAAGTAATATTTATTTATATAGCGCTTTTCGAGACCAGGGTCACAAAGCGCTTAAACAATCAAAACAATACTCAAAAAAGTACATACTTTAAAGATCAAGATAATACTGAGAACAACACAGGAGTTCCAGAAAATCAAGGAAAATTCAAGGAAAAGCCTGAACAAATAGAAATGTCACCTCCTTGGCTCCATAGATTAGAGAACAGAATGATATCTAATGCCAAGGTGAGAGTGACAGGGTTGTTTTAGGGAAAGTAAGGCCATGTCTGATACTAACAGTCCAAAACGTCGGCGTCGAAATGAAACTGCCTCTTGCACTGTAGCGATGGTGGAGATACGTTATGGGCTTAGTTCCCCGTCTGACACCCAGTTAATTCATCTTATCATCTGTGGCAGTGAGCTGTCAAGCGGGCGGGGATGGATCTGGGCTTCGTGAGGTGCTGCTGACTATCGTGAAATATTTCATGTATTAGTGACAGGCGTGGAAATGTTGTTTGGATGCCTGTCAGTCTGCCGCGAGTGACGTGCAAACGTGAAGATGTGGATTATCATACATGATGAAAATAGAGAAGAACCGCTTTCACAGCACTCTGTAGATATCAGTGGTTCCCTTCACCTCATATCATGAGCATCGATTGGATTTAGAATTGCATATTTCTCACACTCAACTTGAAAACCTTCTGAATAACCTCGAGGGTGACACAAGAATGCAGCACCACAAACAAAACGATTTCTCACTTGTGCAAGTCCTAGCATTTGTATAAATTAAGTTTTCTTCCTTTAAAGGTCATCTCTGGCAAAAAGCAAAGTCTTAGTTCACGGAATCTTAATATGTTTATTTACATCTGTGCTCATGTTTGTAAATTGACTTGGCCGAGGGTTAATGCGGATAACTTGTTGCTGGTACTTGATATCATCACAGATATCACACAAGTGGGAAAATGTAATAATTAGGCTATTTCCAAAAAAATCATACAGATTGATTGACAGACATTATTAGATAGACTTTATTAATGCCTCCGGAGATCTCCTTCAGGAAACTAGGTTTCCAGTTCACAGCGGACGACAGTTTTATGAAAACAAGAAGAAAGTGCAAATAAAAAAGTGCAAGGGATGACAAAGTGCAAACATAAAGAACATAGATCAAAGGAATGAACACAAAGAAAATGATACAAAGATCAACATAGAGTAACATCATCTTTTCACTTTTCACACTCCTGCCCCCAAATTCAGAATCATACAGTTTAATAGCACGAGGAATGAATGAGTCTCTGAGTCTATTAGTGTTGCATCATGGGAGTTCAGATATGATAAACCTTTGAGGAAGGCTCGACAAAAAATGTGTATGTTTAACAGTTTAGTGAAAAGAAAGAAATGCAGTACCAAGGATGCGTCACTGGAATGGTAGCACACGAAAACAAAAAAACACACTCATGGAAAAAAGCACAAATGCACAAGGAATAAATAGCATAACAACTGAGGAAAAAACTCAGAGTTTACCGTTACCGACAATAAAAAAGTGTAATCAATACCATGGATTTGAACCAGGAAACTTAAATACTAGCTTTAGAAGTGTAGCCGGGTGTAATTAAACTGTCAAAGAAAAGATAAAAGAAGGAGAACACGGAACAAAAGAACACACCCTGTTGGCAATGATGGACTAGTAAATAAAGTTTCATCATTTCTCAATCAAGCATACTCAGATATAGAAGAAGTGATGGTCTTACGAGTCTTAATGAAGCAGAGTCCACTAGATGGCGGTCTCTGTACTATTTTCCTTTGTTTTGAACCATTCTAATGAAACATGATTTTTAAACTGATGGCGCCACCTACTGATCTCTAAACAAAATGACACTGTTTCATGAAGCTTCATCAGCACATCACTAATGCAAAGTTGTCCAAGCTCACCAATAATCTCTGTTCTCTCCTCTGTTTTGTTCACAGGAAACATCTTCGTGGTGAGTCTGGCCGTCGCAGACCTCGTGGTAGCCATCTATCCGTACCCTTTGGTCCTCACCTCAATCTTCCACAATGGATGGAATCTTGGCTACATGCACTGCCAAATCAGCGGCTTCCTCATGGGAATCAGCGTCATCGGCTCCATCTTCAACATCACCGGCATCGCCATCAATCGATACTGCTACATCTGCCACAGCCTCAAATATGATAAACTCTACAGTGACAAAAACTCTGTTTGCTATGTGTTGCTGATATGGGCTCTGACTGTAGTAGCGATCGTGCCCAATCTCTTTGTGGGTTCGCTCCAGTACGATGCGAGAGTCTACTCCTGCACCTTCGAGCAGTCGGCGAGCTCAGCGTACACCATTGCCGTGGTCTTCTTTCACTTTATTTTGCCAATCATGATTGTCACATACTGCTACCTTCGCATTTGGATACTGGTCATCCAGGTGAGGAGGCGGGTGAAGCCAGACAATCGTCCCAAGTTGACGCCCCATGATGTGAGGAACTTTGTCACCATGTTTGTGGTGTTTGTACTTTTTGCAGTGTGTTGGGCACCATTAAACTTTATCGGCTTGGCTGTGGCCATCAAGCCGGAGGTGGTGATTCCCTTAATTCCAGAGTGGTTATTTGTATCCAGCTACTTCATGGCCTATTTCAACAGCTGCCTTAATGCCATTGTATATGGCATGCTGAATCAAAACTTCAGGCGCGAGTACAAGCGCATTGTTGTGTCGGTGTGCACGGCCCGCATCTTTTTTCAGGACAGCTCAAACGACGCCGGCGAAAGGCTCAAGAGTAAACCCTCGCCACTCATGACCAACAACAACAGGGTGATGAAGGTGGACTCCGTTTGAACTCAGAGGAATCCGGCTGCGACCAAGGTGGGGATGAAGACTGAAGACTATAAAAATAACCAAATATCAATTTAGAGCAGCCTGTAGCCTTCGAGCTGGCAGCCTCCGATAAGGTGCTACCCGTACACAATCACAGTAAAGCAGGGGTGCATATAATCTGTGTATTTGACTAAGCACTTTTGTTTCCTCTGCAGTAGTAGTGCAGTATTAAATTGATGTCTGTTTTGGTTCAATCTGTTTACAGTAACATGCTATTAATGTATTATTATATTGAGTATTTATTTTGTATCAAATGTAAATATCTTAGTAAAATATATATCAGGTTCCAAATGTAGTTAACAAATACTCCACAAAGATGTGATTAAAAATATGAAGTTGTCACACTGTAACTCAAAGTGCACACAACGTGGGCTGCTGCTGTCTTATTATATTATTCCTTACACTAGGTGCGTTATATATTTTAGTAAAAAGGGTATTTCTTCTTCTGTCCGTCTTATTCTTTGTCGATCTATCTCTGCCAATCCTGTGATCTCAGTATACTATATGCATGACTATCAGGAATTGCTCATCTTTTAAATAAAACTGACCTTGATGGGAGTTTTTGTGTTCTTTTTAAAAATTATATTCTATTCTATCGACAGATCCTGGACCTATTATTAGTCCAGCACTAGTTACAGTACGTTAACAGGTTTATAAATCAACCTTTTTGTCGTGGTTTTTCTGTTGCACACTGTTTGCGATTCAATTATAACATTTCATGAATTTATTCCAGTGATCATTGAAATCAAGTTTTAATTGAACGCTTCCTCTGGCATTATTTCATCACTTTGACTGAATAGACAGACTTTACGACATTCATCCCTTAGTTAATATTCTAACCAGTTGAGGGCTGGTCCAATCAGATCTTTATATATCCATACATTCATTTTCTACCGCTTGTTCCCTTATGAGGGATCGGAGCCTTTCCCAGTTTCTTCGGGCGAGAGGCGAGGGATACCCTGAACAGGACTCCAGTCTGTTGCAGGCCACAGAAGGCACCACTTACACACTTAGGGACAATTTCCCCAAAGTTCTTAACAACCTCTGTATGTTCTTGAGATGAGGGAGGAAACCGGAGTGCCCTGAGTAAACCTACACAACATAAGGAGAACATAAATAACTCCACACAGAAAGCTCACAAGCCTGCCTCTGGACCTGACAGCGAATTGGCAAAAGTGTTGAAGAAATCGAAAAGAAAAATACATTTTGTCAAAAATATTAAATAGATTATTTTACGAAACAAAGGTGTCTGGTCGACTTTTAAAATGTGAGTAAAAATAAACAACCATACACTTTTAAGTCACTAAATTGCCCATTTTAAAAAGGCATGATAACAAGAAGTATTATTTATTATTTGAAGCACAGTGCGACAGGTCAGTCAGAAGTTGAGTCGACAGATGAGGCAGTTTTTAAAATCCTGTTTATTTTTGTCTTTCTTTATAATACTTTCATTTACCAAAGATAATCTTTACAATCACAAATGACACATATGAATAAACAAATGAACAATAAGTTGTACCATACAATAGAAAATCCAAATAACACACATCCTGAGGAGAACAAATTGCACTATTTTCCTTCGTTTTGAACAACTGTTTTAATGAAACATCATTTTTAAATCAATGGCGCCACCTACTGACCTCTAAACCACACGACACTACTTCATGAAGCTACATCAGCGCCCGTCAAGACCCTCTGGATCTCTTCCTATACCAGGGCGTGGTGTTTGATATTTGGTGAGTCCACTAAATTATTGTTCAAAACAGTAAATGCAAAAATAAAGGTTGAATTAAATCAGAAGGAGATACACTTAAAAGGGGGCCCTAATCACGGGTACCGGGACCAGTAACGGTCCTTAAGAAATTGGGCCACACAAAAAAAAAAAAAAGTCTTTACAATTGAATATTACTGCCGGAAAGGTGATTTATTTTGAATAATAAGACAAGATTTTCTCTCAAATAACAAAAACATAAATTAAATGCGTGAAAATAAAACTCTTTAGAAACTAAACTTTTGTTATAGAGTCTTCATTCCATATAAATAATATTAAAACACAAACTCACACATCGGCACAACGTCTCACACATACAGAACACCATCGTCGGCATACAATCAAACATACATAGATGCAAGTAGACAATCTTCTTGTTGTAACCGGTCCAGAGCTCTCGCTGATTCAATTATGGTAACATTTTGTCATGAACTTAATTGTAGTGATGGTTTGATGAAACTTCATGAAGTATTTTCATCATTTCAAAGTCCACTGGATGACTTCATGAAGCTTCATCAGACCATCACTACTAAATTGTAGTTTTTTGCAGGTTATACTATTTCATCGTTGTTTTGTTTTTTTTGTAAGTTGGTCCTTAATCCTGACATTTAAACGTTCTGCGGTATAAATAATAAAATAATAATAATAATAAAACAAGTTCTACCTTACCTTAAATAATGTTGGAGACCCCTGGTCTAAACTACTGAAAAGCAGATAGTACCAATCATTTGTGGGCGTAACAGATTAGTAGGTGACACAAGTAAGAACAGATTGAGAAAAATGATACGTGTTTTACAAGATGTGAAATTAAAAATAAGAAATAAAAGTAAAATAATCTCATAATATGACCCATATGTTATTAGTTGACAGTTTAAGTCAAACATGTAACATACTACTGTCCTGTAGTCAAAACCTTTAGTCTCAAAATGTAAATATTCATTTCACTATTCTGTGTTGGTTGATTTCCAGAATGGAAAATATAAATTCGAATCACACTTCAGTCCTTCATATTGGGATACAATAGCTAGCAAAACAATGCTAGGCTTCACCATCCGTCCTTCAGTAATAACAATGCATAGGAAACCTACACAACACAGCTTATGCATTCCTGTATAGCATAGCGTGCGTGAGCAGCACAGTGGTCGTACACAGACGAACGCATCATGCAACATAGTGAAGGACAGCTCAACTCTGCATTTGAAATCCACTCTGCTTACATAATGCCACTGACCATCATCCTCAAAGCTGAAAGAGCCAGCAGCCGGGGGACTCCCTGCCCCCTTCCCTTTCTGTTTAATCCCAAGAGCTGTGTGTGCTAGCAAAAGATGCAAAGGGATGGGGCTGAGCAAATATGTAAAATGCCAGGGATTTGTACAGTAATCTGGGCACAAGGTTTTCATGCCCTTGATGAACAACAATTTCAAAGTGTTAAGAAAAGCGTAACTAGACAAAAGATGAAGGTTTTTGCCAATTCATGGCTGACGACAAGTCCATCTTGAAAATGCTGAAATTGTTACGAATGGATTAATGTTTTCAATCTTCAACTCACTAAATGATTGATGCGATAGTCATCGATATATATATTTATATTTTTTAAATCTTATTTGTAGTGTCTGATTCGTAGAAATGAAGCCATTAAAGTGACTGACGTCATTTTTGATTTGCTCTACTAAAATCTTTCCGAGAGAGTCATTGAACTGTCGGCCTGCTTGTACTGTATTTGATTATTTGAAGCTTGATTAAAACCAAAATGAAGGGGGGTTTCAAGTCATGTGTCTTAAAATATGTCAATTTTAAAAATTTAATTCAAAGTGGAAATGGCAATGATTTTATAAATTGACCCACATCTTTTTATTTGATCGAACTTTTTGTTGTTGACCTAAAATAAAAACCTTCGGTCCCAACGGATATTATTATTCTGTTTTGGTTTATTTACATTTAAAGTAGAAATTGCATGCGAGTGAAAATCTCTTAAATATACATTTCAATAACACTTCAGTCATTCATAACGTGCAACAATAGCAAGCAAACAAATAATATTCTTACCATTGTCTTGGTTGTGAGGCATCACCGTCATTCCTTTGTTAAAAACACTCCATAGCAAACATACACACAGCTTATTCATTCTCATTATCAGGTATTCCTGGATACGTGCTATAAGGCTGTATAATCATGCTATTATATTTCATTCTGAAATTGGTGGCAGAAGCGGAGTGAAAGGATGATGTATTGTATTCTATGTTGATCGTTATATCATGTTCTTTGTACTTTGTCATCCTTTGATCTTTTGTTAGCACTTTGTTCCTGTTTTTGTGAAACTGTACCGAACTGGAACCCAATTTCCCGAAGGAGATCTCAAGAGGGATTAATAAAGTATGTCCGTCCATCCATCCATCCATCCATCCATCCATCCATCCAATACCCTGGAAACTGGGTGACTCTGAGCCTCCAAAATGGACTTCATCCACGGTGCCAAGTAAGTAAAGGTTAAAGGGTTTGTTCACCCAAAATTAAAACTTCTCTCATTTTCTACTCATCCTCATGTAAATAAGTTAGTAATTTATATTTATAAAGTGCTTTTCCAGACCAGGGTCACAAAGCGCTTAGACAATCAAATCAAATACTCAAAATATATACTAAAAAGATCAAGATAACACAGAGAACAACCCAGGAATCCCAGAAAATCAGGGAAAAGCCTGAACAAATAAAAATGTCTTAAGGTGTTTCTTAAATGAGTCAGTAGAATCCATCAAGCGCAAAGAAAGAGGAAGATCGTTCCAAAGCTTAACTTAAAAATCCCAATACTCAGTTGGCATGAGGGTGAGTAGAGTAAAGTAGAGTTTGAAGTTTGAAGAAACAATATTTGTTTCAGGGTTAAAATAATACGATTTCTGCAAATAGTGTTTGGCCGAGGAGGAGATTCAATACAGAAACATGGCTTGTTTTACAGCAACATATACGTCAATATATTTCTAAGGGGATTCTTCGTGCTGCTTTGGTAGCTGAAAAATATGGTTTATTTCTGATTTATTATCAGAGAAAATATCTGCTTTTCCCAAACACACAGTTCAAAATGTGATGGAAATAATGAGGAACATTCATGATTTCCCTAGAAGTCTGAGGAGAGTTGTCCAAATAAGGTAGTGGCGAATCACGGCCAGAATGGGTTTCCTTGGGTTGTTCTAGGCAGACTGAGAGACAACAATATTAACACACACTCGATGACAAACACAATCCATCACAAGGCTCATAGGAACTGACGAAAAAAAAGAATTGAAATGAATGAAATAATCCAACACACAAGACAAACAAGTTCCATGGATACCAAGTACAGCTGCTGGCCGGCAGGATCTGCGTTCTGCTCCAAGTCTCAGACACAAGAAGAAAAAGACTATTGGAATAGGAAGCAGACCATTTTAGAAATTGTTGTGAGTTTGGGATTTGAATGTATCTTGAAAAAAAAAAAGCGGATTGAGGAATCTAAGCGTTGCGAAAGAAAGAACTGAGAATTCAGCTCAAGATTTATTAAGAGGACCTCCAGCAGCCCAGAACCATCAAGAGGGTAACAACACCGAAATGATGACGGTATTGAGGTAAGATCGCATTAGAACAAATAAATAGTCAAGTTGTACACAAACCATCTACTGACTAACCCCATGGCCATCTTTTATTTGATGTTGATACTGCCATCAGGTCATTTCAGTTCACAAATTCCACTTAATAGTAAAAGTCAAACCGTGGACGTCCACGAGTAGAAGAATTCCTCAGAACGGTGTGTTCAGCAGCTAAAGGCGCAGTCGATGAACCCTTGTCCTTATATAACGAGGTGACATGTTTTGAGTTCTAATTAGCGCAACGCTACTTTTACCTCCTGAGATAATGAGATTTTATTTAAAAATCACTTTGCAGGTGATATCATTATCTTGCGTGAAGCTGTTGCCGAGGGGCAGGTGGAGGTAGTGGACACACACTCATGCACACACACACACAAAGGAAGAGAGCACACAAGAGCACGACAACACTATTTAAAACAAATGAAATGTTTTCCATAGAAAATATTGAAAAAATAAGTCTTTATTTAACGCTTGTTTAAAGAATAACAAGCGATATAAACTGGAGGTTCTTCAGAGCGCCGACAGTCTACTGTAGCGTGAAATATAGACTTGTTCATTTTTTCATGATGTTTTTAAGTGTCTTTTGGGAGGAAGTTTGTCCACTGAGCTCCAGTCGTTACATCAAAATGAACATACAATTTTTGTCTATAACTATAAAAATAAACAGATTACTCTGAAAATAATCCCAACACAGTCGACACGAGGGTGAGTAGAAAATGGGTGAAGGTTGAACTTTCAATCATTTCCAGCTGCTCCAGACTGCTTGAGTTAAGAATTCTATTAGGTTGCAGCAAAATCAATGCTTTTCTAAATGTCGATGAAACTTAACTTTGTTTTGCATGAAAACCATATACTAGTGGTGGTCTGATGAAGCTTCATGAAGCAGTGTCGTTATTTTCAGAGTCCACTAGATGGCGGTCTCTGCACAATTTTCCTTTGTTTTGTTCTAATGAAACATCATTTTTAAACTGATGGCGCCACCTACTGACCTCTCAACAACATGACACTGTTTCGTGAAGCTTCATCAGCCTGTCACTACCATAGACTGTATAAAATACCATCATAATAACATCTTGCCTGCTACTGAACCAAGGATTTGAATCCCCGGTCATGTTCATATGGGAAACATCTTTTTCTGACTCTAAGTAACTGGCAAGTTTTCGGTTTGCTCGCTTTGATTAGGCAATGAAACAACGGCAACAATTATCTGAGGCTATTGCCTACAGTAGTGTTCCCAAACTCTCGTCTGCTGATCCGTGAGACATTTTTTACCTAGCCGCACAGAAAGAAAAACACAAAACATGTTCTATTTATTATTACTGCCTAGAAAATCGATTTTCAGATAACAGGATGTGACTCTTGACTAGTGAAAATAGGTCAAACACAAATATGCTCACACATTGGCAGAAAGTCTTTAAAAGCTAGAGACACACACATACAGAACACCATCGTCGGCATACGTTCAACTATAAATAGATGCAAATAAAAAGAGATGTCTTTTTTTCATGTACTTAATCGTTGTTATTTTGCAGGTTTTACTATTGTATTTTTACTTTTATATATCTGAGAAACCCTAGTCTATAGGAACATAATAAAAAGGGATATCTGGTAAAATATATTGTGTATATATACACCCTTTCCAATGTGTACTTATAGTAAAATCAATGTTAAAAACCTGAGTATTTATTTGCTGGGTTTGTACGTGACTTCCGGTCTTTCTGTAGCCAACACTCAATGATGTGGATCTATTTTGCAAATGTGCATTGGCTTCAAACCAGATGTTGGCCGTTGGTGAAAATCTTAACCCAGAAGGCTCAAAACAACAAATGTAATTGTTTTATCCCTTTTGTCGCCTCTGGGTCAAGGTGAGCGACCTCCCTGGCTTCCAGAAATAAAGATTGGTAAATTGCTTTCACAGCGCTAAATATTTTACCTACCAACTGGAGAACCTGAAGTTCCCGTTCTTAATGGAACATGAGCAGCAGCGCTGAGAAGCCATACAGGTGAATATCATTTTTTGAAACCCTTCTGAATCCAAATGGAGCTACAAACACAACAATGACTTATAACATGCTCTAAATTTCAAGTTAAAATATGAATTACCAATCCTCAGGTTTCTTGACTGAAGCTGTTTTACCAACACAGGCAACAACACGCCCTCCACTCCGTGGTGGACGCCATAAAATCGCCAACATTTGTAAGAACATAGCAGTTGTCTGGAAGACTTTGACAGCTTACTGCATTATTTAAATTGCAGCACAGTCATATTCCATTTAATGTTGGAAGCTATATTTAGAACTGTAGGCAGAGAAGGTAATCTGGGTCGCATGTAATTCCAAGTTTGTGTGTAGTGTGTAGCTCAAAGCTTGAGTGAATAAGATATGATAAAGCCATACAGTCTCTATAATGTCTCAAAACAAGTCGCAAAGGTGAATTCGGGACAAGAATTCTAACGGCTGCTGGCCTACTTGGAAAGTCGTAAAGTCTTCAATTCACTATGAGGATGATGTAGTAACACTACTTGGACGTTTTCCCACATTCAGGTCTTTGTGGAAGTGAGTAATTCAGTCGCTCAGATACTCTGCTTGTTTACACCAAACAATTTATTTAGTTGTTAGGAGTTTTCTATGTTTTCTGTTTGTTTTGTGCGTTCCCTCGGTCCACATGAAATTGTTGACAATATCTGCAAGTAAGTAAGTAAGTACATAGTAAAGTAAAGGTTATTTGTATAGCGCCTTGAAGACAAACAGGAGTCCCAGAAAGTCAGGGAAAAGAACAAATAAAAATGTCTTAAGATGTTTCTTGAAGGAGTCAGTAGATCATCAAACACAGATGTTTCTTGAAGGAGTCAGTAGATCATCAAACACAGATGTTTCTTGAAGGAGTCAGTAGATCATCAAACACAGATGTTTCTTGAAGGAGTCAGCAGGTCATCAAACACAGATGTTTCTTGAAGGAGTCAGTATATCATCAAACACAGATGATTCTTGAAGGAGTCAGTAGATCATCAAACACAGAGATGGTTCCAAAGCTTAGGAGCAACAGTCTGGAAGGATTTCTCTCCTCTGGTCCTGAACCGTGTTCAGGAACCATCAGTAGATTCTGATCCACTGACCTCAGAGCCCGAGCTGGGGTGTAAGTCTGGATCAGATCACTGATGGAAGGTCTGACCATGAATAGATCTGAAAGTAAGAACCAGAATTTTAAAATGATCCTGAAAGAAACTGGCAGCCAGTGAAGAGTTTGAAGGAGAAATGTAAGTTCTTCTACTAGAGCGGCTCAGAATTCTGGCTGCAGAGTTTTGTATAAACTGCAGGCGAGACACATCCTTCTTGTTTAGACACGGAAATAAAATGTTACAATGGTCTAAACGAGAAGACACAAACACATGGATTATAAACTCCAGATCGTGTTGTGACATAATTTTCCTAAATTTTGAGATTTTTCTTTATACCCAATCCCGCCTGCAGCATTTCCGATTAAGCAAAAATATTTAAATTTAATTTAATTTGATCCATTCTATTCTTTTCTTTTTGGCGGTATATATGTAGATTTATTTTGTACTTCTTTGAGGACGGCATTGGAAAGAATTTGATCGGAAACGGGAGATTTTCATGGTGGAGTTGTATGTGATGAACTGGTACCTTGTTCAGTAAAGGAGCTTCAAAATCCTTTGAAATCTACAAGCTTGACATACATTATAAACAGAAGAGTTCATAGATCTTAACTGAACCATTGATTTGATTTGACTACCATATAATTGACAGTGTGATATATGGATTAAACCAGTCAATGATCAATGACTGGTTTATGATTTTTAATGATCAGTAAGGTTAACACTGGAGGAGTGCTCTTGGAAACACTTACAAGATGTCATCATGACAATAGTTCTCTTTTGAGTTATTGTCTCGTTTCTAGATGTAATAGTGGGAACATAATTTACCCTTTTCAGCTTCTGTTATTGTATACATTTACAAATTGTTGTATAGTGAAGAGATATTAATCAGAATGAGCAACATTGCATCCAACAAAAGATCTGTATTTTCGTATATTCATATTCACGTCTTTAATTGTGATTCTATTCACTCCGTCCATGAAACCAGCCGGGATAGAAAAGAGCGACTCTTTTGTCCAACGCTCGGGATGAAGCATATGTTGGATAAAACACGGTTCATTAACCACATATGCTACCTTCTGTGTTGCACTCCCCAAACCAGCGAGAACGCTTCTGCTAAAACAATCCTGGAGCCAAAACAGACGCAGGGGGAATTGAATGTCAATGTGTAGTAATATACCAGACAAATACTACAACTGTTTAAAAATGTTTACATATACAGTATAATGAATGCAAAATGGGCAGTGTTTAGTTGCGGTCTTGAGACTAAGAGAGATGTTTAAGCTCGAAGATGAGCATTTTAGTAAGTAGGCTAACGGAGTAGTTTGATATACGTCTTCCTGAAAATTAGACGGGACAAGTACAGGATTTTAAAGCCTTATTAATGTGGGACAAAACTCATGATCAATTTCAAACAATTGTACTGTCACACAAAACAGTCATTTAAAATGAACTGTCCGACTCCACTGTTTGGATAAAACAAGAATCTACTATTAATATTATCCAAGTTCTGTAAAGTAGAGGAAAGTTTTGGAGCTAAATAATGATGGTGTTGAACAGCGTAGCGAGGTGACACCAACATATTATTCTCCTTGAGGACGTCTGATAAGTGGCCAGCATTGGGAGCTGAGGATATAAACAGAATCAATTTGAAGTATTTGAAGTCTCGTCACAATATAATGTCACTTTCCAAATCCTGCTGAATCGGAACAAGGTGACATTGTGTTTGGCAGCTACGCAGCGCATTATTTCCCCTTGAGAAATGTCCGGCAGGTGACTGTGTTTGAAACAAGAGTTTGGCAGGACTACAACATTTTTTTTTCCACAGCTTGTCACTGTTGTGTGTGTGTGTGTGTGTGTGTGTGTGTGTGTGTGTCGTCTTCTTTTGTCCTGCTCTTCGTATGATTAGATGTAACTAATGTAAATATCCAACTCTCCTCTAAACAAGTCTTCCTCTCCAAGATGCAGTAAGTCCCTCATCATGACCATGTTTTTAACTTATTATTGTATAAAATTCTCCCCCGTCTGAAATCCCATTCCATCATTCAGTTGCCGCTTAATCCTTTATGGGATTCCCAATCAACCTTTGTATGTTTTTGGACTCTGGGAGGAGACCAGAGAGCTCTGAAGAAACCCACGTAACACATGGAGAACATACAGACTCCACACAAAAAGGTCCAAAAGGCCTATAACTCCCAACCTGGAAGGGAACCTGCAAACTTCTTGCTCATGAGGCCATCGCGCTAACCACTGCACCACTGTGAACCCCTGTCGTGTCCATCATGACGTTATAATGGCTTCACGTCATCGGTAACCACGCACTGTTTTGTTTATACAATGAGTCCCTTGGAGGTGGAGACTGTGGTGAGAAACCTGGATACTTGACCAACCACAGCCAAGTGGGTGTGGTTGAGGTGAAGAAGATTTTCTCTCTAGAAAGTATTTTTTCAGTGGGCGGGGCTTAAGCACATTTTGTAATGCAAATATTTAAATTAAATGCGAGTTTTGTACAAGCTGAGAGGTAAGTAGTCTGACGAAGCTTCATGAAGCAGTGTCATTATTTTAAGAGTCCACTAGATGGCGGCACTATTTTCCTTTGTTTTGCTGTTCTAATGAAACACATCATCTTTCAACTGATGGCGCCACATAGTGGCCTCTGAACAAAATGACACTGTTTCATGAAGCTTCATCAGCTCATCACTAGTGAGTAGTTGTGTACAGTTTAGTCTACACATAATGTTAAGACATGGCAAGTATGTTGGATATGGACCTTGAGGTAAACTAATATTGCTGCTCATTATTAACTTGTTAGTTAAAAAAGTTTTTAAAAAAAATGTTTACACTAACAAATACAATGAGTCGGATTGAAGAGAAATGCAACATTAACGTGTAATACAGATGAAGTTCTACACAAGTCTGTCAACGTTAAAAAGGAATTTCATCCCAGAGGGCTGTAATAAAGTGAGGAAAGCGATGATGGATGTGTCTGAAAAAATGTCGAGAGGAAATGACAGAGGAGCTCAAGGGTGGCCCCGCAGGAGACGTGGGTTTGTTCTTTGTCTCAGTTCATGCAGGAGGCCAACACACACTCTCCTAATGAGGGAGTGGGAAATCCTTCAAACCTGCTGGGAGGCCATTAAAAGCGTTAACTGTTAATGACGGTTATCACGATCTTGACTCGAGGAAGTGAAAAACAGGATCTTGAGTACTGATGACTTGATGCTGTGCTTCTATTTAATATGAAAATCATGCAAATTCAAGGGAAAATGTTCAGTGGATTTGAAAGTTTTACTTTATGTCACCATGAGACCGTCACTTGTTTTGGGTCGTGATACAGGATTTTCACCAGATTTATGATTGGGTTTGGACAAAACAAAGTCATTTAAAATCATCTTTCATAAATACCCTTTTTTTTTTTGCTGATTCACAGTTTTAAAAAAATCATTTAGAAAATATAGGATAAATTTTTTTTTATACATCATTTTACCAGGTTAATTGAAACCAAAACGTAAACAAGCCACCAGAAGAATATGCATTGCTTTTATGTCCGGTTACTAATTCTAATGTCAAAACTGGTGCTATTATAGTACGCAGTATTGGTACCCATCTCGAATCACATACTAAGAAATGAGACTTTGAGCTTCAACATTAACTTAAAACAGTAAAAACCAGGATCAAATGTTAGGACCTGATATCAGCTTTCAAATGGTAAATACCTCTATTTCTTGACAAATTTAGACGGAATATTACTGAGAGTGTGTTATCAAATGAACAATGTTAATCATTGATTTGTATGAGTTGGGAATGGGATGTGGGGGGGATGTTTAAGGGTTATCAATAACTCACGACGGAGTATAAGATGCGAAACAGTTCTTACTTCGGAGTGAAATTGGACATTCTACGAGAGGTTAATTACAAATGATGGTCTAGTGATGAAGCTTCATGAAGCAGTGTCATTATTTTCAGACTCCACGAGATGGCGGCCTCTGCACTATTTTCCTTTGTTTTGAACAACTGTTTTAATGAAACATCATTTTTAAACTGATGGCACCATTCACCTCTAAACAACATGAAACTGTTTCATGAAACTTCATCAGCACGGCATGTTTTAAATTAACTTTTTGTAATAAATATTTGCTCGTAAGGCATGTATTCACCGTTACGGTCAGACAGTTGAAGCACTCACATCTTCCTTTATGTGAGCTGCATTGATATTTTATTGAAAAAGATCATCTCAGGAGGGAGGGGAGAGTGTGTGGTGGGGGGCCATGCATGTGTTCAGTTGGCTAGTTTGCTGCATGGCGGGCATATTCTCAGTTGGATGAGCGGACACAACATGATGTCAGCACAAATTAACCTCGAGTAAAATACATAGGAAACAAGCGCAGACACAAGTGCCCTGATTACAGCCGCTCTCTGCCCATGGGAGGAAAAAGCTTCACGACGCGATGCTTGAAAAAGGAAGGCATGTGAAAGGAAAAGGAATCTTGTAAATCCAAATAAAAAAGTCAAACAGGCAGGACAGCATGTCAATTTTTTCATGACAACACACACTTTATGATGGTGATACCACAATGGTTATCTGTTTTTTTATTGGGCGGAATGGAGTGGTTGTATAGTTTAGAGAGAAAAAGCACTCAGAGAACGCATACCTCCCCCAAGTTGAGCCTTTCTTAAATTTAACCAATATAAACGCATGTTTTTTAGCGATTTAAATGTACTTGATATAGTTAATGATGAGATGAATATGTCATATTGTATCGTGAGCTAGACTAGGATTCTTAAAGAAAGAAGCAAGGCTTCATTTTTAACGGTGCGTTATGGAGGGTACACCTAAAGTGTTGCGAAACCGCACTGGGGGCAGCTTCTCCGTAAATAAACAATCATCCCTCTAGCATTGACGGTCCACTTGCTCAGTCTCCTGCCACTAAAGTCATACAACGAGTCAACACTTCAGCCTTATCTATTTCCATTTACAATGGCTCTGCGGTGAAGTCACACGTTTCCCTGTTCAACTCACACCTCTTACCGGTGTTGACAGACCATCAGCTCTGCCTGGAAGCTCCGGAGATAAAGTCTTCTCACCGATACATAGAGTAAAACCTGTGGGTTGTGTGGAATACCACTTTCTAGTGATGGTCTAGTGATGAAGCTTCATGAAGCAGTGTCATTATTTTCAGAGTCCACTAGATGGCGGTCTCTGCACTATTTTCCTTTGTTTTGACTGTTTTAATGACATACATATAATTTTTAAACTGATGGCGCCACCTACTGACCTCTAAACAACAAGACACTGTTTCATGAAGCTTTATCAGCCCATGTGTTTCGCGAGGCGAAGCGTCAGGTGGTGTATTTAAGGTACTGCGAGCACAAGCAAAGTGAGTGTAAAGCTGGCTCCAATCAGCACACAGAATACAGAACTCGCTCGTCTTTTAGCCAATAGCATACTGTGCTATATGTACACAACGCATACCATAATCCTGCAAACCTGTGAAGTGTTAAAGCTGCCTAAAATTAACCAAAATGTGGTACGATCAGCCTACAATGCTTCCCCCCAATAGCATAGTATAAAATAAAGAATGTGTTCTGTTGTAATATTTCAACCCTTTGTTGACTTTTTTTTGCAGCCGTGATGAAACCATTTCCCCTCTAAATATCCAGACTAAAAGCAGGCTGCTGGGCTTCAACCCGCTTCCATGTTACACAGAGTCCACCGTTTCCGCCCCGTAGGCAAAGAGAGAGTTCCTGGATGAGACAGCTCTGCGAGAATTCAAGCTTGAGTTCACTGCTCATAATGTGTCCGCGCTTGAATGCTCCTCCATCACAAAAACAACCATGAGGACTGCTTTTTAAATCACCCTGGCACTTGGAAGTGAAGGGCAATTTTAATTTGGAAGTACTGTATGTGATGTCGTGGTAAGAGACAAACTTAATTAGCTGCGACATGAGCAAGACATGTTCAATTATTCAAGATTGTTGTTTGAAATGAAAATTGTTGATGTCGCTTGTCACTTCGCTAAAGGTTATTGTTTCCTTCCTGAGGGATTCTTTTAGTGAGAAATCCAAATATGAAGCATAATCAAACTTGTTTGGAATCCTGTCCCGTGGTTGTCTTCGGAGTCGAGACAACCACGTGCCTTGTTATGCAAAACGGATAAATGGATAGGATGGGAACATTAACCCCTACTACAGTGAATACTAGCGATAATTGCGATATTGAAAGTAGTATTAGAGACACAAGCGTGAACCAAGTTGTGAAAATGTCTTTTTGTCCAAGTGTGTACTTTGCTGTGTCTAAAATTGCACACTTCTCCAAGTGCACAGGTTCACAGTACCCTGCAAGGCAAGACTTCTGACGCAGTGCTCAAATTTCAACAGGGTAGTACTGTCTCAAATCAAACTCTGCCGCTACACACTTACCTGAAATGACTCGACAGCTTCTTCTTCGACTACTTTTTAACACTGATTACTCAGCCGTTTCAGGCTGTCTGAGTGCGCACTACATTTTCGCACACTGCTCATTGGGGCGCAGTTGTGCACTCAAAATATTAATTGTAAGTGCAGAAGTCCGCGATGTAGGACACACACTAAGATAGCAGCCGTTAAGGGGTTCATTGATACACACTCAGTTTTCGGGCCGTTTGAGTGTCAGTCGGTTAAGAACCTTGGGAAATTGTCCATAGGTAAGATGTGTGACGGTTGTCTGTCTTTGTGTGTCCTGCAACAGACTGCCATCCTGTCCAGGGTGTCCCCTGCCTCTCGCCCTATGACTCTGGGATAGGATCCAGTCTCCGCACAACCCCAATTTGGGACACGGCCTCCTGGTTTTCATGTTGCAAGCCTTTAAGTGGACGCTTGAAAAACTGTAGCTTTATCCACATTGACTTTAACTTTTTTGGATCAGGGGTCGTCTGTTCCTCAGAAATGGAAGGGACTCAGAGTCAGTTGGATCCATAAATACAATTATTTATCGTAATTTAATAATAAAATAAAAATAATTTCACATTACAACAGTTGTGGTCTGATGAAGCTTCATGAAACCGTGTCATGTTGTTCAGAGGTCAGTAAGTGGTGCCATCAGTTTAGAAATTATCTTTCATTAGAACAGTTGTTCAACACAAAGTGCAACACAATAATGACACTGCTTCATGAAGCTTCATCAGACCAGCACTATATTGTAATATCTCAGTCATGTTGGCATCAAACTCACTCTATTTAGGATTGCAGTGGACTAACAGGATTACTCCTTTCCCCTTTTCTATCAGGGCTTGGCAAAAGAAAACCTCTCATAGTACTTAGAGGGACACTACATGGCAAGTTAAATGTACCATTTTGTCCTTTTGACAGGAGCTGAGTCAGCCAATGTTGAGAGGTTTTGCTGACCACTTTAGGGGCGACTCTCTACGCCCCGCTCCTTGATGCCAATGAGAACACTTAAACAACATTGCGGGCTTGAACCTGCACTTGAAAAGATTAAAACGGTGGATATGAAGTGTGACCTTAGAATGTCGGCTGGCATCTCTGAGAAAGCGATACGAGTAAGTGACATTCATACCTGTCGCATGGGATTTAATTTGTTTCCAACTTTCAGGAGGAAGAATAAATGTTACGGCTATAAATATGACTCCGAGTTCCAAGTACTTGATGTATCGGTCCCTTTTTTGTTTCGCTCACGTCTGCTCGTTGAGTGTCGTCTTTCTTTGAAATTCTCCAACCTGACTTTAGACCAGGGGTCTCCAAACCGGTCCTCAAAGTTTAACCAACGAGGTTTCAACCTAGACCATCAACACCAGACTGACAATCAACTGATCACACTCTGAAGACCCCGGATTGGGTGAAAGGGGATGATCTTGATTGGCTGGAACAAAAACCTGCACCACCAGGTCGTTCAGGACCGGTTTTGAGACCCCCTGCTTTAGACTCTTCAGCCACAAGATTTGGCACAGCACATAGGTTTTTGTTTACTTGTAGGCTTTGTCAGCTTTGTTCAGAGAGAGCTGCTGTCATGACAACACCTGTCTGTTTGGATTAGTGAAGCTGCCACTGGAGACAATTTGACGTTTAGCTGCTTGGTGAGATTTGCACCTTTTTTTTTAAAAATTATTAACGTGTCCTTCCCTACGAAATATAATTTTTCTCAAAAGTATTTAATTTTAATTTAATTTTAAAAAAGGATGGATGGATGGATGGATGGATGGATGGATGGATGGATGGATGGATGGATGGATGGATGGATGGATGGATGGATGGATGGATGGATGGATGGATGGATGGATGGATGGATGGATGGATGGATGGATGGATGGATGGATGGATGGATGGATGGATGGATGGATGGATGGATGGATGGATGGATGGATGGATGGATGGATGGATGGATGGATGGATGGATGGATGGATGGATGGATGGATGGATGGATGGATGGATGGATGGATGGATGGATGGATGGATGGATGGATGGATGGATGGATGGATGGATGGATGGATGGATGGATGGATGGATGGATGGATGGATGGATGGATGGATGGTATTTTAATCCCTTAAAAGGTTGGTAATTCTAGATTGACTCGCCTCGGTTTTTGTATCAAACCACTAATAAAAATACAACTAATTATTTATTTTCTAGGCAAGATGGAAGAGGTATATATAGTAAAATACTTCAGAAAAGATCTCAAACATAGCAAAAAAAAACTAACAAACCAGCGCTTGTCACACGGTCATGAAATAAACCAGGGAGCGATTAATAAAAGTAATCATCCTGTACTTGAATGAATGACGTTCAATCACATACTCTTTCATAATTTACTGAGAAAAATTGAGCTGATTTTCCGCTGCTGGCCGTAGCCGAATGATGAATTTGAAAACAATGCTTGTCACTCAATAAATAGCGGAGTCGAGAGAACTTAATCACATACATTTTTAACAAGGGGATATTAGAAATATGCTCGCTCATACCGGGCGTGTGAGTGGCTATGTGCGGTTGCTATTTATAGCCTCTCCTTCCACTGTTTCTGGCTCTGCACGTGAGGCTTTGGGAATGTCAACAGCAAGCTTCAGATAGCAGGATGTGAAATAAGAAATGTCAGAGATTACTGAGGTGCCTCGAGTTCAGAGAGTTTACTGATCTTTTTTTTTTTCTTCCTTTTTAATATCGTCGTGCAAAATAAGCATCACGCATTGAGGTGACTTGTTGAGGTTGATATTTCTTGATGACAGATTTTCCCCTGGATTGGAGTGTGTCTGGAATGGTGCAGCAAGGACGGCACATTTGATCCTTTCAGATTGTTAATCATAGGACCCGAGGTCTGTCCCAAATCAAGCACTTCTGCACTTAATATTTTGACTGCACAAGTGGGTCCCAATGAGCAGTGTGTATGAAAATGTAGTGTGCAATGTGCACCCAGTTGGTGCACTCAAATGGTCAGGAAATTGAGTGTGGATCGATGGACACTTTCCACCATTAACAGCCGCCATCTTAGTGACGTGGATGACGAACACTGAAGAACACTTCTTCGGAGCAGATACCGGTGTGAATGTTTTACCACAACAACAATACAACAACAGTTATAACAAAATTAAACACAACTTAAGTGTAAAGTGTCGACGATAGGGTTCCAACTTCTGGTTGAAATCAGAGTTAAAAAGTAGTAGAAGAAGAAGTAAGTAAGTAATTTGTATTTATATAGCGCTTTTCCAGACCAGGGTCAAAAAGCGCTTAAACAATCAAAACAATATTGAATAAAATATATACTTTAAAGATCAAGATAAAACTGAGAACAACACAGGAGTTCCAGAAAATCAAGGAAAAGCCTGAACAAATAAAAACGACTTAAGCCCTAAGATGTTTCTTGAAAGATTCAGTAGACTCCAACAAGCGCAAAAAGAGAGGAAGATGGTTCCAAAGCTTAGGAGCAACAGCCTGGAAGGATTTCCTCTGGTCCTGAAGCGTGTTCAGGAACTATCAGTAGATTCTGATCCACAGACCTCAGAGCCCGAGCTGGGGTGTAAGTCTGGATCAGATCACTGATGGAAGGAGGAGCCTGAAAATGAACAGATCTGAAAGTAAGAACCAGAATTAAAAGTTGATCCTGAAAGAAACTGGAAGCCAGTGAAGAGTTTTAAGGATCAGAGAAATGTGAGTTCTTCTACTAGAGCGAGTCAGAATTCTTGCTGCAGAGTTCTGAATCAACTGCAGGCGAGACAGATCCTTCTTGTTTAGACATGAAAACAAACTGTTACAATAGTCCAGACGAGAAGACACAAACGAATGGATAACAAACTCCAGATGTTGTTGTGACAACATTTTCCTAAGTTTAGAGATTTTTCTCAGTTGAAGGAAACAGTTTCTGGTCAGTAATCTGCAGTGTTGAACTAGAGACATGTCTTTATCAAATACAACACCCAGGTTTCTCAGGCTCAGTTTGACAGACTGACCTAAGTCACCCAAGTACTGACTCAACCCTGGAACCTTATCATCAGGAGCAATCACCAGAGTTTCAGTCATTTCAGGTAAGTGTGTAGCAGCAGTGATTGATTAAGGTCAGTACTAACCTGTCGAAATTGAGCACTGCGCAAGTAAGTGCACTGTCTTACAGTGTACTGTAAAGCAGTGCACTTACAGGTGCATGATTTGAGCCACAGCACTGGAGATGTGAGTCTGCTAGGTTAGGTTAGGTATTACTTTATTGATCCCTCAGGAGGTCTCCTTCGAGAATTTTTTTTTTTCCAATTAAATACAGCAATACAGCAATTATTCTTAAAAATAAAAATAACAATAAAAACAAGAACAAAGAGAAATAAAGAGAAAGATCTGGTAGTAGGTAACCATAACCTTTTGGCATTTCCCATCTAGGATTGCTTGATGTCATTCTCCTCCAAAGTTGACTTTGCTAGTCACTCCTATTTCCTTCATGTCATCCTTAAAACAGCCGCCATTGGTATCTACATATCTAGCATTATTTTTCTGACTGTGTCCAAGCCATGTGAATCTGGCCTAGCTCCTTATAGCCTCTACATACTTTCATACATTTTAGACTAAGTTTAGTCTATTTTTTTTTTACATGCCTTTGTTTCATAAGTACAAGTTTGGCACCAGAATCAGACAAAAGCTCAATGATACGGCTTGCTAACAATGGTAGGACTTACTACTCTCCCCTCTGGCTGCCCTCTCTCCATTATTCTGGATGACTGGCTCTAAATATTTAACCTGATGACTCAGCTACATGAACTAAAAAGTGTAAATTCCTCCAAAACATGAAATAACACATTGGAACGGGCAACACAAATCCTATGTCAGTCTGAGTCTGTGTAAAGATTAAGAAAGAGCTACTTTTATTACTACTCTCTGAGTGGATGATCTCTATTGAGTAGTAGCCGATTATGGCTTTACTTCGGACTCCCTCTTAGCTTTGGCTGGAGACAGTTTCCTAGTCAACCAATCCTAACTTAAGCACTTACCCGGGCGGAGGAGAACTCAATGATTCGGAACCGGTTCTGTGCTTCATATCCAGATTGCTTTCTTTTTCACAGAAGTGTCCACTCTGCTGTGGTTTGGTCCGTGACTGGATCTCACTTGTCCAAAAAGATACACTGAAAGTCCCTTTTGTATTGAAGCCCCAACATGTCTTTTTTTTTCTTCTGAAAAAGACAATATATTTTAAGCTTGTTTGTAGTGGAAGCTCCAAGGCTATCAGCCTACCTTGCAAGTGTCACATTCCCCTTCCTGGGGCTTTTATTTTGTACAGCCGTTTCCTGGGTTTCCTGTGTTTTCGTTGCTCTCTTCACAGTCGATGCTTGGCAAGATCCACAGCTGTCGACTATCAGGACAATCAGTGGTGCTGCATAATCTGTAAACCTCTCAGTTGTTCGCCTGCCGAACAAACTTTGCTTCTTGGTTGTAACCTCCTTTTTTCCTGTCAGCGCTTCATGTTTCCTTTAATGAGGTCTGGATAAAATGTTTGCCTTTTTGCAGTGGAGCACGGGCCTTGCAGCCACCCTTGCCTTGGTTTTCGTGGACTCCTAAAGACCGAGATTTGTGCTGTGTCTCAAATCGCATACTTCTCTTAGTATACTAGAAGTTAGTATGCATCAGGATAGTGTACTTACTAACTAGTACGCAAATTCTCCACAAATAGTATGTCTCAAATCAAACTCTGCTGCTACACACTAACAGGAAATGACACGACAGCTTCTTCTTCTACTACTATTTAACGATGGTTTCAACCAGCTGTAGGAACACTATCGCCACCTGCTGGCAGAACGTTTTGCAAGTTTGGAAGAAGAAATAAAGAGAAAATATGAGAAACTAAATATTCGCGAGATATTTAAGCTGGTATCAGCAGAAAAGACGTGTCATCATCCTACTGCTGCGGAAAATACACCTGTAAGTATATGTGTGTGTATATATATATATATATATGACGTAACTTCCGTTTACAACGTCACTATGATGGAGCCGTTTAGGGTAGATAGTGTCCATTGAACCTCAGTTTTGTGGGCGTTTTAGTGACAATTTAGTGGGTATGGCGCATTCAAGTTTGCATACTAAGAATTGAGACGCACTTACGCACTAAAAATACTAACTTTGAGTACACAAGTATGCGATTTGAGACACAGCACCGGACTCTGAACCTTTTAAGCCATATTGTGGACGTTTTGTGTGTTCCATTGTGTTTTTGCCTGGTTATTAAACTGTCTTTTGTGAACCTCTGCCTGGTAACTCTTTATCCTCCGCTTCTGGGTCACCTTGCTTGCTTAATCATTACAACAAGCTCACAGTTCTCTATTCACGGCACACACTAAAAACAAGTTTAAAATATAGAATGTTTAGTTTTGTTCTGAACAATTTCGCTTGTCAATTATGCGTGTTTGTTGAGTCCAGTGGATTCAAATGTTTCTTTGTTTATCCCGGGGGTTACATTCCAAGACTTAAGATAGAAAACTTCAATGATGAATTTGATGAGCAGTAATGATGTTTACCGCACATCAAATTAGAGCTTCACAGCTCTTGTGACAGCGCTATGCAAGTGGTGTATTCCACAACTGTTCCATGAAAATTCCACTACATGAACCAATCAACACTCAGAGCTCTGAGTGATCGGTAATTGTCTGATGGCCAGTATGATGTACACGACCCATATAATCAAAATCTACGGGATAAGTTATTTTCATATCGCATCTCGTGAATTAAAAACGTTTTCAAGGGACACTTTGTGAGTAGGATAGACAGGGACCTGCCCTTGAAGAGGTCTTTGGCATCCGAATAAAGTTAAAGGTCATAATTACTCAAACAAAATCAAATGTCATTTATACTGTATTAGGTAGGGAAAAGGGGGAACATAAAAAAAATATAGTCTTGATTGAATCTTTCCACTTTCTCCATCCATGTCCTTTGATCTGTGGACAATCTCGGCAAATGAGGGGTTACGAGAGTGGAGTCTATTGTAAGTAAGTAAGTAATTTGTATTTATATAGCGCTTTTCCAGACCAGGGTCACTAAGCGCTTAAACAATCAAAACAATACTCAATGAAATATATACTTTAAAGTTCAAGATAACACCGAGACATGTGACGCAATAATGGCTTCAGTCCATCTCCAGCCAGCTGTGATCACAAACGCTTTGTTTATACAACAAGTCCATTGGAGGATTGATGACACGCGTGGTGATGAATCTTAATTCTTGACTGATCACAGCAGAGGGTCTTAAGCACATTTTCCGATGTCAATATTTCAATGCAAAGAGAGTCTTGTAAAGACATACACATACTTAAGAGTACAATAGAGTCCAACATCTATTTAACACATTAGTTTCGCTTTAGAGGGGTTTGTTTGCCGGACAGAGCAAGAATTGCCTCAAGACAGACGCTCATTTTTCCTTCTTTTTGAAGTTACACTTGAACTCAATGCTTCATATCGTCCAATAGTGGAAGATATTTGGGTAAAAAGATCGGTTGAAATGATCACCATCAGATGAGATAGGAGTCAAACTTCCCTACCTCTTATCACGGATCTGTATCTACTTAACAGACGAGTTCATTTCCTCCTCAGACTTTCTCAAGTTAATTAGAAAAGTCTCAGAGAGAATGAAAATAATCACTTTTGCCTTTAAGGTCAATTTTTTTTTTGTCTTATCAGAGAATCTCAAGACAGTAATATTGGGTTTATAATGGGAATTTAAAGTCTTATTTCAGGTTTTAAAAATGATGGAGATAGAATGCGTTTACTCCACACATTAATGTAATTGGAGTTTAATTGAATTGTCATAGCAATTACATACATCCCTTTTCTTTTTTTATTGTCCCTGCACAACACATGACATTGAATTATTGTTGTTTTTTGTTTTTACGTTTATATATTTATGGGTTGATTTTTCAAAGGAGATCATCGTTCTTATTTAGTAGTGCTGGGTTAACAAGGGTTAACCTTTTGTTCACCGAGATTTCAGACGGTGGAGAACTTTATGAAGTAATAAGTTAAAAACATTGTCATGATGACTAGTGATGTGCTGGTGAAGCTTTTTATTGGTCTCCCTTCCAATTTAATAATCCTTACTTTTTCTTCTTTTATTTACGTTATTTGACAAAATCAAGGCGTACATACGGCCCTGTCTAGTCATCTTATGTTGAAAGTTGACATTAATACAGACAAATGTTTAAATAAACATAAATGCTATTAACCCGTGACTGTGTTAAGTTTTATTTATATATATATATATAAATTCCATTCCTGTTTCATTTTGCAGCATTACAAGATAAACTCTGGAATAGACATAGAGGAGTTTTTGTGGGTTTTTGAAACCTGGATTAATAAAAGAAAGGAAATTAATTCTTTAGCTGTTTCTTCGTTGCACCAAACTGTGGTCCAAACGTGTTTGTAGATAGACCAAGAAGGAAACAAACACCGCCAAAAGAGTCCACTAGATGGCGGTCTCTGTACTGTTTGCCATTTTTTTTAACAACTGTTCTAATAAAACATCATTTTTAATCTGATGGCGCCACCTACTGACCTCTGAACAACATGACACTGTTTCATGAAGTTTCACCAGCACATCACTAGTCATCATGTCAAGGTTTTAACATATTACTCCATCAATTTCTGAAAAACAGTCTGAAATCTCGGTGAACAAAAGGTTACAAGAGTGGAGTCCATTATGACATAATAATGGCTTCACTCCTCCAGCCATCTGTTATCACGCCCCACTTTGTAAATACAACGAGTCCCTTAGAGGTGAAGAATCCTGGGATCGATGACATACATACTCTTACATTTGTTGACTAATCACCTCCTTTTTAGAGTTATAGACAAAAAATGTTTGTTCATTTTAATGTAGCGACTGGAGCTCAGTTGTCTTCCACTTTTTCTGAAAACACTTAAAACATCCAAATACCTCCATACTGCTCGTCTTTAACATCCATCTTGTATAAAAGCCTCGCATTAGGAAAGACTTTATATACAGTTATATAGTTATTACTTTTTTACTGAGGAATTCATTCCTCTATAACTAAAAAAGGAACAGATTACTCTGAAAATAATCCCAACCCTTAGTCGAATGAGTGAATTCTGGGTGAACGTCATTGGCCCGGAACATGAATGTTCCCGACTTGTAGTGAAACAGCAGCTCTGAGAGTTTCCTATTATTCTGTTGTTAGAATGGCAAAAGGAACATGTTGCTGTGCCTACTGAGCGCATAATTGTACCACTAATTGATAACATAGTGGACAAAGGGCAAAAACACTTCACTAATGACCACGAAACTACGAAGCTGCTACTTTATTTGAGCATCAACAGTACTTTTTCACCTCCTGAATCAGTTTTTTTTTTATTTTGTTTCTCCTGAAAGCTGGATTAAACAATTGGTATTCATAAATACAAAAAACATGATCTTGTCACGTGTGCTTCCTCCCCCACAAGGCCTGATTCCTGCTGCTCGTTACATGGGCACCCCCGTTGGGAGACAAACATCCAGCTCGGCATTAACTCCATGTAATAGATGCAAAGTGACATAGACATCAGTTGGAATCACTGTATGTGACACTGTACTTCCTCCTGCATCATAGAAGTCATTGAGATGGCGGGCAAAGTGAATTATGTTTCTCTGCAATGATGACTCATGTCTCACAATACACACGTCTTGAAATCGTGTTACCGCAGGAGACGCTACAGTAAGCCCTTGCTTTTTTTTTTTCCTGATGCAATGCTAGAGCTGTGGCAATTAAACATGTCCTGGTTGTCGCCTCTGAGGTTGTTATTTGAGTGGACAAATAGCTTTCCCCTTCGACATTATGACTGAGCCGACGCACCACTGGACCAAACAATTCAGTGGGACATTAGCTTGTAACACAGTTAAGAAGTGTTTAAATACAACACGCTTAACCACTTTCTACCGTCCTTCTTCTTTATACCTACTTTTTTAATTTGTTCTTGTAACCTTAAAGGCCTGGGCACACCGCGGGGCCTCAGGAAAACACACCAAAGAGATCGCATGACGCCAGAGGGAAGTGGAAACCGGAAATGCTCTGAGACTAGTCGAGATCGGCCGTTCTTTTCACCCGTTGAACGAAAGATAAAATAAAAGATACGATGGATAACACAAATATGAAGCGACTTTTTCACTGTCAACCCTTGGTCTTCTTGTTGTGGAAGAAAGACGTCGCGGGAAAAAAACACAATAAATGGGTGAAGTCCTGGATCGCTTTTCCGTATTTGCGTCACGCAAGATATAGGGAAGTAATTGTGATTCTGTAGAATCATCATTAAGGTCACATCAACAATATTGTCCTTCTGTATAAAAATAATCGCACAAAATGAACATGAATCAGACACGGTGATAATGTACAAATGTTAAGATGAAGGTGACTCACATGAAAGGTTGCATGTGAATACAACAACAAATAAAGACAAGATGTGTTCCAATGTTATGATAATGGTCTCTGGATGCTTGTGAAAGGACCAGATTACCATGTCTAGACTGCATTGAACTGCTTCATTCATATGATAATATTGTTGTAAAGTTTTCCATAAAAGTTTCATCCATATCGCTGCTTATCTGGTGTTTATAAATAATCACTTCCATTTCATTGTCCTGCACTGTTTCGCTGGCTAAAGCTAGCACTCGACCCATCGGATTGACCATTGAGTCTGAGACTATAAGACTGAACCCTTGCACCCGCCTCTTTTGTCGTCCGACCAGGACCGACTAGGAGGCCGACCCTAGACTCAGGGAGACACACCACATGGGACTGCCCGACAGCGTCAGACACCCGGCAATCTCTGCGATGTGTCAAGGCCTTTGAACAACTCTAGGTTATAACTGTTAAAACCGTGGTTCAAAGAATGCATACAATGACCTCCTGATGCCTTGTCACTGAAGAAAATCTATGCACTTTCCACACAACAGGAGGCAGTAGTCGGCAGCTATAAAACCCTTTCCTTCTATAAACTAGTGAGTATTTCAGACTAAGCGAAGTGGTCTGCTGGGCCATACGAGGAGAGGGTGTGGCACGAATTCGTAAAAACCAAGGACATTAGAGCTATAACATGGGGTTTCTACATCGTGCCTCCAACCCTACAGGTTGTTGCTATGGGTTACATCATGAAAGTACATCTTGAAAGCAGTATAACAAATTAAGCGACCAGAGCCCTACACTTTGCCAACCGGGTTAAAAACGAGAACACAGTGTTCAGCACTGCATGAGCCATGAACTATCCCTTTGAAACGAGTTTGATTTCACTCAAAAATGTATGTTTTTTTTATTTTAAATGTTCCCTTTGGGCAGGTTAATTGGCACATTTTAAACAACATCTTGTGATCCTTGGTGTATTTTTATGGTTCACCAGTGTGTGATCGAGGTAACCGGTCCAAAGAATGCATGATCCATATGACGGAGAGAGAGAGAGGAAGCAGAGAAAACTCATGGGAGATGAGGAACCTGCTGGTTTAGCAGCTGTTTAAGTGTCATATATTTATTTCCGTTATTTTTTTAAATGTATGTATCTTGCTAAAGAAAATAGCTAGTGTTCCCCCGAAATATGAAAACTAAATTACTCAATAAAAACTCTTCTTGCATGACAAGTTTTATGGGACTAACAATTAGTTAAAGGGATTACAATAAAACTCGAAGTTGTTTTTTTGTTCCCTCCTTCCATCCACAAATGCTCAAGAAATGATTAAAAAACTGAACATATTTTACCCTTGCACCTCCTTTTCCAAACCTGATCGAGTTTACAAACAATTGTGTCAAGTGGTTTCAGAGTATACAAGACGTTGAGATTTGTATTGTAGTTTTGTCGAGTTGTGCAATTTAATAGTCATGAATAGTAGCGTCCTCCTCTGGTCTGAGTTTAAGAATGATGAAAGCAGTTGAGAAAAACACAAGAAAGCTGTGATTGGGCTGAATGTTGGCAAAGCACCAAACAGGGTTTTTGAATAGAAAACAAAAATGAATATTCATCCTCTAAATACGAACTTTGCACATTGGTTTGTTCCGAGTAGAAGAAGCAAAACAAAACAATCATTCAGTCTGAACAGAGATCAATTGCAAGATCTAATATGGCTGGACATGATTTTTAAAAAGCTGTGCCAACACAAATCATGGTCCATTATTCTCCGCTGGCACACACACACACACACACTGTGGCCAATTAGACTCAAGAAATCATTTGTCATCTTCTTAATTCAAGCGTCCCCAAAGTATACAACATTTACACAAGTTTTAATTAATACATCAAACGTATAAACAAAGGAATGTATGTATTTGAATTTTAAAAAAAGAATGAAACACAATGCACAAACAAATATCTGTATCCAATATCTTCTCTAAATCTATCAGTCTTTCTCTCAAAACCCAATCCTTCCTTCATTTTCTTCTCTGATTCATCTCTGAACTGGTTTCCGAGGAGCAATTCCAGTGGGTGGCTTTCTTTTACGCCTATAGTGGAAATTGTACTTGACATTTTGGAAGTACCTTTGAGTGGTCACTACTGGCTCTTGGCATCACAAGGGCCATTAATTCATCCGACGTCATCCCCTTAAACAATCCCACATCAATCCACCACAGTTGGACACAGAACGCTCCTTGTTTCAGCTTGATCATCCCCAGGTGACCAGCAATCTAGTAATGCGTCGGATCGCCGTCACCCTCCTCAAGTAGCACGCAAGTGCTTGTCCAGGACAAAGTAGATGAAGACTTGCTTGCTCAAAATCCGATTTGGGGGCGGTGAGAAAAGGCCGCACAGAGACCACTCTCTGAGGTCAGATCCTCCAGAGAGAAAGGGTTCAAACGAAGTGTAACAGACGTTTCTTAAACAACAAACGAGATGCGATCAGCGCTGATGGAGAAAATTGCCAGCACATTTATCTGACACCAATGCAAGCCGCAGAGCCAACTTGTAAAACAGCTTGTTCAGCAAGGTCTGCTCTAAGGCTCAAAACAAGGCCCAGTAAGTGCATAAACCACTAGCCCAAGGTCCCAAGCTAGCTGATGCTCAACGCAGAAGAAGCCAGGCTTTCAGTAGGGAGCCCAGAACAGAGAGCAAAGTTAGCGTACCCTCGCTAATGTAGAAGGGGCCACAATTGAACCAGGAGGGGAACCAACATCAGACCCTGGAGCCTCAATCTCTGTAAATGAGAGCTGTTGCTGAGGAGAAACACCAGGGAACAATGTCCATGGGGTATACACTAGGTGTATATACTTCGTAGCAGCGGCGATCGTCCTTCACCCAATACTCATGCCACAACTCCCTGCTGCTAGACAGGCCCAAACTTACCTTCATTGTTCTTTAACGGCTGCCAGAAGCATGAGGCAAGCAGTGCATTCCTGGCTGAAATGAGAGACGTCCAGACAGTCAAAACACAGGTTATGCTGGTCAAGGGCTGCAAGGGATGTGTTACATATTAGATATGCGTGTGGAACATCAACCTCCATGATGATGTTTTGTGAAGATATCCTGACGAACATTGCATACAACTTTCGTGAATCTCAGAGTAAAATACTGGCGTGTTGATGGGAAGTAAGGAATTTTACACAGGCCTCCTACTGCCCCCTGAAGTTACAAGTAAAATCCTTGAGAGGTAATCCTTAGCGTCAAATTGTGGATGGCGGAAGCAAACATGATGTAGAACTCAATCATCGTTGACCCATACCAAACTTCAAAAGCACTGGAAGAGTGTATTCTCTCCCTAATAAGGTATTCTGAGGACTGTGAAACAAAGTAATGGCATGATCTGAACGAGTCACAACCCAAGTGCAGGTGTGACCAGCAGACACAATATACAAGTATAACAAAAACCCATCAATAAAATCTCTAATTTACCCAACAAAGGACACCAGAGTCTAAGATCTCTAAATTCTTCATGTCGAGGCTCCAATAAAAGATGGACGTTACAGACGAGCATTATGGAGGTATTTGGATGTTTTTAAGTGTCCTTTTGGACGAAAGTGAAGACGGCGACACCTGAGCTCCGGCTACATTAGCATGGACTTACATGTTGGCCTCTAACTCTATAAAAGGAAAAGATTACTCTGAAAATAATCCCAACCCTTAGTTGACATGAGGGTGAGTAGAAAATAAGTGAAGATTGAATTTTCCGGGAACTATCCTTTTGAAACAAGTTTTTAAAACACATTTTCCCTCTTGGGCAGGATCATTGGCACATTTTAAACAACATCTTGTGATCCTTGGTGTATTTTTATGGTTCACCAGTGTGTCATTGACGTAACCGGTCCAAAGAATGCATGATCCATATGACAAAGGGGGAGGAAGCGGAGAGAAAACTCATGGGAGATGAAGATCCTGCTGATTGAGCAGCTGTTTTGCATACCAGCACAGGGCAAAGTCAACATCAAAATAAATCTAATATTTATCCACCACAACAGTCGAAGATCATGTTTTATAAATATAGATCACACGGGAAAATAGGCCAAGATTTCATGCTTCACTGATTCAACCTATCACGGGTCACTGATTTGACTTCCCAACACCTCCTACCAGGAGTGTGTGTGTGTGTGTGTGAGCGTGTGTATGCAAGCATGTATTTACCAGCGGGTCTGCATGTATGCTAGCAGCACAGGTACTTTACAGCCGGCACATTTGTCATTTATGAAGTCCCAATGAGAACAGCAGAGAAAGAAGCCTGTTTATGAACCTCCTTCAGAGCCAAAGTACCAGTAAATGAATAAATGATGCTCATATTTTGCATGTTAGAGTCATGGATGCGGGAATGGCGACACTCATTGGTCATGGCAGATGTACTACTGAGAAAGGGGGGCTTGTCGTGTGAGGCTCCGGCATCAGATGTTTAAGACCAAAGAAGTGGGACTTTTATGGGACTTACAATTAAACCTCCTTCCATCCACATATGATCAAGAAATGTATCGAAAACTGAACATATTTTACCACTGACCCTCCTTTTCCAAACCTGATGGGATTTACAAACAATTGTGTCAAGTGGTTTCAGAGTCAGGCCTCGGGCTCTCAAGAGGACTCTAGTGTTGTGTCGTTCGCGAACGATTCGTTCGAAAGAACGAATCTTTTGAGTGAACGTACTGAACCGAATCCTTTCTCAGTTCAGTTGAACTCACTCAGCCGCGATCGTGCCGGTGGGAGGGATTCTATGACTCACTGAACTATTGAATGATTCTATGACTCACTGAACTATTGAATGATTCTATGACTCGCTGAACTATTGAATGATTCTATGACTCGCTGAACTATTGAATGATTCTATGACTCACTGAACTATTGAATGATTCTATGACTCACTGAACTATTGAATGATTCTATGACTCACTGAACTATTGAATGATTCTATGACTCGCTGAACTATTGAATGATTCTATGACTCGCTGAACTATTGAATGATTCTATGACTCACTGAACTATTGAATGATTCTATGACTCACTGAACTATTGAATGATTCTATGACTCGCTGAACTATTGAATGATTCTATGACTCGCTGAACTATTGAATGATTCTATGACTCACTGAACTATTGAATGATTCTATGACTCACTGAACTATTGAATGATTCTATGACTCGCTGAACTATTGAATGATTCTATGACTCACTGAACTATTGAATGATTCTATGACTCACTGAACTATTGAATGATTCTATGACTCACTGAACTATTGAATGATTCTATGACTCACTGAACTATTGAATGATTCTATGACTCACTGAACTATTGAATGATTCTATGACTCACTGAACTATTGAATGATTCTATGACTCGCTGAACTATTGAATGATTCTATGACTCACTGAACTATTGAATGATTCTATGACTCGCTGAACTATTGAATGATTCTATGACTCACTGAACTATTGAATGATTCTATGACTCGCTGAACTATTGAATGATTCTATGACTCGCTGAACTATTGAATGATTCTATGACTCGCTGAACTATTGAATGATTCTATGACTCACTGAACTATTGAATGATTCTATGACTCGCTGAACTATTGAATGATTCTATGACTCGCTGAACTATTGAATGATTCTATGACTCGCTGAACTATTGAATGATTCTATGACTCACTGAACTATTGAATGATTCTATGACTCACTGAACTATTGAATGATTCTATGACTCGCTGAACTATTGAATGATTCTATGACTCACTGAACTATTGAATGATTTTATGACTCGCTGAACTATTGAATGATTCTATGACTCACTGAACTATTGAATGATTCTATGACTCACTGAACTATTGAATGATTCTATGACTCGCTGAACTATTGAATGATTCTATGACTCACTGAACTGGAGGGAGAGAGGGACTCCGCTACAGAACATTTAGTTTTTAAGGATTTCTTATTTTAATATTTGTTTTTACTTAAACGAGGCCTATTTAATTTATTGTTGATTGCATTTAAGTTTATATTACATTTTAGTATTATTCTTATTTTATTTTAGTGCAATAAAATATTTCACAACCAAGACATTTAGTCACACTTAATATCAGAATCTCTACTACATCTGCAATGTTTGTTTGTGAACGTCTACACACAAGAGTCACGTTAGGCTGCTACTGAACCAGGATTCTCTTCCGGTGATTCGAAAAAGATTCGTTCAGTGAAGAGGATTCTCTTCCGGTGATTCGAAAAAGATTCGTTCAGTGAAGAGGATTCTCTTCCGGTGATTCGAAAAAGATTCGTTCAGTGAAGAGGATTCTCTTCCGGTGATTCGAAAAAGATTCGTTCAGTGAAGAGGATTCTCATCCGGTGATTCGAAAAAGATTCGCTCAGTGAAGAGGATTCTCTTCCAGGGATTCGAAAAAGATTCGGTCACTAGCGATGATTCTCATCCGGTGATTCGCAAAAGATTCGGTCAGTGACTGAACGAGGATTCTCTTCCGGTGATTCGAAAAAGATTCGCTCAGTGAAGAGGATTCTCTTCCGGTGATTCGAAAAAAGATTCGTTTAGTGAAGAGGATTCTCTTCAGGTGATTCGAAAAAGATTCGTTCAGTGAAGAGGATTCTCTTCCAGGGATTAGAAAAAGATTCGTTCACTGACGATGATTCTCATCCGGGGATTCGCAAAAGATTCGGTCAGTGACTGAATGAGGATTCCTTCCGGGGATTCGAAAAAGATTTGTTCACTGACGATGATTCTCATCCGGGGATTCGCAAAAGATTCGGTCAGTGACTGAACAAGGATTCTCTTCCGGTGATTCGAAAAAGATTCGCTCAGTGAAGAGGATTCTCTTCCGGTGATTCGAAAAAGATTCGCTCAGTAAGGAGGATTCTCTTCCGGTGATTCGAAAAAGATTCGTTTAGTGAAGAGGATTCTCTTCCGGTGATTCGAAAAAGATTCGTTCAGTGAAGAGGATTCTCTTCCAGGGATTAGAAAAAGATTTGTTCAGTGAAGAGGATTCTCTTCCAGGGATTAGAAAAAGATTCGTTCACTGACGATGATTCTCATCCGGGGATTCGCAAAAGATTCGGTCAGTGACTTAACGAGGATTCTCTTCCGGGGATTCGAAAAAGATTCGTTCACTGACGATGATTCTCTTCCGGGGATTCTCAAAAGATTCGTTCAGTGAAAAGGATTCTCTTCCAGTGATTCGTGCGTCAGGGATTCGGTCAGTGAACAAGGATTCAAGTTCGGCTGTGAACAAACCTCAAGATCTTCTCTATTTGCTAATTCCTCATGAATTTCACTCGTCCTCGTCCGTGAACGCACCAGAGTCCTTTTTTTTTTTTTTTTTTTTTTTGCATTGTCGCTCAAGTGCAGTGAACGTGAACCTCGGGTCTGAATCATTAAACCTAGTAACGGATTGTTTGGCTGCGTTCAGGAAGTAGGAGAAATTGCAGTCAGAGCTCCATAAGCACCGAGTTAATGATTTGGTGAATGAACGAACTGAACAAATCTTTTGAAGGAATCATTTTAATGAACTGATTCTAGTGATTCAGTTCAGTCAAAATAACTGCTGATCCCATCACTACAGGACTCAGTTGCAGAGGACGGTTAGGCAGTCTTTTATTCGTCTCAAAAAGGTAAACGGAAACGGAAAATCACTCCAACGGAGGAAATTTCAAAGGCTACAAAACGGATAACTAAGGACGCTCCAACAGGAGGGAAAACAAAGGCTATGGTTTCTTTACTATAGAACATCTACAGGAACAAAAGCAGTCTTACTTGATGGGACAGATCTGTGGCTGTGACAAGGCTGTGGTGAACGAACTGGATGAAACACTCACATGACATGACAAGGGAGACAAGTGCTGTGTCTTAAATCGCATACTTCTCTTAGTATACTAGAAGTTAGTATGCATCAGGATAGTGTACGTACTAACTAGTAACTAATCCTCCACAGATAGTTTGTCTCAAATCAAACTCTGCTGCTACGCACTAACAGGAAATGACACGACAGCTTCTTCTTCTACTACTATTTAACAATGGTTGCAACCAGCTGTTGGAACACCATCGACACCTGCTGGCAGCACGTTTTGCAAGTTTGGAAGAAGAAACAAAGAAAAAAATAGGAGAAACGAAATAACGGTGAGATATTTACGTGAAAATTTGAATTGTAGTTTTGTCGAGTTGTGCAACTTAATAGTCATGAATAGTAGCGTCCTCCTCTGGTCTGAGTTTAAAAATGATGATGTTATAAAGCAGGTGAGAAAAACACACGCAGAAAGCTGTGATTGGGCTGAATGTTAGCAAAAGGACCAAAAAGGGCTTTTTGAATAGAAGACAAGATAAAATGAATATTCATCCTCTAAATACGAACTTTCCAGATTGGTTTGTTCTGAGTAAGCAAAACAAAACAATCATTCAGTCTGAACAGAGATCAATTTCAAGATCTAATATGGCTGGACATGATTTTTAAAAAGCTGTGCCAACACAAATCATGGTCCATTATTCTCCGCTGGCACACACACACACTGTGGCCAATTAGACTCAAGACATCATTTGTTATCTTCTTAATTCAAGCGTCCCCAAAGTATACAACGTTTACACAAGTTTTAATTGATATGTCAAACGTAGATTGTCTTATAAACAAAGGAATGTATGTATTTTAATTTAAAAAAAACGAATGAAACACATTGCACAAACAAATATCCACATCCAATATCTTCTCTCAATCTATCAGTTTTTCTCTAAAACCAATCCTTCCTTCATTTTCTTCTCTGATTCATCTCTGAACTGGTTTCCGAGGAGAAATTCCAGTGGGTGGCTTTCTTTCACGCCTATAGTGGAAATTGCGCTCGAGATTATGGAAGTACCTTTGAGAGGTCGCAACTGGCTCTTGGCATCACAAGGGCCATTAATTCATCCGACGTCATCCCCTTAAACAATCCCACATCAATCCACCACAGTTGCACTCTGGCTCCTTCTTCCAGCTGGATTATTCTCAACAGTAAAGTGAGTTTTCAACATCCAGTTGTAGCTAAACGTCACCCTATGCAGTAGTAGTTTTGAACCAAACATCTTATCTTAAAGTAGTAGTATTACTTTTTATCAATAACCCCTGAGTTATATATTCATAATCTCAGGTCATTGGTGCTACACCCTCTAACAGCTTCACTATTGCTTTAAACCAAGGCGAAGTCTGACGGGATCAACGTAAGTAAGTAAGTAAGTAAGTAATATTTATTTATATAGCGCTTTTCGAGACCAGGGTCACAAAGCGCTTAGACAATCAAAACAATACTCAAAAAAGTACATACTTTAAAGATCAAGATAATACTGAGAACAACACAGGAGTTTGAGAAATTCAAGGAAAAGCCTGAACAAATAGAAACGTCTTAAGATGTTTCTTAAAGGAGTCAGTAGATCCATCAAGAGCAAAGAGAGAGAAGATCGTTCCAAAGCTTAGGAGCAACAGCCTGAAAAGATTTCTCTCCTCTGGTCCTGAGCTGTACTGAATGTACCCCCAGCTGGACGCCGCTCCTGACAGCACCATCACTAGGGCCCCGCCGGCCCAGGATCCATATCCACTGGGGTCACGGCAGTGCTGATCCTGTCGCCACATCAAGGAGTCCGGGCTCATCAGGGCCCGACTACCTTCTTCTTCTCATCATCACGTTGGAACGTGAGCTCGTCGAGTGCCCCGCGCAGGAGAGCTATGTTGTTTTACGAGCGAGACCCTTATTAAACAACACTGCCGTTAACATGTCTCGATCATAATCATGATCTCTGAGAATGAGGAGGCGTGGGGCGACAAGCCCCGAACACTTCCCCGCTCGGCCACACAATCGGCCATGTGTGATTTGGGCCTAGGCAAACGAAGCAGAGGAAATGTGTGTCCCCCCATCTCCAGGGAGGCTTTAGCACTTCATGCGCACACATTTTTCCACTTCAATATTAATTGATTCACTCACTTTTGCCATCATTCCCCGGTGATAGTTTCACTTTTCAATGTCAGGAGCTTTCTGCTGAGTTGAAAAGGATATATATGTATTGGGTATTCACACCTCCTATAGGAAGACGGCTGCAACCCAGCTGGGCGGCGAGTTGATTGAGCTTTCTCAGAGACGAGGCCTGGCCTCCAGGATAAACCAATAGCGAAGCTGTTAGAGGGTGAAGCACCAAGAAGTAGAACTGAGGATTTTGTCCGGGTATAATCTCACAATTTTACACTTCGGAGACACTTGGCTCAGGGACACACTGACTGATTCCAACAGGTAACTGACTCCTGTATTCAGAACGTTTTTTCCTGGTATAATTGTCACTGTTTATAAATGTCATTATCTAAATTGTAGCTACTGGTGTAATCTTTTAGACAACAGAGGCCTATTACACAAAAGTAGGATAAGTGATTTAGTCGGGCTATCTTGGTTATCCTGGCTCAATTAATCTATGATCCAGTTGCACAAAGCAGGATGGAAGAAAGTGGGATATGTTTTGACATCAGTTACCATGGAGATTTATTCTCCAGACCAGGCCAAGTTCCAGGATCTATATGATCTTATCCTTTATCTCTTATCTCTTACACTTCACACTCTAAAACAATCAACTAGACCCTGTGATTATTAAATTATGTGTGATCATTAGTTTATATCATTTTAGAAACTAATTCTCTTATATTAATATTTTTGTCATTTACACTTTTCCACAGGCTATACACAAACCATATAGATACACAAAGAGTAATGATGTTACTTTATTTAAGGATAAACCAAAGCAAAAAAGAACAACAGATTTGTGACCAACAAAATGGGCTATACAAATTTTATTTGCCATTCAAAACTGAAGTCCCACAGTGGCATAAGAAATTAATATATTAGTATAAAATGATACTAACAACTCAATCAAATCAATGAAAAATAGCACAAATTCACTTACCACTGCAGGCCATACTTAACTTAAGTTCTCAACTTAAAGAAAATTATTTAAAAAATACTGGTCTCAGACAAGCCGACCCCTGTCATCATCCGGGAAGACTGCAGCGTTGTCCCAGTCTATCAGTGATAGATGTAGGGGGCGCTCTTCTTCCTCATGCAGGCCAAAAGGTAAAGGACAGCACAGGCCACAATTATATCACATGTCAGGGCTAACACTCAATGGTTCAGGCACTGAAAGCCTTCAGTATGCATTTTTTGGATTTGAACCCATGACCTCACGTAAAAGTGAGTTTAGAAGCATGAGACAAACAGAACATGGTTTGAACCGGCATTACAGTAAGCAATGTTTCCTGTTTTTTTTATATTGTCTTTGAGTTCTTTATAGGCTTCTAAAGGGATGTCTTGTTGCCCTTTTTGTCCTAGTGCATCAGTGAATCTGTGATCGATCGCAGGGTCTAGTTGAGGAAGCCGTGTTGCATTTATCCACGATTGCTTTCACCTGATCAATCCGTGTTTGCTCATCTTGGTCTTTGTTCAACCAAGTAAGCCTGGACGCTCTTGTTTTGGATTCATCAAACCCAGCTTACTTACTTATCCTGGATGTCTCAATCCTTTTGTGCAATAGGCCTCAGGTCTATATTTAATACGATATAATACTAAACCACGCCCACTCTGCTGTGATTGGTCAAACCTCAGGGCTTGTCATGCAGCGTCATCAATCCTGGAAGTCTGCAACTCTAAGGGGAAATGTGTAAAGAAAGCATGGTGTTCTTTACACATTTCCCTGCAGGAGGAGCGAAGGCCATTATAACCATGTAACTCTAGCTCTTGTAACCTTTCGTTTGCCGATATTTCAGACTGAGGAGAACCTAAAGTAATAACTTCAAGTTATTGAATTTTTTCTTTTTCGAGATGGGTTAGTTTCCCTTTAATTAATAGATATCATTACATATTTCACAGTTTCTTTTTTAAGGTAATCCACACCGAGTTAGTTGTAATGAATAATGGATCCAAGGTTTGTTGCGCTCTGATCAGTTCCCTCCACCACATGACAGCATCCCACATGGAACAGTGGAGAACGCCAATCACACCGTTGTTGTTTGGCATCACTTTGTCCCCACGGGCGAGTGGCTATAGTTGGGCTAAATGCCGTATTTATCTTCCGCAGCTGCGCATCCACCTGGACTAACCGCATCCCCGTCGCTCCCTGCTAACGCACATGTTTATGTTCGTACCGACTCACCATTAGCTGCCGCTGACTGAACACATCCGGCTGTTTTAGATAACAGGCACATATTTCGGTCACCTTCAGCTCATGGCAGTTAATTTGTTGTGTTGGTATCTCATTTGTTAACTGATGCTGAAGGACAAGACTTTTCGTTGAGATGTGGTTAATAGAACCAACGACACATACAAACAAATGCATTGTATATTATCAAAGAGAACTAGTTTTGTATTTCATCTTTGCCATGTGTCTCAGAAGTTTGTTCTGAGGGCCACATGCCACCCTTTTCCTCTGTTAATATGACCCTCACAAGGTCACAGTAAAACACTAATGGCACATTTCCATTTCACCTTGTTCTACCAGGGCTGGAATTCCCTGTTTGTGCTTTTACATTAAATTGTCCTGGTACTGAACAGGGTCAAGCAGAGGGTTCTAGAACCTGCTCCAGTTTGGTTCAGGAAAGAAGAAAGAAAAGAGCAGTGATGTCACTGTAAATCTGATTGGTCAATACAGTGTAAGCGTGTCAATGAGCAGAACCTCCGTGAGCAGAGTGAGCGAAAAATCCTCGCTTTTCTGATGGATTTAAACAATTTGTTTGATTGTTCCGTTAACCAGCTGTCTTTTTGTGAATCCTGACAGATGAAAGCGTCAAGGGTCAGGGCGATGAGGGAAAAAGTAGTTCAGGACATACACACAAACTGCAAAGAAAAAAAACCCTGTTATTTTGCGGCGTGTATGATTGGCTGAGTTACAGAAACATGACGTCACTGATGGGCTCTTCAAAAAGCGACCCCAGATATACAGGATATGATGAATGACTACAAAATTGTTTTTGATTGTTTAAGTTCTTTGTGACCCTGGTCTAGAAAGACGCTTTACATAAAACCTTTACTTACTTACTTAGTCGGTCTCAGGGGTTCGGCAGAGCCTCCGCCGTGGAGGTCCGGACACAGTATGTGGACTGTCGTGGAAGTACTTTGTGTGATTTCTTTGTTAATACTTTAATCCATACTAACTATGTTGGGAAAAAGACGAAAGTGGTCGGACAAATATGTACAACATGGATTCATATGTATATGGAATGTGATGGGGGTGAGCGAACTATCTGCATGATTTGCAACGCCAAGTTGAGCAACTGTAGTCTCGCACCGGCAAAACTAAAAGAACACGGTTCAGGACCAGAGGAGAGAAATCTTTTCAGGCTGTTGCTCCTAAGCTTTGGAACGATCTTCTCTCTCTTTGCGCTTGATGATCTACTGACTCCTTTAAGAAACATCTGTGTTTGATGATCTACTGACTCCTTTAAGAAACATCTCTGTGTTTGATGATCTACTGACTCCTTCAAGAAACATCTGTGTTTGATGATCTACTGACTCCTTCAAGAAACATCTGTGTTTGATGATCTACTGACTCCTTCAAGAAACATCTGTGTTTGATGATCTACTGACTCCTTCAAGAAACATCTGTGTTTGATGATCTACTGACTCCTTCAAGAAACATCTGTGTTTGATGATCTACTGACTCCTTCAAGAAACATCTGTGTTTGATGATCCACTGACTCCTTCAAGAAACATCTGTGTTTGATGATCTACTGACTCCTTCAAGAAACATCTGTGTTTGATGATCTACTGACTCCTTCAAGAAACATCTGTGTTTGATGATCTACTGACTCCTTCAAGAAACATCTGTGTTTGATGATCTACTGACTCCTTCAAGAAACATCTGTGTTTGATGATCTACTGACTCCTTTAAGAAACATCTGTGTTTGATGATCTACTGACTCCTTCAAGAAACATCTGTGTTTGATGATCTACTGACTCCTTCAAGAAACATCTGTGTTTGATGATCTACTGACTCCTTCAAGAAACATCTGTGTTTGATGATCTACTGACTCCTTCAAGAAACATCTGTGTTTGATGATCTACTGACTCCTTCAAGAAACATCTGTGTTTGATGATCTACTGACTCCTTTAAGAAACATCTTAAGACGTTTCTATTTGTTCAGGCTTTTCCTTGATTTTCTGGGACTCCTGTGTTGTTCTCAGTATTATCTTGATCTTTAAAGTATATACTTTTTTGAGTATTGTTTTGATTGTTAAAGCGCTTTGTGACCCTGGTCTGGAAAAGCGCTATATAAATAAATATTACTTACTTACTTACTTATTGAAGCTGCAAGGAGACGGTGAATACAGAAACATATCATATACATATCTATGTCTTGAATAAAAATATATATATATTTTATTTTTCACTAAAGATGGGTTCGGTGAATGGGCATATGAAACTGGTGGGGTTTGGTGCCTCCAACAAGGTTAAGAACCACTGCTCTATACACACTGTCGCTGTGGACGCTTCAACTAAATGTGCTGAGATTGAATTATGCCTCTTGTCTGACGAAAACCGGAAGACTTCACTTCCAAGATGGCGGCGACCACAAAACTGTGGTTCAGTAAAAGACTGGTGACGCCACAGATACAACATCCATATTGTATACAGCAGGGTTGACAAACTCATCAATCAAATGCATTCCAATACATTTTCATATTTAACTTTAACTTTATTATCCAATTCCCATTAATTTCCTTTCTTTAAACCACTGTGGCACCTCCTACGAAAAGGGTAATCAGCCGGAAACCACCATTTATCAATTGTTCCCCTCATTTAATCCCAGACTGTCTCCTGATGGTGAAGCAGTTACAAGGATGTCTCACTGTCACCCCTGAAGCTGGTGGTAGACCTCCCATGTCTGGGGTCAAGTGTTCTTCGCCCAACACCTAGCCGTCCTCCCCAGCCAAAGCCAGATGCTCCCTTCTTTAATCCTCCTCTGGCAGGTCCTCTGCTGAGTCCGTCATGAGGTGTGTGGGAAACCAGAGCTGTCTATGGGATGAGGGACGTTGATTTTATCGGCCTGGTGATTCTGAATGCCCCTCCTTCGAAAACGTTCTTGGCTGATGGTGGTTCTTTGTTTTTATGTGGAAAGTCCTTCATTTAAAATCTATAATCTCAGTTTATTGGCCTATCTCAATCAATTCTTTATAGTTAACCATATCAAGATACCTAAAACCTGCATGAGGGCCATATCCCCCTCTACACAAAGGATCTAAGGATTTGATGGAAGCGTCTACGTCAGGGGTCTCCAAACCGGTCCTCAAATGTTGTTTATTTTTCAAGGTTTTTGTTCCAAACGATCAAGCATGTTTAACCAATGAGGTTTCAGCTTAAACAAGCAACACCAGACTGAGAATCAACTGGTCCCTTTGAGGACCGCTTTGGAGACCCCTGAGCTGTGTCTCAAATCGAATACTTGCGTACTAAAACTGCATAAGTGCGTCTCAATTCTTAGTATGCAAAATTACATGCGCCATACACACTAAATTGTCACTAAAACATCCACAAAACTGAGTATGGATCGATGGACACTCTCTACCCTAAACGGCTGCCATTTCAGTGAAGTTTACATATATATATACATATATATATATATATGTATATATATATATATATATACATATATATATATATACATATATATATATGTATATACTGTATATATACACACTTACAGGTGCATTTCCAGCCAGCAGTAGGAGGATGAAACGTCTTGGGTGCTGATACTGGCGTAAATATCTTCTCATATTTCTTTATCCAAACTTGCTGCCAGCAGGTGGCGATAGTGTTCCTACAAATGGTTGCAATCCTGGTTAAATAGTAGTAGAAGAAGAAGCTGTCGCGTCATTTCCTGTTAGTGCGTAGAAGCAGTGTTTGATTTTAGTCATACTATCTGTGGAGATATTTTTGTACTAGTTAGTACGTACACTATCCTGATGCATACTAACCGCCAGTGAACTAAGAGAAGTATGTGATTTGAGACACAGCACTTGTCTAAATAAAAGAGATGAAACTGTAACCACTTCACCAGAAGAGCTGATGTACAGGATTACCAGTATAATAATGATATTAGTGACAAACGCGCACCAACATCAATTCAGTCATTGCTTCATTCATCCCGTGTCAGAGGAACCTGCTGTGCATCTGTGTTTTCCATCTCCAGCCTGTATTCATGCACACACACACTGGAGAGACGACATCTGCTCCACAACAGCAGTTTCGTTAGCGGATTGAAAAAAAAAATTGACGATTTCACGCAGCGCTCAATTAGGAAAATCAGCTTTGAGTAATTAAGAGCTTTACGCGATGATTTATTTGAAACTCCCCTCGCAACATTCCATCATTCCTGCAACGCTAAAATGAGCTGAGTAGAAGCCCAAAGGTTTTTCTTCTAGATCGACTTTCTTAACACATCTGACGAATCGTTGAAACTATTATTAACCAGATAAAGCATGTGAAAAAAACGTCTGTAACTTTGAAACCATTAAATGAAGAAAAAAAACACAAACTGCTTATTTGTGTTCTTGTGATTGTTTCCTCTAGGCCAGGGGTCTCCAAACCGGTCCTCGGGGGGGTGAGGGTTTTTGTTCCAACCGATCAAGCATGTAAAGTTTAACCAATTTGAGGACCGGTTTGGAGACCCCTGCCCTAGGCACTCTGATTACCTCCCCAATTCCACAGAGTTCATTGGTGACTCTGAATGGTCTTAAAGTAAATGTGTTAAAAAATAGTTTAAATAGAAAATGACAGAAAAGGTCATTTAAATGTTAAAAAGGACGCCTTTTTAACATTTTAACACTTTTTATAATTTTAAGATGATTGTATCATCTTGTTCTTTCTCTTTATTTCTCTTTGTCCTTATTTTATTTTTATTTATTTTTTATGAAAAATTGCTGTATTGCTGTGGCTAATTGTAAAAACAATTTCAATCATCGATCAATAAAGTCTAACCTAAACTAACCTTTAACCTCTGTTTTTGTCATGTGTTTTTATTTTATTGTGACACACTTGTTGTTTTGTGCTACTTGTTTGAGTTTGTTTAGACCCTCTGCACCTGTTGCTGCAACAGCTGCAGCAATTACACCATCAGATGAGAGTATAAAGCCCCGCCTTTCCCAGCAGCAGGCGCCAGATTATAATCTACGCTCCATGGTATGTTAGATTTGTATTCTCCTCTTGTTTCTGGCTTTCTTGATTCCCTTTTAAAAATGTTGTGATGTTTCATTAGAACAGTTGTTATATAGTGCCATCTCTACTACATTATAATTCCGATTATTAATCAAGGTTAAACATGATTTTAGGATAAACATTTGTATTTCTGTTGGATTAGAATAACATTTATATGGCTTTTAGCGCAAATGCTAAATAACGCTACACATTGGATGAATACAAATGCATTTATTTGTGTTTTCTTCCATTTTGCTTTACAGACCTGGGCGACTTGATGTTACTTCTACAAGGCCCATTACAAATAACTATTATTTACTTACCTAGTTACTTCCAACTTAACTCAGGGACTCTCCGATTATTTGAGGCAGTTTAATGATGCGGCCCCTCAGTGGTGACTTCTGGTTGATCCAGCGCTTTTATTTGACTGCAGTGATGCTGCGTTTTACATGTAATAACGGCAGATGATCAGGGTTGTTAATGGTGGAAGACAAAAACAATTAAAATTAGAATAACTGCAGAGTCCTAGAATAAGATTTTAATAACTGCAATGTCACCATTTGTTGTGCTGTAATTATTATTATTATTTAAATCCATAATCTAGTGTTGTGCGGGACTGTATTAGAATGTTCAAGATTTTATTGAACCCTAATAAACCCGACCTCCCCATCTGAGACAGCAGCAGCATAATCTCAGGACTAGAGAATGAGTTTGTTTCAGTTCCGCATTTCATCAAAAGACCAGGAAGGGTAATCAAATCTATTTTCAATCTCAGGGTGACTTACGAAGTTCATCGATACCCTGCGGAGTCTCGCACTTTGTTGTCCAATAAAACCCAATTTACCGTCTTGCACCTGCAAAAATTAATAAGTCGTTTCAGATGAAGCCGCAATATTGTGTCTGCACTTCTACTCGTGTTCCCCTTGTTATGTGGAGGGAAAACAAAAGTAGTATAGACACCATTACTGCTGGAGATTTTATTTCTATCCAGGAATCAGCAACTACTGGTCCAAAAAGTCTGAGTCAGTATGTAAATTAGTGAATTAATTATGATTTTATTTGGAACAAAAAAAAGGTAAAACATTTGCAAACAATTTAGAAAAAAAGCACTATTTCAAAAAACCTTGCAATTAAATTCTTTATCTGTGCGAAATTAGAAATTTAAGTATGTTTTAGGTAGTGATGGTCTGATGAAGCTTCATGAAGCAGTGTCATTATTTTCAGAGTCCACTAGATGGCGGTCTCTGCACTATTTTCCTTTGTTTTGAACAACTGTTCTAATGATGATGATTCTAATTTTAGATAAATATCGGTGATCTTGATTAAACCATTTTGCCAGCGAGAAAAATGACATTTTGAAGCTCACCGTTGACCTGTCCACTGAGTTACGAATCTATTACATGACATTACACAAGAAGTTATTTTTACATCTATATTAACAAAGAAAACACTTACATTTGTTACTACGCTTTTCCTGGTTTTCTGGTTTTCCAGGCCATGTATTTCATATCTTAATGCACAAGGCATTCTGGGATACCAATTACTGTCACGGGAGGTCCTGAGGCTTCCAATATTGGGCCCATTTTGAATGCTATAAAAAGCTATCGATGTCTCTAAAGGGCACTTAAGTCAGCCTGCTTCTCTCATGGATGCTAGAGCTATCGCAGCTTGATTTCATTTTATTTTTTCACTTTTACGATATTTAGCCTGGAGTGGACAGGTCAGCTGTAAAAAGTCATAATTATTGGTGGTAAAGCATTTTTCTATCAAGACACAGTCCACATCCACTTACATTTATATAACATGTAAATTAATATTTGTTGATGTATTTAACAAGTTACTTGGTGGAATATCTACGTGTAATAATCACAACTAACTGTAGGTTAAATAAAAAAATATTAATATATAAAATTAAAATAAACCTTATAACTGACAGGATTGTCCACAACTAGTTGATCAAACCCATGTATCTACTATATCTTTGTGGGATATGATGCATCGTGGTGCTTATCATTATGTCACATATGTACATATTTTTCAGCATTCTGTTACAAACGTAGTTATTTTTTGTTATTATACAGGCAGTTCACAGGCTGACCACGAGGAGAAAGTGGAAAACCACCAGGTTGACAAGAAGTGGGAGAACGTTAAAACAAGGTCCAAGGTAGTGTGTAAAATCTCAAATCTCTCTCATACATGTAAGTGTCAAAGATGTCAGGTTTATGCTACAACTCAATAATTACCCCAAGTTACAATGACTGCCGTAGATCTAGAAGATGTAGACTATTTATATCACAACAATTCAAAGTAGTAATTACGAAAATCTCACTCTTGCATTTTTCTTAGACTTGCTCGTCTGTAACGTCCCACTTGTATTGAAGCCCCGACATGAGGAATCCCTATGACGAGGGAGCTGTCAGTTTGAGATCCTAAACCATGGTCTTCGCAGAATTTGAATCACTTTGAATGACATTCTGAGCATCGGACCTGGTTTAGCTTGAAGTAAACGAAAAGATCCCTCACAAATCTCACAAATCATGTATATAAACCACAACTGATGAAAAGTAAATAAATAAGTCAACATTCCTCTAATAAAAACTCTAAACTTAGGAAAATGTTGTCGGAACATGATCTGGATCTTATAATCCATGCGTTTGTTTCTTCTTGTTGGACTATTGTAACAGTTTGTTTTCATGTCTCAACAAGAAGGATCTGTCTCGCCTGTAGTTCATACAAAACTCTGCAGCGAGAATCCTGAGCCGCTCTAGTAGAAGAACTCACATTTCTCCGATCCTTAAAACTCTTCACTGGCTGCCAGTTTCTTTCAGGATCAACTTTAAAATTCTGGTTCTTACTTCCAGATCTATTCATGGTCAGACTTTCCATCAGTGATCTGATCCAGACTTACACCCCTGCTCGGGCTCAGAGGTCTCTAAATTACGTTACCAACGCTGATGTGAACTTGTTACGTTAGCATGTGGTCAGCTGGTCAAGCTACCCTCCAACGTGTTTGCAGAATATTCCACATCTGGCAGCTGAAAACCTTTAAAAAATGCCCGAATCCCACGACCTTGACATCAATGCGGTTGCAGGTTCTGTTGTTGCCAAACATTACGTCGTTATACGTTAACAGATTTGACATGATTTTAGTCGTTACCCATTTCCAAGTCGCCAAATCACCCTCGACATTTGGGTGTAAGATTGAGAAAACTTTAAAATCTGTAGGTCAAATATTAATCATGTTACAGTATTTTAAAAGACTAAAAGTTTTTCAATTTTTTCAATCCGAATATTTTTCCCGGTTTTGTGTCTTATGAAAAACCCTGGTACTGGGTACATCAGCTCATAGATATTATGAAGTTAAAGTGTAGGATTAAAATATTTTTTGGGGAAAAAAAACAAATATAAGCAGTTCTCTCCTGAGTTTTTCTTGCCTTGTTAAAAAGTCGTGTTACCAATATTCATGTTTGAACTTCAAACAACGAACTGCGGTCCTCCTGAGACCAGCGCACGCTATCTTAATTGAGTTATTACCCTTGAAATGATCCTCTAGTCCCAGAAGATCAAAATCATCAAACACTTTGCTATTTTTGGCTCACATCCTCTGTCTTGTTGATCTGTACACATCTTAACATGATTATGAGTCCAAAAACATTCACAGCTACTTGGGAATGCTAACTTAGCTAATGCTAACGCTAACGGTCCTGTGGTGTTAATGTTCCTTCAAACAGGAAAGGATGAGAAACATGTAAAAAGGCATTTTGAGTCAGTTGTTCGAAGGTGAGCTGATCGAATTAAATCTTGAAAAGGGGTTGTTTAAATAGAAGAGAAAGATTCTGGTCGAAAAATAAAGTTGTATTATATTTTATTATTCATACTTTTCACTTGATTTGTTTAACTGATACATTGATGAAAATAATAATTAAGTCAATTCAATTTGAGTTATTTATTAAATTTATTATAAGGATGTTATCTCAAGACACTTTACAGTTTAAGTACTTTATTAAGGACTATATTTCAGAAAAGAAAATCAGCAACTTATCACAGAACTCCCTTTTAGAAGGCAGAAACCTCAAGCAGAACCAGACTCAGGATAATAATTGCATCGATACACGTCCAGAGTCCAGGTAAATCGTAAACATCACCACAGAACCTTCTCTGGCTATTTGTTGCAGCTTAGATGAATTGTAATAAGAGGAAATCAAAAATAAAAGTTGATTTTTATATAACATAATATAATAATAAACAGCAAATGTAATTCACTCCCATTTGCTCTTTCCAATGCTATTAGCCCACATCGCGTAGAGTATTAGCTACATCTAGAGAACTGCTATACCCGATTTGGTCATCTTAAAAACTGTGTACCTGAGTCCGGTTGATCCAATCCAATGTTCCGAAAAATAAAATCATATCATTTACATGTTTGATTATGATTGACAGAAGGACATTCAGTTGGTCGCATTACAACAAAACACGATTCATTTGAATCATTTTTAATGTTGCAACAAGTCCAGATTTTTTGTTTACAGATTCAAGATGTAACTGTAACACTTCAGTCACATGGTTCACCCTTCATTCACTCAGACACACACAAACACGGCGGCTTTTTTAATTACATAACTCTGTGCATCGCGCACACATGACGAGTCTTTTACTCGTCAACAGCAAGTCAAGCCTCACTCATGGTTCATAGACCAACAATTTTCATTTCAAGTCGGCGCTCGGCGAAATAAGACCTTCAATTACATTTTATATCGCACTCACCATTGTCTCCTGTCATACTGCTTATTGTACATCACTATACCGTACTTGCTCATAAAGATAGCACGAGCGCAAATATGAGTGTGTCACAGCCCTGAGGTGCAAGTCCGAGTCCTGCTGAAGCCGATACTGAGACGGCTCCGTCCAGTTTTGTGCCTGAACTAGTTCATTGAACGATAAAAACCAGCTCATATTTTGGATGAACGTGAACTTAACGTAGTGTATTTTGCCCGAAGAACGCTTCTGAGAACCATTTCATTCTGGTGTCCGTGGATATATCGTTCTCTCCAGTAGGTAGCCAGATTTATACGGACACTTTAAAGCAAGTAAACAGGGTACGAACGCTTACATCAATACAAGGATACAGCTGACAGAGAGCGGTGAGGCCGACAGACTCGACAAAGTATCAAGGATTCATCCAAAAAACATTTTATGACAAGGTTGGTTTGGATGGAAAAACCGTACAGTTCTGTGCGGACTTTGTCTGGCGGATTTCAAAAAGAAAGATCGGCACATCAGGACCATGAACGCATCACTGCTGCTGTGACTGAATTGACAGAAATGTCCTCATCTTAACCTTCTAGAAAGAAAGGACCAGTTCGCTCTTGGAACGGTGAACTTTAGAACATTTTGAATTATGAACTATAAAATGAACTCATTGATCGGTTGGTTGTCGGAAATTTTAGTCACATAAAGAAACATAATGTTTAATGACAAAAACAACACTCCTATCCAGGTTGATTTAATGTATTCAATGGCATGTTGTGTTCTATAAATACTTCTTGGTTTTTGTTAGTTCTAAACAGAGCGAGCCATGTGAAGAGCCAAGCAAGGGAATGATGACAAATCCCACAAAAAACACTTGATCTCTGTAACTAGTTTTAATTTTATATTGTGACTCAGCATATTTAAAGAGCCCTCTACCTCCTGGTAACATGTGCTTCCATCTGAAACATGCAGCTCATAAGTCTCTATTTAACCTGTTTTTTGTAAGAGCCAAAACAAAGATATTTATTTTGATTATATACAGTATAATTTATCGATTTGCCAGGATCTGCAGGCAACGCCGGGTACGTCATCTCATACTAGATGAATTACCATGACTTACCCATGAGCCTCACAATTACCCAAAGGAGCTGAAAATCATTATTTAATATGTATCAAATATAGAATAAATTTAATTTAGAATTTTACCTTTTGGATTTTTCAGGGTGGTCTTTTGCCCCCTTTCTTTTCCCGTTAGACTTGTTGAAATTATGGAAATTTCATCAAATTGATATATATATCAAATTGATATATATGATAACATATGAAGTAGTGATGATCCGATGAAGCTTCATGAAACAGTGTCATGTTGTTTAGAGGTCAGTAGGTGGCGCCATTAGAGTTGTATTGTGTTGTATTTTACGTGTTATAAATGAACGATGTTGAAAAACATGCAAGTATTTGTTAAGCTGTGTCACACTTTTTATGGTGTAGGTACAATTTCGGTCAGCCCACTTCCTAGATGATGACATCACACGCTGGACATGCAAACCTCTTTTTTTATGGGTTTAAGAAAATGAAAGAACGGAAAGTGATCAGGGTGACGAAGATCGTCTTCTTGTCAATATAAATGTTTTATGTGGTAAAAAGTATCATCGAAACGTTTATTTGACGTTTCTTTAACCCAAAAAAAATATTTTAAAGAGAATTTCAAATATGCAGCGTGTGACGTCATCACGTAGGAAGTGGGGGGACCGAAAATGTAGGGGGGACCGAAAATGTAGGGGGGACCGAAAATGTAGGGGGGACCGAAAATGAAGGGGGGACAATATTGTACCTGCAACTTCTCACAGCTGGAGGAGGTTGGAAGTGATAGTGAATGTGTTTTAGTAAAGTTTGACTGACTTATCCGGCTTTTTGTTTCGCTCACCAACCTAGTAATCAGAAGAAAAAAAAAGTTTAAAACATAAGACAGACAGTGCGCCATATAATGCAGAAAATACTGTAATTGTAAATATGTTTGACACATTATTACATTCTGTGAGCTCATGAAATGGAGGAATTGGTTTTGTATCAGGACCAAACTATTGATTCGTCAACTATCTCTTAATACGGCTGACATTTCCCCAAACTTGACAATCAAAACACTGTTTGATTCTATTATACAGTCAACTGATGGAGCTGTTCAACGTTTCTCCATCCCTCATCTGAACAATCCAGCCTGGAGATGGCGAGAGTCAAAGGCAATTCACAAATATCCTGTCAACATAATCACATTACCCTTTAGCTCCTCAGAAAAATGGAGTCTGCTGGAGTTAGGAAAGAAAAGTGACGCTGACTTTTAATCCGTCATTAAGGTGGATAAGATCCGAGAGGTAAAAAAAAACAAAAAAACCCACAGACCATTTGATTAAAACACCATTTTCTGCCGAGGCGGTGAAAAGCCAAGTGATATCTATTTATATCCAGGTTATTTTTAGCCCTCGCAGTCGAGCCGGAGAAACTAACACATTCGAAGGCGCCGCACGTGACGGACTCCCACTCCCCGTGTATACATCCGCGCTTCACATGTCTTCTCAAACACTTTTCCTTTATCACTTTAACAATGTTGTACTCATTCATTCATTCCCATGAATCCTTTATCTTTGTAGCCTCACGTTTTCGACGGCTCTGGCTCCCCTCCTCTCCGCTCAGCCGTGAGACGACACAGTCACGTTTTGCTTCCCTGCAGGCGAGCCATTTTCAGGATATTTCACAGCAGAGCAACACACACCAACCCTGTCACTCTCCCTCGTGCATACACACTTCCTCCTTCCCATCACATGTCCCCACACTGGGGTTTTATTTCTTTCATTATTTTTAGTGAACCCAGATGCATTGTTTACCGTTTGCGAATAATCCCAGCGACAACAAAGGCAAGGACGGGGATTTGCGGAAGCCAGCGTGATTCATACATGGATTCATAAATGAATGAATGCACAAGAGCTAAAATTAAAACATCCTTATTTATTTATTTTCTTCAACCTCTTACTCCCACTCTTCCCTCCCGATATCATTCAGCTCATGCCTCTGCTCTCTTAGGAGATAAGCTATAAATAGAGGTGTTTCCTGTGCACGTTTCAGTTTTTTTTAGCCAGTAAGTCTCTCTCCTCCTGCTCCTCGCTCTCCCTCCTCGCCAAATAAACATCCACAGCAAAGTGTAGCTTATTTATTGTGGCGTGCTGCACACGCAGAGGAGCATTGTTCCTTCTCCACACACGTATGGAAACCAATTACATTTTTAATTTATCTAATGCTGCGTTTGCAGCACGAAACTCCGTTCATTAGTTTCCTCTTAAGCTCCTTCTGCAGACTGTAATCAGAGCGGGGGAAGATTGCATTGCTTTGTGTTTCAGTGCCAGCTATTGCCGTTCCATGGCATTGCACGGAAAGTTAACAAACACAAATGACTCTGAAATGAATCTCGTGATGAAACCGTGAAGGAAATGCAGGTTTTAATTTATATACGGATCGATTTTGCAACTAATGTTTTGATTTGCCTCTTAATTTATCTTCTAATGTACTCGTCAGTATGAGGGGGGCTTTGCAAGAAAAGAGGAAAAAAAAGCCCTTTACTGGATTGAAACGCACTATATCTCGAACAAGAGAAGCAGAAACACTGAGCCAAAACTGCTTATGTACTCCATCATATCGTTCCTAAGTCCTATGAGAACACCTTCAGTAGTGTTTTATGCCATTAGCTGGCAGCATGTCCACCATTCACTGCACAAATGGTTGCTGGCCTCTGAGCCAGGAGGATGTTAGGGGGTTATGGGAACAGAACTCCTGGAAGTGCAATATGTCGTTCATGAGAAATCCATGTGGCTCGGAGAGATACACAGCACTTAGTGGGAAGACAGATAACAGCACATGGACAAGAGTCAGACTTTGGTGAAACTGACCAACAAAGTTTATCACAGGATGATGTTTTTCTGGTGTTTTTGCTCAAGTTTCTTTTTTTTAATAAAATGTATCTGTTTTTATAAGTTAAAAAAAAGGGTATTACACATGACAATTAAATAAATAAGAAAACTTTCATTACTTAGGAATCATGTTGCTTCATGAAGCAGTGTCATGTTGTTTAGAGGTCAGTAGGTGGCGCCATCAGTTTAAAAATGATGTTTTATTAGAACAGTTGTTCAAAACAAAAGAAAGTAGTGCAGAGACTGCCATCTAGTGGACATGGGATGGAAAATAATGACACTGTTTCATGAAGCTTCATCAGAACATCCCTCCTAGTAGGCAATATAGAGGTTGGATTAGATTAGATTACAAAGACTGTTTCCAGTACACATCAGAAAAGAGTTTCATACAAAAAAGAACAAGAACAAAGTCCAAATAAAAGAACAAAGTGCAAGGGATGACAAAGTGCAATTGTAAAGAACAAAGATCAAAGGAAACAACACAAAGTATTTATTTCGTAATGTTAACTTCCCTTTTTTTTTTCGTTTTACCGAGGTCATTGAAGGTATCGTAAGACGGATCGACCCACCACTGCTGCAAAGAAGAAGGAGAGAGAGTTGTTGTTGAACAGTCAGTGTTTTCGCGTTTGGCCGTGGTCTACAGAAACCTTTGATTCAGTTAAAAACATTTACATTTAGAATATACAGCCCGCTTCGTAGCCTTGTCAGTCGATAAAATGTCCTTTAAATATGCAGTGTGAAAAAGAAAAATCGGTTAACCGCGATTTAGCGAGAGACTACTGTATACTGAACATCAAGGTAAACTGCATACAGCGAAGAGCAAACCACCAAAGAATGCTCTGCATAGTTCCGTTTGTATTGCTAATATTAAAATACATTCAGTCGCCTTTTTCCCAACTTACAGTAATCAAAGTCGGGAATCACTAACATTTCCTTATCTTGGTTTGAAAATGAATGCTGCGTCGCTGTAACTATTATGTTGTGATTGATCAACTTCATGTTATGAGGACGATGAAGCCGTAGCCTGATTACACTTAAGTGCTTGTGATGCCCAGGGGGGTACTCACCATTTGGACCACTTCTAAATTATAGATTATCTTGCCGAGATCATTCATTTTACTTATTCAACTATGCACATATAACTATGGCATTTACTTTGTACCTTTAAATAATAAAGAATTTCTAGGAGGCAATAGTTATACTTGATTACATTGTTGAATGGTTTTCAGTTCTTCTAAGGGTCCAGGGCCACATTTCAAATTAAAACGGATCTTGAACTTTTATGTTGTACAATTTAAGAGGGATCAAACAATAATGTGGTTTAGCATTCATGGACGCTAGAATTGTAGTCGAGACTACGTCAGCCCAGACGAAGACGATACCAAAACCATGAAGAAAGAAAACCAATACTTTTCCTGATTGAATCCAAGACCAACGCCAAGACAGAAATAAATAGTGTAGTACACACATGAAATACACAATAACGCAAGTAGAAAAACATGAGCATCAAATTGGAGTTGCATCATATTGGAGCCGATTATGCACCAGGTAAGATAGAAAGAACCTGAGACTAAGACAAGACCAGGACCAGACAGTAATGGCTACTCCGACTTGTACGGTACTAGTTATTCAATCATCATTAAAAAACATTAAACTTCATGTGATTTTCACCGCAGTCTCTCTCCTTGGGGTGCAGCGTTTCTGGCACAGGACCTTGACATTGTGTTTTCCGCAGCTGTGGAATTCTGCAAGCAGGAGTTAAACATGTGCTCATGAGGCTGACACAGCTGGTCAGCAGCAAACCTGAGGAGTCTTGGACACATGCCATCTGGTCCTGCAGCTCTCCTTGTCGTCAGACTCCTCAGTTCTTCCCTCACCCTGCTAAAAGGAAAAGACAGCATGAAGGGAAGGGGAATATATGCCAGAGGTGGGTTAGGGTAGAGCGGCATGGCAGGACATTAGCACATATTTCCATTTTGATTATTTGTTTATTATTCATTAAAACATTAAGTTAATCCATTCATGTGTCCACGAGGAGTGTCAACAGGTCAACAGGTCAACAGGTCAACAGGTCAACAGGTTGGACAGGTTGATCAGAAGGTCTGGATCTGTGGTTGGAGCTGGACTCACTGGTGACAGTTGCTGAGAGGAGATCATTGAACAAACTACTGTCCATCATGGATGATGATAGTCATCCTCTCAACGCTGTCATCAGTGAGCAGAGAAGCAGATGGAGTGAACGAATGCTCCTCCAAAGAAGCAACACCAATAGACTCAGGGACTCATTCATTCCTCGTCCTATTAGATTGTATAATTCTTAGAGTAGGGGCAGGAGTGGAGTGAAAAGATGATTCTATTATATATATTATATATTCTATTCAAGTGTTCTCAATTGTGACATAATGGCCATCCATGGTTTGGCCATGGTCTGGTTGAGGGTCAGCAGCCGGTGTAGGTACAAATTTTGTCCTCCCACTTCCTACTTGATGACGTCACACACGGCATATGCGAACGTCTCTTTAAAATATTTTTAATGGGCTAAAAAAAGCCTGTGACAAAGAAAAAGAGAGATTACATGTATTCGAAAGAGAATTGAATGTCCAGCGTGTCCCCTAATTTCGGGACCTTCAGAATACCATGACGTGGATGAATGAGATTCAACCACGACACTCGTAGAAAAGATCTGGAAAGTACTTTGACATTCAGCTTTTAAATGGAGGTTCAAGTGGATGGAGGCAAAAATCTCGGTCACAACTCATACAACATTTTTCTGAAGCCTTTTGTCAAAAACCATTATTTTCAATTTCTGTTCATGGCAGAAAGAGCTATTATTGCTATTACTTTAGCCCTTTGCCGGTGATTTGTCGTATGACCACAGCAGAAAATGATCCTGTTTTAAGAATAGCATAAGGAGCATCAAACTTGATCGATATACTTAACGGTCCCATGCACACTGAGTCATAACATCCTTTAATGCACTTCACGCCTGTCTTCACTGATCATTCCTTCACTGATGAGTCCTTGCACATAACTGCTAGGCAACGTTGCTTCTCCTTTTAATGCGAAGTCGATAACTGAACTAAATAATCTTTACCCAAAAGTAGGTTAGCGACATAAAGGGGGAGATGAATAACATCTTGTTATTTAAAATGAGAAAGCAGTGCTAGCAACTCCATACATTAATAGACTTTTCCCAGTCTGAGCGTTTATCAAATGAATCCATCAGATGAGAGAATTGTTGGTGCAGGAATTAGTCTGGATTGTACAGTGGCTGAGAAGAAAGGAAATTGGTCTCAAGGGCGAAGCTCTGTCTGGTTGGTTTAAGAGCAGCTTATGTTGAGAGAGCATATATGATAGACAACTTACAGTTCTCGCCACAATGACATCGTTCTGACACATTGCATCAGCTTGGCAACAAAAACATGGCTTGATGTTGTATCACTGACATTATGCAACAAAGACAGCAATTGGAATTTGATTGTTTGAGGGAAGGCCAGGTCAAGGTAGTTGACGACTCGCAGACATAACGCTCACTTCACCATCCGGACAACGATGTTAGTAAGTAAGTAAGTAATTTATATTTGTATAGCGCTTTTCCAGACCAGGGTCACAAAGTGCTTAAACAATCAAAACAATACTCACTAAAATATATACTTAAAAGATCAAGATAACACTGAGAACGACACAGGAGTCCCAGAAAATCAGGGAAACGCCTGAACAAATTAAAACGTCTTAAGATGTTTCTTGAAGGAGTCAGTAGATCATCAAACACAGAGATGTTTCTTGAAGGAGTCAGTAGATCATCAAACACAGATGTTTCTTGAAGGAGTCAGTAGATCATCAAACACAGATGTTTCTTGAAGGAGCCAGTAGATCATCAAACACAGAGATGTTTCTTGAAGGAGTCAGTAGATCATCAAACACAGATGTTTCTTGAAGGAGTCAGTAGATCATCAAACACAGATGTTTCTTGAAGGAGTCAGTAGATCATCAAACACAGATGTTTCTTGAAGGAGTCAGTAGATCATCAAACACAGATGTTTCTTGAAGGAGTCAGTAGATCATCAAACACAGAGATGTTTCTTGAAGGAGTCAGTAGATCATCAAACACAGAGATGGTTCCAAAGCTTAGGAGCAACAGTCTGGAAGGATTTCTCTCCTCTGGTCCGGAAGTTCAGGAACCATCAGTAGATTCTGATCCACAGACCTCAGAGCCCGAGCTGGGGTGTAAGTCTGGATCAGATCACTGATGGAAGGTCTGACCATGAATAGATCTGAAAGTAAGAACCAGAATTTTAAAATGATCCTGAAAGAAAATGGAAGCCAGTGAAGAGTTTTAAGGATCGGAGAAATGTGAGTTCTTCTACTAGAGCGGGTTAGAATTCTCGCTGCAGAGTTCTGAATCAACTTCAGGCGAAACAGATCCTTCTTGTTAAGACATGAAAACAAACTGTTACAATAGTCCAGACGAGAAGACACAAACGCATGGATTACAAGCTCCAGAACATGTTGTGACAACATTTTCCTAAGGTAAGAGATTTTTCTCAGTTGAAGGAAACAGTTTCTGGTCAGTTGTTGTCAGTTGCAGTGTTGAACAAGAGAGATATTCATCCAGCAATATCATATCTAGGTTGAGCCATAAGGAAGTATTTCTAATAGACTGCAATCCCACCAAAGCTGTCCTTCTCAGGACGGTCTCCACTCGGACTGGTTCAAGCTGGGCTAAAATTCCTGATGCCTCATTAGCCTTAACTTAAACTTTATTACTACAACCTTATGCAAGTATAGCCAAGCTGCAGCCACTGCTATCTCTGATAGCTATATCAAGTACATCATGTTTGAAAAAAGGGAGTTAAGAGTAAACCTGGACTTTTATTGTGTGCTCAGTTTCTTTACTCGGCAGTTAAGTTTTTCTACCAAAAACCCCTGCAAGGAGTTTCATATCAGATCCACTTGAGTTGGTGATCATGAAAGCAAATGCAAGAAGCGTTTGGAAAACCGAGGCCCATTCTCTATTATGTGATAATTCAGGTAAAATGGCCATTATAGAATTGACAGTTTTGCACATTCACTTAAGCCGTTATAGAGCTGCTGTCCCACCCTAGCGATGCCGTGATGTCATCGATCATCTTCACTGAAACGATACTCCTGACTTCTAGCTGTCAGAAAAATTCCCACAGGGTTAATTTGCTTGCGGGCGGCCAAGCATTCATAGCTGTGTTGGTTTTTGATCCCTGTTCCTATCAGCGTGAAGTAAAATTAACCAAGCGCTGGATTATTCACTTACTAATAGGATATGTGAGCTGGGATTTTTCTGGCCCACCACACCCACCACAAAATCTGAACCTGAATCTTGTTTTTTTTTTACCCATTGTGGTACCTGTTGGCCAAAAAACAAATGTGTTGATGGTATCCCTTGTGTTGTTTTTTGGTCAATGTGAAACTTTCTCCACCTCATCCTTCAAAACCAAAAATCATTGTCTTCAATCCTCCAAATTTGGCTTTTCATGTAAATGATAATAATAAATCACTTCATTTAAAAGTGCTTTTCAAGAAACTCAAGGTTGCTTCAGAATAAAATCACGTAATACAATAAAACCAGGAGGTGGAGGATAAAAACAACATAATAAAACAAAGTGGTAGCAGCAGATGAGCGAGGAGTTATGAGAGGTAGGTGGTGTGGAACAGGTGGGATTTAACTTCAGATTTAAAGAACGGGAGAAAGAAAGAACCTGTTGACACTGAGTGTCTTAACGGTTCTTGTCTGCATACTGGTAACATCTTAAATGTGATTTTTTTACATTTTTTTTAGAAAGTTATGAAAATTAAAAAATAATTACACTGGCACAAGTGTCGCTTTAGTAAGGGACACCAGCTGCAACATATTGGTCTGTGAGGTTTGTCAGCAAACATCCTAATCCTGGAAGTCTCCACCTTCAAGGGACTCGTTGTATAAACAAAGCTGGTGCACGAGGAGTGAAGCCCCTTATTACGAAATAATGGACACAGCTCTCGTATGCCCAGATTTCAGACGGGGGAGAACTTTGTAAAGTAATAAGTTCAAAACATGGTCATGATGAGAAACTTACTGCATCTTAGAGAGAAAGACTTCAACATTTGAAACATGTGAGTCAGGAGAGTTATTTTTTTTTCTTGTAATAAGCTGGTGAAGCTTCATGAAACAGTGTGATGTTGTTTAGAGGTCAGTAGGTGGTGCAATCAGTTTAAAGGTCTCTACATATATAGATGACTTTCTTACTTACTTAGAGTTGTTCAAAACAAAGGAAAATAGTGCAGAGACCGCCATCTAGTGGACTCTGAAAATAATGACACTGCTTTATGAAGCTTCATCAAACCATCACTAGTTTCTACATTAGTTGCCCTTTAAAAGCTAGCTGTGTCAAATAATGAAAATTAAGTTTTTAAAACTCACCTGTATTCCCTGGCGTTCAACTCAGCCTTAATCTCTGTAGCTGTTTATTACCTTTTACTTGTTTTATTTGCTTTTATTGTATTATCCTGGCGTTTGAGCGGTTTTCATTTTTGGCCAATATTTTGTGTCCTTGTGCAGCACATTGAGTCAACTTCTGTTGCTTCAAAGTGTTATATAAATCAAGCTGAATTGACTTTTGGCAATGGTTAGTAAACCACTCAAGGCAAAAAGGGTAGAATTGAATGCTTTGAATCAACTGTCTTAGGAAAGCATTGAACCATCGTCTTTGCATCTCGGTGTCACAAAAAGCAGCTTAACTTTCGCAGCTGTACATTCTGTCTTTGAAAAAAAGAATCATCAATGATCCTAAGTGAGCCTTAAAAATATAACCTTAAACACAAACCGGCAGGTGATGTCGCCACAACACTTAAGACCCACAGAGTCAATTGGTACAATTATGTTGTGATCACTGGGTTAATTACAGGTAACTAATGAGACGAGATGACTTTGCACAGCTCAGCATTATACAGAGCCGAGGTCATGGGTGCTTACCATCTCTAGTCCAAACTGAACCCTTCATTGTGTGCACGTCCTTCACTCTCTTTATTGGATGGACGACCCGTTATGATTCAGGTCCCAAACAGAGAGGGGCACTTGTGTTTTTTTTTTTGGGAAGCGTAACAGGTTTCCTTTCATCTAGCGCACGCCATTAAGCTCCGTCGGAACAGCAGAATGCTAAATAAGGTTGGCTCTCAACATGCCTGTCTTGGTCCACGCAAATTGCTTCCTTTGATGTGAGCTCACTGGCGCTGGCGAGGACAGAGCGAGGAGGAGAGCCAACCTTGGACGAGGAGATGGACAGTTTGGATTGAGAAGCCGCTCATAATGAGGACATGTACCGGCAAAACTAACCGAGGGAGACATTAGGATAATATTTACTTTATGGTAATCTATTTGTCATCTGGTTGTCTGTCTGAAGTGTGTAAGTGCGTGTGTGAGTCCTACTATCACCACAGCAGTGTAACAAGTTCAGCTTTAAAATAGTACACCCATTGTATGGGGCTATTATTGTTGCGAAAGCTTTTGTTAATGCGTGAAAGCATTTGCAAATATATATGTTTATCTGTTCAGTGATCTACAAATGCGTAACTCAATTTATGAATGTGCAACTGGATTTGTAATTCAGAATAAGATTAGATTAGATTAGACTTTAGTGATCCCACAGCGGGGAACATTCACTTGTGGGGTCTAAAAAAAAACATTTAACAGGGACAAAAATGGAGACAGAACACTAAAGAAAAACAGACATGAGACAAGAGTGAAAGTAAGAATAGCATCAACTACATACGTCACTGAAACACTGACCAACAATACCATCATTAAAGTGGTATGAAGCTTACAGTTTGCCCAGAATAGCTTCCTCCCGGAAGAGGAGGAAGTTAAGCAATGGAGTTTAAGAAGGTTATTGTAAAATAACATAACATAGCTCCAACATGTAAAAGAAACATAAGTATAATCTATAAAAACTGACAAGTCAAGCATCACAAACTTTGCACAACTTCCAAAAATCACACAAACCTGCTCATGATCCGTGGATGTGTAACAGGATTTGTATACAAATGCGTCAGCTGCGATGACGCCATCCCGCCAGTAGGGGGGCGGATACGTTGAATAGAGTTTAAATGGACACGAACGAGCCCTGGACAGAACATGGTAAAACAAATATATATATATATTATTATCTTTTGTTATGTGAAATGAATTTAAATAGTTTAATTCATCAGATTACCCTGATTACATCATCAGCCAGTTCATGGCTTCACTAAACGGTACTTCACCTCAAGATTCCGGGTTCGAGACCCGCTTAGTTCTTTTAATTTTTACTAATTGTTTTTAAAATCTTAGAGTGATTTAGAGAATTTAATATTTAGGGTATTAGTTTCAATAAGTGACATTTATGTGGTAAATGATTTTTAACAAAATACAAAAGTAAAAAATGGTAGTAATATTAGTACGTTCTTCAGAATATCTGGTGTCAATAATTAAGAATATATATAATATAAGATATAAATATATTAAGATTCAAGTCACCCACAAAAAAACCCGTAAATATTGGCTTTTTTGTGTTATTTTGGACACGTCTGGTTTAAAGTCACAGTAATGTTTAATGCAGAACTTTCTTTATAAAATATAATCCATTGTATGTTATTATCCAAGAGACAAGAACAAAGTTCACAACCGGGGGAAAAATACTTGAATGAATTACAGCTGGTAAACAAAGGTCTAAAAGTCTGTGAAAACACCAAGACCAAGAGATAGACAGAGAAACACACATAAGTATAAACAATTTAAAGTAAACAATGTACTACTTACTCAAAATAAATATTTAAATATGTTTCCTCCTGGTATTACCAGCTTGTAAAATATATATTTTGTCAAAATTATGTGCTTCTTTGTGTTGATCCATCATGTAAAATCTCAATAAAATACATAGACATTTGTATTCATAAAGTGACAAAATGTGAAAAACCTCTAAGGTGTATGTGTCCATAGATTTCGTATATAAGTCGAGACATTAAGTAATACATTTTGATTCCACTCTCCAGCTATAATTGTAAGTGTAACTGTGTAAATTGAATACATACACAGAGCACACGGAGATTCCTTCATGAGCAGCGAGACTCCATCACATGAGCAAATTAACTTTCCTACTATTAACCGCCCCAATCTCGTAATAGTTGCTGGCAGTATTTTAAATTATAAGTCAGATTGACAAGAGTTAATAGCTGCTCCTGTGCTCACGGCTGATATAGTGTAAGTTATTACATTTTAATTGGAGAATTAATGATATGAGCAGTCAATTTTCTCCCAGTATAGCCCCGTGCAGCTTTGGATGTATGGCTCCCATAGATAGCTTTAATAGCAAGAGATATCACATGATTGGCAGCAGGAGTGAGTGTCTCCGGGAAGACTTGTGGATTCTGAGCACATGCTCGGAAACATACGTCATTTTCACCTGAAGAAATGAGATTCTTAAATAGAGTCAGGATGAAGTGAAGTGGTAACACACTCTGGTTTGTTTTATTGTTAAACCAAAGCTTATTATCCAAACTGTTGGAAATCAGAAACAGGCAAGAAGTTCCGAAGAAAAGATAAATCTAGAGCCCAAATAAACGACAATATGGCAGGTCCATGTGTGTGTATATACACAACAAATACAATCATTAGTGATGAGCTGATGAAGCTTCATGAAACAGTGTCATGTTGTTCAGAGGTCAGTAGGTGGCGCCATCAGTTTAACAATTATGTTTCATTAGAACAGTTCAAAAACAAAGGAAAATAGTGCAGACACCGCCATCTAGTGGACTCTAAAAGTTATGACACTGCTTCATGAAGCTTGATCAGACCATCAGTACTTATCTTAACAAAACTCACTTCAATTAGGTCTCATGTAACAGGTTTTAGATCGAGATTAGTTTAAGAATGGCTTAAAATCATGAAGAAAAAAAAAGTAAAACGTCTGAAGACAAATTTTAACCAATACTTCTATTTAATATGTAAATAAGTAAGTTAGTAATTTATATTTATAGAGCTCTTTTCCAGACCAGGGTCACAAAGCGCTTAAACAATCAAAACAATACTAAAAGAAGTACCTTTTTATTAATCACATAGATACATTACATCAACATAAAACATACATTTAAATACGTTTTTGAGTTTTAAGTGTTAATTCTCACTTACAAAATTGACTGGCATATGTTCATTAATTTTCTCTTTATTATTTTGGTAACGAACAGAAGGATGAAGCCAACGTCCTTCTTGTGAGCGACAATGACAAACAGAGCAGGACAAGAATTCATTGACGCGAAGCATCATGTAATCGCAGCGATATTAGACAAAAACACAAACTGAGTTCATGTTTGGTCATATAGTTGAAAATATTAAAGTAAAAATAATTGAATTTGGATGGAATCAGAAACAACAAAGTTGACCCTTGCAATGTTTGTTTTTAAATGTTGCAGAAGTTACTTAAAAGGACAGATAATCAATGTATCTTAGGGAGCAAACACTAGCTATAACTATGTGTTATATTGGACACCACCTTGAAAAATCCTATTTTCACAAGACTTTTTCAGGGATTTGGGAGATAAGCAATTGTTTCTGTTACTTGATTAATTCGATTATTTCAGTTACCAACTCAATCGACAGCCGCCACCAACTGTGTGGCACATCAAGTGTTATTGAAAGGCTCAAAGGTTTTCATTTCGGCGGCGGATGTTTGGCTCCATCAAAGGTAAAATGGCACCGTGGAAATCAATGTTATCACCGAGGGACAGAGAATATGAATTTGATGCGCACTGAGGACTGGAACAAAGGACATGTTTACTTCTGGAATTTGTTAGTCGGGAAAATAAGTTTGTTTTTGTCACAGTTTGTTTAGTTTCCTGATGTTGTTCCTTCGTGCTAACATGCTCACAGATGGAATAATAAACACAAGTTTTCTCGAAATGTGATTAAGTAAGTAATTTGTAATTATGTAGCGCTTTACCAGACCAGGGTCACAAACAATTAAACAATCAAAACAAGTATATACTTTAAAGATCAAGATAAAACTGATAACACAACAGGAGTTCCAGAAAATGAAGGAAAAGCCTGAACAAATAAATAGTCTTAAGATGTTTCTTAGAGGAGTCAGTAGATCATCAAACACAGATGTTTCTTGAAGGAGTCAGTAGATCATCAAACACAGATGTTTCTTGAAGGAGTCAGTAGATCATCAAACACAGATGTTTCTTGAAGGAGTCAGTAGATCATCAAACACAGATGTTTCTTGAAGGAGTCAGTAGATCATCAAACACAGATGTTTCTTGAAGGAGTCAGTAGATCATCAAACACAGATGTTTCTTGAAGGAGTCAGTAGATCATCAAACACAGATGTTTCTTGAAGGAGTCAGTAGATCATCAAACACAGATGTTTCTTGAAGGAGTCAGTAGATCATCAAACACAGATGTTTCTTGAAGGAGTCAGTAGATCATAAAACACAGATGTTTCTTGAAGGAGTCAGTAGATCATCAAACACAGAGATGTTTCTTGAAGGAGTCAGTAAATCATAAAACACAGATGTTTCTTGAAGGAGTCAGTAGATCATCAAACACAGATGTTTCTTGAAGGAGTCAGTAGATCATCAAACACAGATGTTTCTTGAAGGAGTCAGTAGATCATCAAACACAGAGATGTTTCTTGAAGGAGTCAGTAAATCATAAAACACAGATGTTTCTTGAAGGAGTCAGTAGATTATCAAACACAGATGTTTCTTGAAGGAGTCAGTAGATCATCAAACACAGAGATGTTTCTTGAAGGAGTCAGTAAATCATCAAACACAGATGTTTCTTCAAGGAGTCAGTAGATCATCAAACACAGATGTTTCTTGAAGGAGTCAGTAGATCATCAAACACAGATGTTTTTTGAAGGAGTCAGTAGATCATCAAACACAGATGTTTCTTGAAGGAGTCAGTAGATCATCAAACACAGAGATGTTTCTTGAAGGAGTCAGTAGATCATCAAACACAGATGTTTTTTGAAGGAGTCAGTAGATCATCAAACACAGATGTTTTTTGAAGGAGTCAGTAGATCATCAAACACAGATGTTTCTTGAAGGAGTCAGTAGATCATCAAACACAGAGATGTTTCTTGAAGGAGTCAGTAGATCATCAAACACAGATGTTTCTTGAAGGAGTCAGTAGATCATCAAACACAGATGTTTCTTGAAGGAGTCAGTAGATCATCAAACACAGATGTTTCTTGAAGGAGTCAGTAGATCATCAAACACAGATGTTTCTTGAAGGAGTCAGTAGATCATCAAACACAGATGTTTCTTGAAGGAGTCAGTAGATCATCAAACACAGATGTTTCTTGAAGGAGTCAGTAGATCATCAAACACAGATGTTTCTTGAAGGAGTCAGTAGATCATCAAACACAGATGTTTCTTGAAGGAGTCAGTAGATCATCAAACACAGATGTTTCTTGAAGGAGTCAGTAGATCATCAAACACAGATGTTTCTTGAAGGAGTCAGTAGATCATCAAACACAGATGTTTCTTGAAGGAGTCAGTAGATCATCAAACACAGATGTTTCTTGAAGGAGTCAGTAGATCATCAAACACAGAGATGGTTCCAAAGCTTAGGAGCAACAGTCTGGAAGGATTTCTCTCTTCTGGTCCTGAAGTTCAGGAACCATCAGTAGATTCTGATCCATAGACCTCAGAGCCCGAGCTGGGGTGTAAGTCTGGATCAGATCACTGATGGAAGGTCTGACCATGAGTAGATCTGAAAGTAAGAACCAGAATTTTAAAATGATCCTGAAAGAAACAGGAAGCCAGTGAAGAGTTTCAAGGATCGGAGAAATGTGCATTTTAACTTGAGGCAGTAAGACTCAATAGAATACTTGACGCACCAAAAGTGACAGAGAAAGCGCCATCTAGTGGGAAACTGCCTCATCAAGCTTCCTCAACTGGTCGCAGACATGTTAAGTAATGGCTTCATAGCAGGATAAAAGATGGATCCCGGCCTCATTGTTCTCTGAACAACTACCAGGAAGAACAGTATAGAATCTCCGGACGGACGGCCGCGCGTTGAAGCGATACAGAGTAAGAACTCATTTGCTGTGCATCTGATTGACAGGCCGGGCTGCTTTTGTGTCGCCTTGTTCTTGGCACACCTAGCGGAGCACGGCAGCCAACACACATTGAATGGGGATTTTACATCTAATTCCGGAAGCAGTATGAACGGAGGAAGGTTTGGGCTTCTGCTAACTGTAACATGCAAAAGAAGATGAATGGTTGTTTTTTTTTATTTAGTTTTTTTTCTTCTTCTTCTTGGTCTGCAGTGACTGGAGTCGATCCCTGATCTCGCCTCATCTGCCTTCTGACAGAAGCCGTCTGGTTAAACCAGCCATGCGTTACAGTTATAATGAAAGATACTACACTCTCAAACGCGAAGGCACCGGCGTTTACCTAAAGGATGGTCGGAGCTGAGGCAGGCATGGGGAATAAACCCCGGCTCGCATCCAGACAGAGGAATTAATTATGGTGTACATGGCAGCAGCATAATGTCAAAATGTCTGGTCCACTGATACTCACTACACTGAGTCCTGAGTGATGTCTGTCTAACAAGGGGAGAAAGCAAATGATATAATTGACAGAAAGTTAAGCACTCATGAGCTCGGACCTCACATATTATATATATATATATATATTTATACAGTATATACATATATATATATATATATATAATATCTAGCCCAAAAATGTGGCTGGGTATACATAAAAATAAATAATGAAAGACTAAGAGGGATTTATAATTGCTAAAAGAAGATAAGATTATGAAAAACGTTCTTATATAATTGGTATTAAATATGTCATTAAAATTTGATGTTTATTCCCTTGGGTATCTTCGCGCCCCCTTTACGCCTCCTTGTAATTAAAACCTTTAAATACTTCTAATTATATATATATATATATGTATATACATATATACATATATATATATATATATATATATGTACAGTTCATTGAAATTGGACAAGTTTAAATTTGTTAAAAGGGTCTTCTTGCCCCATGTTCGAGTTGAGCATTTAAATTTGTATAAATTATGGTAAACTATTCATCAATTTAAATATAATTGATAGTATTCGTTGAAAGGGAAAAGAAAATCGGAATCGTTGAGTCGACGAAATGTTCATGAGCTTTTTAGCTTCAAGGCGTTTATATCCGCCTCATATTTTCATTTTTATTTATTAAACTAAGAAAAGAAAACAATGATTAAATATTTCATATTCACAAGATCCGGCGAATGTAGTGTCTTCCAAAGCACTGAACTAATCCATCAAGTTCCAGTCTTTTTTCTCCCATCTGTGTTCTTGGGTCGACCTGGTCAATCTTTTCTGCACCTTCTGATAGTCCACAGGTTTAGGCATATTTGATGTATTTAAATGAAAGAAAATCATGTAAAATGATGCAAAAATAAATAAAGTTGCAGTGAGAAAGATTGATTTCTAAGTTTACAAATCGTGGTATTAAAAGAAAAAAAGACTGAATAATATACACTCAAACTTTTTCAAAATCTCAAACCAGATGTTCATGTTTCAATGATTCTTCATCCTCTTTCTCTTCAAACTTTCATTCTATCCTATCTCCTCCAATTCGCCTCCCGTCTCTCTGCTCTTCCGGTGTGTTTCTTTCTGTTTTTATTGACTGGGGCATCAAATGCTGAAGCATTTTTTCACCGGTAAATGTTAACAAATATAGAAAACAACTTTAAAAGCTTAATTAACAAGTAGTTATCGTAGCCAATCACGTTGCTGCCGTAAGTGTAGAATTGAGCGAATACAACGGCTGTTATCGACGTGGACGGCAAAACATGAAATTGTTTCTCTTACCTCCGTCTTTAACAATCTGCGGGGAAAACTGACTTCATCAGAATGTCATACTTCTGCCTCTGTCACAGTGTCCTTCCCCCCAGTGTTTGTTTGCAGTGCTACAGTCATTCTATTTGCACCACTCAGTTATTTCTGTGACAAAATTAACATTTGACTTATCAGGCGGCTCACAAAAAAACAATTGTATGTCCCGGTAGAACCTCCCTTGATCGTGTTGTTGGGTCAACGTTAAGAAACGCACATACGTGTAACAACTTAATCCTGAGATACTCATTTCAAGTTTCGTGCACCCATGTTTATTAGGCATGTTGTGATTCACCGATCGGTTTATCGATACAAATACTTACGATACAGCTGCACCAGTAGATTGAAGGTTAATCGGGGTTAATTCGCGGGTGACTTCACAAGTCAACAGCTTTAGCCTTTTTTTTTCGGAAAGGCAAATGCAATCGTAACATCAATCTTCCAGGCATTTTAAACACACCGTTGCATCCTCAGGCGAACTTGAACAAAGATGGAGGAACATGACTCACGGATCAAATACTTTTTTGTCATTGTTCCATTTCCAGTATTCTTATTTATCTAATATAATTCCATTGTTACTGCTGTGAAAAATATGAATGCTCTGCCTGAACATACTGGATGATGTCAGTTTTGTATGATTATTTGTTAAATAATATAATATAATATTAAATCAACCATTGAGGGAACAGTGGATTATGTCTCGAATTGTTAAGAGAATAAAATATACTTTTGCTATTACATTCTCAAACCCGAACTAACTGTATGAAACGATCACATATCGAACCCGATTTGCTTGTAATGAAGGCATATCACGAGCAAATCGTTTTTGAATATGATTGGCGATTTGTATCATATCGCTGGCAGTGTATTATGATGCATATTTAATCGGCTTCAGTGTTGGAGATATAAATACCATATATAATGCTATATATATATATATATATATATATATATACATATGCTGTATATTGATGTAATGAGTCCACGCAGAACTGGCACAAATTCAATAGCATTTAATCCTTGAGGCGTTTTGATGTCTTTGAAAGGAACAAAACAGGATTAGAGCCGACGTTAACCTTCAGCGAGAAAAAAAAACGCCACCTTTTGACTTCTCATCGCTCTAGAGGTTCTCCCCTCATTTCCCAGGTTCATTTATGCTTGCCATTCAGGCGAGCAGCACGACTGCTTTATATGTCAAATATCCCTCTCAATGCTCTGCTCCTGCTCTGACGTGCTGAGCTGTGACAGTTGCTTACCTTCCCTCAAAGTCGTGAGTCAGCAGATGAATGTCAACGTGGAGGACAGAGTGTGGCGCATGATGTCCATGCAAGGGCAGGCGAACTGTACGCTAAGCATGTCAATAATGCTCACATGGTGGTGACCTCTGTTGAGCTGCATCGGACGAGGAACGTTATTGAAATGATCGTCGCTAAGGTCAAGTTGATCAGCAGAAATGATCCGAGGACCGGGTCTGGTTCTCCACGGAGCGGGATTTCAGTTTCCGTCCAGCTCATGATTAAACAACACAATGAATCATTTCCACTTGTTTCAAAGTGAACTGTTAATCGTCGGAGCCAAACGAACTGGCAATGCTCTCCGAGCATGAGACCCGGTATATCTCACGGCTCCGGGGATCTGGCACAGGACACCCGCATGGATCGACTTCTGACAGGATGCCCTTGAGAAGGTGTGTGTCCATATGTCCATATGTGTATTCAATGTGCCAAATGGGATCCGTGCAGATAATGTTGTGTCAGTGCAAGAGACCCAGAGAGCGGAAGATTTTAAGTTAATGGATTTTTTATTATTACATAATTTCATCTCATTCCAATTTATAGTGTTTCTATATTTAATCTGAGCCTCACCTTGCTGCTATATCTGCTCTTATGTGGCCAGGATGGTTGGCTCCATTATAATAACATATAATGACAAAAGTGTGTAAGATAAGGAACCTTAATTATAGTAGTGTAAAAGAAAAGGAAAGGAATTTGATGGGAAGATTTGGGTTTAGACAAGAGTCACAAACATGTCACCCACAGGCCATCAGGCAACACGATACATATCACGATACAGGGACAACAGAACGAAATATATAGATATATAAATGAAACTGTAGGAACAAGGACATATTTATGGTGAGGGTCTAATGAAGCTTCATGAAACAGTGTCATGTTGTTTAGAGGTCAGTAGGTGGCGCCATCAGTTTAAAAATGATGTGATGCGTCATTGGAACAATTGTGGAAAACAAAGGAAAATGATGCAGAGAACGCCATCTAGTGGACTCTGAAAATAATGACACTGTTTCATGAAGCTTCATCAGACCATCACTAATATATTTGTAGTTTTGTCTGAGTACCACATGACTTGAAGAAACTGTAACTGATTTTATGTGTTTTGAAACCAACATAGGTCCGAAAATAAGCACTAAATGCTGCTGGAGTTGACCGTATCCTCTCATACCCAGTCTTTTTCGGTATCTCGCATTTCATTGTTCCTTTAGCTGAGGTGTAATAGAATAGAACATTTGACTCAATGCTGTTGAAAATAGCTGTGGGAGTGTGATAGTTAAGTTTATCCATTTGTTTTTCTTACACAAAACTTTATCATTTATATTGTAATATATAGATGGAACATATTAAAAAAAAAAGTGAAACCACACATGATCTACAATATAAAACAGTGAACATCAAAATCTCAATCTTCAAGCTGTGCTTAAAAAAATCACCCACTGCGGCTCAGTCGCCACAAGAAGTGACTTATCGATCAAGTCTACAAATACTCTCCTGTTCACTAAACATTTCATTCGGCCTGCGATCTCCATTGGTTGCTTGTATCATGGAGCTTGAGACTCCTTAAGACTGTTATCTACCTTTTTTTATCAGTTATTAAAATCTTTTTTTTTTGTATGGGTGAATCAGATGTTACTGGGCCCAAGTGTGTGTTGTGTCTGTGGAGTGGACCATTTGGAATTCAAGTGTTATTTCACTCAAAATTAAAACTTGACTAGTTTTGTACTTATGTCGACTAAGGGTTTGGATTAGTTTTTATTTATTTTTTTTTTAGAGATATGCAAAATTAACTAAATTCCTTTTATTTTGGAGCTCAGCTGTCGTCTGTATCTTTCATTGACGTCTCAACTTTAGGAAGTGTTCAGAAATAATTAAACAAGTATATTTAAGGCTTGTTTTTTAGTGGAAGACATCAGGATATCAGGGACCTGAAACTTTCTACATGCTTAAGCAGGAGATGCGAGACCTACTGTATATTTTGCACTTCAAACAAACTTAAAATATACAGATTTATTTAGGGTCTTTCTTTTTTTTTAGAAAAGATCTTCATGTCGTTGCACAAGAGGGACGTTACAGACGAGCAGTACGGAGGTATTTGGATGTTTTTTAACTGTCTTTTTGGACGAAGATGAAGACGAAGACAACTGAGCTCCAGACGCTACATTAAAATGAACAAACATTTTTGCTTATAACTCTAAAAAGGAACAGATTACTCTGTTAAAATAATCCCAACCTTTAAGAATTTATTAGACGAATACTAGACGAGCGTCAAGAAAGAATCACCAGGAAATAAAAAGATGGAAAACTGAAATCAGAGCCGTAGTGGGTTGAATAGGAAATATGGATATAAAAAAGACAGCAGTAGAAAATGAATAAATGTTAGATAAACTGTGTTGCCAAAAGAAAGAAAGACATTTAGAAAAACAAGATAATAATCTTCAGCCAATCAGATGCATTACATTTATACATTTTTTTAATTAGTAACTTTATTCTTTTAACTTTTAAAAAGGAACTGCTTTAATATTCTAGAAATATGTTTGAAAAATAAGCTGACAGTTGCTGGACCACACAACCGTCTGGCGAGTGGGTTGGTGTTGGCTTCTTCCATTTTGTGCGTATGTGGCATGATGGGAAATATCAAGTAAAACAGGTGAACGTAGACCGTTGGCTTATAAAGTGTGTGTGTGTGTGTGTGTGTGTGTGTGTGTGTGTGTGTGTGTGTGTGTGTGTGTGTGTGTGTGTGTGTGTGTGTGTGTGTGTGATCTGATGTGGAGGCAGTGGCAGAAATCTGCAATGAACAGACTCCTGGCTGCACATCAGACATGAACATCCCCCGATCTGCTGACTGCGCCACAGAGAGTTCCAATCCTCTTTAGCCATCTGCGCTCTCACTGAAATCCAACATATTGAGACACAGTCCGTTTTCACAGCAAACATCTTAGCACTCGTCTATAATCACTCACAATTAAGTATTAACAGCTTCTGCTTATTAGTGCGGAACTCTTTTACAAAAAGATACTCAAAGTAAGTAAGTAAGTAAGTAATATTTATTTATATAGCGCTTTTCAAGACCAGGGTCACAAAGCGCTTAAACAATCAAAACAATATTCAAAAAAGTACATACTTTAAAGATCAAGATAATACTGAGAACAACACAGGAGTTCGAGAAATTCAAGGAAAAGCCTGAACAAATAGAAACGTCTTAAGGTGTTTCTTAAAGGAGTCAGTAGATCATCAAGAGCAAAGAGAGAGAAGATCGTTCCAAAGCTTAGGAGCAACAGCCTGAAAAGATTTCTCTCCTCTGGTCCTGAACCGTGTGCGTGGAACCATAAGTAGATTCTGATCCACAGACCTCAGAGCCCGAGCTGGGGTGTAAGTCTGGATCAGATCACTGATGTAAGGAGCCATGAATAGATCTGAAAGTAAGAACCAGAATTTTAAAGTTGATCCTGAAAGAAACTGGAAACCAGTGAAGAGTTTTAAGGATCGGAGAAATGTGAGTTCTTCTACTAGAGCGGCTCAGAATTCTCGCTACAATTAAGAATTCAAAGCTACAGTTAAGGAGATCAATATACGTTCAGAATTCATACTTGAAATGACGAAGTTAACACGATTCAACCAAAAAAAAAAAAGAGGCACTTTACAAATATGAATCAGTCTGGAAAGTTTGCTCCTTGAAAAGAATGCCACCAATTCAATGAAGCTTGGAAATTTACAATAACATAAATATTATAATTTTTCAAATGTACCTAAAAAATTAACCTGGGTTGAGTTTGTTGTGTTGTTGACTTCAGAAAAAGGTACAGCACTGTAACCCCGTTGATTTTTTGATTTTTTTTAAATCATATTGGGAGAGAAAATGTTGATCAATGAAAAAACCCTTGATGAAGAATGGTGTGAACTTCAGCAGCACCAAGATCCTCCAGTGCAGGTAATCGTTGCGAGACCAAATTATTTCAGAAAAATAGGTCTGGGAGTGTTTGTCCATTTAAAACAGACCTGAGTGTTTACGTTTTGTTGTTCCGATTCACGTTAGGGAATATACGTAACGCCTCCCACTTCAAAAGTCGGAGTGGGAATGATTTCACAGTCGTAATTGAATGTATCTTCATGCTTGTTTGTGTAATTGCCGTGATTGACACGGTTTGTCGAAACAGCTCAGAGCTGCCGAGAGACAAGCATCAAATTATCCAACTTGAACTGAAGTGAATATTTTTCATAGCATAATAGCCCATTTCAAACGACATCTCTCCTTCTGAGTCTTCCTGCGTTTTAAGATCCCACTTTAAATAGATTTGCATTTAAGCTTGAATGTAACGTGTAACTTAATGTGTTTATTGTGCGAATAATTGCGGTCATTGTGCACATAATTGTGTTTCCTCGCTCCACTAAACTTCCTACCTTGGTAAGTGCAATTACCGACAGATCCCAGTGTTGAAAGTGATGAATTGCTGCTCAGTACCACAGCTGAGTGCAGCTCAGCGACGTGATCCAGCAGTTATTTAATCAGCATTCATGCTCGTTCACGGAACGTAAGCCTCTTCACCGTAGAGTTTCTCTTTTTTTCATGTTGTGGCTCTTCTTTGTCGGCCTATATATGCTTAGAATTTAACTTTAAAAGACACATGAACAAAAAAATTTAGAAGGAAGTTGTTGTTTTTCCCTCTTTTTTAAAATATTTTATATTTAACTGTTTGGGTTCATAAAATTAAAAGTTTTTATCGCAGAGGTTTAAAAAATAGTTTTTCCAAAAATATGCAAAAATAACTTTGGTTCTGCTTTTGTTTTTCTCAAGTTTGGGGATTTTACAAAAAAATAAAAATACTGTTCTTTGGACCAAGCTTTACAATCAGAATTTACTCTTTTACTGTTGGAAATAAAGCTATTTCCAATGTCCGGCCTAGGGCCCATTTGCAGCTCTTCCACTTATTCTTTAGGGCCTCCTGACGCTTCTCAACCAGAGAGATTATAAGTATAATTCAAACCCTTCTTAAAGAGACGACTGATTGTAAAGACTGAGACAAACAAGGGCGAGTAATTGTATTTTCAGTGGTGTGAGCGACAGCGCGGGTTTGCTGGTTTGTAAATAATGCAGCACTACAGTAAGAAGCAACACTTCATACTGAAGTAATGACTCCAGAAAAAAAAGCCCCCTAATGAAATAATGGATGTGATCAGTGTTCACAGCAGCGAAACAGCTGCTCCACTTCCACTACAATCATCTGGTTCCGACCCTCCCCCCCCCCACCCCTCGCACGCACCCGACAGCAAACATTACGTAACCTGTTACATAACCAGGGCTTTATTTTGAGTTACGGGTCACTACCAAGCAACCTCTTTCACAAAACTTGAAATACTAATAATGGCGCTTAAAAAAACCCCAAGAAGGTAACGATGGCGTCTTGACTCTGTGAAGAATATTTACAGACTACAGCCCGACGTGGCGTCTGTTCTGGTTCGGTGAGCGGCAGCGAATCACTCCAGCGTATCGTAATGAGATTTTCAAGTCTAAAGGAGGGCGGACGGACAACGATGCGCCACAGTCGAGCGTGTTAATACCAGATCTCTTATTTACCTAATATACATATATAGATGTCAAAGTACGAGGACAGATTGAACTGAACTGGGATCTGAGTATTGAAATTAGAATCTGGCCTAGGATTCCAGATTCTACTAGTGGATTCTAGGAGAAGATTGGAATCCTACTACTATATTGGGAAATTAAACTCTAACCCATATTTATATTAAGATCAGGATCAGTATCAGGATTCCAATCTGTACTAGTAGGAAAAAAAAAATATATATATATATATATATATATATGGACATGTTTTGACTGTCAAAAACGACCTGTGAAAAAACCTGGACTGTGATATATATATCTATATATATCACAGTCCAGGTTTTAAACAAGGGGGGTCGTTTTTGACAGTCAAAACATGTCCAATTTCAATTTAATTTAAACAATATACAGTATATTAAATAATACATACTAAATATTTCCAAGATTTCACCTTCCGTTCATTGTAATTGACGCCCCTAAAAATGATAATTGATCAAATTTCAATTTAATCTGTACCATATTGAATTCATGAAAAATATTTTTTTGATTTTGAAATAGTTGATGCTAAATAAAATAAAAAAAAACCTTTTTTTTTTATCCTTACAGTGATGTCATGTCGACTAAAAGTTGGGATTATTTTCAGAGTAATATGTTCATTTCTTCAATCTCTTAATGTAGCAACTGGACTTTAGAGTCTTAAAATAATACATATATATATGTGTGTGTTTATATTTTAATTTTGTTTGCACGATGGCCTACCAGGCTTCGCTAAGTTTGAAATATAGAATGTAAAAACATATTTTTGAAGATGAAGACAAAGATAAGTCAGCGCCAGTCGCTACATTCAAACCTATATTTTTGTCTTTTACTGTAAGAAGGAACATATTACTCTGAAAACAATCCCAACTCTTAGTCGACATGATGGTGGATAAGAATGAGTAAAGTTTGATCACTTTAAATAGATCCAAAATTGTCATGTAGTCGTCAGGAGTTCTCATCAGTCGATCTACCAGTCGAACGCATGATATTCAAAATAGACTTGAGTCCATCATCCATCACGTTTTATATTCAGCCAGAAAACTGTTTGTGAAGATGCAGCTTTGACTGGACCAGGCCTGTACCAGTTAAAAAATGAACAAACCTTATCAGTCATAAAACCCCACTTTTGAGTTTGTGCTAATAGATTTTATTGAATCAGCGTTTTGATGATTGTATGCCAAAAAGCACGAAGACCTCTGCCCTGCACTAGAACAATAACATTTAATGCAAGTTGTTAAAGGAATTTATATCGACGTCAACTTTAATTTGTATCTAAAAAAAGGGAAGCAGAGCCTTCTTTGCTGCCTCCCTCAACCCATCAGGACTCACTCCAGACTTTCAAATCACTCCTCAAATCTCATCTATTCAAAATTGCCTTCTCTTAATATCAAAATATCCATGATACAACCAAAATTTCAAATTGTTGAACTTAGTTTCATAACCTCCAATTTTTGCCTTACATGAGTTAAATCTGACCATCAGTCCTCGCGGTCACCGTCTACTCCAAAAATATCTCGGTGCTGAGCCATCGTTTCCTATTTTAGCTCTCGTCCGCAGAACTCTCATCTACGTCAGATGCTTGACGTATGAATCCAGACGTCAAGCATCTTTGGTTTAAAACGGGCACATGATCGAACCGTCTTATTCTACGTGACCTTTTCAATCTGCTTTTTTGGTCAACAAGGTCCACTCTCTGTTTATCCGTGGTGATCTGAGCAAGAACAGATAAACGGGTCATGATTCTCATTGGCTCAGAAATGTGCTGGTATAAAACACAAACTGATGATACAACTCAATTTACTACACAATCGGAATAGTACGCAAACCAATAGGATGAAATACAAATTAATTTTTGCAGCATCTTGGTCATAGTTTTATCTCAAAATTGTCATTAAGCTATTCGAGTGAGTAAAACAGCTTTACTACACAAAAAATAAAGTCAATATTTGTGTTTGTTTTATTTAGGTAACCAGCTGGGCTCGAGGAAAAAAATCCCATCAACCCTGAGAAGAAAAGAATAGGAAGGTAGAGTACCAGTTAACTAGAGCGAGACCATCACAAAAACGTCTGGACTGCAGTGTCCAGGATGACCCTGAGGTGTCAGGTGGTGAGGGATCAACCTCCTACTCTCCCCTCATCCCAAAGGTGCTAAGCTGGACAGACCTTTGCTGGATTGCACGTGGGGAAGTTCCACCGAGAGATGGCGGTCTCGGGGTGGGACGAGGGATGGACTTTTCGTGGATGGATTTAGACCAGGTGACCACATAAAATGTCTGCTGCACCCCTGGGGTGATCCGTCGGAGCGGCGAGGTCATCGTCTGAATTTAAAAGCCGACTCTGTGCCAACGAGAAAAAGGCCTAATTCCTGAAGGTGTTATCACGTCGTCGACAACGCCAAAGATACGACGTTGAAATCTGATAAGTTTGTAACAAAGTTTCCTGATTCTGAAGAGCCTTATTATCCAGACGTGGTCAGCCTCCCACAGGATGACGGTCGGAGAAGAATTGTTAACATGCTCATTAGAAAACTAGTGGCAGGTATCTCATTAGCTCCTGACTATTTCTTAATTAGACGGGACATTCATTATTAATCAGATCATTAGGCATGGAATGTCTCGTACTTGTCGCTTCCCGCTCGCCGTCCCGGCGCTCCCCTTCACTCCTGATTGACGTACACTTAGGCATAAACTGAATATCAATAAGACGGACGCGAGAGACATGGACACCGCAGACTCAAGGTCACTCTATGCCCTTTCGGCGTCAGCCTCCTTCACTTTTTTTTTTTGTTGTCTTACCCACAAGCCTGTGCTGTTATCCAGTTACACTGTATTAAATTAATCCCGCTCAGCTGTCTATTTCTAATCCCTCTCCGCCCCCCCACTGTGCCTTTGTGCCATCATTGTTCCTGACATCGAGCGTTTGTTCTGCCAACGACCCTTATTAGCACCGACTCCCTGTTTTAAAATAGGGTCTGAAATACCTTCATCATCACTGGGTAATGGTCCGTCCCCTCTTATCGAGGGTGGTGCTTATGTACCCTAGAATGAATCTTTTTTTAATGCCTGTCTTTTACCGACCTGCACACGCCCGGAGCGGCTGACCCCAGGTCTTCAGAATCCCCTACAGGCCGCTTCATTATCACTGAGGTTAAGGGATTGTCTGTGTGTCAACAAATAACAGGTTTTAATGAAATCATTAGGGCTTGAAGTCAGTTCATGTTGTGGCTAAAGAGGTGTTGTCTCCAGTTTAGTTTCCACCTTTTGAAGGAACATTCCTGGCAGAGAAGGAATGCACCACAGTATGACTTGGGCCTCTTAAGCAGCAGTGGAGCGGACCACAATGGTGGTCTTGAACATAATGTAAGTAATTTTCTGCTCCTAAAATGACAAACATGACACAAACGTCGGCACGCATCCCTAGAGTGAACTTCACAGAGATTATTTGAAGGCAGATAATGTCATCGGAATCCCCTTTCAAAGTGATGCTAAAGTTCTGTAACAAGTACAAGCTATTGTATATTTTATGTGAGTACCTTTATATTCAGACTTCATTTTCCTCCCGCTCACATTTATAGATGTTCGGTGACCAACGGCCACCAGGGGCCCCTTTAGCAGTCAACGGAAAAGTGTGAAAGATTATCCGCTAAAGAAGACAGTTTCTGATTTAGTTTTTTACGCACCACGTGCCGTCATTCTCTCATGTTCTAACCATACACGCGGCGTAAACTTGTGGCTTAAACCAGGCGACTGAGGTGACGCGCAAGAGTGTCCAAGAAGGTCCTCTCTGTGGTGAAATGTCTTTGCGACCGTAAATCTGTTCGACCCATTTTTGTCTTTTGTGCGCAGCAATAACATTTAATTCATAAAGGTTACGAATCCTGTTCCTTGTTTTTTTTTGTTTATATTCTGTCTATTAGTTGATTATTTAAGTTGGTTTATTATTTTTTTCATTTTGTTGAATGTCTTAATTAATGTCTGTTTAAGTCTTTAATTGTTTAGTCTTTAATTGTTTTAAGTGTTTAATGTCTTTAATGGTTTGCATCGTGGGTCAGAGATGTCAGTATGTCTCAATCCATGCATATTTGACAATAAAAGAACTTGACTTGACTACTGGTTATTGAAACAATAGATCCTGTGACTTATAGTCAGATGAGCTTAATAGTGCAGAAGTGACAGTCCTTTTTTTTTTTTGGTTATCCATCTTGGTCTTGATCGGGAAAAGTCTTGTGGTGTGCGAAAATATAGTGCGCAATGAGAACTCAATTGGTGCACTCGAATGGCCAGAAAATTGAGTGTGGATCGATGCACACTTTCCACCCTTAACGGCCGCCATCTTAGTGACGTGGATGACGCTAAACGGAAGCTACGTCACTGACGACGCGTCTTCGGCGTCTTCGATAGAAGATACCGACGTAAATGTCTCGAGAAAACACTAATTTTACCACAAAACAACACAAAAACAGTAATAACACAATGAAACACAACTTAATAACTTGTTTCAATTGGCGAAAAGTGCTGTCAAGTGTCAATGATAGTGTTCCTACAGCTGGTTGTAATCAGCGTTAGAAATAGTAGAAGAAGAAGCTGTCGAGTCATTTCCTGTAAGTGTGTAGCGACAGTGTTTGATTTGAGACAGTTCTACTTGTCGAAATTTACGCACTGCGCAAGTAAGTGCACTGTCTTACAGTGTACTGTAAAGCAGAGCAGAAGTGTACACCCATCCATCTTGGTCTCAGTACAGGTGGTGTTGAATATCTACCCAGCAGTAAAGTTTTGTGGAAAAAACAAAGATGAGTTTGTTTGTTGTTGTTATTAAGCTATTTTACCTATGGCTCCCTTTTTTAACAAACCATCAACAGAACCTATGATTTTGGGTGGTTTCTTCTTCACCTACAAAGCTGATTGTACTAACTTTCTTTCTTAAAAAGAAAAAAAAAGGAAGCTGTCGTTCCGTAGACTTTTCCTTCAAAGCCGTCTCAAATTGTCTGTGTTCAGGAAAACCCAAATTAGATTCAATACCAGTCTGAGCTTGGAGTCTACGTCATCAGGTTAACGCCGATGAATCATTCGTCCTCCTCACACACGCTCAAATGCATAATCTCAGAGAAACACAACAGAGCCCACACACTCCTGCGATCCAGAGCTGTCTGGTGGGGATTAAAGATTGAAGGCTTGAGGCGTGGGAACGGCTTCTTTCCGAGGTTTTTTCATGTCAAAATCTGGTCTCTGAAGGGAAATGACATCAGGGCAGCTCAAAGAAAGTTTGCTATTGAAACAAAGGTTGAGCGTCTCTAGGATTTGCAGGAATTCACTCGTTCGAAGCAGACAAAACAGGTCCAAGGTTTTTCAGCATGTGGGAGGGGATTGTTTAATTGATGACCATCGACAGGGATGGACCTGTGTGGGATGTGGAGCCGGATCACAGAGAAGGCAAGTCAGAGTCTGTCAGCAGGGAATCCCAATCAAAACAACTTTGCCCTCATCAATACCAAAAGTTTTAGAAGTGTTTTCATGGTCCAAAACTTTCAAACGACAAGCGTCGAAGTTGTTTCAAAATCTTGAGGGTCCCCAACAGACACGACAGGGATGAGTTGCGGTCCAGTGACTATAGAAAACCAGTTCCCAAGGAACGATGGCGGCCGCAGATTCAGCAGGGAGGTCCAGATGGTTTCCTTCGCACCATCTACGTTATCTAACGCTACCCCAAGGTGATCCCAGACCAGCTGAGAGACATGTTCCCTCAGGCGTGACCTGGGTCTGCACAGTGGTCTCGTACCAATGGGACATGCCCAGAACACTAGTGATGGACTGATGAAGCTTCATGAAGCAGTGTCATGTTGTTCAGAGGTCAGTAGGTGGCGCCCTCAGTTTAAAAATGATGTTTCATTAGAACAGTTGTTCAAAACAAAGGAAAAGTGCAGAGACCACCATCTAGTGGACTCTGAAGATAATGACACTGCTTCATGAAGCTTCATAAGACCATCACTACTCCCCAGAGAATCAGTGGTTCTGCTCCGAGCCTCGTCTGGATGACCTTGCTTCTCACTCTAGCTCTAAGAAAGAGCTCAGTCACTCCCAGGAGAAAAGTTATTTTGGCCGCTCGTACTTTCACTCATTACCTACCCTTCATGGCCGTAGGTGAGGGTAGGGACGTCACCTGTTGATGTCACGCTCCATTCAACTCTTGAACAAGACCACAAGGTACTTAGACGCGTCAACTCAGAGCAGGATCTCATCCCCAGCCCCGGAAAAGGCAACCTACTGTTCCGACTGAGAACCATGGACTTGGATTTGGAGGTGCTAAATTTCATCCCTGCCACTCGGTTGGTTAATGTGAGAACTGTGTTTTTCTATATGCAGGCAGAGCCTTCAAAGGCCAATTCTGGAAAAAAGGGTTCCAGAGTGAGACATTTTAGCGACGGTGCCAGCGTCAAGATCTACAGAAGAAAAGGATTAAGTAGGTTAGATGTTGATTGTAAGTTTTGAGAAAAGAGTTTCCAGTCTGTATTACAGTTCTGGATGACAACACCTCAGACTTTGGAGTCTCTGGCTCAAATGTGACGGGCAGCTTATCACAATCCTGAAGGATATTTGCTGTGATCTTTTATAGGACATGTGGATTTGGGTTCTTATCGCTGATGTATTTGTTAATAACAAAAGGATTTGTCAAATTGCTTATTCCTCTGATGTTTTTGCACAGTTTTGACAGCTGTTCTTTGTCAAATATATCACATAAACATCTAAAATCAGCTGGTTTCTGGAAGGACAGGAGGGGACTAGAAGAAATACCCGACATTGCCCTCGTATGAAAGAAATCAGAGAACGAAATAAGCCAAAAAGTGAATTTAAGTATGTATTTGTATTACGATTTAATTTTCATTCAAATTGATCTATTGGAAATTTCAGCCGTAGCTGTTCTGCTTCCCTTTCTGCCCTCTTTTTGTATTGTATTATAATGAATTAAATATAGTTTTAATTACTTGGGTGAAGAACAATGCACCCATAAGGTTGAATCAATTTTTAACGCATTTATTTGTTTAAACATTTACAAATACACTCCTTTTAAATAGCTATTGGGAAATAAATACACACATAAAGTTGTATATCTATAAGGAAATACATGTATCTACCTTTTATTCCGTATTTCCAAAAAATCTAATAACCTAAAACACTTTTACCAAATGCTCTATTTGTGCATCTTTTTTTTTACCTCATTGCGATTTCCTCCTCCTCCTGCTTTTAATCCTAGAAACATATTCGGTAATACAATGTGAAATAGAGACATTGTGGGGAATAAAAGTTACAATATATGTTGAAATCCCTTTAAACAGATATGAATACAATGCTTAAATAGCTATTGGGAAATAAATACATGCATAAATGGGTATATGATTAATGAATCATATAATTCATCATTGTTTTATTTATTATATTTATAATTTTAATTATATTATAATTATAAATATAACCAATGTGTGATCCGTATACACGTAAAAGTGTGTTATTACAGTTTTTTAAAAGCAACCCTTAAAGTACACAATTGTAAAAACCTAACACACTATAAGCAAAACTTCAGCCCAGATTAACACAACTATAAGAACAAAAACACACTTGTATACATTAGATACAGATACATATAATGATGTATCTTAGCATTTATTTTTATTGGGGTGTGTGTTTTTTTTATATTTTCATCACAGCATTGGTCTTGTGTTGTATTTGAAAAACTTTTAGTTTTGTATATTTGCACTTCTGTGAGAACTTCACTTACAATACTCACATAACTGAGGACTAGAATTGTCAAAAGTTTTTGAAGTTGTACTTAAGCGATTGAAAATAAACAGTAATTCATACATTTATTCATTTAAACTTTCAGTTATTCATACATTTCTTTATTCATTTATGATTAATTCTTTTATCGTTCTTCATACTCTAATGTGTGTTTTCATGCAAACTGGCAGCACAGTTGCGATACAAAGAGCTGAGACTTCCGCGGCGTGGAGCAGTCAGTACACAACAAAATGACGCTCTTTATCATCATAGCACTGCTGAAAGCTGATCTCGCAGGATAAGATTCGAATTAAGATCTGGAGTCGGCAGTGAGGAAATACAACAGGAGCTGCAGACGTCCTCGCATCAGAAAGTTAGCTCAGGTGTGTGTGAACACATCCACTCCCAGCCTGGATTCAATAACTTGAAATTATCTTTGCCAAAATTGAGCTCCTGCTTCAACCTGCTCATCTTAGATCCATGCATCTGCTTTCCGACTCGTCCTCGCCGTCCACCACCTGCTCGTTGCTTTTCTCTTCCCACGAGGATTTTGTGATCTGCATTTAGATGAAGCTAAATCTGCATTTACGCTGCAAAACTCAGGATTCTTTCCCGGCTCACTCCACACCTGATTATTCAGAATAAAGTGTTGAGAAGTGTGTTGTCCCCAGATTTGTCTTGTTGAACTTCTTTTTTAAACGACAATGACTGAATGTCCTCGACACCAAAACACAGTGTGCAACAACTCTGCCAGCTTTTCAAAGTCACCTCTCGCTCACCGACCAATCAAATTGACAACCTATACGTCCAAAGTCACATTTTTTGCCAGTCATAGTAAAAGTTTGGACACAAATGCCCCCCACTGGGGAAAATACAGAAGCCTTTGACCTTTAACTTTGGGTCTAGAGATTGTGTGGTTTTATGACGACTCATCAGGACATTCTTTCCTGATAATATAATCATAAATTGATCCAGATATCCTTTGATTAGCTTCATTTTCCCGACTGGATTTGGGTGGAATTCTGCCCTAAACAAACAAAGACGAGTGAATTCTCTTTAGTTAAATTGTTACTCGTCATAGAGAAGAGTCTATTCTCACAGTGAGACGCTTACATACAACCAGTCAACTGGCTTAACCCTTGTGTTACCTCAGGGTCAAGGTGAGCCAGTGGCCCGGAAACAAATGTTTTTTAGGGTATCCCTTGTGTTGTCTCTGGTGTTGACTGTATTTATGCGGCTAGTAGTGTCAAAGTACTATCATGTATAAATGTTTCTAATGCATTTAAAATGTGTATTTTGTATTTATTATTCATATACATTTTCACATAACACTAATTTCCTTTTCCCTCCTTTTTGTGTGTAATTTTTTAAGTATATATTAATCCCTGAAAGTATTTCTTTAAAATAAACTTGTATAAACAAGAATAAAATAGCAGCTTATTTAGCTTAATAAATGTTACGGCCTATTGATGAATGTGCTTTTTTTTTAGGGATTTTCTCATCTTTCTTTTTGCTCGACGGCCCCTAACGACATTCACAGAATTGAATGTGGCCCTTGAAGAATTTTAATTGCCCGCCCGGACCCATGCAGTAGCGTTGTTAGGGTTGTCACAAGAACCGATACTTCTCTACCAATACGGAATACACGTGTTCCTGGCGGATCCAACCCGGGGCAGTAATCGGCAGTACACTCAAAACACTTCAAGAACGACAAATCAGATCTTGATTTAAAGACACATTTTAATTGTAATTACAATGAGTAAGAAAAGGGCCAGCAGAGTTTCCAGTACTTTGTCCCAATCCTTTCTGCAGAGAGGTTGCTGTTATATATTCAGCGCAGTTCTTTTTAGAGTTTTATTACACTTAAGGTCAGGGGTGGTGTTTAGAGTCCAGTTCCTGGCATCTCTACTCTCTCTACTCCCCAAATTCCTGTCTCACACATGAGAGGGAACTATACCAGCTTTAATACAATTGCAATTCTCTTATATGTGGTTAAATACATTTAAAAAACATACTTTAATTCAACACTTTCCCAACAGAGACTAAAGGAAGAAACACTTGAAAGACCTCCTGACATACGTTATTTGAGATAGAGACACTTCACTACAGATGTTTGTTTATAAGAAAGTAAGTTATTTATATTTGTAGAGCACTTTTTCAGACCAGGGTCACAAAGCGCTTAACATCAAAACAATACTCTATAGAGCTGGGGTGTAAGTCTGGATCAGATCACTGATGGTAGGTCTGACCATGAATAGATCTGAAAGTAAGAACCAGAATTTTAAAATAGATCCTGAAAGAAACTGGCAGCCAGTGAAGAGTTTGAAGGAGAAATGTGAGTTCTTCTACTAGAGCGGCTCAGAATTCTCGCTGCAGAGTTTAGTATGAACTGCAGACGAGACGATCCTTCTTGTTAAGACATGAAAATAAACTGTTACAATAGTCCCGACGAGAAGAAACAAACACATGGATTACAAGTTCCAGATCATGTTGTGACAACATTTTCTTCAGTTTAGTTATAATACTTTACGTTAACTTAAATTTGACGATAAAGTTATTTAATGTAACAATATGAGATGCTTTCTAAGTGTTGCTGAACTGATGTTGTTTAAAACAAGCGGCAATAGTGACGAGTTCACTGAGAGTTTTCGAGTGTTGCTTGACCTAGAAAGTAATTGTTTAAGTTAGAAGGCAGATTTGTTCTTTTAGGTTTTTGGTCTCACTCAAAAACCTTCAAAAAGCAATATTCTAGTATTTTAGCTCAGGAATGTTTCAGGTCCTACCACACCATCTGAAACAAAAAAATCAATTGACTGAAAATGTCAAAAAGAGAAAAAACTGTCATGGCAGACAAAAACCAGCAGCAATGACGAATATCTTGAAAAAGAACACAATAAATAGTCATTTCACCAAACTAAACCCAGACAACATTTGTGTGGTACTTTAAGCTACTTCTTTAAATGGATCACAACCGGTAGAGCTGTTCAAGCATCTGTTAAGGATGCTTGCGGTCACTTATAAAAATGACTGGTGAGATTGGCCAAGAAAAATGACACATTGAAACATTTGATGCATTTTCCATGTGGCTTGTGTTGAAATGGGGCCAATAATAGATCAATCAAAGCTCCATCACTTTCAGTTGCTGTTGGCAACAGAGTTTGGTGTTATCTGTCTTGTTCATCTTGTCTTAGAGAACGGTGAATATATGCAACACAACACGTTTTTGTTTATCATCCATAATGGAAAAGCAACAACAACAAGCACCCAATGAGGAAAAAGATGAATATTCTACAACCGTTTGTTGAACACACCATTAGCTGATCAGTCAGTGTCAGTACACAATTAAAACATTTTTTCATTGAAATGCAAGGTGCGCTTTCAAACTGTATGAAAATGAAAATTAAACATTTGTACGTGTAAGTCTTTTTTCAGGTGTAAATGTGTTGCAGGATTTTAATGTTTGATTCAATAGTTTGTAAATGTGTTCAAGAGTTTGCAAATATTTTTAAATCATTTAAATCATTTCTTCAAGAGTTTCTTAATATGTTTAAGGGTTTGTAAATGTGTTGAGACTTTGTAAACGTGTTGATAGTCTGTATATGTGTTGAGACTTTGTAAATGTGTATAGAGTTTGTAGATCTGTTTGAGAGTTTGTAAATGTGTTTCAAGAGTCTGTACATGTGTTAAGAGTTTATAAATGGTCTGAGAGGAAGTAAATGTGTTTCAAGAGTTTGTAAGTGTGTTTCAAGAGTTTGTAAGTGTGTTTCAAGAGTTTGTAAGTGTGTTTCAAGAGTTTGTAATGGGTTGAGAATATGTAAATATGTTACAAAAGTTGGTAAATGTGTTCAAGAGTTTGTAATGTGTTGAGAGTATATAACTGTGTTTCAAGAGTTTGTACATGTGTAACATGTTTAAATGTGTTTCAAGAGTTTGTAATGTGTTGAGAGTATATAACTGTGTTTCAAGAGTTTGTACATGTGTAACATGTTTAAATGTGTTTCAAGAGTTTGTAATGTGTTGAGAGTATATAACTGTGTTTCAAGAGTTTGTACATGTGTAACGTGTTTAAATGTGTTTCAAGAGTTTGTAATGTGTTGAGAGTATATAACTGTGTTTCAAGAGTTTGTACATGTGTAACGTGTTTAAATGTGTTTCAAAAGTTTGTAATGTGTTTAAGAGTTTGTAATGTGTTGAGAGTGTGTAACGTCTTTAAGAGTTTGAAAATGTGTTAAAGAGTTTGTAAATGTGTTTCAAGAGTTTCAATGTGTTGAAAGGATGTAAATGTGTTCAAGAGTTTGTAATTTGTTGAGAGTGTGTAAGGTGTTTAAGAGTTTGTAAATGCTTTCAAGAGTTTGTAACTACTTTAAGAGTTTGTAAATGTGTTCAAGAGTTTGTAATGTGTTGAGAGTGTGTAACGTGTTTAAGAGTTTGTAAATGTGTTCAAAAGTTTGTAATGTGTTGAGAGTGTGTAAGGTGTTTAAGAGTTTGTAAATGTGTTCAAGAGTTTGTAATGTGTTGAGAGTGTGTAACGTGTTTAAGAGTTTGTAAATGTGTTCAAGAGTTCGTAACTACTTTAAGAGTTTGTAAATGTGTTCAAGAGTTTGTAATGTGTTGAGAGTGTGTAACGTGTTTAAGAGTTTGTAAATGTGTTCAAGAGTTTGTAATGTGTTGAGAGTGTGTAAGGTGTTTAAGAGTTTGTAAATGTGTTTAAGAGTTTGTAATTTGTTGAGAGTGTGTAAGGTGTTTAAGAGTTTGTAAATGCTTTCAAGAGTTTGTAACTACTTTAAGAGTTTGTAAATGTGTTCAAGAGTTTGTAATGTGTTGAGAGTGTGTAACGTGTTTAAGAGTTTGTTAATGTGTTCAAGAGTTTGTAATGTGTTGAGAGTGTGTAACGTGTTTAAGAGTTTCAATGTGTTGAAAGGATGTAAATGTGTTCAAGAGTTTGTAATGTGTTGAGAGTGTGTAAGGTGTTTAAGAGTTTGTAAATGTGTTCAAAAGTTTGTAATGTGTTGAGAGTGTGTAAGGTGTTTAAGAGTTTGTAAATGTGTTTAAGAGTTTGTAATTTGTTGAGAGTGTGTAAGGTGTTTAAGAGTTTGTAAATGTGTTCAAGAGTTCGTAACTACTTTAAGAGTTTGTAAATGTGTTCAAGAGTTTGTAATGTGTTGAGAGTGTGTAAGGTGTTTAAGAGTTTGTAAATGCTTTCAAGAGTTTGTAACTACTTTAAGAGTTTGTTAATGTGTTCAAGAGTTTGTAATGTGTTGAGAGTGTGTAACGTGTTTAAGAGTTTGTAAATGTGTTTAAGAGTTTGTAATTTGTTGAGAGTGTGTAAGGTGTTTAAGAGTTTGTAAATGCTTTCAAGAGTTTGTAACTACTTTAAGAGTTTGTTAATGTGTTCAAGAGTTTGTAATGTGTTGAGAGTGTGTAACGTGTTTAAGATTTTGTAAATGTGTTCAAAAGTTTGTAATGTGTTGAGAGTGTGTAAGGTGTTTAAGAGTTTGTAAATGTGTTTAAGAGTTTGTAATTTGTTGAGAGTGTGTAAGGTGTTTAAGAGTTTGTAAATGTGTTCAAGAGTTCGTAACTACTTTAAGAGTTTGTAAATGTGTTCAAGAGTTTGTAATGTGTTGAGAGTGTGTAACGTGTTTAAGAGTTTGTAAATGTGTTCAAGAGTTTGTAATGTGTTGAGAGTGTGTAAGGTGTTTAAGAGTTTGTAAATGTGTTTAAGAGTTTGTAATTTGTTGAGAGTGTGTAAGGTGTTTAAGAGTTTGTAAATGCTTTCAAGAGTTTGTAACTACTTTAAGAGTTTGTAAATGTGTTCAAGAGTTTGTAATGTGTTGAGAGTGTGTAACGTGTTTAAGAGTTTGTAAATGTGTTCAAGAGTTTGTAATTTGTTGAGAGTGTGTAACGTCTTTAAGAGTTTGAAAATGTGTTCAAGAGTTTGTAAATGTGTTTCAAGAGTTTCAATGTGTTGAAAGGATGTAAATGTGTTCAAGAGTTTGTAATGTGTTGAGAGTGTGTAACGTGTTTAAGAGTTTGAAAATGTGTTCAAAAGTTTGTAATGTGTTGAGAGTGTGTAACGTGTTTAAGAGTTTGTAAATGTGTTCAAGAGTTTGTAATGTGTTGAGAGTGTGTAACGTGTTTAAGAGTTTGTAAATGTGTTCAAGAGTTTATAATGTGTTGAGAGTGTGTAACGTGTTTAAGAGTTTGAAAATGTGTTCAAAAGTTTGTAATGTGTTGAGAGTGTGTAACGTGTTTAAGAGTTTGTAAATGTGTTCAAGAGTTTGTAATGTGTTGAGAGTGTGTAACGTGTTTAAGAGTTTGTTAATGTGTTCAAGAGTTTGTAATGTGTTGAGAGTGTGTAACGTGTTTAAGAGTTTGTTAATGTGTTCAAGAGTTTGTAATGTGTTGAGAGTGTGTAACGTGTTTAAGAGTTTGTAAATGTGTTCAAGAGTTTGTAATGTGTTGAGAGTGTGTAACGTGTTTAAGAGTTTGTAAATGTGTTCAAGAGTTTGTAATGTGTTGAGAGTGTGTAACGTGTTTAAGAGTTTGTTAATGTGTTCAAGAGTTTGTAATGTGTTGAGAGTGTGTAACGTGTTTAAGAGTTTGTAAATGTGTTCAAGAGTTTGTAATGTGTTGAGAGTGTGTAAGGTGTTTAAGAGTTTGTAAATGTGTTCAAGAGTTTGTAACTACTTTAAGAGTTTGTTAATGTGTTCAAGAGTTTGTAATGTGTTGAGAGTGTGTAAGGTGTTTAAGAGTTTGAAAATGCTTTCAAGAGTTTGTAACTACTTTAAGAGTTTGTTAATGTGTTCAAGAGTTTGTAATGTGTTGAGAATGTGTAACGTCTTTAAGAGTTTGAAAATGTGTTAAAGAGTTTGTAAATGTGTTTCAAGAGTTTCAATGTGTTGAAAGGATGTAAATGTGTTCAAGAGTTTGTAATGTGTTGAGAGTGTGTAACGTGTTTAAGAGTTTGTAAATGTGTTAAAGAGTTTGTAAATGTGTTCAAGAGTTTGTAATGTGTTGAAAGGATGTAAATGTGTTCAAGAGTTTGTAATGTGTTGAGAGTGTGTAACGTCTTTTATAGTTTGTAAATGTGTTCAAGAGTTTGTAATGTGTTGAGAGTGTGTAACGTCTTTTATAGTTTGTAAATGTGTTCAAGAGTTTGTAATGTGTTGAGAGTGTGTAACGTCTTTTATAGTTTGTAAATGTGTTCAAGAGTTTGTAATGTGTTGAGAGTGTTAAAAAGTTGGTAAACCCTCCACTAAAACCCTAACCTGGAATTCCAGATTAGGCTACAGAACTATGAGGCTACAGAAACATCCAATTAAAAAAAAAACAGACAATTTCAAAAATTAAAAAAAAAGTCAAATTTAGAGAAAATAATGAAGTATTTGCTGAGAAATCCAAGTATTTGTGATGACATTAAGGTCAGTGAAAAAGAGTTTGACATGCATCTGTAGTCATTAGTCGTTGGAGAAGCTCAGGGGTTCAAAAAGCGCCACAGGTTTTGATGGACAGATACACAAAGTCCTCACGGAACGCACATCTGCTGTTGGCCTCATTAGTGCTAATGACATGTTACACTTACACGCGTGATGCCGATGGCAGGCGATGTATTACTGTAAAATCTGTCTTTATCATTCTGGCAGCTGAGGTTACAGTAATCCCACATCCAACCGTGAATACTGATCTGCCTGACGCGCTGCACATGTTGGACTCCGACAGTCAGATGATGGATCGCGAGCCTACACGAATCAATCACGGCTACAAATGAGAACAAATCTTCAAATCCAGATATCTGTCTACATATTGACTTTCATCAACAAGTCAATGGATCTTCATAGTCGTGGAGGGGAAAATGTAAAAGAAAAAGAAGCGAAAGAATGTGTTACTTAAGTGTGTAGCAACAGTGTCTATTTGACCTTCATCATACCACCACAAACCCGCTTCTTTTCACCACGCTTTCGAAAGCGAAGGGTTTAAAATTGCCGAGAATATGTGGAGGGAATAGGAGATAACTTCACAATTAACCCCGCAGCGACCCTCCAACTCATCCCTACCAGCCATCGGCAGGGATGAAAAGCTGTAACCAGCAAGTCCTCCTTGTAACTCGTGTCACAACCTGAATCAGGCCGATTTCTCCGGCTCATCCTCTGCTGAGGCGATAAGACGACAGGGCTTACCATCTATAGTGCTCCTTCAAGAACAGCCTGCATGACCACAAGAAATCCCAGAAGCTGTAGCGTCGTTCATATCGTTACAGATCTTACTAAATCATACCCACACAGGCTCAGCCGTTAAGTGTTCTCTCCTTTACGTAGAGAACTATCTTCTGGCTAATAATGTTTAAGACGGATGAGGAGCGAAGTCGCTTCCAGGGAGTTTCTTTTCCTCACTATAAACCAGACCTGTGCAAAGTGCAGCCCTTTGGCTGTATTTATTAGACAATTTAAATGTAATATTCATTAATATTGTGTATTACTTGTGTCATGTCTGACTTGACTATTTTGAAACTTGTTTTGTTTGTCCTTCCTGAGTTCCACGGCGCCTGTTGCTCTGACAACTGCAGTCATGCAATCAGCACCTCGGCACCTTAAAGCCACCTCTCCCGGAGCAACAGGTGCCAGATTATAATTGTCACTCCCTTGTATGTACCTCAGGGGTGTCAAACTGGTTTTCACCAGGGGCCACATCATCATAATGGCTGCCCTCAAAGGGCCAGATGTAACTTATAAATGTAACTAAATGTAAGCTAATGTAAAATAAATGTAACTACTCCTTAATGTTAAATGACTTTGAATTTATTACTTGAGAGGGGGCATAACTACTGTATAACCAACAATTGTGAGATGCTAACAACATGTGTGATGTAGCATTTTACAATTAAATAAAAATGGCTGCACACAGCCTTGCATGTGGTGCACTAAATAAGATATATAAGGTAAGGCAGGCGGGCCACATAAAATCACATGGCGGGCCACATTTGGCCCGCGGGCCTTGAGTTTGACACATATGATGTACCTTCTCAATGCTCTCTCTGTGGATTACATTTTTTGACTTGTTTTTTTTGTCCTGCTTGTGTCGGAGCCTACTATCCAGCGTGTGTGTGTTTTATTTCTAATCGCCGCTCTCTTGTTTTTTCAGTCCCCTTGAGTTTTGTTCTCTGCCCAACTTGTAGTGTGATTTTAGTTCCCTTTGGACTTTCATAAATGGTAAATAGCTCCTACTTATATTTTCGCGCTTTTCACTCAAATCGCTTTACACTAAGTTACACATACATCCATTCACACACTGTGATGGGAGTAGGCTGTGACGCAGCCTGCCAGCTCAGCCCTCAGAAGCAATCAGGGTAAAGCGTCTTGCTCAGGGACAAAGCGCCATGTCCAGAACTGGGATTGAACCCTCAACCTCTCAGACCACAAGTCAACCAATCTACCGTCTGAGCCATGACGCCCCGATATAGACGTTTGAACTTTGTTTTTGTTTTTTATGAACTATTGTGATTAAACCCATTTTGATTCTTTCCGTTTTTGTCTGTTGTTTGCGTTGGTACTTGGGTCCAGCTCTAGTCAAAACCTAGGACAAGGGCTTTATTTTGGAAGTATTTATTGGCCATAAAAATGTTTTAATGGTATATTTGAATTGAAGCTTCATTTAATACAATAAAATATTTCTCTGCATATTTAACTTAATTTTTTTACAAGTTAATCTCCTTCATTGTTGCTTGTCGTCTCTTCAATACAGCCACTGTATCAAATGCTATTGAGATGATTGAATTATGTAGTGATGATTTGATGAAGCTTCATGAAGCAGTGTCATTATCTTCAGAGTCCACTAGATGGTAGTGATGTGTTGATGAAGCTTCATGAAACAGTGTCATTATCTTCAGAGTCCACTAGATGGTAGTGATGTGTTGATGAAGCTTCATGAAACAGTGTCATTATCTTCAGAGTCCACTAGATGGTAGTGATGTGTTGATGAAGCTTCATGAAGCAGTGTCATTATCTTCAGAGTCCACTAGATGGTAGTGATGTGTTGATGAAGCTTCATGAAACAGTGTCATTATCTTCAGAGTCCACTAGATGGTAGTGATGTGTTGATGAAGCTTCATGAAGCAGTGTCATTATCTTCAGAGTCCACTAGATGGTAGTGATGTGTTGATGAAGCTTCATGAAACAGTGTCATTATCTTCAGAGTCCACTAGATGGTAGTGATGTGTTGATGAAGCTTCATGAAACAGTGTCATTATCTTCAGAGTCCACTAGATGGTAGTGATGTGTTGATGAAGCTTCATGAAACAGTGTCATTATCTTCAGAGTCCACTAGATGGTAGTGATGTGTTGATGAAGCTTCATGAAACAGTGTCATTATCTTCAGAGTCCACTAGATGGTAGTGATGTGTTGATGAAGCTTCATGAAGCAGTGTCATTATCTTCAGAGTCCACTAGATGGTAGTGATGTGTTGATGAAGCTTCATGAAGCTGTGTCATTATCTTCAGAGTCCACTAGATGGTAGTGATGTGTTGATGAAGCTTTGTGAAACAGTGTCATTATCTTCAGAGTCTACTAGATGGTAGTGATGTGTTGATGAAGCTTCATGAAGCTGTGTCATTATCTTCAGAGTCCACTAGATGGTAGTGATGTGTTGATGAAGCTTCATGAAGCTGTGTCATTATCTTCAGAGTCCACTAGATGGTGGTGATGTGTTGATGAAGCTTCATGAAGCAGTGTCATTATCTTCAGAGTCCACTAGATGGTAGTGATGTGTTGATGAAGCTTCATGAAGCTGTGTCATTATCTTCAGAGTCCACTAGATGGTGGTGATGTGTTGATGAAGCTTCATGAAGCAGTGTCATTATCTTCAGAGTCCACTAGAACATCTACACAGAAAAAATAACTTTTCTTTTAATGAACAACTGTTCTAATGGAACATAACTTTTTTAACAGATGGCGCCACCTACTGACCTCTAAACAACATGACACTGCTTCATGAAGCTTCATCAGCACATAACTAGCTTTAACAATAGTGGATATGTGAGTTCTCCTACTAGAGCGGGTCAGAATTCTCGATGAGGCGAGACCTTCTTGTTCAAGCATGTAAATGGACTGATACAATATTCTAAACGCGAAGACAAAAATGCATGGATGATAAACTCCAAATCATTAAGTGTGTGTAAATTGTATTTCTATGTCATCACTTAGACTTTCCAGGGTGATCCCCTTCTTACGCCCCAGACATAAAAGGAACATGTAGTCATTAATATAAATTACAGTATATTCATTTAATGATATAAGTTGTGGATGTGTGTGTTTCTGCTTGTTTGGCCTTTTCTGTGACCGTCAAAAGGACGTCCATTTCTGCGTAGCTCAGAAAAGAAACGGATTACTCTGAAAATAATCCCAACCCTTTAGTGGACGTTTGGGGCTGAACTATCACTTCAAATCCAGTGTCCGTCCATGAAAGATTTACTCTTGTGTCCCAGAGACAAGTGAGAAGCTTCGGGGAACAGACAGGTGCTCGCTTTCCGTCACAACGTGGCGAGTGAGAGACGAGCGATGAAATGACAATCCCCTTCAGCATCTGGGATATTGGACAAAGTGTCAAATAAAAGTGTTAGAATATCTTTGTGCCAAAGTTGATCCGAGTCAGAGAGACAAGAGAGGTTTTCACCCTGAAGCAGAAGTAGATGTTGGATGTGGAAGTTGAATCGTTACAGACTGAACTGTGGTTTCATTCTTGATCGTTTTTTGGGTTTTTTTCTATTGTTTTTTAGTGTATGTTCTGTTGTACCTTTAGCCCCTTTGTGTTGTATTGTAAACGGCGGTTACTCCAATCAGTGCTCTTCATATCTATACCTTTCTTGCAAGTCATTTTTGACGTCGCAGACTATCTCAAAAGACTTTTGAATAAGAATAAAAACACATTAGGGAACACATGTTTATGATCCACCTTTTTTTTTGTGATCTCCTGTTGAGAACTATGCTACCAAAAAACATCTGTTTATTTTTGGTAATGTGTTCTCTTACCTGAAGTGTTAAACCTTTTCTACTTTTTTTTGTTTGCCTTTTTAAAATGTTTTTTGCCCAAAAATGTATTTAAATAATATCTACACAGGAAAAAAAAAGCTTTCTTTTAATGAATTGCAACTAGAAGACATCCTGAACTAATTGTTTCCACCAAATCATAATTTCCTGCACCTTCCGCTTAGTTTCCTCTGGCAAAATATCTCACCTTGAAAATGACCAAATTCAGGACCAAAAAGCTCACTTGCATTAGGGTTTCGGTATCGAGAATCAACTGGAACTGGGACTAGCTTTCTGATTCTACAAGAATCTTTAAAAGTTTAATTTTCCATTCCTAGTTTGCATTTGCTCACCACAGAAACCAGGAGTAAAAGACACCAACGAAGAAGCATCCACCGGATATTCATAGTAAAGGTCATACAATTAAAAACAAATCAGAGAAAATTGATGGAGAAGGTTAGATTATTTTATTCAGAAACATGTTTTTTTTACCCTGATTGTTATTCAATCCGAATACAGAATTGCTCGGAACCAGAATTGGAAATATATATACTTCAAATTCATCCAAAACCCAACCACATTTCCACTGGAATATAATGAAAAAAAAGGTTTTAACAGTCAAGAACTTAAGGGATTGGTACGTGCTGAGAAAAACTCAACAAATAATCTTTTTTATTTGTTTCTTTTCAATCGTAGCAAATATAACTTAAGCAGCGACACAGAAAGTTAATTATTACGATAACACCTTTTGTTTACAACTGGCAACATCTGGACTTGATTTACACTGTTATTTCTGTCTCCGAATGTGAAGAAAATGTCAACCTGAAAATGTTCTTCACAGCTTCGGAAAGTTACACTTGTTTAAGATAAAACTTTATTTTAAAACAGATTATCTGCACTTGAAAGTATTTTCCCTTTGTTGACTTTGTTAACCATGTTTTTAAGAGTAGAAATGCTAAGTCTAACACAGTTTCTTAAGTAAGTAAGTAATATTTGTAGAGCGCTTTTCTAGAGGGTCACAAAGCGCTTAAAGAAGACAAAACAATACCCAAAAAAATACATGCTTAAAAGGTCAAGACAGCACCGGCACAAATCAGCATCTTAATTTGAGAATGAAAGCAATTGACAAGCTTGACATTTGAAGGCGATAGATTGAGGAAAAAGTGATTTGCAACCGTTTCATGAACTAAGTGAAAGGTTAAGTGGTAAATGGGGACACGGTTTCAGGCAATAATCAGTTGGTGCGCCCTCAGGAAAGGTGTCATGCTTCAATAGATCTGAAAAGGGCTTGCCCTGTTTCAGGCTTTTTAAATAATACCGTACTTTCCGCACTAGAAAGCGCACTTAAAAGCCTTTCATTTTCGCAAAAAAGGACAGTGCGCCTTATAATATAGCTGTCATACATGCGCTCAACTTCTCTGCTGCTCACTCAACATTTGTCTGCTCACAACACCAGTCTCACACGCTGCTGCTTGAAGGCTTTTAAACATTATTTGAACATCGTTACCATGGGAGTGAACGGAGTTGTCAGAACGCTTAATAAAGTTTGACTTTATCTGACTGTTTTGTTGACATTCCCTTTAGCACAGCTTTATCTAGTGGATGCATAACGCAAACCCAGTCAAACGTTTGACTGTGTCTTTTATTCTATGTGCCTTATAATCCGGTGCAAACCCTAATGAAAAAAATTCTAAAATAGGCCATTCATTGAAGGTGTGCCTTATAATCTGGTGCGCCTGAGTGCGGAAAATATTGTAATATTAATATATTTGATTTATATTGCACTTTATATTTGTATGTAACTCTCAAAGTGCTAGACAGTAGTAACACGATTAAGACATTTGAAAACACAACAGTACAGGGCTAGATAGTGAGATAAAAAATTAGGTTTAGCCTCTTGGTTCCAGTCCGTGGTGTCAGATTGACCTACATCCTCTGCTGGCAGCGTTGGCCCCCATATTGTTGATCTGATCATCTCTGATTTTAAGCGTTTCTAATGTATTCCTTGTGTTATTTTGATCCACTCTTCTCCGCTCTTTGAATTTTCTTCAGTACCATAGACTTGTGATAGGGAAGGGCTGCATTTTTCTTTATTGCAATATATTTTTCTGTTCTTCTGTCAACATGTTTCTGATTTAAGTATATGTCTGTTGTAAGATTTTCTTCCTTAGTTTTTGTCCGTGTCCTTTTCCTCCCAGTTCTGGTGACGCCTTTAGTTATTCAATCCAACCTTCAGTGTTGTCGTGTCGAGCTTCCCTGTAAGAGCTAAATTGAAATGGGCACATCTGGATTATACCTCCACCTTCCAGACGGACCTCTTTCATGATCTGACGCTGAAATTTGCAATTGGAGGTTTCAGGTCCATTCATGATGTAGTGTTCCTTTACTGGCTGCACCTGAGGCACAAGAAGGTGAAGTCATAAGGTCAACCTGAAAATTCTTTCAGCACGGAGAGTCGTGCCGAGGTCAGACAGCAGATGTGGTGAGCCATGAAGAGTTCCTTCTTGTACGCTCGTCCTGAACCACATACACACTTTTGAATGACAGCTGCTGGTCAGCCACTATGTTGTTGTTGTAAGTAATAGTTATTTGTAAAGCGTCTTTCTAGACCAGTGTCACAAAGCACTTCAACAATCAAAAACAATACACAGTTAAAATTCATGCTTTAAAAAACCTAGACACATAAAACAAACACAGCAGCTGCCAAAAAAGTTATTAAAAAGCCTGCACAGATAAACAGGTGTTAAGATGTTTCTTGAAGGAGTCAGTAGATCATCAAACACAGATGTTTCTTGAAGGAGTCAGTAGATCATCAAACACAGATGTTTCTTGAAGGAGTCAGTAGATCATCAAACACAGAGATGTTTCTTGAAGGAGTCAGTAGATCATCAAACACAGATGTTTCTTGAAGGAGTCAGTAGATCATCAAACACACATGTTTCTTGAAGGAGTCAGTAGATCATCAAACACACATGTTTCTTGAAGGAGTCAGTAGATCATCAAACACAGATGTTTCTTGAAGGAGTCAGTAGATCATCAAACACAGATGTTTCTTGAAGGAGTCAGTAGATCATCAAACACAGATGTTTCTTGAAGGAGTCAGTAGATCATCAAACACAGATGTTTCTTGAAGGAGTCAGTAGATCATCAAACACAGATGTTTCTTGAAGGAGTCAGTAGATCATCAAACACAGATGTTTCTTGAAGGAGTCAGTAGATCATCAAACACAGAGATGGTTCTAAAGCTTAGGAGCAACAGTCTGGAAGGATTTCTCTCCTCTGGTCCTGAACCGTGTTCAGTAACCATCAGTAGATTCTGATCCACAGACCTCAGAGCCCGAGCTGGGGTGTAAGTCTGGATCAGATCACTGATGGAAGGAGGAGCCTGACCATGAATAGATCTGAAACTTGCAGCCAGTGAAGAGTTTTAAGGATCAGGGAAATGTGAGTTCTTCTACTAGAGCAGGTCTGAATTCCCACTGCAGAGTTTTGTATGAACTGCAGGCGAGATCGCGCCTTCTTGTCATTCTCAAAATGTAACAAAATGGACGAAAAATATTGAGGACTAGGTAAAAAAAATCGAGTAAGTCATGGATTAATGATTCAACATGTCTTGTCTTCTTCAAAAATGAGTTATCAATCAAACTCCTGTGATTATATATGTTTTGATGAGACTTCATGAAACAGTGTCCTCTTTTTAAAAGCCATTTAGCCACTCTCTGCCATGTAAATATTTTTGTCAAACTACTACTATCCTGACTCACTCACATTTTTCAAATGTTGAAGTCTTCCTCTCCAAGATGCAGTAAGTCCCTCATCGTGACCATGTTTTCAACTTATTACTTTATAAAGTTTGTCTGAAATCTGGGCGAACGAGAGGTTACGAGAGCAGAGTCCATTATGACATAATAATGTCTTCACTTCTCCTCCAGGCAGCTGTAATCTCACCCGCTTTATTTATACAACGTGTCCCTTGTAGATGAAGACGTACAGAATTGACACGTGGTGACAAACCTTGATGTTTGACCAATCACAGCATAGTGGGCGTGGTTTTGGCAAATTGATGATATTGATGATACAGTAGAGTCCAAAATCTATTTAAAGGAAATCAACGAGTCCAATGCACGAGTCCAACTTACTAAAACCTGACAATGAGGCTTTACAAAGCTTCATCATTAGACCCTGTTATGACTTTTGTCTGCTGCTTTACATTCATTATAATTCCTCATTAAAGTGTGTCATCAGGCGTATTCAACAAACTGCATCTTGACACAGTTTTCAGTTTAACGAGACATTGTTGACAAAAGTGAAGGCACAAGAAAACTTGTTTGAGAAAATAATGAATGTGGATGTATCCACACAGACCCACAAGGTCTTTGAACGAGTCCAGCGAGGGAGAATTCCCCGTATACCTTTTTGTCATTTCACTAATGCTGCAGGAACCTTTTCAGGTCATCGGACTTCCACCGAACCAATCACATTTGTCTCTGGCATGGCCGCCGTGGAGTAGAGGTGTGTCGGTGTTGAGGTGTTTTTAAGGTGAAGTCGAAAATTAAAGTGTTCAAATCCAGACTGAAACTGCCACAAACACTCACCCCACAATCACACAGGTGGGAAGGAGGCAAGTTTTGTTTTTAATCAAGCGAGCATATCTCAGCAACAAAACTTTTTAAGATGGAAAGTTGTCCCACCAAATGGCTTTATCCAACAACATACTATTAATACATTTTACAGGGAGGTAACATTTTTAATGCAACCAAATTGCCAATAAAGAGCAGTGATGTGCTGATGAAGCTTCATGAAGCAGTGTCATGTTGTTTAAAGGTCAGTAGGTGAATTTATATGCAATTGTTGTATTTTCCGCACTATATGGCGCAATTAAAAGCCTTTACATTTTCTCAAAAACCGAAAGTGCGCCTTATAATCTGATGCGTCTTATATATGGACATTACCTGGCGGGTGACTTGTTTACAAACACTTTCATGACTCTGCCCCGACTGAGCCGACACACTGTGGGTGGAATTACTTCATTGCGTCATCACGGGGTGGGATTTACGACGCACGTCACATCATGACGGACGACTATGGAGTAAGACTACTGCCACTGCTTTGAGTGAGTGTGTCTTGGTTATTGTACACTCGAACCATTTTTTTTTGCCCAAAATCACTCTGCTGCGCGCTCAACCACTCATACACGTGCGTTCCACATGTCATACACGCTCACTCTAGCTGTCATACACGCGCTCAACTTCACTGCTGCTGGCGCAACATTTGTCTGCTCACAACACCAGTCTCACGCACTGCTGCTTGAAGCCTTTTAAACATCATTTGAACATCGTTACTATGGGAGTGAATGGAGTTGTCAGAACGCTTGATAAAGTTTGACTTTATCTGACTGTTTTGTTGATGTTCCCTTTAGCACAGCTTTATCTAGTGGATGCATAACGGAACCCCAGTCAAACGTTTTACTGTGTCTTTTATTCTATGCGGCTTATAATCCGGTGCAAACTATTTATGAAAACACACACATAATAGTGCCGAAAATATGGTATGTAAAAAAATTAATTACATGTGTTTTTGCTTTCAAGCGGAGACTAAATTAAGTGGAGTTTTTGTTTTTTACTGTAGAACATGGAATAATTGGGTATGATGGAAATTAGTGACAACAGGCATTAATGGATTTAAAAAATAATAATAAAAACACACCCATCTGAGGCATGACATTTTTTCTTTTCACACGAACATATCATTTCAATTGTAAATGGTAGCAAAACAAGAATAAAAAAAGTGTTTCAGACCATGAAATCATGAAGTCTCTCTTTTTGTTCTGATAGCAGCTGCTCTTGCAGGACTAGCTTTCATCACTGCTACTGCTGTCACCTGGTGTTTTAAAGAAAAAAAAACACCATTAAAAAGTGCAGACTATTCTATACATAAACACAACCTTCTCTAAATGTGACATCCTCAAGTATGTGGCACAAAAGCTGAAAGTCTGTACAATATTATCGCATTATCACTGCTCTTTTCATCAGCTCTTGCAAGTGTGTTTTCATCAGTCTCCACTCTCACTGGGACAACTGTCCTCACTCTCTGCTGGTGGAACCCTGGTTTCTACAGGAGTTTGCTTACCATTGAACATGGATGCTTTCAGGTTTTCCTGAGGAAAAATAAACGGCAAAAATTGCATTCACAAAACATGCTACATGATTACAGAGAGTTACAAGAATGTATTTGCTATAGAAAGCATGTGACCATTTAAATCCATCTGAATATAGTATTGTGTACTATTGTGCATCTGGCCATATTGATTAATTTAGCCATTATGGACGAACAACGTCAAATATCTTCAAAAATTACATTCAAAGCGACTTTATTTTACTTTTCCAAGTTCCATGGACAAACGATAAGCAGACCTGTATTTTTTTTTTATAGTACCTTACCTCAAACAAGACGATCCATCCGCGCTTTAAACTTTAAATCGCTTGCGCAACACCCGGACGTGGTTCCAAGTTTGACTAGACCTACAAGAAACTAGTGATTGCAACACGTTCCTAGGTCCCTATCAAGAGGCTTGAACCTACATTGGGGGAACTCGCTCATGATCTCGACTGCCTTCTGAATGGAAGCGGTATGTCTGCGTTAAGGGGTTAAAAATGAGGTGATGTTTCATTAGAAGTTCAAAACAAAGAAAGTGCAGAGACCGCCTTCTAGTGGACTCTGTAAATAATGACACGGCTTCATGAAGCTTCAATACACCATGACCACACCTCGGCACAGATAGACCTGCCAGAGAGTTGCAGGGAATTCAAATATGGTCCATATTTTCGGATGCTAGTTGGAGATGTTTTCAAATCTCAATCCTGTCTTGGAGACGCTTCAATTCAGCTGCGGCGATGTCACAGAGACTTGCTTTGTCCTTGACCGGGGGGGGGGGACGTTCACATGGACTAAAAATGATGACATCTCCTGGCAAGGTGACAACCAATCCGCACACAAGTCGCCACGACTTTCCAGAGATGGAGACGTCAGAGCGACTACTAGAGACGTTATGGAAACTACAAAGACGACTGAGATGTCTCCCCCGGTGAGAGCGTAAGCAATTTTTAGTCTCCGAGGTGCAGCGAAGTCCCCGCAGGCGAGAAACGACCCATAATGGTCCTGCCGTTGATGGTCCACACAGCTGGCTCCTGACAGGTTAGTGATGTTTCAGAGTAGACAAATGTTGAGTCACAAAGATGGTTTGATTCTGCCTGCAAAGGTGTCTCGTCTTTTTAAAGATTTACTCCTTAAAGAAGCTTATCTTTCCTATCAAGCAGATATTTTGATATTTTAGAAGAAAGTTAATCTAGATATAGTTTAAAGTTCAATTTACCCGTTGATTTAAGTTTCTCTTAAGTAGATCTTGGACCTCTATCTATTATTATCATCTAATTCATTCGTTTTCTCTGCAAATTCTCCCGGAGGTTGTTCAAACACACTCACTCCTCCATTGTTCCACAAACCATTGTGTATGTTTTTGGACTGGGAAGGAAACTAGAGTACCCGGAGAACAGCTGGAAGCGAACCAGCAACCTACTTTGGTGATGATGATATTGCTGATGAAGCTTCATGAAACAGTGTCATGTTGTTTAGAGGTCAGTAGGTGGAGCCATTAGTTTAAAAATAATGTGATGTTTCATTAGAACAGTTGTTCAAAACGAAGGAAAATAGAGCAGAGATCGCCATCTAGTGGACTCAACTGAACATAATGACGCTGCTTCATGAAGCTTTGTCAGACCATCAATAACCTACTTGGCCAACAGGTTTCCATCACACACTCTTTCTGATTTCCTCCCAAATTTCAAAACATAGAGAGATTGTGTGTGTGCATGTGTGGTTATGCGTGTCCAGGACCATCAAGGAAATAAATGATGATTTTGTTTGCAAGATTTGTACTATCTGACCCCAGAATGCATTTGCCAGACCTCATCGTCATCCTTCAAAACAACAAAAACACATCTTTATCTTGCAGCCTTTTTCTTAATAACATCACTATATAGGTCATCAAAGGTCAACAGCTTAAACAAGATTCATCCCGTAATAATCCAGCTCCGGCTTGTCGCCCACATTTATCAGTAGCCTAAGAAAAATGTACCACATCATCACAGCAGGATTATTCCCGGTATCCGGTCACATGGATTTCCTGTCTGCCTCTCGTCAGCTGAGAGGGTTTTAAGTCATTCAGCCTCAGCATGAATATTGTTCGTTCATAAACTCAATCATTTAGCAAGCGAGTCACGGCCTACATTTCAGATCACGCCGAGGATAATTTCACACACTGAACGTCAAACATGTGGGCAACGTCTAGTCCTGGCGTGGAATTGATTCATTTAACAATTTGCATTTTTTGCTTTAATATCCAACAAGATACCACCGATAAACATTCATAAATTAAAAGGCTGAGCAGCATCGTGGGAAATAAACAGGGAAAAAAAGATAAAAAGGGGGGAATGGGGTGGGAGACGAGGGGCAGCGTTCGCTCACACAGTTCAATCCACGAGTGGGAGACTGAAAACAGCCAATAGAAACAGCCGAATGTAAAATTGCTCCTGCAATGTGCTCAGTCAGATCCAAGGATAGTGTCGTATCAAGCCCTCGTGGAGACAAATGCAAAGAAACCGACAGAGATTCATACAGAAAGCATATTCCTGTCCTTGATTTCCATATATAACGTTCAAGATTCATTGCAAGCTACAGTCAAGTCAACTAACGCCTATTTTTAATCATCTAGAACAAGACTGATAGAAAACAGGATTAAAAATGACTTCAATGATTTTGTTGTTAACAGAAAGCAATCTACCTGTTGAATGAGTACATAATCAGTTTGTCTTAAATCAAATGTTTTAAGAGGACTTCTCTTTGTTTCTTCGATTTCAATGCAACATTATTTTTTAAGAAAACTTCATTTACTTACTTTAATTATTTCCATTTTGGCCATTTAGTCGAGGCTACTCTTCCCCAGAAGAATTTCAAAAGGCAACTAATGTGTCGCGTGTTTGAAATGTCGAAGTCTTTCTCTCCAAGATGCAGTAAGTCCCTCATCATGACCATGTTTTGAACTTAACTTTCTTTATAAAGTTTTCCCCCCTACTGAAATCTGGGCAAACGAGAGGTTACGAGAGCGAAGTCCATTATGACGTAATAATGGCTTCACTCCTCCTCCAGCCAGCTGTAATCACGCCCAGTTTTGTTTATACAACAAGTCCCTTCAAGACAACAGGCGTAATCACAGGAGCATAACTCGCATAAAAGGTTAGATACTGTCAGAATTTCATTACATTTTGAAGTTATTCTTATCTTTTTAAGCTATTGTTAAACTTACTTAGCTGTACAGTGTTATTCATTTGTTTTGGAATAAATTAATGTATAAATTAATGTTTTTTTCTTTTTCCGTCACAAATATATCATGAAAATCTATTGACATACAATTAATCCCAGGTATAATGATATTATCATTATCATGGGACGAATATTGACACAATATTGTTAGTCACTGCTATTATTCCGCTCCTAATATACACAGAAAGATATTTTTCCTGCAAAGAACCATTCTTGAGTCCATGTAATTACTGTTCAAAGTTGTTTAGAGTTTAAAGTTAATTTTTAACTGGTATGATTGCCATGAAAAAATATGATGGACGCGCTTGGCTATTTCGTCATTTTGTCAAAACTGTACGACATATTTCTAGCAAAGCTAACAGTTGCAGTGAAGTATGTTTTGATATTGAGTAGGTTCGTGTATTCAGATGTTAGTGAGTAAGTAATATTTATTTATATAGCGCTTTTCGAGACCAGGGTCACAAAGCGCTTAAACAATCAAAACAATACTCAAAAAAGTATATACTTTAAAGATCAAGATAATACTGAGAACAACACAGGAGTTCCAGAAAATGAACAGAACCATAAACTGCAGGTTTTAATTGTTACAAAACAGTAGGGACACCAGGATTTAATCTCTTATAAGTAAGTAAGTAAGTAAAGGTTATTTGTAAAGAGTCTCTAGACCAGGGTCACAAAGCGCTTAGACAATCAATAACAATACACTGTTAAAATATATACTTTAAAAGATCAAGACACAAGACAAACACAAGAGTCCCAGAAAATAAGGGAAAAGCACAAATAAAAGTGTCTTAAGATGTTTCTTGAAGGAGTCAGAAGATCCATCAAACACTCCAGAAGCATGTTCAGGAACCATCAGTAGATTCTGATCCACAGACCTCAGAGCCCGAGCTGGGGTGTAAGTCTGGATCAGATCACTGATGGAAGGTCTGACCATGAATAGATCTGAAAGTAAGAACCAGAATTTTAAAATGATCCTGAAAGAAACTGGCAGCCAGTGAAGAGTTTGAAGGAGAAATGTGAGTTCTTCTACTAGAGCAGCTCAGAATTCTTGCTGCAGTTTTGTATTAACTGCAGGTGATACAGATCCTTCTTGATTAGACACCAAAATCAACTGTTACAATAATCTAAACAAGAAGAAACACATGGACTATAAGGTCTATATCGTGTTGTGACATCATTTTCCTAAATTAAGAGATTTTTCTCAGTTGAAGGAAACAGTTTTTCTTTCCTCTTCATCGAGTCCAGCCGGTTTTGAACCCTTTGGTGTTAGAAAGGCTGACGTTCTGTCACACTTTTACGTTTACTGATAGAGTGGCCCCTGGTGGCCATGGGTCACTAAAAATCTATAGTTGTGTGTGTGGGAATAAAAAATAGGGTTATAGTCCAAAAATTACGGTAATGAGAGCCTGACATAGAAAAGACATGTTCACACAGTTAAGAATGATAATGAGAGGAATGGAAATTCCTCAGAAGGTAAACTGCTCACTGCTGTAAATACTGTGTGGATAATGAGTGGAGATAAGAGTCCTGGGGGCTGGGGGGGGGGGGTGTACGGGGCTAAACCAAAGTCATTAAGGCATTCGAAAAACATGGACGGACACCAGATCGAAGGCATCATTAGCGGCGCACAGCAAGTCTGCATAAAATTCACGAGGCCCTTTACAGCACATTTCTTCACAGTTTGCAGGGCAGATACAGGACATAACATCCACATGAAAGGAATGTCAAATGTGACTTTTCTGTCCAACGGCCGCCGGTTTTCTATAACAAGGAGAACATATCCTGCTATGACTAGGAGTGCTCGGTTTGATTGGCAACTAGAAGTCAGACAGTTCATGCTGCTGGCCATTATTAACGGATAAAAAAATAAAAATAATAAATCAAGCTATGAGGGTTAATTTTCTTGCTTATACATTCCAAGGCCCAAGGTAGAAGATGACCTGCACCCCGTTTTGCCCCGCACTCCAGGGAAACTAAAGGGCAGAGGAAGGTTTTGTGCATTGGGTGATTTGCAAAATAACACATTTATTGGTCACAGGAGAAGTTTAGTGACTCTGGAAACGGGACTTTCAATAAGTGAATTCAAATGAGTCCTTTGCCTCGAGCAGGGAAGTCACTTGAACTTGCATCCAGGAACTCTTTCTGCTATAAAGTGCTGTTCAAGACAAAAAGTGTGAAATGAAATAATACATCACGACATCCACAAAGAATCTGTCTTCATTTTAGCAACAACCTCCTCATGTACGTAGAGGAACATCTTCTCCAACGTCCCAACCCTACAGAAGAAGACCACATAAACTAGAGATTAACTTAGAGAAGATGTCATGCTTCTTCTTGCGATTGAACACCTCTTGATTGAGCAGCACAAGATCATAGAACCAAAAGCCTGCAGGAATAAACGATTCTTAAGAGGGGGGCGCTAGTGAGAAACCGATGGAGTAGGAACGGGAGGCACGAGAGCTCCCACAGATTTTGACAAAAAAAGTGTTATTCATCGACTCTTTGAGAAATTTCTTCGACCAAATGTGATGTCTGAAGATGGCGAATTCTGAAGAAGTTTCTTTTTTAAAAGCTTAGGAGCCACAGCCTGGAAGGATCGGGCTCCGCTGGTCCGGAAACAAGTCTGGGAACCATCCGAGCAGACGTGTTAGGCTGGATCACTTATGTAAGGTGGAGCCCGACTATGTAACGCTCTGAAATTTAAGGAATTTTAAAATGTATCCTGGAGGAAACTGGCAACCAATGCAGAGCTTTAAGTGGTGCTGGTCTGATGAAGCTTCATGAAACAGTGTCATTATTTTTAAGGGTCCTCTAGATGGCTCTGCATTATTTTACTTTGTTTTGAACAACTGTTCTAATGAAGCATCATTTCTAAACTGATGGCGCCACCTACTGACCTCTGAACAACAAGACACTGCTTGATGAAGCTTCATCAGCACATATACTAGCTTGAAGAAAAGTGGATATGTGAGTTCTCCTACTAGAGCTGGTCAGAATTCTCGATGAGGCGAGACCTTCTTGTTCAAGCATGTAAATAAACTGTTACCATATTCTAAACGCAAAGACACAAATGCTTGGATGATAAACTCCAAATCATGGTGCGAAAATATCGAATCTAATCTATCCAAATATCTACGCTAGACTTGCGACGTCGAGTTGTGTATCGCCTTAAATCCTAAATGCTTCCTAAACGATTTATAAACTGACTCTTGCATGAGGAAATAACAATCTACAATTTTACGCTTGTGTTTCTTTTTAGAGTTCTGTCAATGTTTTGGGTTAGAAGAGATATATGGGCTTGATTTATTCACCACCGCAGCATGTGTTTTTTTTTTCTTTTTCTCACCACAAGCAGGCAATTATCATCATCGAAAAGGCGATAACCAGTTCCTTTAAATGTTCTAATTAATGGAACCACTGATGGCCAGACTCAAAAGTGCTCATTAGCACTTTGGCAGAGAAGGTGAGGCACATTTCTTATGGTGCGACCCCTGTACTCACACTGCTCCTCCAGTAAGGGAAAAGAAAAAAAACGTTATCCTTTTGCCTTAATTAAGGGACTGTGGTTGAAGTGGCAGACGTGGGGATAAAAAGGTCCTCGGCACGATTCCTGGTTGAAGGACCTTTAGTTTTTTCGGTTTGGAGTGTCTGAGCTCAGGGCCCAAATATTGGTATTCAAGCAGAAAATAAATAAATCATCATAAACCAGAAAAGAAAATCATTAAAAAGGTATCAAATATGGCAATTAAATAAGGTATTCGATTTTTTTTTAAATGAGGTGAATCAGGTTATAATAATTGAATGGATTTGGTAATGAATATAATAATAATGAATTTAAAAAAATGAATAAATTGGGCGAAGTGTTAAAGATATATTGTTATTTTTCACTGGATAAAAAAGCTAAGCCCAATAACAATTAAAGAAACGTAATAAATTTAGTTTTTTTTTAATTAATAGAAAGATAGATAGATAGATAGATAGATAGATAGATAGATAGATAGATAGATAGATAGATAGATAGATAGATAGATAGATAGATAGATAGATAGATAGATAGATAGATAGATAGATAGATAGATAGATAGATAGATAGATAGATAGATAGATAGATAGATAGATAGATAGATAGATAGATAGATAGATAGATAGATAGATAGATAGATAGATAGATAGATAGATAGATAGATAGATAGATAGATAGATAGATAGATAGATAGATAGATAGATAGATAGATAGATAGATAGATAGATAGATAGATAGATAGATAGATAGATAGATAGATAGATAGATAGATAGATAGATAGATAGATAGATAGATAGATAGATAGATAGATAGATAGATAGATAGATAGATAGATAGATAGATAGATAGATAGATAGATAGATAGATAGATAGATAGATAGATAGATAGATAGATAGATAGATAGATAGATAGATAGATAGATAGATAGATAGATAGATAGATAGATAGATAGATAGATAGATAGATAGATAGATAGATAGATAGATAGATAGATAGATAGATAGATAGATAGATAGATAGATAGATAGATAGATAGATAGATAGATAGATAGATAGATAGATAGATAGATAGATAGATAGATAGATAGATAGATAGATAGATAGATAGATAGATAGATAGATAGATAGATAGATAGATAGATAGATAGATAGATAGATAGATAGATAGATAGATAGATAGATAGATAGATAGATAGATAGATAGATAGATAGATAGATAGATAGATAGATAGATAGATAGATAGATAGATAGATAGATAGATAGATAGATAGATAGATAGATAGATAGATAGATAGATAGATAGATAGATAGATAGATAGATAGATAGATAGATAGATAGATAGATAGATAGATAGATAGATAGATAGATAGATAGATAGATAGATAGATAGATAGATAGATAGATAGATAGATAGATAGATAGATAGATAGATAGATAGATAGATAGATAGATAGATAGATAGATAGATAGATAGATAGATAGATAGATAGATAGATAGATAGATAGATAGATAGATAGATAGATAGATAGATAGATAGATAGATAGATAGATAGATAGATAGATAGATAGATAGATAGATAGATAGATAGATAGATAGATAGATAGATAGATAGATAGATAGATAGATAGATAGATAGATAGATAGATAGATAGATAGATAGATAGATAGATAGATAGATAGATAGATAGATAGATAGATAGATAGATAGATAGATAGATAGATAGATAGATAGATAGATAGATAGATAGATAGATAGATAGATAGATAGATAGATAGATAGATAGATAGATAGATAGATAGATAGATAGATAGATAGATAGATAGATAGATAGATAGATAGATAGATAGATAGATAGATAGATAGATAGATAGATAGATAGATAGATAGATAGATAGATAGATAGATAGATAGATAGATAGATAGATAGATAGATAGATAGATAGATAGATAGATAGATAGATAGATAGATAGATAGATAGATAGATAGATAGATAGATAGATAGATAGATAGATAGATAGATAGATAGATAGATAGATAGATAGATAGATAGATAGATAGATAGATAGATAGATAGATAGATAGATAGATAGATAGATAGATAGATAGATAGATAGATAGATAGATAGATAGATAGATAGATAGATAGATAGATAGATAGATAGATAGATAGATAGATAGATAGATAGATAGATAGATAGATAGATAGATAGATAGATAGATAGATAGATAGATAGATAGATAGATAGATAGATAGATAGATAGATAGATAGATAGATAGATAGATAGATAGATAGATAGATAGATAGATAGATAGATAGATAGATAGATAGATAGATAGATAGATAGATAGATAGATAGATAGATAGATAGATAGATAGATAGATAGATAGATAGATAGATAGATAGATAGATAGATAGATAGATAGATAGATAGATAGATAGATAGATAGATAGATAGATAGATAGATAGATAGATAGATAGATAGATAGATAGATAGATAGATAGATAGATAGATAGATAGATAGATAGATAGATAGATAGATAGATAGATAGATAGATAGATAGATAGATAGATAGATAGATAGATAGATAGATAGATAGATAGATAGATAGATAGATAGATAGATAGATAGATAGATAGATAGATAGATAGATAGATAGATAGATAGATAGATAGATAGATAGATAGATAGATAGATAGATAGATAGATAGATAGATAGATAGATAGATAGATAGATAGATAGATAGATAGATAGATAGATAGATAGATAGATAGATAGATAGATAGATAGATAGATAGATAGATAGATAGATAGATAGATAGATAGATAGATAGATAGATAGATAGATAGATAGATAGATAGATAGATAGATAGATAGATAGATAGATAGATAGATAGATAGATAGATAGATAGATAGATAGATAGATAGATAGATAGATAGATAGATAGATAGATAGATAGATAGATAGATAGATAGATAGATAGATAGATAGATAGATAGATAGATAGATAGATAGATAGATAGATAGATAGATAGATAGATAGATAGATAGATAGATAGATAGATAGATAGATAGATAGATAGATAGATAGATAGATAGATAGATAGATAGATAGATAGATAGATAGATAGATAGATAGATAGATAGATAGATAGATAGATAGATAGATAGATAGATAGATAGATAGATAGATAGATAGATAGATAGATAGATAGATAGATAGATAGATAGATAGATAGATAGATAGATAGATAGATAGATAGATAGATAGATAGATAGATAGATAGATAGATAGATAGATAGATAGATAGATAGATAGATAGATAGATAGATAGATAGATAGATAGATAGATAGATAGATAGATAGATAGATAGATAGATAGATAGATAGATAGATAGATAGATAGATAGATAGATAGATAGATAGATAGATAGATAGATAGATAGATAGATAGATAGATAGATAGATAGATAGATAGATAGATAGATAGATAGATAGATAGATAGATAGATAGATAGATAGATAGATAGATAGATAGATAGATAGATAGATAGATAGATAGATAGATAGATAGATAGATAGATAGATAGATAGATAGATAGATAGATAGATAGATAGATAGATAGATAGATAGATAGATAGATAGATAGATAGATAGATAGATAGATAGATAGATAGATAGATAGATAGATAGATAGATAGATAGATAGATAGATAGATAGATAGATAGATAGATAGATAGATAGATAGATAGATAGATAGATAGATAGATAGATAGATAGATAGATAGATAGATAGATAGATAGATAGATAGATAGATAGATAGATAGATAGATAGATAGATAGATAGATAGATAGATAGATAGATAGATAGATAGATAGATAGATAGATAGATAGATAGATAGATAGATAGATAGATAGATAGATAGATAGATAGATAGATAGATAGATAGATAGATAGATAGATAGATAGATAGATAGATAGATAGATAGATAGATAGATAGATAGATAGATAGATAGATAGATAGATAGATAGATAGATAGATAGATAGATAGATAGATAGATAGATAGATAGATAGATAGATAGATAGATAGATAGATAGATAGATAGATAGATAGATAGATAGATAGATAGATAGATAGATAGATAGATAGATAGATAGATAGATAGATAGATAGATAGATAGATAGATAGATAGATAGATAGATAGATAGATAGATAGATAGATAGATAGATAGATAGATAGATAGATAGATAGATAGATAGATAGATAGATAGATAGATAGATAGATAGATAGATAGATAGATAGATAGATAGATAGATAGATAGATAGATAGATAGATAGATAGATAGATAGATAGATAGATAGATAGATAGATAGATAGATAGATAGATAGATAGATAGATAGATAGATAGATAGATAGATAGATAGATAGATAGATAGATAGATAGATAGATAGATAGATAGATAGATAGATAGATAGATAGATAGATAGATAGATAGATAGATAGATAGATAGATAGATAGATAGATAGATAGATAGATAGATAGATAGATAGATAGATAGATAGATAGATAGATAGATAGATAGATAGATAGATAGATAGATAGATAGATAGATAGATAGATAGATAGATAGATAGATAGATAGATAGATAGATAGATAGATAGATAGATAGATAGATAGATAGATAGATAGATAGATAGATAGATAGATAGATAGATAGATAGATAGATAGATAGATAGATAGATAGATAGATAGATAGATAGATAGATAGATAGATAGATAGATAGATAGATAGATAGATAGATAGATAGATAGATAGATAGATAGATAGATAGATAGATAGATAGATAGATAGATAGATAGATAGATAGATAGATAGATAGATAGATAGATAGATAGATAGATAGATAGATAGATAGATAGATAGATAGATAGATAGATAGATAGATAGATAGATAGATAGATAGATAGATAGATAGATAGATAGATAGATAGATAGATAGATAGATAGATAGATAGATAGATAGATAGATAGATAGATAGATAGATAGATAGATAGATAGATAGATAGATAGATAGATAGATAGATAGATAGATAGATAGATAGATAGATAGATAGATAGATAGATAGATAGATAGATAGATAGATAGATAGATAGATAGATAGATAGATAGATAGATAGATAGATAGATAGATAGATAGATAGATAGATAGATAGATAGATAGATAGATAGATAGATAGATAGATAGATAGATAGATAGATAGATAGATAGATAGATAGATAGATAGATAGATAGATAGATAGATAGATAGATAGATAGATAGATAGATAGATAGATAGATAGATAGATTGGTCACATCATTCGTTTGTTTATGACTGTTTTAAGGCATGATCTTAAGTCAGAATGGTCGGAGATTATTAAAGCGAAAGATACTTTGCTCTAGTTTGTCAAATGAATACGTTGAAGTTGTTTCAGAACCAGGATGTTCATAGGAGCAGTACATTACCTCCTCCTGTTGGTCATAATACGCAACTGCATGTATTAAACGTCCCTTCGTGACGGTGATTGTTTTCTCATTACTCTCTTATGACAAGAGAATGAAGATGAAGTGAGCCTGGACTATTTTAAGAATCCATCGTTCATGTTCATTTTGGCTTATGAATAACTATTCTATATCGACTTTGACCTTGAAATAGTTTAAGATTATCACGTGGCATCAAACTGAGATTCAATGAGGAACATCTTTCCTTATTAAAAGGATTTTTTTTTATGTTTCAGGACATCACTGACTTTATTTTTAGAGCCCAGTGGGAATATTGATCGAGTGAACGCTCAATAATTCAAATAATCCTGTCGGAAGAGAGCCTGCAATTTATCATCTGTTTTACCATTTGGATGCGACGACCCTCAGTGGAGGAGCCAACTCAACTCTTGACATCATTTGAAAGTATCTCTTCTTATCATTGCTATTTGGTGATGCACGAGTGACCCACATCTTTTCCATAGTATTTGAGCAGCTTTCAAACGTGAGAATCTTATCTTCGAATTGGTCAAAATTCAAAGGTTGAAACTTTTTTATTATTGTTTTTATTGGGATGTTTTTTAAGCAATGCTTTATGTTTTGAATGATTGGATCCCAGGCTTCTTTTATTTTAAAATAAGTATATTATCAATTGTATTATTATTAATTAATTAAATCAAAATAAATTGTTTTTTTTACACATAGAGTTTCATATTCTAAATCCAATAATTAAAAAATAAATGTTCTACTATTTTTTCCTCTTCTTTTTTTTTAACTCGTAGCCTTTTTAAATTCAATCTAAAGATGTTATAACAATAATAAGAGCCACTAGACAATATCAAGAGTACAAGCTTTCAGCCCAGGCGTCAGAAAAACATGTGACAACATAGAGGCAAATTATATATAATTAAAAAGTTAGGAATTCAACATTTTTATTTATTACAATTCGAATGTTAAACTCAAAATTATTGTATTTTTATTACTTAAAAAAAAAAAGGTAAAATAATCAACTTTTCAATATAGAAATCATTAAACTAAAAATAAATAAATCCTTAAAAAGTATTTTTTTTAAAGTTTCAACATCTATAATGTTGAGGTCAATCATTCAATACTGATATACTCTTAGCTTAGCATGATTTTTATCATTGAATTGAAAAAGATCCAGACATGAAATAAAAGCTCAAGACAATAACTGGCATGTTCTCACAGCTTAGTCAAATAATGCAGGGAAGTATGATACAATTATGAATTATTTGAATCTTAAAATACATGAATTAATTGAAGGATATTTGATTAAAAGGCACTGCAATAATGAAAATATGAATTTGTTGTTGTTTTCTATAATCAAATGTGTTACACTTTCAAATAAAAATATTTGACAGTGGATTAATCCGTCCTTGAAACAAGATGTAAACAGTTAAAATGTCAATTAAACCCCATTACAGAACGTTTGATCGCGGACTATCTTACTGATCGACCACAAATCTATTATCAATAAGAGTAAAAAATAATTTGTCTACTGAGCAGAAGTCTCACTTTTTATCACTCCGCTTCAGTGTGACAGTTGGAAAAGGAAGTAGTTCAGTTTAATTTCTTATGATTTTATTTTGTTTTCCTGACCTGAGCTCAAGTTCGCTTTCAGTTAAAGGATCATAATAATTTATGTTGTGGATTCTCCCTGTTTCTTCCAGTTCTGAAAACAGTCGCCAGATTGTCTTGTCTGTGGACACAGTACTGGTCATACTCTTGTTCATTCCATCATGTATTCATTCATTCATTCATTGTCTGCCACTTTAACATCGGGGAGACTGGAGCCTATCCCAGTATCCTAGGGCGAGAGGCAGGGGACACCCTGGACAGGACGCCAGGGCACACAGAGACAGACAACCATTCACACATGCTCTCTCTATGGACAATTTCCAAAATCAACCTCCGTATGTTTTTTGGACTGTGGGAGGAAACCGGAGTGTCCGGAGTAAACCCACGCGACACTGGGAGAACATACAAACTCCACACAGAAAGTTTACCTCGGCCTGGAATCGAACCAACAACCTTCTTGCTGTGAGGCGACCGGGCGCCCTTTTAATGTACTTCATAATAAGGCTTTGGGATTCAAAACCCATAACGTTCTTACAAACTATACACCACCAAACTCACAGACCATATATTGTCTCCAACACTGGATTTTATTTTCAAAACAACTGAAATGCTGAGACAGCAAAAAGTCAACTCGATGTCCCGCAAGTTTGAGTCCACACTTTAGAAAATAACGGTTACACCAGAGGTGAAGTAAGGTCAGCGACATCACACCGACTATAACTGATGCTTCTCCAGCTTGATCATGATCCCTTTCTCTGGTCTCAGGATCAACTCTCCGAGAGGCCGGAGCTCCTCGCGTTTCTGGCAGGCCTCGACCGTGAAGTTGCGCAGGACGGTTGCCAGCACCACCTTCTCCTCCATCATGGCAAATCGCTGACCTGGTTGTATCAGAAGTGAGCGCGAGTCAGATCAGCGGCAACATGTTTAAGTTCGAATCCATGTTCCCCATATTCATCTTCTTGTCGAGCACCTGCATTCATAATTCATTAAAATGCACTTAATGATTTAAGTGTCTCTTAAATTGTTTTAGGACCTCTATTATACTCTATTATACTCTATTATACTCTATTATACTCATCAGTTTGCACAAAACTCTCATTAAATAAAGATATTTACATTAGAAAATACACTTAAGCCCCGCCCACTTAAAATGTGCTGTTTTGGCTGAGAAGAAGTCTAGTCCAAGTAACCACGCCCACTCTGCTCTGATTGGTCACAAAACACGAGTTGCATTCAAGGACTCACGTAAATTTCAAACTCACCCCTAAAACTCCCGTTTTATACGTTAAAAACGAATAATAAAAATATTTTTTCTTTGCTTAATGTACACATTAGAAAAACACCTAAAGGCAGAAGTAACTCTCACCATGTTTACATAAATATTTATTTTGTTTATTAACATGTAGGTTCTTAACTGATTTAGATCTTCTAGGGGAGGACACCTGCACCAGAGTGATGTCAGAATGTATAATTTAAACCGTAGTATCGTTTGGCGAGATTTCAGACGAGAACTTTATTAAGTAATAACTTCAAAACGGAGCAACGTCATGATGAATGAACTACTGCATTTTGAACATTTACGACATGTGAATAAGTCAGGAGAGTTGGGTTTTTACATTAGGTGCCCTTTAATAATTTACTTTTTAGGCAGTAATTGCGACTCAACCTCTGTCCTAAACATAAGACAATAATAAAACAAAAATCTCACCGATGCAGTTTCGGATCCCGGCAGAGAAGGGGATGTAGGCGTAGGGATGTCTTCCTACAGAGTTCTCAGGCAGGAAGCGCTCAGGTTGGAACTTCTCAGGATCAGGGAAGTATCGGGGGTCTCTGTGCAGAGCGTACGTGACGATGATGGCGTTGGCTCCTTTAGGAACTTTGAAACCCCCTGAAAGGGAAATAAAAGTTGCTTTGTAAGAAGACGAGGAGCCACTTGATTGTATTCAATCTAATCTTGAGCTTTAAATTTACATTTTGTTCTTATTAAATCCCCCAAAAATTGTGTGTGAACAAGGTGTCGACGAAGAGTAGAGTGCAGGCACGGTGGAGATGACTATCAGGAGTGATTTAATAATTGTATCAGGAATAGAATAATATGAGTTTTAATGAACAGTAGTACAGGCTTTGTGACAAAAATTGAGTCTTAGAGACAAATACATAAGAGTCAAGTTGCAGAAGTTCCTCTAATTGTACTTTCAATGCCTCTTTTGTTGTTTTTTTTAGCCCAACCCAAATCACGCACCTAATAGTTTGAGTTTACAAGTTTGTTCCAATGAGCAGTGTGCAAAAATGTGGTGCACTCAATTGGCCTGAAAAAGTGTGGATCGATGGACACTTTCCACCCTTAACGTCCGCCATCTTAGTGACATAGATGACGCTAAAGCTACGTCACTGGCCGCACGTCTTCGAAGCAGATACCGGTAAATGGAAAAAAACGAAAAATTGTACCACAATACAACACAACAACAGTAATAACAGAATGAAATACGACTTAATAATTTGTTTCAATTGGTAAAAAGCGCTGTCAAGTGTCGGCGATAGGGTTACAACGGCCGGTTGCAATTGTCGTTAAAAAGTAGTAGAAGCGTGTAGAGGCAGTGTCAAAATTTGCGCACTGGAAAAGTACGTGTCTTACAGTGTACTCTAAAGCAGTGCACACAGAGAAGTGCAAGATTTGAGACACACCACTGAATGCCCAGCGTTGTGTCTCAAGCACTTGTGCTTCTTACCATAACCGTGCAGAAGCAGTAAAATAGGACTAGTCGCTGGTTAAATGGTGTCTACACTTTCTTAGGCTGGTGGCTACATTCGGACCAATGCATCTGCTCTAAACAACACAAGTTTGCGTTCCTTATCTTAGAAAGGCGTATTTACTCACTGATTTGAATTGTACGGTCGTCGCTGTGTAGCAAAGTGAATGTGTTACTCACTGATATGGCAGTCTTCACAGATGGTACGAGCAAATAAGGGCACAGAGGGAAACAGCCGCAACGCTTCCTTGATGACACATTCCAGATACTTGAGCTTCTTCAGGTCCTCGGTGTTAATGGGCCGATCTGAAGATCCTTTAGAAAGTAAACACACCTTGTTGATAAACAGCATATATATTTCAGGCTTTTCCTTGATCTGGAACACTTGTTGTGTTCTCAGTTTTATCTTGACCTTTAAAGTATATACTAAAACGATCAAAACACGTCGAGTGCTTCCCGTCACTCCAACACGACGTCACTTCCCGTTCCAGTTCTTATCCTTCGCTTCGTGGAGAAAGATGAACAATCCAGAGTCAAACAAAATCCAAGCTTTACGATCGACACTTTCTCCCGGCGACTGTACAGGTCAATAGCCTAAGCGCTTTGTGACCCTGGTCTGGAAAAGCGCTATATAAATAAAAATGTCTTACTTACTTACTTATATATACTGTCCCTGTTTAGCATTATATATTATCTCTGCCGTTCAGGGCACACGCCTTGGATAATTGTTGCAGGGCTAGATTAAAAAAAAGTTCTGACTATTTACTACAGTTGGAGTCGAGATCTACAATCATTCACCAGATGTTTACCCAACAATGTGCTTGAAGGTCGTGTGCAAAGATACACAGCAGAGCACAAACATTATTGAAAAGGTCGCAAGAATACATTTGTGGAAGTGAACATGGAAGCCTTGCCTGACAAGTGCACCTGTACTGAATGAAGCTGATGTTTTGACTCACCAAATATTTCCTTTAGCTCTTGGTGAACTTTCTTTTGAATATCGGGATGTGAGCCCAGCAGATGCAGGGCAAAGTTCATAGCAGCAGCGGTGGTGTCGTGACCCTGCAGAACGCAGAATGAGACCAATACGATTTTTTTTTTCCTGACATTCAAGGGTCACCGTATATGGCACGTAAGCAGAAGTGCTTTCCTAGTAACACGTTTATGTAGGGGGACGTCGCTCACAAGCTAACGGGTGTGGATTGTGGCCAAATAAATTTTCAAGGGTCAATCCAGGAGAAGATTGTGTTGTTGTGTCCCCGAGGAAGTCACTTAACCTTTCGCTTCGCCCACTAAATTGCATCGTATATGTGAAACATTTGGCTCCAAAGAAACTATTTGAACCCTTGTGTCATCTCTGGGTCAAGGTGACCCTGAGGCCTAAAAACAAATGTCTATGTGGTTTCCTTTGTGTTGTCTCTGGGTCAAGGTGACCCGGTGCCAAAAACAAACGTCTATGTGGTATCCCTTGTGTTGTCTCTCGGTCAAAGTGACCCAGAGGCCTGAAAACAAATATCTATGTGGTATCCCTTTTGTTGTCTTTAGTTCAAGGTGACCCCCAGGCCTAAAAAAAACAAATGTGTTTGAGGAATCCCTTTTATTGTCTCTGGTTCAAGGTGACCCGGAGGCCTGAAAACAAATATCTATGTGGTATCCCTTTTGTTTTCTTCGGGTCAAGGTGACCCGCAGGCCTAAAAAAAAAAAATGTGTTTGAGGAATCCCTTGTGTTGTCTCTGGGTCAAGGTGACCCAGAGGCCTGAAGATAAATATCTATGTGGTATCCCTTGTGATGTCTTTGGGTCAAGGTGACCCGGAAGCCTGAAAACAAATGTGTTTGAGGTATACCTTTTGTTGCCTCAAGGGTTAAAGAAACCACCTTTGTTTAAACTGTTTCTGAGAATAATTAAAGAGCCCTCGCACACTTGTGTTAGTAAGAGTGGACTAAGATATCCACCTTTGATATTCATATCGAAAAATGATCATTTCCAGATGATGTCGCACCAACCTCAAACATGAATGTATCCACTTCCTCCTGGATCTCCTCATGGCTCAAACTGTGACCTTCCTCGTCTGTAGCCTTCAGAAGCATATCGAGAAAAGCCCTCCTCTTTTTGCCGCTTTCCGAATCGCTCCCAGATTCCACGTTGTTAATGTTCTCTGCTCTTTCATTTATGACCTGGGAAGAAGTGAGGACGAAAGGTTTGACACGTTTGTCCTAGAATGTTGGAAGATCTACGTGATGGGATTCTAACTTTGTACGTGAAGGCGTGGAGGATCCTCAGCGTCTTGTCGTGCTCCTTGCTTTCACCAAAGTACTTGTACATGAAGTCGGGCCAAAACCAGGGCTTCCTCTGTCTGCGGCTGATGATGTCGCTCATTCTAAGGAAGATCAGCCATTGAGCCGTCTCAGAAGCGAGGCTGGGATGATGAACGCGTGACTTACTTGTAAACACACTTGACATATTCCGAATCTGAGTTGCTCTGAGCGTAGATTTTCTTCCCCATGGCCGTTTCTGAAAAGGTACCACAGACGCTTGTGCATGTTTCTTCACTAATGAGGTTAGATGTCCGACCCAACCACAGATGATGTCCAGAGCACACAGTGTGACGTGACTGAAGCAGTCGAACGTTCCCTTCCCCGCCTTCTTCTCAAGCTTCTCCACCAGGATCTCCGCTTGCTCGTTCATCACCTCCAGGAAGTCGGTCAGGATGGAGAAATGGAAGGTGGGCGTGACCATCTTTCTCCGTTGACGCCACTTTTGGCCGGCGCTGGAGACCACGATAAAACATTTTCAGACAGTAAGAGAGTGCAGTATTTAACCCATGTGTTGTTGGCTCGAAGTGAAACCATCGTTCGTCTTGACCCAGAGGCAACACAAGGGATACCACAAACACGTTTGTTTTCTGGCCTACGGGTCACCCTGACCCAGAGATAACGCAAGGTTGGAATGAAAATCTTCTGCCGTGTTTGAAGGTTTCCAACGTTTAGCTGTTGGCCGTATTACTATTGCAAATACTTGCATTTCTTTGATTTCTTTGATTCATATTAAAAGCAAACAAACCTGGTTAGCAGACCAGTTCCAAGCCAGGGATGGAGGAAGCTGTATATGTAGGCTTTTTCCAGATGAACTGGGGTGCTCAGCATTGTCTAAAAAAAAAATAATACAGAGTTTATGACCCAAACGGTGAAATGCAAAAGTTGTTTTATTGCCAATTTTTTCATAGAAATATTTGTCTTGAGAAAAAGAGCCAAACAAAGATGAATGCGCAGAAATGACCTCAACAGTCTCGGCATGATACAGGATCACAAAAGGAAGAGGTCCAAGCCAAAGTTTGAAGAGTGGTGAACTTCTAAACTCCTTGGTGTAGTCTTCAATTTGACGGAAGAAATCTGAAAGAAGGACGAATTGCCGTTCATCACCGGGAGGCTCTGTGGCGCTGCAGGGACGTTCGTCTCACCTCCTGCGTTGGTCTTAAACTCCAGAGCGTTTCCAAAGAAGGGTAAAGTTCCCTCGATCTCGGGAATGGGCTTCATTACATACCATGTGTGCCAGTAGCTGCTGAGCGGCCGGTAGGCGAGGTACGTCAACAGAGCCACGAGGAGAGTTCCAACCAGCAGCGGAACGGAGAAAGTTTCAAACAAAAGCGCCATCTTTGCAACTGTGTGCGACCGGACTGCGGGTCTGAAGGTTTATAAACACATGATGCTCCTCCTCCTTTGCTGCTCTTTACAACGTTGTGCTACATGTTGGGCAATATCTTGATTATGACAAGCAAGATAAAATGCTAAAGATAAAAGGATGAAGCTGGTTTCTGATAGAGTCTAAATCAATTATGAAATAGGAAAGAAATTATAAAAGATCCAGGTGAATAATTAACCAACACTGCGAGAGCAGGAAACGCACTTTGACCCGTTAATAATCGGCTTTATTGTTAAATGAACAACTGAAAGAAGAGAAGGAGAAATTACATATACATTTTATAAGCTAATTAAACAATCAAGTGAATTGCCTAATAATAAAGTTATGAACTAGGAAAGCACAGATATCTCCACTATGCTCCTTTTAATACAAGTTTGTTTTTTTTTAAAACACTGCAGACAAACAAGTCACAAAAAATAACTTTCAAGATTAGAAAATTAAAAATGAGAAATCGTGCCACGTGGGTGAAAGTACAGTCTATCAATGGTAAGCTCAAAGATACCAGTATCGTTTCTGAGTCCTACAATCTCTTTCCCAAGTGGAGGAGTTTAAGTGTCTTGGGGTCTTGTTTACGAGTGAGGGAAGAATGGAGGGTGAGATCCACAGGCGGACTGGGGTGGCGTCAACAGATCCGGCCGGGCTCTCCCTTAGCTTTAGGGTGAGAAGCAAGGTCACCGGGGAGAGGCTCGGAGTAGAACAGCTGCTTCTAGAGACAATACAAGGGATTCCTCAAACACATTTGTTTGTTTTAGGCCTGTGGGTCACCTTGACCCAAAGACAACGAAAGGGATACCACATAGATATTTGTTTTCAGGCCTCCGGGTCACCTTGACCCAGAGACAACACAAGGGATACCACATAGATATTTGTTTTCAGGCCTCCGGGTCACCTTGACCCAGAGACAACACAAGGGATACCACATAGATATTTGAGAGGAGTCAGTTAAGGTGGCTTGGGGATCAGATCAGGACGCCTCCGGGTCACCTCCCTGAGGTAGACCAAGGACACGCTGGAGAGACTAGCTCGGCTGGTCTGGGCAACACCTTGGGTTCCCTTGTGAACTCTAACCTAGGGCGAGGAAAGTCAGGGGCTGACAATAGGCCAGTGTTTAAAGTGCTAACTAAGCTTAACAATTAGACAGAGACTTGCAGTAACAGTAGACATGAAGTTAAAGGAAAGGAATTTGAAAACAAACCTATGATAGAAAACAATAATCAAACTCAATTATTCATGTTACATATAGTTTAGTAAATGTTTTTTGTTTTTTGCCCTTTACCTTGACTGCTAGTGTATTTTGTTACCTTGTGTTTTTGAGTGTGAAACTAGTGATGGTCTGATGAAGCTTCGTTAAATAGTGATAGTATTTTCAGAGCCCACTAGATGGCGGTATCTGCACTATTTTCTGTTCTAATAAATCATCACATCATTTTTAAACTACTCTATATATATATATTTATCTTTTGAGTTGCTCTTAAGAAACTCACTTTCTCATATCAAGAGTATTAATAAGTCAACTTGCAACTTGTTGTAGGTTAAGTTTTTATTTATTTTTTATTTTTTAGTATTTTAATTTTGGAGCAAACCATAAAATCTTTTTAAGATTGTAACAAAATAATATTGCAATGTAACTTGAACATTTTTAATCATGAAAATAATATTAAGTACCCTTTGATAAAGCTATTTATTGCTAGTTATTTGAACAGAAGTATTTCTCTGCACCTTTGCAATGCAACCACTTGTTAAAATACTGTACAAATTTAGAGGTAATATAATAATATTTTTATTTATACTAAATAAATAAATAAAAAATATATGCTTCTCATGTTCACAAATATAATTATTAAAATAAATCACAACTGAGACAAATGTAGGTGAAAGGTAAGACTGGTGCATTGTCTGACCTTTGACACACTGGCTATTGAGATGTTGCCCTGATTATGATGGGCAGCGACTCATTTTTCTACCTGATAAACTTTACTCCAATTTTTCTATCGCATTTTACAGACCATAAACACGACAGGTGGTTAGAACACAAGGCTTCCACCGGCAACGACCGTCACCTAATTGGCAGGTGGTCAAGTTCAACTTGGATGGAGTCATCTCGGTACAACATCTGAACACCCCTCGACCTCGTGAGGTCAGCGCTTCACGAAGCTTCACGACGGTAGGACTCTTGTCTTTATAACCAACATGCATTTAAAAAAAAACAAAAAAACTTTACATTTTAAAGTTAAATATTCTCACAAATTATTTAAAGGTATTTTTAAACCATTTGTTTTAAAGATAGTACTGTATTTTCCGGACTATAAATCGCTCCGGAGTACAAGTAGCTCCAGCCATAAAATGCATAATAAAGAAGGAAAAAACATATATAAGTCGCACTGGAGTATAAGTTGCATTTTTGGGGGAAATTTATTTGATAAAATCCAACACATGAACAGACATGTGATCTTGAAAGACAATTTAAAATAAAAATAGAGGCAACAACAAGCTGAATAATTGTACGTTACGTTACATGAACTGAGAACCTGGTATGTTAACATAACATATGAAGAGTTATTCAGAGAACTATAGCATAAATAACTAACAAGTTTACCAAACCATCCGTGTAACTCCAAATAACTCTTCATCCTCGTGTCACTTTTAAACAACTAACTAACTCCGGAGGTAGAAGATGCGGCGCTTCCTCTTCTACGTGGAAATTATCAACACAGGCCTAGAGCGCCCTCTTGAGGTTTAGTGTGAAAATAACATGTGAAATGATATACCGCTAATAATGTGTTAATAATTTCACACATAAGTCGCTCCAGAGTACAAGTCTCACCCCCGGACAAACTATGAGAAAAACTGGGACTTATAGTCCGGAAAATACGGTAAGTAAAAGTCCTATGAAGTTTCATGAAGCTTCATTTATAGAGCTAAGTAGCGATGGTCTGATGAAGCTTCATGAAACAGTGTCTTGTTGTTCAGAGGTCAGTAGGTGGCGCCATCAGTTTAAAAATGATTTTTCATTAGACCAGTTGTTCGAAAAAAAAGAAAAAAATCAAAAGAAAATCTGAAGATACTGACACTGCTTCATGAAGCTTCACCAGACCATGACTAGAGCTAAGCTTGTGGTGCACTCACTTAGAAAATAATGTTTCGTGTCATGAAAATATATAGAAGTAAAGCTTCACGAAGCTTCATCTGCCAATTTCTGTGCATGAGAAACAATTGTCTGTTGAAAATCTGTGAGAAATGTTGACGAGTACACGTTAATTCTGACATATTTGTAGTTTGTATAATCGCCACAAGATGCTGCTGTTGTAAAGAAAAGAAAGTCACATAAAACAAGATTTATTTAGGTGCAAAAACAATGAAGAGTTTTTAGCTGACATTAAACAACATAAATGTAAATGAACAGATGATGATTGTATTTATTTATTGCATAAGTAAATATGCACGTGTATCAAGTGCTGAAAAGTAACGAGACACGATGGTTCAGGTTTGAAGTATTTGAAGTGAGAAATGACACAAAGTAGTTTTACATATTAAAAGATGGCGATTGGCTATCGTTTGATTTTGTTGGTCAGGCTGAGAGCGATCCGGAGCTTCTGGAGAAAGGCCGGGACTCTCTCTCTCTGGACAGGCCAGTCCAGGATGCAGCTCGAGCGAAACATGCCTCTGCGGAAGAAAATGGAACGGGAAAGTTTGTAGTCGTGCACGTCCTGCAGGAAGACCAGAACCACCGAGTCCCTGTTGGCCTCGACGACCTGGTGAAGTGCATGATGGGCTGTGAACCTGGATAGAGAGAGGAACACACAAGAAATCAGAAATCTTTTTTTTTATTTTCCCCAACAGTTTAAAATAAACTACTAGCTTAAATATATTAGTTAGTAAGTAAGTAATTTTTATTTATATAGCGCTTTTTCAGACCAGGGTCACAAGGCGCTTAAACAATCAAAACAATATTCAATAAAGTATATACTTTAAAGGTCAAGATAAAACTGATAACACAACAGGAGTTCCAGAAAATCAAGGAAAAGCCTGAACAAATAAAAACTTCATTGACAGCATGGTTTAGATTAATCATAGTGATTCGATAGTGCATTTGAAAAGTGCATTTTATTTTTAACTTTACTTTTTTTTTTATGCTACAGAACCATTCCAAAATAGATTAAATCCAATATTCTACATGCTGTGCATAACACTGTATGTGTGACTCAAATGATGTTAAAATGTGAAAATTCCTTTTTGTAAATTTCAAAGTATAACTTTGCCTCTCGCCCTATGATACTGGGATAGGCTCATGTCTCCCCGCGACCTCGATGCCGGGATAAAGTGGTACACAATGAATGAATGAATGAATGAACTTTGTATTTATAAAATGAAAAAAAACGTAATATAAATATGTTTGCATGTGTAAAACTTGCTCCTGAAAATGGTATTGAGTGCCGCAGGTGGAACCTTTAGAAATGTAGTCGCCGTTTCCAGTGGAAATAAGGGGACAGATTTCTCTGTTTGTGAATCTTTATACATATTAACTGGTCATTAACGTCTAATATTGCAAAGAAATTGAAGCTTTATAGTGTATCTTGTTTGTTTAAAGCAAGATGTACTATAAAGCTAATACAGTGAAGACGCCGATAGTCTCAGATACATATTGATAGATAGATGCGATACATATTGCGAGAGTTCATCTCAATATTAATTGTGAAATAACTTGTTTTTCAAGTGTTTACTCCACAAAGAGAGCTCGAGTGACTTTATTATTGTTAAAAAACTTGGTAGTTTGAATACAAATATTTTGAGATAATTGTGTAACATGAGTTTTCTTAAAAAAATATTTAAGCTGTACATTACTCTTAGGATCCCAGATGGACACAATCTGGGGTCATAAATGGGTCGCACTCTCGAGACCAGAGCTGGACCTTGTCAGAACTTTGGATCTGCATCTTCATCAATGAGGATTCACTCAATATGCTGAAATAACTTGGAGAAACAAATCTCACCGACTGCACCAAGGATCCCTCAGAAGACTCTCTGTGACGATGAAAACGATTTTCCTGGAGTGTTTAATATTGTCGACAATGGACTCCAGCTGAGAAATGCCAGGAAGAGAATCACGGTCCTCAAAACAAAGCTTATAGTTTTCATTCTCTAACGGGACCATCTGCCTCTCGACCCAGCCGGCGTCTCTCTCTGCGTGGATCACATAAGCGTCATATTCAAACTCCTTGCCCTCGTCCACTGTGGCGTCACTAAATCCTAAGGTGCGATTGATCAGAATGTTCCAGAAGAACTGAATTCTCCAGCCTTGGTAACGCACTAGGAAAGCGGTCACTATTAGCATGACGACAGAAGTGCTACTCAGGATGTAAAGAGCTTCAAATGGCGTCATGTCTCTGCAAGAGAGTGGATCGAAACCCATGACTGAGTGATTAAAGTATGACAGCGGGGTGTTGCAGGTGTATTGGTCCTTCAATCCCGGCACAGTGGTTGCGTTTGTCGTGTTTAACCAGGTGCTAAACCACAAGATGCTCTCACAGGTACAGTCGAATGGATTCCTCCCTATTAGGAGCTCAGTGAGGTTGCTCACTACATATTTGAACACTTGTGGTCTGACAGAAGTTATCGTATTTTTCTGCAAATGCAAAATTCTCAGGGAGCTCAAGCCATCAAACACAGAATCCCTTATATTGTTCAGAACATTGATGGCCAGGCTTAGCTCGCGGAGGTTAGTCAGCCCATCCAAGGCATTATTGGGAATCTCATCCAGTCCGTTGCTATCCATATTTAGGCTTATCAAATTATCCAACCCTTTCAGGTACAATACAGGTCCGCCAATGTTGGCATCCTTCCACAGCCTGGCTAAGTTATTGTGCTCGAGCCTCAACACCGTGAGGTTAGCAAGGCCTTGGAAAATATCCTTTTTCAAGTTAGCAATGTTGTTGTTGCTGAGATCCAAGAAATTTAGGTTGGACAGCGGCTTGAATGGAGATGGATCCAGGTTCAAGGACATGACACTGAGGCTCTTTCTCAAAGTCAGAGTCCGAAGACTCGGCACAAAGAAAAAGGAAGTTGATGTCAAAGTGATTTCCTTGTTGTTTGACAAGTGGATCTCTTCTATACTTTCCAAACCCTCCAGCTCTCTTCCAGTCAAAGTTTGCCTCAGGAAATTGTAAGCTAGAAAAAGTTTAGTCAGGTTCTTCAGATGCAAGAAAGCGCCTGGATCGATCCCCGTAAGAGCTGTTCCCGTCAGATTTAGAGTTCGTAGAGGCGACTCCGCTAGTGATGCCAAAGTTGTGTTGGTGATATGTTTAAAGGTTTGGCAAATGCTCCAGCTGAGGTCAAGCTCAACCAGACTCTTCAGACCTATAAACGTCTTCTCTGTTATGTCCCGAATAGATGTTTTCTGCATAATTAGGTGCTCCAGATCTGTCAAAGTTTGGAAAGATAAATCGTCAATAATAGGAGTCGGTTTTGAATGACTTTTTACCAGGGCTTTTTCCAGGTTTAGCACTTTCAAATGTTTGAGCCCCTGAAATGTATTACTCGTCAAATGCTTCAGGTTATTGTCTCCCAGTTCCAGTTGTCGAAGTTTGGACAGCCATTGAAATGAACGTCCTTCAATTTTTCCCATGCCATTGTTGGACACGTCCAGAAATGTCAAGTTTGTTTTCTGAAGCCCCTCAAAGGTTGTCGCGATGAGTGTGACAAGCTTCAGCCGTCGTAGAAATAGAGCCGTGATTTGCGTCCCTGACAACTCCGAGCATAATTTGGAAATAGTTGAAGTTCCCAAATTGCTCCCGTCCATCACTAAGGTATGAAGACCTTTGATAGGCTGGAAACAGCCCGGCTCCATCTGCAAGACCAAGAAAGGGAAGTAATAAGCAGAGAAAGTCACACAATGTCATCAGTTGTATTTCTTGTACTTTGCCAAACCTTTTTTAAAGGCACAGACGACATGTTGAGAACTTGTAACGATGACGAAAGGTTTAGGAAGTTAAAGTCGTCTTTCTTTAACTGGACCAAGCCGTTGAATCCCAAATTCAGTTTGAGCAGCTTCGGTAGCTGAGGCTGTGAACCCAGTTTGGCCGTCTGCAGGTTGTTGTTTGAAACATCCAGAAACTGGAGGTTCTGCAATCGATAGAGGCAATTGTTGTAACACAATCTCGAAACAACAGCTGGAATTGTGGAAAAGATCCTTTACCATGTTCTTAATTAAATCGCGTGATGTACCATATTTTTCGCACTATTAGGCACACCGGATTATAATGCGCACCTTCAATGAATGGCCTATTTTAGAACTTTTTATATAAATAAGGCGCACCGGATTGTAAGGCGCATGGAATAAAAGATAGAGTCAAACGTTTGACTGGGGTTGTGTTATGCATCCACTACATAAAGCTGTGCTAAAGGGAATGTCAACAAAACAGTCAGATAAAGTCAAACTTTATTAAGCGTTCTGACAACTCCTAACATGGTAACGATGTTCAAATGATGTTTAAAAGGCTTCAAGAAGCAGCGCGTGAGACTGGTGTTGTGAGCAGAAAAATGGTGAGTGAGCAGCAGAGAAGTTGAGCGCGTGTATGACGGCTAGAGTGCATGTATGACATGTTGAACGCACATAACTGGATTAGTGTGCGGCATTCACAAAAAAAACGTTTTGAGTGTACAACAACCAAGAAACACTCGCTCAAAACAGTGACAGTAATCTTACTCCATAGCGTCCGCCATGATGTAACGTTTGTTGTTAATCCCAACCCGTGATGACGCAATGACTTAATTCCGCCCACGGCGTGTCGGCTCAGTCGGCGCATAAGGTTATAAGGTACACTGTCGTTTTTTGAGAAATTTTTAAAGGCTTTTAAGTGTGCCTTAAAGTGCTGAAAATACTGTATGAACTGTAAAAAAAACTTTATTTTTGTATATAGTTGTTTTCAACTTATTAATTTTATTCTGACCTCAGCTTTCCTGGATTTTTGTTTATAAGTGAGAGGGTGATCTAAAGCTGATCCAGAAATGACTTGGTTTTCTCCTTAGACAGTAGGAGGGGGGTTTCTGGCTACAGTTGCCCAGCAACCTTCCTTTAGTTAAAGGAACCCCCCTCCCTGGGGAAAACCAAGGACACATTGGGCAGACTTTGGGAATACCTCTATGTTCTTCTTGGAAAGCTGGAGAAGGTTTCTCAGCAGATCTAGGACTCTTTGCTCCTGCTACTTCGATCCAACCTCAGACGTGGATGATTATTGTAACAAAAGTTGTCAAAATATTCCAAAATGTTTCTCCTACTTTACAAGGATGCGTCTCAGTGCTCAGTAGCTGATTAAATTTAAGGTTTCCTCAAATTAGTTTTAGAACAGCTTTGAAAATTCAGCTCCATCAGCCCATAATTAGACAAGACAGGAGTCGAGTTTGCACCAGAGAATTAAAGCTTTTTCATCAAACTCATTTTACCTGCAGCGCAGCAAACGGTTCCCCTTTCAGCTTCAGTCGGTTACCAGCCATGTCGAAGGTAATCAAGGAACCGCAGGGCCTCAGATCCTCCTTCGCCAAAACACGGAGCTCGTTGTGATTCACATTCATCGTCTGCAGCAGCGGCAAGGTTTCGCACAAACTCCGGTTGAGCGTAGTGATGGAGTTGTAACTGACGTCCAGCAGAACCAGGCGAGAGTACGGGCCCAGCGAAGATATCGGCATCTCCACCAGCCGGTTATGCGACATGTCCAAGCTCTTGATGTCTCTGGGGAGGTCGGCGGGGACGGCTTTGAGACTCAGCCGGCTGCAGTCGGCGTTGCCGTCGCTCACGTAGCAGGAAGTCTTCTTCTCAGAGAGCACGCAGCAGAGGGAGGCCATCATCAAGTAAGAAATAATGGCGACCCCAGCGTGCGGAGGACGGCGTGGAAGACACATCATAAGGGGAAATCTTTAAAAGATGTTAAAAAAAATCAGATATTTAATTGAAATAATACATGGAGCTCAGGAGGTCTTAGTTGTTAAGAAATTAACGGTCAATGGGAGAAAAGTCTTTCTTATTTGTTTGCAGGAATCAAAATCAGAAAACAGGTATTGCCAAAACAACACAACAATGATCTTGGGTGTTTTGAATACATTATGAAGTAGAATGAATTAAATATAGTAAAATAAACAAGTGAAATATTATTAAGTAAATATAAAAACTCTGCTTCTTGAAATTATTTAGTGTAAGCACAAATAAAAGCTGAATAACTTTAAATGTTGGTTACACTGTATCTTAAAAAGGCTATTACATGAAAGCTCATATCCTCATGGAATAGAATATAAACCTTGTAAAAGGTGTAAACTTACTGAACTACAAAGACATGAACTCATTTATAAGCACATCGACACTTGTGGTGTCTCCCAAATCACGCACTTCTGCACTTACACTTCATATTTTGAGTGAACGAGTGCGTCCCAATGAGCAGTGTGCAAAAATGTAGTGGGCAATGAGCACACAATTGGTGCACTCAAATGGCCAGAAAATTGAGTGTGGATCGATGGACACATTCCACCCTAACGGCCGTAGATGAAGCTAAACTAAGCTACGTCACTGACGACTCGTCTTCGGAGCAGATACCTACGTAAATGTCTCAAGAAAACACTAATTTTACCACAAAACAACACAACAACAATAATAAAAGAATGAAACACAACTAAATAACTTGTTTCAATTGGAGAAAAGTGCTGTCAAGTGTCTATGATAGTGTTCCTACAGCTGGTTGTAATCAGCGTTATAAAGTGGTAGAAGAAGAAGCTGTCGAGGTATTTCCTGTAAGTGTGTAGCGACAGTGTTTGATTTGAGACAGTACTACATGTCAAAGTTTGCGTACTGGGCAAGTACGTGCACTCTTAACGTGTACTGTAATGCAGTGCACACGGAGAAGTGCAACATTTGAGACACAGCCCTGCTGATGGATGGTGTGATGAAGCTTCATGAAGCAGTGTCATTATTTTTCAGTCCACTAGATGGCGGTCTCTGCACAATTTTACTTTATTTTGAACATCTGTTCTAATAAAACATAATTTTTAAACTGATGGCGCCACCTACTGACCTCTAAACAACATGACAACGTTTCATGAAGCTTCATCAGCACATCACTACTGTAATTAGTGAGTTGGTTGCGTTGATTGTAAAAACATATTTATCACTCAAAATATTCTCCCATTTCATCACCGACCAGGTGATCGATTGGTAGAGTCGACCATTCTCGATCTCAGGGTCATGGGTTCGAGTCTCATATTTAGCTTTGTGGTTTGGCGTCGTTATGGTTCCTCATATTGTGTTGCGGCTGCAGTAGCAGCTCGCGTGGCTTCTTTCTTTATTTAATGAAGGGCGTTTTCTCTGTTGAAGTGAATCTTGTAACTACAATAAAAGTTTTATCCTATGTTTTGCTTTAATTGCCACTGCAAGGTCATATTAACATTGAAGCACAGAACAGCAATGCAAGAACTCTTCTACCGAAAAATTGAAATAAAAGTTAAACAATAAAACAATATACATATATATATATATTATTTAGTGTCAAGGCATTATTTATGTTTTTTGCATTAGCCACAATAAGAGACATTATTTCGAGGAATAAGCACATAACGGAAATACTATATTAGTATATCTCTTGATTTTTATATTCTTAGATAATTGAGAGGTTATTTTACTTACTACTAAATTGTTAGTATTTCAAAGATTTATTAGACTAGAATATTAGATTTTATTTGGTAATAATGATAATAATATGTATATTGTTACATAACTATTACAGACCATGATGTTGATAATGTCATATATTTTTTGCTGACCATCTTTTTTGGGAATCTATCAAGTAATTTAATCTATTGTGGACTTTTTAACACAACTTTGTTCTACATGGTTAGATGTTGTGTTGTTGTTTTTTTTAAATTTCGATTAAAACCCGGAAGATTTTGCGACAACACCATGTTTAGTGTCGTCTTCTCGAGGATTCAGAGGATTGTTTAGATGTGTGATCTTGTCAAGGAACTTACTCTGAGTTGTTTGTTCTCCACCAGGTTCTTGCGGGTTCAGCTGCTCCTTCTCTAGACTCTCACCGATCTCTAGACAGAACTGAGACACAACGAGAGTTAAAGAGAAAAAAAAAAGGAGAAACAAAACTTAGTGGATCAGTTTCACTTCAGTTTCACTTCAGTTTTAAGTGTTGCGTGAAAGTTTTCCAACAGAATTTGCTTCACTTACTGCTGAGATTTAACCGTTTATTTTTTTGTACAGAAAGCTGATCGATCAAGTCATGAAGGTTGAATTGAAAAATTAAACAAACCAAACAAAAAAAGTGTGGTTGAAGTTCCACCCCTAGATCATAGCAACACGGAAGTTCTTTTATTGTTATGACGCACCCAGCGTTGTTTACAAAATGAAAGTAGCCAACAGCACCATCTAGTGGGCATTAGGAGTAGACAACCCCGTGAATGAAGACGAAAATAACTTTATTATTATTATTATTTGATGCCACGGATTGTAAGACAAAAAACACGTTTTGGGGTTTTTAACTACACACTAGTACTGTTGTTGACTAGCTTTGCTAGCACGTAAAGTAAATTAAAGTAAAGTATGGTAAAGTAAAGTAAAGAAAAGTAAAGGTAATTTGTAAAGATCTTTCTAGACCAGGTTCACAAAGCGCTTTAACAATTAAAAACAATACTAGGTTAAAACATAAACTTTAAAAGATCACGACACATAAAACAAACACAGAAGTATCAGAAAATCAGGGAAAAGCACAAATAAGAATGTCTTAAGATGTTTCTTGAAGGAGTCAGTAGATCATCAAACACAGATGTTTCTTGAAGGAGTCAGTAGATCATCAAACACAGATGTTTCTTGAAGGAGTCAGTAGATCATCAAACACAGATGTTTCTTGAAGGAGTCAGTAGATCATCAAACACAGATGTTTCTTGAAGGAGTCAGTAGATCATCAAACACAGATGTTTCTTGAAGGAGTCAGTAGATCATCAAACACAGATGTTTCTTGAAGGAGTCAGTAGATCATCAAACACAGATGTTTCTTGAAGGAGTCAGTAGATCGTCAAACACAGATGTTTCTTGAAGGAGTCAGTAGATCATTAAACACAGATGTTTCTTGAAGGAGTCAGTAGATCATCAAACACAGATGTTTCTTGAAGGAGTCAGTAGATCATCAAACACAGAGATGGTTCCAAAGCTTAGGAGCAACAGTCTGGAAGGATTTCTCTCCTCTGGTCCGGAAGTTCAGGAACCATCAGTAGATTCTGATCCACAGACCTCAGAGCCCGAGCTGGGGTGTAAGTCTGGATCAGATCACTGATGGAAGGTCTGACCATGAATAGATCTGAAAGTAAGAACCAGAATTTTAAAGTCGATCCTGAAAGAAACTGGCAGCCAATGAAGAGTTTTAAGGAATCGGGGAAATGTGAGTTCTTCTACTAGAGCAAGTCAAAATTCTCATATCTGCTTTTATAACATCCTTTTTTTTAGATAACAGTTCAAATAAAACAATAAAAATCTCTCTATTGAAAATGTAAGTGCATTGGGCCTATTTTCATACTTGCCAATTCACACCCATGGACTTTCAACCATCAACATTAACTGATTATTGTTTCATAAAGTTTCTAAATGTTATTCATATATATGTTTTTTTGTAGTTTGATGACGATGGATGAATGAGTGAGTTGTAAAAATACTTTCAAAGAATGGAAGTTTTCGGGAATGTTCGAAAATGTAGGACATCAAAAAGAAAAAAAAAGAATAATCGATAGGCAGTGTTTCCCCAAAAAGCCACTAGAGGTCAGCCTCGTATATTAGGTGACTCGAGTTAGAAGTTGAAGTAAATCGATTTTTACGTTATTTAGTTTGGAATTTGTCGAAAAAAATTGACACGTAAGTATGATGCTGTAAACGTAATTGCACATTGTTTTTTTTCTTATTACTATTTATATTCTCTCCTCGATTCTACATTATTTAAAGATACTGGGGTTTTTTTTGGTTTTTTTCGTTTGATATAGTTTATTTTTAGTATTTGGTTTGCACAGTTTTTCTTGCATTAATTTTTTCCCTTCTCATCCATTCTCCTCATCATTTTATAATTTATATTTTTTATATTATTTGGAATTGTTTTTATTTTTGTATTTATTTACACACATTGATTTTCATGTTTTTGGTTTAAGTGTTATAAGTATCATCTTGACTGTTTTATTTATTTAAGACCGTTTTGTATTTTAATTGTTATAAATAAATTATATACAGTATATATAAATTGTATATATTTGTCATAAAAGTCAAATATTTAATTACTTTGGATGTTTTTTAGTTTAATATATATATATATATATATATATATGATATTAATGTTTTATTCAAGAAAATATTTTATTTAACTTTTTCTTAAAAGTAATATTGACTGGATTTATGAGACCACGGGGAGGTTTCTTTGTTTTTCTATTCTACCTTTTATTTATTTATTTATTCGTCTGTGTATCAAAATGTATGTTTTAATATCTGAAAATCAATAAAAAAGAAGTAATATTGTAGTAAAACCTCCCTTTGTTTTCGGGCCACTGGGTCACCTTGACCCATATACCGCACAAGTGTTAAGCCACATTAGATGTCATATAAATAATAATCATTATAAATATAACAATAATATTTGTTAATATTATCACACACTGTTTACACTTCTACTCTATTACTGACTTATTTATTTTATTCATCATTTAATTTTTTTCTATTTTCCATCTAGAACCTTGTGATCAGAATGAGCTGCAAAATAACAAATCCTGAAAAATCTTTCAGCCCATCTTTGACCTTTGACTCTGGATGGAGTGACTTCCACAGTAAAGTGCTGGATGCGTGACATGTGCACGAGGGATGGAAGCGTTCACGCAGAAGGGATAAAAGAGAGAGAGCGATGCAGTTATCCGTCAATGGAAGTGTGTTTGTCACGTCGAGCTGCTCGTGTCAAACTTCTCCGGTGAGTCTGGCTTTTTGTTTCTGAACCTCCATGAGTGTCTGATGTTTGGAAGTGAACACATCGACTGTTGTCATGGTGACGCTGCAGGTCTGACTCGCTGACATTAAAGTTTAATAACGAGTGGGAGTTCGGATGGAATGAATGTTCTCTGTTTTCGAGTCTGTCTGCTTCCTGTCTGTCTGCTTCCTGTCTGTCTGCTCACCTGTTTGTTCATCTATTTATTAGACGTGGAGAGGAAGCGTTCAGGTGGATTGTGGGTCTTTAAAATGTAGTATCTACTAAATATGCTGTAAGTTTCATTTAAATTGGATGTATTGGAACTTTCATTGTTTTCATCTAACAATAGTGACGTTCTGATGAAGCTTCATGAAGCAGTGTCATTATCTTCAGAGTCCACTAGATGGCGATCTCTGCACTATTTTCCTTTGTTTTGAACGACTGTTCTAATGAAACATCATATCATTTTTAAACTGATGGCGCCACCTACTGACCTCTTAACAACATGACACTGTTTCATGAAGCTTCATCAGACCATTACAATGTCTAATGAAACGTTACAACATTTTTTTAACTGATGGCGCCACCTACTGACCTCTAAACGACACGACACTGTTTCATGAAGCTTCATCAACTCATCACTAGTTCTAATGAAACATCACATTCTTTTTTAAACTGATGGCGCCACCTACTGACCTCTAAACGAAACGACACTGCTTCACGAAGCTTCATCAGACCATCAGTAGTTCTAATGAAACATCACATTCATTTTTAAACTGATGGCGCCACCTACTGACCTCTAAACAATATGACACTGTTCCATGAAGCTTCATCAACCCATTACAATTACTAATGAATTGTAACAAAAATATTTTAACTGATGGCGCCACCTACTGATCTCTAAACAACACAACACTGTTTCATGAAGCTTCATCAGACCATCAGTAGTTCTAATGAAACGTTACATCATTTTTAAAAAGATGGCGCCACCTACTGACCTCTAAACAACATGACACTCTTTCATGAAGCTTCATCAACCCATTACTAGCTCTAATCGAACATAACTTTCCTATTTAAACTGATGGCGCCACCTACTGACCTCTTAACAACATGACACTGTTTCATGAAGTTTCATCAACACATTATAATTTGTAATGAAACGTTACAACATTTTTTGAACTGATGGCGCCACCTACTGACCTCTAAACGACACGACACTGTTTCATGAAGGTTCATCAACCCATCACAATTTCTAATGAAGCGTAACAACATTTTTTGAACTGATGGCCCCACCTACTGACCTCTAAACAACATGACACTGTTTTATGAAGCTTCATTAACCGATTGCTAGTTCTAATGAAACATAATTTTTAAATTGATGGCGCCACCTACTGACCTCTAAACAACATGACACTGTTTTATGAAGCTTCATTAACCGATTGCTAGTTCTAATGAAACATAATTTTTAAATTGATGGCTCCACCTACTGACCTCTTAACAACATGACACTGTTTCATGAAGCTTCATCAACACATCACTAGTTCTAATGAGACATCACATTCATTTTTAAACTGATGGCGCCACCTACTGACCTCTAAACAACACGACACTGCTTCATGAAGCTTCATCAACACATCACTAGTTCTAATGAAACATCACATTCTTTTTTAAATGTATGGCGCCACCTACTGACCTCTAAACGAAACGACAGTGCTTCATGAAGCTTCATCAGACCATCAGTAGTTCTAATGAAACTTTACATAATTTTTAAACTGATGGCGCCACCTACTGACCTCTAAATGACACAACACTGTTTCATGAAGCTTCATCAACTCATCACTAGTTCTAATGAAACATCACTTTCATTTTTAAACTGATGGCGCCACCTACTGACCTCTAAACAACATGACACTGTTTCATGAAGCTTCATCAACCCATTACAATTACTAATGAATTGTAACAAAAAGATTTTAACTGATGGCGCCACCTACTGACCTCTAAACAACACGACACTGTTTCAGGAAGCTTCATCAACTCATCACTAGTTCTAATGAAACATCACATTCTTTTTTAAACTGATGGCGCCACCTACTGACCTCTAAACGAAACGACAGTGCTTCATGAAGCTTCATCAGACCATCAGTAGTTCTAATGAAACCTTACATAATTTTTAAACTGATGGCGCCACCTACTGACCTCTAAATGACACAACACTGTTTCATGAAGCTTCATCAACTCATCACTAGTTCTAATGAAACATCACATTCATTTTTAAACTGATGGCGCCACCTACTGACCTCTAAACAACATGACACTGTTTCATGAAGCTTCATCAACCCATTACAATTACTAATGAATTGTAACAAAAAGATTTTAACTGATGGCGCCACCTACTGACCTCTAAACAACACGACACTGTTTCATGAAGCTTCATCAGACCATCACTAGTTCTAATGAAACGTTACATCATTTTTAAACTGATGGCGCCACCTACTGACCTCTAAACAACATGACACTCTTTCATGAAGCTTCATCAACCCATTACTAGCTCTAATTGAACATCACTTTCCTATTTAAACTGATGGCGCCACCTACTGACCTCTTAACAACATGACACTGTTTCATGTAGTTTCATCAACACATTATAATTTGTAATGAAACGTTACAACATTTTTTGAACTGATGGCACCAACTCCTGACCTCTAAACGACACGACACTGTTTCATGAAGGTTCATCAACCCATCACAATTTCTAATGAAGCGTAACAACATTTTTTGAACTGATGGCCCCACCTACTGACCTCTAAACAACATGACACTGTTTTATGCTTCATTAACCGATTGCTAGTTCTAATGAAACATAATTTTTAAATTGATGGCTCCACCTACTGACCTCTTATCAACATGACACTGTTTCATGAAGCTTCATCAACACATCACTAGTTCTAATGAGACATCACATTCATTTTTAAACTGATGGCGCCACCTACTGACCTCTAAACAACACGACACTGCTTCATGAAGCTTCATCAACACATCACTAGTTCTAATGAAACATCACATTCTTTTTTAAATGTATGGCGCCACCTACTGACCTCTAAACAACATGACACTGTTTTAGACTTTGGCCCAATTTTGCCTAAGAATATATATATATATATATATATATATATGTATATGTATATATACTGTATATATGTATATGTATATATACACTGAGAGGGAGAGAAGAGTCGCTGTATAGACAAAGCGGCTGTTCTGCCATTTTAATTGAATGTCACACGTGAGGTAAAGGGAGACACATCGGCACTTAAACAGTAAATTGCTAGCATGTTCTTCTTACCCTCTGCTGAGATGGAGACAGTAAATCTTCTCTCCTCTACACCTTCATCAATGACTCATCATGTTAGAGGTCACGTCTGTGCCTCCGTTTTCACGCCATTAGTCAAATTTCTTTTCTCACTAGAATATCCAACAGTTGTAAGAGTTCATTGAACTGCAATATGTTTAATATTAACTGTTAATATGATGGATTGTGAGCAACCGTCGCGGTGCTTTCCTCGGTAAACAGCTGACAGCATGTGTCTCTTATCACGGGTTTCTTCCTTATAAACGCTGACTCGTGGCTCTTCTCACTATAAGAGCTCCCTCGGGCGACAGAACATCAATACTGGACCGGACTCAGCACCAGGAGTACACTACAGCTCATGACGACTTTCACCTTCCGTGAAAAGCTATAACTCAGGATCGTACACCTCAAAGTTATAATAGCTATTTAAAACTTAACGTATAAATGACCAGGCATTATTGTTTTGTATTTGAACTGAATAATTGTCATATTTGAAGTAAAATGATTTGATTTTTTCATGATAATATATAATAGATGTTATTAATTTTAATATTTTTAAAGTAAAAACCTACATTTTTCTATGTTATGATCATATGTTGGACAAATCTACATCTAGGGTTGAATAAATGATACACATTCTTTAAACTAATACAACTGTTGGAATAAAAATTCAAATGATCTATCTATCTTTTAATTTGTACTATAATCTATAATGAAGTTAAATAATGACAACACAACTATTATTTAAAATATATATAAAATGAAATGCAAAGAATGTGATCACACATAGGGTTGTATAAATAACAATATTTAATATGTATTTTAATAATATAATATAATTAATAATATTTATAATAATTACACATATTTTTAAACAAATACACCAATTTAACTATATGAATAAATGAAAACTTATATGTTAGTATATTTATACATATTTAAGAATCCGTCTTCAGGTTAACTGTTTGGTTAACATTTCAAGATTCAAGTGATGAGTTGGTTCAACAAATATGTTCTTAAAAAAACTCAATAAATGACAGCACAACCTTTATTTAAAAATAATAATAATGAACAGAATGTGATGAATATCTGAGCATAGTGGAACATTTTTTCTGGGTAATATTGTGTTAAAAATGAAATTTAATTCTTGTGAATAATGGAGTTAAATTACTTGTGTTCTACGTGTTTCTAATCCCATAGAGTTTGGGGTCAAAGCAATATTTACATAGAGCCGCCAGTGGTTTGGAGCTTCATCCCTCGTGATTTGTTTGGAACATGTTTCCATCTTTCCACAAATACACACAGCCAGTGGAGGGCCACGTGTGAGCAACAATCTTTATACAAAAATATCGTCCGCCGAGTCCGTCCTGAACACACAAATATGCCGAGGTCATGGGTGAGCGGTTATTTAACGTTAGACGTCTCTTCTGATGTAGCGTGGCCAGCTCTGCTACCAAAGAAGGAAGCGGGATAGCAGAGGTCACATACCACATCCTGAAAGTCGGAGCCTCGGCCGATCCTTCTCCTCCACAGACGGGAGAACAATTTGTGATTTCCAAGTATGATGAGGATTTCAAGTGCCTGTCGAGATTGGCCTGATAACGTACTTATAAAGTAGAGGAAGTGCTCTGAGCAGTCTAAACAACCGTGCTATGTCAAGTTTTTTTTTCTGTCGGCTCACTCATGTGGTCACGCAAAACATGCTTTTAAAGGAAAGAACATCGCTCATGAAGTTTGGTTTTTTCCACCTTGTTCAAATTTATGCAAGTCTCAAAAGGTGCCGAAGCCACATTTTAATTATGATTCAAACCTGATTTTTTTGTGTTTTTGTGTACAAGTTACCAGGATAGTAGCGACAGAAGGATTGAAGTGGATGTACCTGTTGCTGAGTGCGGATGACATAATAGAATTTTACAAGGTTGTCCAAGTACGGCTACAAAACAATGAGAGCTTTTCTAAAATAAAATAGCCGTTAAATGACTTAAAGACCAGCTTTAAATGGATATTTCGTAACAAAATAATTCTAAATGATCTTCCCATTTAAGAAAAAAAAAAAGTATTTCTAAATTCTAGACAAAATACTGATACTGCTAACAATCCCTTTTCCTCCGCAGAGTCTGGGGCTTTCTCTCATTTTGACTAGGTAGTACTGTCTCAAATCAAACTCTGCTGCTACACACTTACCGGAAATGACTCGACAGCTTCTTCTTCTACTACTTATAAACACTGATTTCAACCAGCTGTAGGAACACTATCATAGACACTTGACAACACTTTTCTCCAATTGAAACAAGTTATTAAATTGTGTTTCATTGTGTTGTTGTGTTGTTTTGTGGTAAAATGATTTCTGGAGACATTTACGTACGTTATCTGCTCCAAAGACACGTAGTCAGTGACGTAGCTTCCGTTTAGCGTCATCTACGTCACTAAGATGGCGGCCGTTAAGGGTGCAAAGTGTCCCTTAACGGCCGCCAAGTGTGGATCGATGCACACTTTCCACCCTCAACGGCCGCCATCTTAGTTTATCTGTTTAGTGTTATCTACGTCACTGACGACGCGTCTTCAGAGCAGATAATGGCGTAAATGTCAAAAAAAAACACTCATTTTTACCACAAAACAACACAACAACAGTAATAACACAATGAAACAAAACTTAATAAATTGTTTCAATTGGAGAAAAGCACTGTTAAGTGTCGTTGATAGTGTTTGAACTTCCAGTAACAATCAGTGTTTAAAAGTAGTAGAAGAAGAAGCTGTCAAGTCATTTCTAGTAAGTGTGTAGCGACAGTGTTTTATTTGAGACAGTACTATCTGTTGAAATTTGTGCACTGCGCAAGTACGTGCACTGTCTTACAGTGTACTGTAAAGCAGTGCAATTTGAGACACAGTGTCTGTCTTGAGCTCCAATTCAGTGCAAAATAAAAAATAAGAATTCAAAGGTAATACAAATCCATTATTTTTGAATGGTCACTGCGTTTTACACTTAATTGTTATCTCAAAATTCTACGTGGTAATTATCAAACTGTTATCCTGTACAAGTAACTCTACTCAAAGGATTGATTATCAAATCCAAGATGCTGAAATACAGTTTAAAAACGGATAGTTTGGTCTAATATGTGTGTCATTGACAGGCTTTCTTCTCCACTGGTATGAGTCGAGCACACATCTGTCTTCAGCAGCTCTTTACATTCCTTCCTGCTGGTGCCGAGGAATAATCGTGCCATTACTTAATTGCTGGGTTGAATCAGAAGCTGGAAATCTATAAAGAGGATTTAGTACTTAATAAATCAAGGTCAGCTTTCTGAATTTTTGCATTTCATACTTTCCTCTAACAAGCTGATTAGCAGCAGAGATGAAGGAGAGATTGGGTCAACCATTGATTTTCTCCACTTTGCACGGCAGCTAATTATTCTTTGATAATTTGAACACAGGAAATGAATAATGGAAGCTGTTTTATATGTAGGACATGTTTGCCTAATTACTATAAAGGAGGATAAATGACATTATTTTAAATACAACATTAATTGTATGAAATGCATAAATAAATAACTTCCGATTTTATATATAATACTATTTTCTGGCTGTTTGAGTGCGCCAATCTGCTCAGTCTTAACGCACTTGTGTACTAAGTTAAGTGCAGAAGTGCACGATTTGAGACTTACAGGAACGATAGTTTCGAGTAGACTCGGCTCGATTGCTTTGGATTGTTTCTTTTTCTCAAACCAATCAGTGCTTCAGACTGATGTTCTCCGGTCAATTAATCTTCAAACTGCCAACTAAATGTTGAAATAAATAAAAAGACAAAATGTTTAAATACATGAGTAAATAAATGTTGAAATAAATAGATACATAAATAATCAGATGTAAAAGTACACACAAGTCAAAAGGTATAAATGGATATACACATAGAAATAGCACTGTTCTTTGACAAAAATCTGAAGTTATTTATTTATTTTGACATTTATTTGCACATGTATTTATTTATACATTTGTTTATTTATAGTTAAGTAATTTATTGTCCTTCCTAACTCACCCTTGAATTCCACATGAGCTGCAGTGGACTGGTTTTTACTTGTGATGTGTTGATGAAGCTTCATGAAACAGTGTCATTATCTCAGAGTCCACTAGATGGTAGTGATGTGTTGATGAAGCTTCATGAAACAGTGTCATTATCTTCAGAGTCCACTAGATGGTAATGATGTGTTGATGAAGCTTCATGAAACAGTCTCATGTTGTTCAGAGGTCAGTAGGTGGCGCCATCAGTTTAAAAATGATGTTTCAATAGAACAGTCGTTCAAAACAAAGAAGAAAATAGTGCAGAGAACGCCATCTAGTGGACTCTTAAAATAATGACACTGCTTCATGAAGCTTCGTCAGACCATCACTAGTTTTTACCAAAGTATTAAAATAAATGGTCCTAGTTTGTGGTTTTCCCAATAGATATTTAGAGAGCTAGTTAGAAAGTTCAGTCGGTAACTCACTGCAATGACGCTCGCAACACTTTCTATTCCATTTGTTTGATTTTCTTTTATCCACTGTCTCCGTATACCGTCCTCTCCTCCTACACCATTGATGGCAGGAGCTTTTTTTAAAGAGGCGACTCCATCATCCAGCCATGATTCATCCGTCATTTCATCAACACTGCTTATCAGTCTGCTCCGGGTGCTGTTGGCTGTGAAGGACACTGAGGTGGAGGAGGCACAGAGTCGCACAAGCAAAGGTGTTTCATCGGCATTCGTATGGAGAGCTTACATAACAAAGGCTCGTTGCAGTGCCACTGCTGAAGGCCTTAATATGGTGTGAGCAGGTTTTGAAGGTCAACCTTGTAAAAACAAACTTTGCTTATAAAAAGAGAGAAATTATGTTGTTGTATCTCCTGGATAATGACGGCATTCAATCCGTTCACCGTCAATTGTGTTGCGACCGATGAGGATCAGCTAAATATAGTCTGGAGGAGTTGAAGTGTCGAAGATGTAGCAATGAGGCAATTTCCAACTCGTACCTATGACGACATCCTCTGGACCGTATCGTTGTCGTCTTCCATTCTTCGTCTTTCGCTTGTAGTCGGTTCGTAGGAGCTACTGTGTTTCTAGGCGACCGGTGAGACGCGCCGTAAACAGCAAACACAGCATCTCCCTGAGCGGTCGCTTGTACTACTGTGAGCAACATCAAATCGGCCAGTTCAATGTTTACTTGGAATAATTACTGCTACAATATTATGATTTAATGATCAATTTCTCTTAATTCTACATTCAAATTACAAGATTTGACACAAGTTTGTGGGATCGTCCACATCTTCAAGAAGAGATCGGTTTCAGTCCGTGATTGTTACCCATGGAAAGTATTGATTTATCATGATCTTAAATTACAATTTAAATGGTCGGAAACATAATAACTGGCTGACAATTTAAAACTTGTTCTGAAAAATATTTTGATGCATAAAAGAATGAATTGGATGCGATAAGAAAAATTAATGAATAACAAATGTGCATTTTAAACAGTACTGAGTATGACCCTGATAATAAAGGATAATATAAGGCAGGCTCTTAATTTGAAAGTATATTTCCTACGTCTAAATTAATTTTGAACGATGTATAGCGCGATCAAAGTACGATGTCAGCGCTGTTGTATTAAAATGTATGTTAAGTGTTTGTGGCCCTGGTCTGTTAAATATGCTTTACTGATAAAACCTACTTTAGTTACGACGCCCCGATCACGCTGTTGTGTTACGAATAGTTAGAGACACCAAGACCCGTCCTTATGTTGCTTCTGATTGGTTTAATATTGCGCTGTGCCTTCTGTGATTGGCCAACGTTTATGACCATTAAAAAAACAAACAAGAGTATTAAATTGGTAAATATAAGCGTATGGCGTGAGAATGACTCAAAACCTTGACCTGACAACTCTGGTCCGCGCTGGTCTTCAAACCGACTCTGACCCGCAAAAGCTACTAGACGCCCGTAACCCCAAGTTTATAAAATGCACTGCCGCTGCCTGCTCACAAATGTCATCCGCTTAAAATGAAGACAAACCCAAATCCAAGGTTGTATTTTCTGTGCGCGGAGACCAGTGCTGTGTCTCAAATCTCATACTTCTCTTAGTATACTAGAAGTTAGTATGCATCAGGATAGTGTACGTACTAACTAGTACGCAAATCCTCCACAGTTAGTATGTCTCAAATCAACTCTGCTGCTACACACTAACAGGAAATGACGCGACAGCTTCTTCTTCTACTTCTATTTAACGATGTTTCAACCAGCTGTTTGAACGCTATCGCCACCTGCTGGCAGCACATTTAGCAAGTTTGGAAAAAGAAATAAAGAAAAAATATGAGAAACGAAATATTCGCGAGATATTTAAGCTGGTATCAGCACCAAAGACGTGTTTATCCTTCTACTGCTGCGGGGAAAAAGGGGCGTCATAGCTCAGTGGTTGCCTGCAGTCCAAAAGGTTGTGAGTTCAATCCCAGCTCCAGACAAGCTTGTGTCGTTGTGTCCCTGAGCAAGACACTTTACCCTGATTGCTCCTGATGGTAGACTTGGCGCAGGTGTGCAGCCTACTCCCATCAGTACGTGTGAATGGCTGTCAAAAGCACTACCGAATTTCCCCTCGCGGGACTAATAAGGGATTCTAAAATAGAAATTTAAAAAAAATACACCTGTAAGTTTATGAATATATATATATATATATAGGTAACTTCCATTTAAAACGTCACTAAGATGGAGCCGTTTAGTGTGGTTAGTGTCCATCGAACCATACTCGGTTTTGTGGGCGTTTTAGTGTCAATTTAGTGTGTATGGTGCACTAAATTTCGCATACTAAGAATTGAGACGCACTTACGCACTAAAAATACTAACTTTGAGTACGCTACTATGTGATTTGAGACACAGCACAGAACAGCTGTGCGAGCATTGCTTCTTACCCTACTTCTAAGGGAGAGCAGGGTCACGGTGTAAATTTTGGTAGGTTGTATATTGCAATTTAGGTCACTGCCCACCTTTCGTTACCATAGATAAGGTAAGGTAAGGTAGAACTTTATTGATTGAAATTGTTTTTTTCCAATTATCCACAGCAAATACAGCAATTGTTTTTCATTAAAAAAAAATCAAAATAAAGTAAGAACAAAAACAAAGAGAAAGAACAAGATGATACAATCTAAGTCTAAGTCTAAAGATAAAGAACAAAGATCAAAGAAAAATAACAAAGACAAATGATACAAAGATTAACATAGAATAGAACATCAAGATACTTTTACAATTATAGGTTAGGTTAGGTAGCACTTTATTGATCCCTCAGGAGGTCTTCTTTGGGAAATTGTTTTTCCAAAAGGTGACGGTAAACCAACTGGTGTACAGAGAGCTTTGCCTTTCACCTTCAGTTCCGTTCTTCCCTCACGCTGGAGCCCCCGGAATACTCAAAATGTCCACCCCAGGGCCCCCCATGGAGAACCCTGGATTCACATTTAGAGGTGTCGATTTTAACCCCTGCGGTGACACGGTCAAGAACTGCTCCAGTGAGAGTCAATGGTCATGGCCACTAAACTGGAACCCCTCAACATCTCTAGTGCACCTTCAGTCCATAAAAGTTACGAATACTATTCCACGAGAAACCTGGGTATTCGAAGAATTAAAGCTGCCACATAGAGAACATCCTGTTGGACCTTCAGACATTAAAGCAGGGTTGGCTCAACCGGTCCTTAAAGGGTGCAGGTTTTTGTGGACCAATGAGGTTTCGGCAGAAGCAAGAAACACCAGACTTACAGTCAACTTATTACACTTCTAAGACACTTAAGACACCCCTGCATGAAAGGGTTAGGGATACGATTTTCAAGACCTCATTAGGAAGAATTGACGAAAAAAATGCCAACGATTCTTCAGACATGAGAGCAGCTCTGGATGTGAGCGTTGATAATGTTCAAGTAGATACTTTGACATTTGCCAGACAAACAAACGTCCATCTGAGGAGCCAGTAATGGACAGATATGACTTGAGAGCTTCTGGCCCGATAAAGTTCACACACACATGGTGAGCCATGACTTGTATTGTAGTCTATCCTGTGGCGTGCCAAGAATGCAGATATATAAGATAACCTAGCTCTTGATGTGGATGTAAAATCTGACGCATTATGTCACACACAGCGCCTCAGATAATGCCTGTGAAAGGATATTTAAAGAATCAGCATTTTCATGTTGGATTCGCCAGGACGGTTAAAATCAGTGTTGGATTTGATCTTGAGCCTGAGGTTAGGGGTCTGAAGTAATGACCTCGAAGGGTTGCTTTCTATTCTGAGACGGAATGGCGCCGCAGACTCTCTTGCAAAGGGTCTCAAACATTACCCCTCACTCGAGAACATAATGTAACGGCTAGCGCTTATAGTGGCAGCATCGCTTCGGTATCACCTTTATAACCTTCGCCACGACACGGACGGGACGGATTTCCTATCATTTTTATCTTTCACGACTATCCCGGCGGATTTATTTTTACGATACACGCATCGCTCACAGATTCCTGCATGCCAGACGTAATGTCATGTTGTAAACGTCTCGGTGTCTCTCCTAACTCTGTCAGAGTAGATAAGCAAGAGCGTCTGTGGCAGGCATACCGACTATAAAAAGGCACGTACTTGACAAAAGTAAGATTGAGTCGGGGGGGCTGTGTACGCCGCATACAAGGGCTGATGATAAAAGGCCGAACCCATGAAGTCACATGAGCACGCACACACAAAAGTGGTCTCGTTGACACCTCCCAAAGGTCAACTATCAATAACGATCTAAATTTGTGCACCTTCCACGCTGACAGACCAAGGCTCACTCATGTGTCAGTGGAGTGAAAAACACAAGAGTTAAATCCTATTGAAAAATTCAGATAAAAACCAAAAAATGTTTGAAAAAATGTTGGACTAATAAAGAGAAGCGGCGTTTTTTAATATTGTCTTAAATACTGATACTGTCCTTTAAATTTAAGAATGAACTTTGCTTGTCACAGCTTCAGGAAGTGGTTCATTGTGTGAGCAGAGCTTCAGTATTTATGTATGTAACTGTTCACTAGACCATGAAAAATATTTAAGTATTTATGAGAAAAGGAGGGTTTCTCTTTGTTTGTTTAAAGTCTACTGGTTTACAGTCCGGTTGATGTTTGCTAACACTGCATGTTATTTTAATGTTTTATGTGAGTGTGTTGAGAGGGACGTTTGTTAAATTCATTTTAGAAGTTTTGTTTTGTTGTCAAATTGTTTTGTCTATAAATGTTTTGGAATGAAACTGCCTGTCTATTGTGTGTACATGAATGAAAGTAATATTTGATGGTTTATCATAGATGGAGTAGATCGATAGATAGATGGATGGATGGATGGATGGATGGATGGATGGATGGATGGATGGATGGATGGATGGATGGATGGATGGATGGATGGATGGATGGATGGATAGATGGATAGATAGATAGATAGATAGATAGATAGATAGATAGATAGATAGATAGATAGATAGATAGATAGATAGATAGATAGATAGATAGATAGATAGATAGATAGATAGATAGATAGATAGATAGATAGATAGATAGATAGATAGATAGATAGATAGATAGATAGATGATGGATGGATGGATGGATGGATGGATGGATGGATGGATGGATGGATGGATGGATGGATAGATGGATAGATGGATAGATGGATAGATAGATGGATGGATGGATGGATGGATGGATGGATGGATGGATGGATGGATGGATGGATGGATGGATGGATGGATGGATGGATGGATGGATGGATGGATGGATGGATGGATGGATAGATAGATAGATAGATAGATAGATAGATAGATAGATAGATAGATAGATAGATAGATAGATAGATAGATAGATAGATAGATAGATAGATAGATAGATAGATAGATAGATAGATAGATAGATGGGCAGGCAGACGGATAGACAGTCAGACAGACAGATGGATATACAGACAGACAGACAGACGGATAGACAGAAAGATCTGCAAAGCAGTAATAATCTATTTATTTTTTTTAAGTGGATTCTTTGAATAAATTAGACTAAAAGACATTTCAGTTCTATCGAATTAGGTTCATTAGTTATAGTTTTGATGCCTTTAGTCTAATCTTAATCTTGATATATTTTTAAAAAAAAGGAGAAAAAAACACATTGAATGAAAGGGTGTGTCCAAACTTTTGGCGTGTTCTGTATATATTGAAAATGAATGTTATTCTGTCTCTGTCAAAACAATTACTTCCTAAATCAAATTGATACATTTTCTTCCGTGACAGAAAAAACATCAAGTGTTGAAATAAAACGTGGATTGAACATTTTAATAAGGTAAGGTAGAACTTTATTGATCCCTCAGGAGGTCTCCTTGGGGAGATTGTTTTTTTCCCAATAGCCACAGCAAATAAAAATCTAAATAAAATAAGAACAAGAAGAAAGAGAAATAAAGAGAAAGAACAAGATGATACAATCTAAGTCTAAATAGTTGTATTAATGATCTTTTCGTTAAAAAGCATATTTATTGCCAATAAAAAATGATTTTGTACGTTTTAAAAAAAATAAATAATAACAATAACTTTCACGTAAACAGGTGTGTCGCTGGTGACGCACCGCGCATGTGTGTTCGCCTGTGAGCTGCGTCATGCCCTCTGCTGGCGCGGACCGACCGTTGCCATGGCGACGCTGCAACCCCAGTGAAAGGCGCATGGCGGGCGGACTGTAGTCTGGGACACATCCCTGGACCGGGACCACCTCAGACCACGAAGATCCGGCGGTTTTGTCAAGTGGAAGGTCGAGGTTTCTATTGAAGCGTTGGGGCGGAGGGTCGCTGGTCAAATGTCTCGAGAAAAGACGTAGAAAAAAAAAAAGAAAAAAAAAGGGGGTCAGAGGAGCTGCTGCATTGCTATGTGACCCCCCTCGGGGGAGAGGGAGTCGCCATTATTTGACGTGGACCACATCCGCTGGAACAGGTGTAGAGTTTCATCACAGCCGCGCTAGAGCTTCTCCTCCGCGGCGAGGATTAACCAGAAAGGTAGGTCCACGAATTATGTTGTGTTTTAATAAATAATATTGTTTTTATTTTAATATCGACGGTTGTTGAGAACAAAACGAGGATTTAAAGCCAGAGAAGTGACTGAAGCCGCTCATAAACATGGAAGTTCAGATTAAATCCTCCTCAACGTTAATCTCTATTGTTGGATCAGCACTGGCTGCAAATCCTGTCCCTCGTCCTCGTTTATTCTGGGTTTGGATCCATGTTCACCTGTCTCACCTGTTCAGGTGATTGAGGATCACGTGTGCTGTGTCTCAAATCGCATACTTGCGTACTCAAAGTTAGTATTTTTAGTGCGTAAGTGCGTCTCAATTCTTAGTATGCGAAATTGAGTGCTCCATACACACTAGATTGACACTTAAACGCCCATAAAACTGATGCTGTGTTTCAAATGGCATACTTCTCTTAGTATACTAGAATCTAGTATGCATCAGGATAGTGTACGTACTAACTAGTACACATATTCTCCACAGATAGTACGTACACTATCCTGATGCATACTAACTTCTAGTATACTAAGAGAAGTATGCGATTTGAGACATACTATCTGTGGAGAATTTGCGTACTAGTTAGTAAGTACACTATCCTGATGCATACTAACTTCTAGTATACTAAGAGAAGTATGCGATTTGAGACATACTATCTGTGGAGAATTTGCGTACTAGTTAGTAAGTACACTATCCTGATGCATACTACCTTCTAGTATACTAGGAGAAGTATGTGATTTGAGACATACTATCTGTGGAGAATTTGCGTACTAGTTAGTACGTACACTATCCTGATGCATACTAACTTCTAGTATACTAAGAGAAGTATGCGATTTGAGACATACTATCTGTGGAGAATTTGCGTACTAGTTAGTAAGTACACTATCCTGATGCATACTACCTTCTAGTATACTAGGAGAAGTATGTGATTTGAGACATACTATCTGTGGAGAATTTGCGTACTAGTTAGTAAGTACACTATCCTGATGCATACTACCTTCTAGTATACTAGGAGAAGTATGTGATTTGAGACATACTATCTGTGGAGAATTTGCGTACTAGTTAGTAAGTACACTATCCTGATACATACTAACTTCTAGTATACTAAGAGAAGTATTCGATTTGAGACATACTATCTGTGGAGAATTTGCGTACTAGTTAGTGCGTACACTATCCTGATGCATACTAACTTCTAGTATACTAAGAGAAGTATGCGATTTGAGACATACTATCTGTGGAGAATTAGTTACTAGTTAGTACGTACACTATACGGATGCATACTACCTTCTAGTATACTAAGAGAAGTATGCAATTTGAGACATACTATCTGTGGAGAATTTACGTACTAGTTAGTACGTACACTATCCTGATGCATACTACCTTCTAGTATACTAAGAGAAGTATGCGATTTGAGACATACTATCTGTGGAGAATTTACGTACTAGTTAGTACGTACACTATCCTGATGCATACTAACTTCTAGTATACTAAGAGAAGTATGCGATTTGAGACAAAGCAATACTGTCCGTGGAGAATTTGCGTACTAGTTAGTACGTACACTATCCTGATGCATACTAACTTCTAGTATACTAAGAGAAGTATGCGATTTGAGACATACTATCTGTGGAGAATTTACGTACTAGTTAGTACGTACACTATCCTGATGCATACTAACTTCTAGTATACTAAGAGAAGTATGCGATTTGAGACAAAGCAATACTGTCCGTGGAGAATTTGCGTACTAGTTAGTACGTACACTATCCTGATGCATACTACCTTCTAGTATACTAGGAGAAGTATGTGATTTGAGACATACTATCTGTGGAGAATTTGCGTACTAGTTAGTACGTACACTATCCTGATGCATACTACCTTCTAGTATACTAGGAGAAGTATGTTTGAGACATACTATCTGTGGAGAATTTGCGTACTAGTTAGTACGTACACTATCCTGATGCATACTACCTTCTAGTATACTAGGAGAAGTATGTGATTTGAGACATACTATCTGTGGAGAATTAGTTACTAGTTAGTACGTACACTATCCTGATGCATACTACCTTCTAGTATACTAGGAGAAGTATGTGATTTGAGACACAGCAATGGTCTCGTAGAAGCAACATGGCTGAGGCTCCTGTGACTGCAGCACTGCGTCCATGTGTCAAGTTATAGTGGTGATGTTGAGGCAGTGCTGCTGCCCTCCTGTTGAAGAAACTTTATTTATTTATACCTTATAGCCATTTAAAAATTGAATCCTAATCTCAGCATACACACATGTTATTTATCTTTATCTTTAGACTTGGATTGTATCATCTTGTTCTTTCTCTTTATTTCTCTTTCTTCTTGTTCTTATTTTATTTTTATTTATTTTTACCTCATAGCCATTTAAAAATGAAATCTTAATCTCAGCATACACACATGTTATTTATCTTTATCTTTAGACTTGGATTGTATTATCTTGTTCTTTCTCTTTATTTCTCTTTGTTCTTGTTCTTATTTTATTTTTATTTATTTTTACCTCATAGCCATTTAAAAATGGAATCTTAATCTCAGCATACACACATGTTATTTATCTTTATCTTTAGACTTGGATTGTATTATCTTGTTCTTTCTCTCTATTTCTCTTTATTCTTGTTCTTATTTTATTTTTATTTATTTTTTATGAAAAATTGCTGTGTTGCTGTGGCTAATTGGAAAAAAAACAATTCTACCTAACTACAGTTTTTATTTATTTATTAATATTAAATATTAATTTATAGAACACTTTCTCCAGACCAGGGTCAAAAAGCGCTTAAACAATTAAAACAATACTGAAGAAACTTTATTTATTTTAACTTCATAGTAGATCAAAAACTGAATCTTAATCTCAGCATACACAGTTTTTATCTATTTCTTAATATCGGGAATTAGATAACAGTAAGTCATTTATATTTATAGGACGCTTTTTCCAGACCAGGGTCACAAAGCGCTTAAACAATCAAAACAATACTCCAAAAATATTTACTTAAAAGATCAAGATAACACAGAGAAGAACACAGGAGAAAATGAAGGGAAAAGCAGGAATAAGAAAGTCTTATAATAAACAACCTTCTTTGGTTTTCTACCTGTGTTTGTCTTGATCTTTTAAAGTATATATATTTTAACTGTGTATTGCTTTTGATTGTTAAATATCTTTGTCACCCTGGTCTTGAAAGGTGCTTCAGAAATTACCATTACTTACTTATTTACTTACATAAAACAAATAAAATAACAAATAAAATAGAAATAATTTTGAAAAAACTGAACCCCTTCTGCCTATACCTTCCCCCGTATTCTGGTCTTCATAAACTCTATAAAATATATTAGTTTGAATAACGTGCATTAAATCGGTGGATAATAATTCTAACTAAATCTAACTAATTACTAGGTTCTCAAATTTCTCTACCTTTTTGTGTAGATCCTCTCATTTTTTTAGTTAATATACATCTCTCAGCCACAGTGTAGTACTTGGTTTTCTATAGATTTCCAAAGCAGAAGCAAATGTTCAGAGCGTTTTTCTGGGAAGAAGTTGTTCGTGTTTCTCAGGCGGTATTACAATAATGCATATTAAGTGTAATTCCTAAAACAGTTGATTTAGTTTGAAATATGTTTTGTGTAATATATTTATGACAAATTGAACATAATAATCACAATTTATTCATCTTTTTTGGTTTGTTTAATATGACGGAATATCCATCTGGGAATAGGTTTAAGGAGTTTTAACCACATTTGATACAAATATTAATAGTGTTTCATGGCTACTATACTATATATATATATATATATGTGTGTATATATGTTTGTATGTGTATAATGTGATCAGAAAAAAACAAATGAATAAAAAGGTAGATGCAGTTCTGTTAAATATCTGGGGGAAAATGGTGAAATTTCTCTGTATCAATATACTATTCCGCCCCTAAGAAGTAGTTACTTACTATTACAAAATAATACATTATAATATTTGTATCTGATGTGGCTATTACTGCTTAAACCGAAACCCCCTGTTGGATATTCCATCATATTAAACAAACCAAAAAAGATGAATTAATTGTGATTACTGTGCTGTAGCATTAATATATTACACAAAACATTTCAAACTATTTCACTGTTTTAGGAATTAGGATTTAAAAAATGTCGTTTCCAATAGTTTTAGTTTTTTGGCCAAATTAAACTGGATCCCATGTCTTTGTTGACTCCATACTATTCCCTATCCACCACATGATCCTTCAGATTGAATCGTTCGAAGACGACATAAGATCATTAGGTTTCTGGTGTCAACATAAACAATGGGTGCACTTTGCTGTGTGGAAAACAATCGCTCCTGAAACCACTTCCCTGACCACCGACCTGTACTGTATTAGTATTGGATTTGTATGTTTGCGATAAGCTCACGAAGAGCTGCGACATCATTATAAGCAAATGCATATCTATATACATTTTAAATATTATGCTTTTGCATTCATTTTTCACGCTGCACACATATTTATATCATCGTACTTGTTTCAGTTGTGTCCGTTATATTGTAGAACCCGACGTTAATGCCACGTTTTCGTCAGCAAATGTGTATTTATTTGTCTCACTGACTTCACTGTAACTGCTCTGTAAAAGTTAATTTCAAGGTAGATACAAGCGGAAAAACCTGAATAATGCACTAACCAGAGTATTATTCTGAATGGTTCTTCAAGTAACCCAATACAAGTCAAATAAGTTTATTTACTCTAAGAACTCTCTTTGATTCTGTGTATAGTGACGCCAAACATGACGAGGAAATATGAGAAGCTGGTGTAGTCGTCGTCTTCTTTTGATCTCAAAGGCATTCTGTAAATATTCCATGTCAAATGAGGTGCCTGGTTTTAGGGCACCGTCTTATTATCTCATTATGCTTCTTCCTCTTGTGTCTCTGGAGGCTGGAGCGATGTTCAAAATGCTTACCTCGTTCTTACATGGTGGCTAATGAAAGAGGCCGCCTCAAGGACATGTTTACTCTCTGAGCTTTCTCCACGACGACGCATGAGATTCTAATGGGATTAAAGGGCAGCCTGCCTATAAGCAATGTAAGGGGTTGTCAGTGAGACTGCAATGCTTTCGTTTTTTAAGTCGTGGATATTAAATTACCGGGTGAGTGAGCCTTGCGGAATTATCGTCTCTTAATGTTATAATAATGCTGTTAAAAACTGGGTAATCTGGTTAAGTAAGGTTAATTGTTTAACACAAGCCATTCATTTGAGGTTTCCTTTATGTCTCATCTATATTTGTGATTTTAATTTGAACATCTATCTGTCATACTTGCTTTTCTAGGTACATTTTGTACACAAGAATTTGTCCAATACTACTTCATAAAAGTAATGGTTTTCCTCAAATCAATATCTGAATCAATTGTAAGTAAGTAAGTAATATTTATTTATATAGCGCTTTTCGAGACCAGGGTCACAAAGCGCTTTAACAATCAAAACAATACTCAAAACAGTACAGTGTGTGGACGGTTTTATTGTCTATGTTTAATTGTCTTAACAAAACTCAGTCATACATTTATGTATCCGGTCCAAAATATATAATAGCCCTTCACTCTATAAATAACCGTGTGGGTAATATTACAGAAGAACTGACCCGTGGAGCCTCACAGGCCGAAACACAGCTGATTATTTACAATCAAAACATTTGTGTTTTTTAAAAAAGTTTTTCTTTTAACCAACTGTCCTTGTGTGAACACGCCTGACTCTGCTTTTTATATCGTGCCACTTACTTAGCCGGGCATGGCCGAGGCTGATAATGAATTAGGTGTTGAAACTGTCCGTGCAACCATGTCGACACGGCCACCGCGGTCCAGAGGGGCTCAAAGGTCAAATTGTTGGTGCATTTGAGCGCCAGAGTGTGCCAGTCACTATTAAAATAGCTTACTTTGATACTTTAATCAGATCATTCACAAGTTCCTTCATAGTTAAGTACTTTCTTTTTGGGCAACCTTTGGTTTTTCTGCAGAAGTTCTTTGTCCTTTAAAGTGATATAACTTGTTTAATAATATTATATAACTAAGTGATATATACTCTTTAAAAAGGCTATGAAGGGTGGCGCTCTTAACCCACTATCAATTAAGGCTGTAATGATAGATGGATAGATAGATAGATAGATAGATAGATAGATAGATAGATAGATAGATAGATAGATAGATAGATAGATAGATAGATAGATAGATAGATAGATAGATAGATAGATAGATAGATAGATAGATAGATAGATAGATAGATAGATAGATAGATAGATAGATTGAGCTCATGATACGATTTGATACGATATATTCAGCTCACGATATGATTTAATACGATATATATTTTGAGGCCGGCTGTATCCTCTTGTCCTCAGTCATCGCCCAGATCTTCCAGTATTTCATTCTTCCTTTAGCGGCAGATGACGTAATGACTGCTGCCATCTAGTGGCCGGATTTTTTTTTTTTACTCGCACTTACTACTACTCTGGTGATTGCTCCTGATGATAAGGTTCCAGGGTTGAGTCAGTAATTGGGTGACTTAGGTCTTAGAGCCTGAGAAACCTGGGTGTTGTATTTGATAAAGACATGTCTCTTGTTCGACACTGAAGAAAACTGACCACAAGCTGTTTTCTTCAAATCTCTAAACTGAGGAAAATTATGTCACAAAAAGATCTGGATCTTATAATCCATGCGTTTGTTTCTTCTCGTCTGGACTATTGTAACAGTTTATTTTCATGTCTAAACATGAAGGATGTGTCTCGCCTGCAGTTCATACAAAACTCTGCAGCCAGAATTCTGAGCCGCTCTAGTAGAAGAACTCACATTTCTCCTTCAAACTCTTCACTGGCTTCCAGTTTCTTTCAGGATCAACTCTTGAAAAGGCGCTCTACAAATACTAATTACATACTTACTTACTTACTTAATTGAATATTAAAAAAAACCCAAAAGATGTACGATAAATATAATATATGATTTGAAACCATAAACCGATACTGCACTGTTGAATATCGATATAGTATGCTGAAAAAAACATCAATATATCGGTGTATGTTTCTCACACCCCTATGAATAATGTTACTTTGGAGTAAGGGAGCTGGAACTTAGTAAAACCTTTATTTTCATCTGTTGGTGAAAGGGCTCTATTAAGGAACAATATATGCTTTGTCTTATCTTCATATCTTGAGTTGTCTTTTAAAGAATGTAATCTGGGAAAAGTCTCTAATGGGAGACTTAACTCCTGAGCTGCTTTTGTTTTTATTGCTCCCTCGATGGCCTTCGTACGCGAGCCAAGAATGCATCATTAGCACCTGTCAGTTGCCAGGCCTCCACGATCTCGTGGATGATCCGTCGCACACGAGCGCAGGATCCAGGAAACAGCTGGTCCACCATCACGACCGATGACATACCGATCGCCGCGGTGATCCTCCAGGAACACCCGTGTCTCGAGCGTCATCTCGATGGGATTTCAACGTTGTTACTTCATCACGGCTACGATGACAGCGAGCGCAGATGGTGTTGATCCGGGCATGTCTGGAGTACTAGATATCCTTCTGTGATTTGGTAACACATGGAGCTTTGTACATCTGGATATCCAGAGTTAGTTTGACCCGTTATATTGCGTAACGGTGGCGCCTGCAGTGGAGCAAATACTGAGCTGGTTCGTCTCCATTTTATTTTATTTTATGGAGTTTTTAGTGCGTTACAAAAGTATAAGGTAGAAGGAAGTTACATAAATACTAGTGATGGTCTGATGAAGCTTCATGAAGCAGTGCCGTTATTTTCACGATAAAATATTACAAAATGAGTTCATTTTGAGTGAAAAATAAATCAAGAAAAATAGTAGATGAGGAAATAAAAGATCTTGGAACTTGAACAAAATGTCAAAGTACGATAACAAAATGATTGTATTTGTATCAAAATTAAATAGTAAATTGTAAAAGATGATGCTTTAAATGTGACATTATACATGTAGATTAAATGTTTAGTGTTACGTATTAAATACTAGAAAATATTATAATCGAGGATATTCGGGTCTATAAAGTAGTGATGGTCTGATGAAGCTTCATGAAGCAGTCATTATCTTCAGAGTCCACTAGATGGCGGCCTCTTCGTTTTGAACAATTGTTCTAATTAAATATTATTTTTGAACTGATGGCGCCACCTACTGACCTCTAAACAACATGACACTGTTTCATGAAACTTCATCAGCACATAAACTAGCTTTAAGAAAAGTGGATATGTGAGTTCTCCTACAAGAGCTGGTCCGAATTCTCGATGAGGTGAGACAGTACCTTCTTGTTCAAGCATGTAAATAAACTGTTCGCTAGCTGTAGCCTAGCTTTACATTGAAATCACACTATGTTTATCTTGTTTAAGAGAACTAGAAATAAAGCCACATCAACTTAAAAGTGATTCACTGGCACCGCATACTTTAGGTTTCTCTACTTTTCATGGCACGTGAAGAAACTCTACGGAGATCAACGTCCGTAAAGAAAAATGCGTCTCAATTAAAAAACATGCAACAATGGCCATCGTAAAGAAGTTTGTTAGCATCCATACCAGATATGATAGATACTTAGAATTGTTTCTTTACAACAAAAATTGGCTTTACATCGATCATTTCCATTTTTTCCGGTTTTCGGAGTAGTCTTTGATTTTGACGATTCAACATCTTCGCTATTATGCCGTAGCGGTGTGTTTGGGAAAAGAGGAAGTGAAAGTGGTACAAATACCTCAGTGCACAGTAGCCGCACACTTCGGTTTAAGGTGTCCATGGTCTAAATTTGAGCGATGCTAATAGCCCTTCTGACATCATCTTTCCGGGAATAGCAGGGAGTCTGAGGGTCTTGGTGCTTTTGGCTGACCCCATCTCCTGCGTTGGACATGTGAACGTACGTGTGTGGTCATCTCCAAATATACATCCCAGCGTATGTATTACACGCCACAGACTTTATGGACCTGTGTACGCGGGGTCGATGCGTGGCGAATAAAAATACTTCTCATGTCCGTCCTCGCTTGACACGCAATCCAATTGTCAGCAGCGGAAAGCGAAGGAAAACCCAATGTGACAAGGCGTCCCTCGCTAACTGGCAACGCCGTCAGAAGTCTGGGATCAGTCGCCGGATCTCTTGTTGCCTTTTCATCCACAACAGGGTAATTCAGCCTTGCTGTGATTCTACAGCCCATTTAAACATGAGCCGGATGCATAATAGATGATGGTGCAAGAGTGGTTAAATGGATATTGTCACTCCCAGCACCCGCCCATCCACACAGGAGGGGTAACTTTCCCATTTCATAGACCAGCATGCCTGTGTCTGGAAATAGCCGAATCTGATCACGGCTTCACCCAAACAGGGAACTCTGTTTCTCTCTCACTGGCTCTGTTGGACGCTCTAACTGTCTCCCCGCGTCTGTTGTCTCCTTCCTCCCCAGGACCAGGACCAGGACCAGGACCAGGACCAGGACCAGGACTAAAGCTGGATTTGACCAAAAGTGAGAAGAAAGAAGGTTATTTGAACGAGTGGTTTAACAGGAGAAGGTCTGGTGGAGCGGCACCGCTCACCTGACATTGCATACCCAGGATCTAGTTTCTGGTTTTATGACGGTAAGAGCTGATACTTTTTATCTTCTATTTGTCGGATTCTAGAAGGTCTTAAGGGAATAACAAAATGATATAATTATCAGGTTATGATATGTTGAGTTATTTGAATTATAAATCATGTTTATATTCAGAATAGTTGATATTATTGCAGTATAAGAGAAATATGTATTATAAAATTGTTTTACTTTAATTATATTACGTGAATCCAAAGGCATGTTAAGTTAAATATATAATATAACACCACATTTCTATATACTTTTTATCTTTCGTTTGTCGGATTCTAGAAGGTCTTAAGGGAATAACAAAATTATATAATTATTAGGTTATGATATGTTGAGTTATTTGAATTATAAATCATGTTTATATTCAGAATAGTTGATATTATTGCAGTATAAGAGAAATATGTATTATAAAATTGTTTTACTTTAATTATCTTTTGTAAATCCAAAGGCTTGTTAAGTTAAATATATAATATAACATCAGATTTCTATATACTTTTTATCTTTCATTTGTCGGAATCTAGAAGGTCTTAAGGGAATAACAAAATTATATAATTATTAGGTTATGATATGTTGAGTTATTTGAATTATAAATCATGATTATATTCAGAATAGTTTATATAATTGCAGTATAAGAGAAATATGTATTATAAAATTATTTTACTTTAATTATGTTGTGCAAATCCAAAGGCATGTTAAGTTAAATATATAATATAACGCCACATTTCTATATTTATATTGATGAGTTCTCTGGCACGCCATGATTTACTACTGACGCTAATAATGTACTTATTATATAATAGAATTTTAAATAGAATTATTTTTGCAGCTTCAAAAACATTGACGGAGGAAAATATCAGCCTCCATTCTCTGAACATTTGATAATCTTTACCCCAAATACCCTTTAGTTCTTTTTACACGCTTTCATCTCCTATTACAACTTCTTTTTTTTTTTTTCACCGTATCCTCTTTCCTGCTCAACAAAAGCCGTGCACCAATCCCTCCATTAGTCCAGTCTCTGAGGTCTGCTGGAATGTTACCTTGACCCGGACGTGGTCGAGCTTATTCTCAGCCTTGGCTCACGGTTCGCTCCATTTAATTCTATATTATAAACAATTATTAGCATTAAAAATGCTTTTTTTTAGAATTCAATATTTTAGTCCATTGTGTTATGCATTCAATGAATATTAGAGGTTGTTCCCATATATCAGGATTATTTATCTGCTTACATTGTTGTCTTAAATCGTGACTTCTATCCTGCAAATGACGGCAAATCACGTTGAAAACTAAAGCTTATGTTCAGAGCCATTAAGTGAACGTCTGAAAGTGAAAGTCCTCCATCGACTTCATCAGCCTATGACCAGTTATGTTTTGAAAATCTTGCACAGTGCAAACCCGAATTTAGGATTTCGCTTTTTCCTCATCCTTCCTAGAGAGCTACGATTTTAAGTGTTTGTTTCCAGATCATTTTCATTATTTTAAAATTACAATAGAATGTGATGAGACCGGGAAACACCCAATTAAAATATAATTCTGATTACAGTTAATTTGGTGGTTTGTTGATAATACTGTGCTGATAATTGTTGTTTTAAATAAGATGGTGGCGGAAGCGTTCTAGAACCCTCTTGCACAACATAAACAGTATTTGCGAGTAGAACCAACATTTGATCATCTGTTCATTGTGTGACTATTCCCTGAAACTGGGATATTATTGAACCAACAAGCTAAAGACGACGTGTACAGCAGTCAGTCCGCTTGACGTTTTAAATGGATAAATCATGATAAATGTCTTTAGCAAAAACGTCCCCGACCTCCAATGATTCTCTGTATCTTTCATCTGATCTAGCACCACTTTTCTGTTCCCTTTCAACTGGGCTTTCTATTCTGATTTGTTATGACAATAGAAACGAGTGTTTCAATTTTTGTTTTCATTTCTAAAACCTGTTTGACCCAAAGCAGAATCCATTAACATACACATGGAAACCTCATGTTGTTTTCAACAAGAATTAAAAGGGTTTAAAAAAACATTTCCATCTGCCTCTTTATAGAAGGTACATCAAGATCCTTCAGTTGGACCGTCCTGATGCAAACACCTCGGGGGGTAAAGGCTCCTATCTAATGGCAGCAAATATAGCTCCTCAGCTAATCAGGTCTGTCTTATCTTTAAGTTCCACACTTAACACAGCAGCTACCTGGGAATCAACGCTATGTTTAGTTAATGTAATCGACCGCGCGACTCATTCTTTCTGCTTAAAAGTCACGCACTAGTTTCACCGTCGTCACGTTTGAAATGTCGCTCAGAATTTCTTCTTGTTATAAGCTTTGTTTTATGAATGTGTCGCTGGAGATATAAGAGTTTTTTTGTATTCCAGACAAATATTTAGACGGACATAAGATGCTTGGCAACTGGGATATTGATACAGTGAGCGTCAGTCAATGGGTCGATAAGACAGAAATGTTGATCTTTGTTTACATTGTTTGATTAGTTTAGTGTTGTCTGCACTTGTTTTATTTAATTTAACAAGTTTTGTATTGTTTGTTATTTTCTTTCAATTAAAATTTAGGTTTTTGATTGTATCAATTTATTTATGTTTTCTTCCATTTTATTTAATCGTTTTGTGTAATCACTAGTAAAATAAACTTTGTTTAATTTCCTTAAAAATAGAGAATAAAGAAAGGCAAAAATCTGCAACCTGTATTAGCCACAAAATGTATGTTATTTCATTTATTTTGTTCATTTTATTTATTGTTCATACCCTTTTGTCTGAATTGATTAATCACAGAATCCAAACCTACACTGGCCTAAATGTGAAAATGTGCCACTGCTGAAAGGATATTTAGTTACTTTGAAAAGTAACTGAGTTACCATGAAAAGTAACTCAGTTACTTTAAGTTTTTACTTTCGAAGAAGTAACTAGTAATGTAAACAAACTGCTCTTTTAAAGGTACTTACCCAACACTGGTCAATTATGATATCAATACAAACATTTTCCTCTGGTTTTTGGGGAAGCTTTGAGATATAAATGAACCGATGGAAATCATTGCCGTTGGATTGATGATCACATTATTAATAATAATAATAATAATAATAATAATAATAATAACAGCCATTTGCAAGCAAGCAAGTCGAGGCTGTTTTGAACGACCCACTGAAAGTTTTGCAATAAATAAATGTCGCCTTATAAATGTTTTCCAAAGATGATTTTGTTACCTGCAAAGACGCAATAGAGAGTTCAATGAATGGAAGAAACAAAAGTGTCTAATGAAGAATCATTATTGGCTTCGCTGGCAACTCGGTGAAACATTCTTAGCCGTTTACTCATCGTCGCCTCATTAGAGCGTTGCTCGCCGGCGTGTTTTGTTCAACTCTGCTCTGCTGCCTCAGGCTTTGTGATGCTGCTTTTCTTCAGCCTTTATCTTCGGAGGAGAAAACAGGGATGTGTTGTCCTTACAGGGCTCCAGCTGATGACGTCGGACGAGTCAAGTTTAGTGATTTTTGCTCTTTCTTTTAATCCTCCTGACACGTATGTATCTAACATTTTGCATGATAAAGATAAAGACTCAGATCCTATTATTTTCTCCTCCGTGGGCTCCCCGTGGACAACTGGGGTTTACGTTGCATAATTGGATTTGTGCTCGCAGAGCCATCCCTGTGCTAGTTAGAGGCATTGTCATGCTGGCTGCAGAACACATCGTCCTCTGTTGTGCGAAGTGCTGGTAGTGAGTGTGCATGCAGGGTCAGTATATTGACCTTCAGCAGCCATTCCTGCAGCCTGAGGGGGGGCTGATAATGAGTGACGGGGTTGAACAAACAGGCCTGATAGCACAGACTTTGACGGAAGAGGCTGTTGTTTCGCCGCCGATGGGAGAGTTGGTGGGTGGATAAATGTCCTCTTCTCAGAATACCCATCTTCGTATGGAGATTTCAAAACGGTGATGGCTACATTGCAAACCACATTTGAAAGTCAAATTTCATTTTCTACTCGCCCTCATGTCAAACTAAGGGTTTGTGTTATTTCCAGAGTTATCTGTTCCGGTTGTAAACGGAGCCCCATTATCTTCAACCAAAAAAAAACCTCTTAAAAACATCCAAATATCACCGTAATTGTTGTCAGTAACGTCCATCTTGTATTGAAGCCATGGCATGAGAAATTGTTCTAATTTAACGAGTCTTTATTTCGGTCTTCGAGCTAAAAGGCAAACAGTTACAGGAAAGGCTGCGGGTAAATCTCGTGTGGTCTCCAAAAACTGTGTCTGAAATCGCATACTTGCGAACTTAAACTTAGTGTTTTAGTGCATAAGTGTGTCTCAATTCTTAATATGCGAAATGTAGTGCCCAATGCACACTAAATTGGGGTACTTAAACTGCCGATAAACTGAGTAAGGAATCGTTGGGCACTTTCTACCCTAAACAACCGCCCTTTTAGTGACGTTGACTTTGTAAACGAAAGTTACGTCATATACTGTATATATATATATATATATATATATATATATATATATATATATATATATACATATGCATATATATATTTATATATATATATATATATATATATATACATATGCATATATATATTTATACATATGCATATACTTACAGGTGCATTTTCAGCCAGGACACGTCCTCGATGCTGATACCGGCGTAAATATCTTGCGAATATTTATTTTCTCACTACTTCTTGATCCAAACTTGCTGCCAGCAGGTGGTGATAGTGCTACTCCAGCTGGTTGAACACATCGTTAAAAAGTAGTTGAAGAAGAAGCTGTCGCGTCATTTCCTGTTAGTGTGTAGCAGCAGAGTTTGATTTGAAACATACAGTGTTTTGATTTGAGACATCTATCGAGAATTTTTCGTACTAGTTATTACGTACACTATCCTGATGCATACTAACTTCTAGTATACTAAGAGAAGTATGTGATTTGAGACACGGCATAATACTTGTCTGTGTAGAATGTAGCATTTTAGCTTCTACTACAAACAAGACTAAAATATAGAATTATTTTAGAACAATTTCTCATGTCGAAACTTCAATACAAGATGTACGTTACACCCGAGCAGTACGGAGGTATTTGGGTGTTTTTAAGTGTGTAATTTTTGATAAAAAAGTGAGCACCGTACACCACGGTCACATGGACTTTTTGCCTGTCACTCCAAAAACACAAGCATTACGCTGAAAAGAATCCCAACCATTGGTTGACATGACAGTGAGTAGAAACCGAGTGAAGTCTTGGGTGAACGATCACTTCAAGTAAAAGGTTTATCTTGATGTAGTGAATATACGTGAGAAAGTTGTATGGTTGAGTTGGAAAAGTATTTGCTTCGTAAGAGCTGATGTAATGTGTACTGACTCGAGGGAGATCACACTTGGAGCCTGTGTGTCATGTTGTCAGAACAGCTCATGCACTCGGTGTGTGTAGCAGTTACAAGTATACACACTCGGAGGGCAAAGAAACTCTAGTCATCGTCAAGAAAATACTGTTATTACAATTTATGAAATGAAGGAATTGGAAAATTTAGGCATATTTTTGTCCAGCAAGCTTCACATATATTCCCCCGAATATTGATTTTTAAACTCCCAGTTGAGATCGTTTATTTTTAGATCTACTCAAGATGACATGATCCAGAGACACCTCGATTGAAAGTTCCTACAAGACAGATCTCTTCGCCTGTAAATATAGATTGACTAAGGAGCTTAATCTGCCGACATCCTGTGAGTCTCAGTCTGAGTGACCACTTCTGGATCACGACCTTTGTGGCCAAAGTCGGCTTATCTTAAATGACGGCTTACTCCCCCCCCCTGCCGTCGGGGGTGCAAACACACTCACTTACAACCGGCATTTTGAGAGTTATGTATGACAATGATTCCACAGTTACAGTTGATGCCCTTTCCTTACGTTTCCGGCTCCCAACCCTCTCCCAAATGATGCATAGATCTGCGGAGTATTACTTATCTTTGGATACGAATAACGAATAACGGCCATATGGTTCTCAAAGCACACAGTTCTCAGTTTGGTAATAAACTAATATTATAACTACCGTATTTTCCGGACTATAAGTTGCAGTTTTTTTCATAGTTTGTCCGGGGGTGCAGCTTATACTCTGGAGCGACTTATGTGTGAAATTATGAACACATTATTACCGGTATATCATTTCACATGTTATTTTCACACTAAACCACAAGAGGGCGCTCTAGGCCTGTGTTGATAATTTCGACGTAGAAGAGGAAGCATCTTCTACCTCCGGAGTTAGTTAGTTGTTTAAAAGTGACACGAGGATGAAGAGTTATTTGGAGTTACACGGATGGTTTGGTAAACTTCTTAGTTATTGATGCTATAGTTCTCTGAATAACTCTTCATATGTTATGTTAACATACCAGGTTCTCAGTTCATGTAACGTAACATACAATTATTCAGCCTGTTGTTGCCTCTATTCTATTTTTATTTTAAATTGTCTTTCAAGATCACATGTCTGTTCTTGGTGTTGGATTTTATCAAATAAATTTCCCCCAGAAATGCAACTTATACTCCAGTGAGACTTATATATGTTTTTTCCTTCTTTATTATGCATTTTATAGCTGGAGCGACTTGTACTCTGGAGCGACTTATAGTCCGGAAATTTCGGTATATATATATATATATATATATATATATATATATATATATATACAGTATATATAGAAAAAAATCATTATTGGGTTTATTAAAAAAAATGTTTTAATTGATTTCCAAAACGTTACAGTTAGCTAACCATTAAAAAGACACAAATTTAAATGTTGTTATTCTTTCAAAGAGCTAAAAACTAGTATACCGTATTTAATATATTTCCCCCCCTAAATGTTATTGCCGAAGGCAGGGGTGGGCAATTATAATTCTTCAAGGCGCCATATTCAATTCTGTGCATGTTGTTAGGGGCCGTCAAGCAAAAAAAACGTTTCTCATTAGACCATGACATTTATTAAGATAAATAAGCTGCAATTTTATTCTTGTATAAATGAGTTTCTTTCAAAACAATTCTTCAATTAACTTAAAAAAATGTTTTGAGGGGACACCTGTGTATTTCTCTGTGTTATCTTGATCTTTTTAGTATATATATATAAATATATATATATATTTATTTTTGTATTATTGTCACCCTGGTCTAGAAAAGCGCTCTACAAATATAAATTACTTACTTACTTTTTTAAAATCTTGGGGTCAAAGTGACCCAAAAAACAAACGTGTTTGAGGTATCCCTTGTGCTGTCTCTGGGTCAGGGGTTAAACAATACATTGGCTCAATTGGACGGCAGGTACTTTCTTTACTTTGTGGCCCTGTAGCCACAGAGAGTGACAAAACATTCTCGAATCCAAATGGGAATCCAGAAGCGTCACCAGCGTCCTCGCCGTTGACTGGTATGATGGCAGACATCACTCCCTGTATTTATGTACAGGCTTGTCTTTACTCATCGTGCCAAAATTACACTCGGAGGATAAACCACGATGATGCAAAGAGAAGAGTTCAAAGGATATTACCGTCAACACGCTCAACAACAAGTCCCGTCCGTGGTCAAGGTTTAGAATTTCTAGTTTTGCATTTTAGAGTCATTCAGGAAGGAAGGAAAATTATAGTAGGCGTCACTTCTTTAAATGAACTAGAGATTCTCAGTTTTCGTCAAATTGAATTAAAAATGGTTAATTAAAGAGAAGCTAACGTGTTGATTTAAGTGTGTCTAAAGTAGATGTTGGACTCTATTGTATCATCAGTGCGTGTCTGTTGGTACAAAACTATTTTTGTTACATTAGAAAACAAGCTTCTGTCGCCACTGTTTGCTTTATTTTTCGTACACATTTATAGTTTGTTTTTTTGAACCCCAAATGGCCGGAAAAGATTAAAAGGCTTTCAAAAGACATTTATTTGTACAACACCATGATACAAACAATAGATTTGTATTGTACTCGATCCTCACGGCAAGGCAGGGGTCAGGTTTCCTGGGAGGTGTGAAGGCTCCAGTGAGTTTTCTCACACAAATCGTCCCGCCACAACATTACACCATCGCCACAGCTGCTGTGTCGCCGCCGATCTGTCCCGGCGAAACACGATCCTGTTTATAAACTGACCGTCATTTGGACGCTGACAGCTCGTGACGCCAGGACTATGATTTACCCCCGAATGTGTGCGAGTGTGTGCAGGGGTCCTTCTGCGAGATAGATTTACGAGCCGGCCCCCTCATCAGGATGAGGTGGTCAGGGTCTGGATGAGGTCCAGGGACCAATATTGCTTCCTCATCATCCGCCCTCACATGATGGCAGCCAAGTATGTCGGAGTGTGTCACAGACTTAATGTTTGCTTTCCATAAAGGTAAAAAAAAGTATTCCCGACATACAAACAAAAAAATTAAGAATATATTGTCACCATTTTTACGTATATATTAAATATTATTACCTAGTTTTATTTTCCATCTTTATTCTGGGAAGCGGCTGCAGAGAATCCTGACACCTGTCAGCCTGTAGCCGCATTATTTATTAATTTATTACTAATTATGTTTAGGTTATCGTTGGGGTGTAAGAAAGTATTGATATAACGGTATATCACGATATTTTTATTCCCGAATCTGTATCGATTTTTTTTAATAACTATATTTGTGCTGATGTCACGCCAGTGAAGCAGCTGTTGCTAACAACAGAGCTAACAACAGAGCTAACAACAGAGCTAACAACAGCGCTTACAACAGAGCTAACAACAGAGCTAACAACAGAGCTAACAACAGCGCTTACAACAGAGCTAACAACAGAGCTAACAACAGAGCTAACAACAGCGCTAACAACAGAGCTAACAACAGAGCTAACAACAGAGCTAACAACAGCGCTAACAACAGAGCTAACAACAGCGCTTACAACAGCGCTTACAACAGAGCTAACAACAGAGCTAACAACAGCGCTAACAACAGAGCTAACAACAGCGCTTACAACAGCGCTTACAACAGAGCTAACAACAGAGCTAACAGCAGAGCTAACAACATGGCTAAAAACAGCGCTAACAACAGAGCTAACAACAGAGCTAACAACAGAGCTAACAACAGCGCTAACAACAGAGCTAACAACAGAGCTAACAACAGAGCTAACAACAGCGCTAACAACAGAGCTAACAACAGCGCTTACAACAGCGCTTACAACAGAGCTAACAACAGAGCTAACAACAGCGCTAACAACAGAGCTAACAACAGCGCTTACAACAGCGCTTACAACAGAGCTAACAACAGAGCTAACAGCAGAGCTAACAACATGGCTAAAAACAGCGCTAACAACAGAGCTAACAACAGAGCTAACAACAGCGCTTACAACAGAGTTAACAACAGAGCTAACACCAGAGCTAACACCAGAGCTAACACCGGAGCTAACAACAGCGCTAACAACAGCGCAATACATTTTACAAGATTAGTTTAGTCATAAAACCGTTAAACTCTTTACTAACTAATGTTTATCACGGGTAAATCACTGATCTAACTATTTAAAAAAAAAACAAAAAAAAACTTTGAATTAAAGTAAAATGTTATTTTAAAGGTTAAATATATATATATTAAACTTCAGTTTTTAAAGCTTAAGTGTTTTGACTCATTTTGGCTTTAAAACAAATATAACACTGACAAAATATGTTTTTAACTATGATTAATTTAAATATGTGTTAAAGGCCTCCCCATAAAGAAGAAAAAACGATACAGTGCTGTTGATTATAGATACAGTAACATGGAAAAAAATATGTTTATCGGCACATCGATTTATTTATTTATTTTAAACTAATTATTACATCCCTACACAGGACAGTTTTAAAGGGATGGAAAAAAAACAACACAAAAGCTCTTGAGATCGATGGACGTTGAGGTAACTGGGATTGTGTCTTTTATCTGATGTGTGAAGTGTGTATCTGAGTCTGTAGACGTATGTTTGCCTCTTATTGGCTGTTTGTGGCTTCATGAAATGGCTGCATTTCAGGCTTTTCCTTGATTTTCTGTTGTGTTATCAGTTTTATCTTGACCTTTAAAGTATATACTTTATTGAATATTGTTTTGATTGTTTAAGCGCTTTGTGACCCTGGTCTTGAAAAGTGCTATATAAATACAAATTACTTACTTACTTACCTATTGGCAGCATCAGATGGAATGAAACGCTAAATAGACATTATTATTATTATTATTATTATTATTATTATTATTGTTAATACATGAACTTGGAGGCCAAAGGCAAAATAAATGGTTTGCCAGCAGAATTTCTAGTTTATGAGAATGAAGGAAAAAGAGGATTTAAAACATTAGATTAACTGAGTTGTTAGATTAGGTAGAACTTTATTGATCCCTCAGGAGGTCTCATTCGGGAAATTGTTTTTTCCCAATTAGCCACAGCAATACAGCAATTATTCATAAAAAATAAATTAAAATAAAATAAGAACAAATAAGAACATTTCTTCTTTAGTATGTTTATTATTATTATTATTATTATTATTTATGTTGTGTTGTTGACCTCAGTTACATGATTTTTATTTAAGCTTGTACTCGTCAGATCAGAAGATTTAAAGTCATGCTTGAGAAACGGTTCATTTAAAATACTAGCTGTTAATGTATAAACTTTGTTTAGTTTTTCTTTATAAAATAGTCCAGCTGATTATCATTATTACCATTAAAGGTGGTGCAGGACATTTTCTGGGTACTTTTTTTATTTACGCTATTTATTAAGTAATGAACTAAGAACTATTTGATAAATAAAGTCGCTCCTGCTGCCACAGGAAACATCATGATCAGTTGTTTCCGTCACAGATTCCTGGTCCATGACACACACTCACACGCTCACATGGCACTGCAACAGTTTATGTTGCGCGTCAGCGTCACGCATGTCCCGTCGACATCAATCATGCGCTCGTCTGTGCGGTTCCCAGAAAAGGCCCTTCATATATAGATATCACATGTGCGCTCCGGCAACGTAAACAAGACATACTCGCTGTGATCTTCGTGCGCTAGCTTTAGCATTTATGGTATTTATGTCACAACATGGTTGTTTGAAGCCTGCATTGTCTTTGTGGAATTTTAAATGAAGTCTGTTTTTTTAATTTGATTTAACGTTTAAGCATTGATTATAGATACTCTTTCATTCCCTACAGGTAGTACTTTAATTCTGAATAGTTTGGACCCTCGAGTTACACTATTGACGCCTTTAAGAAACATCTTAAGACGTTTTTATTTGTTCAGGCTTTTCCTTGATTTTTCTGGAACTCCTGTTGTGTTATCAGTTTTATCTTGATCTTTAAAGTATATACTTTATTGAATATTGTTTTGATTGTTTAAGTGCTTTGTGACCCTGGTCTGGAAAAGCGCTATATAAATATAAATGACTTACTTACTTACCTATTGGCAGCATCAGATGGAATGAAACGCTAAATAGACATTATTATTATTATTATTATTATTATTATTATTGTTAATACATGAACTTGGAGGCCAAAGGCAAAATAAATGGTTTGCCAGCAGAATTTCTAGTTTATGAGAATGAAGGAAAAAGAGGATTTAAAACATTAGATTAACTGAGTTGTTAGATTAGGTAGAACTTTATTGATCCCTCAGGAGGTCTCCTTTGGGAAATTGTGACCCTGGTCTGGAAAAGCGCTATACAAATAAAAATTACTTACTTACTTACTTACTAGACTTCAATAAAAAAAACATGAATTTAAGCAAGAATAACCGTGACCTTTACATTTTTTTAATTAAATAACTACATTTTTTTATCAATTAATTTTTGTATTGACTCTTTCTATATCCACTGAGTGAGAAGATTATCGAGCTGTGATTTGTAAATTGGATTTTATCCCTGCTTTTTTCTTTAATTACTAAAATGTAAATGACATTTTTTTCAATATCTGCTTCTGTTTTTTCCAGGAAAGTGTGTCTCCTGGCTGTCGACTAAAAAGTGCTCTTCAGTATGAATACAGGTAAAGTTCTCCAAACTCCAACTATGTGTACGAGTTCCAAACAAGTTTTCTATTTAAAAAAAAAGCTGCCACATAAGCTGCCGCTTCTTCTGACACAAGCCTGAGTCTGTAACTCTAGTCCCGACACTGTTTCATCATGTTGGCTCCGGTCCATCTTCAGCTGCTGTTATTGTAGCTGAAAGTTGATATTGAGTCTCTTCTCGCAGTGTTTGACCACAACACGCTTTTCTGTTTTCTTTCTCGTCTAGTAAGATTTTTAGGACGACAATTTTATCGATGAATAATCAATTAAAAAGACCCGCAACAAGATTGTCTTTGAAAAAGTTTTAAAAAATAGGGGTTTTTAATGAAGGTACATTTTTATTTTTATGTTCTTTAATAACTTTCTTATTTTCATTTATTTAAACATTTCTCTATCCTGAAAATGACAATAATAAAAAGATTGGGGTTTTTTTGTTAATTTAATTACAAAATCAAATCAGAATAAACTTTATTGTCAGTGATGCAGGAACAAAAACTGCTTGGTGTAGAGAAAAAAACAACAATACAATCACCGCAACAAATGGATAAAATATCCCACTTTTAAAGTGGTAACATAAGAGATACTACACATTAAAGCCTTTACTTGTCAACATTCTAAATTGTACCTAAAAATGTATGACAAGTTGGTTTTATATCCTTTTTAAAAGCCTTTTTTTATGTTTTTAGATGAAGCTACATCTGACTTAAAAGTGTAACTTTTATTCCAAACATACTCATATTTCTGTTCTCAAAAATATAACAAAATTGAAGTTTTAAATTGATGCATTTAAAAAGAAAGTCAGAGTTATATGATTATAATATATTTAAAACATCTAAAAATGAAGAAGAAATAAAGATTTCGTCAATGTTGTTTAATGTAGAATAATAACAATTGCAGAAAAAAAAAAGCATACAATTTATTTAAAATAAAGAAAATATAATGTTGCTGCTGCGTATTTAGTAAATTGTTAAAGAATAGTGAATAAAAAGATGTGAGCTCACAAACCTACCTTTCACTTTAATCAAATGCTTTTCTATGCATGTATCTGCTTTGGCTTGTGTTATTCTCAACTGAAAATTAATTTGTCCTTTATTTGCTTGTGTTTGTGTGTTTTTCTTTTTGTCGCTACTTGTTTTTGTTGCATGCGCATGTGTGGCTTCACGGTCGCCTGCCCGGCTCGGTCTTCTCAGATAGCGGAGGATATGAACGCAAAAGTGTGGCCTTGTCGCTCATACTCTCTCCCATGAAGAGGGTCCAGAGCTCACCAAACCTAGCCACAGGTACTAACACCCACCACACTCGTGGAAGTTAACATTGGGCTCGAGGGAAGATGCCTGTTGTGTTTGTCGTCTTCTGAGAATATATCTTGCCGTTTCTTCTTATTCAAACTCCAGTGTTTCTTCTTGATGAAGCTTCATGAAGCAGTGTCATTATCGTCAGAGTCCACTTGATGGTAGTGATGTGTTGATGAAGCTTCATGAAGCAGTGTCATTATTTTCAGAGTCCACTAGATGGTAGTGATGTGTTGATGAAGCTTCATGAAACAGTGTCATTATCTTCAGAGTCCACTAGATGGTAGTGATGTGTTGATGAAGCTTCATGAAACAGTGTCATTATCTTCAGAGTCCACTAGATGGTAGTGATGTGTTGATGAAGCTTCATGAAACAGTGTCATTATCTTCAGAGTCCACTAGATGGTAGTGGTGTGTTGATGAAGCTTCATGAAACAGCGTCATTATTTTCAGAGTCCACTAGATGGTAGTGATGTGTTGATGAAGCTTCATGAAACAGTGTCATTATCTTCAGAGTCCACTAGATGGTAGTGGTGTGTTGATGAAGCTTCATGAAACAGTCATTATCTTCAGAGTCCACTAGATGGTAGTGATGTGTTGATGAAGCTTCATGAAACAGTGTCATTATCTCCAGAGTCCACTAGATGGTGGTCTCTGCACTATTTTCCTTTCTTTTGAACAACTGTTCTAATGAAACATAATTTTTAAACTGATGGCGCCACCTACTGACCTCTAAACAACATGACACTGTCTCATGAAGCTTCATCACTAGTGTACGGTATTGAGTGTTAAGAGTGTCCAACTCAAGGTCGTCTGCAAATCAGTCACCACCCGCCGGATGGTTAAATCAGATTAAATCAGAAGGATTTTCATCTTTATATGATGACTTATACATTTGCCAGGGTTTAGTTAGCCCTCGCTTCATCTCAGGGTCACGGTGACCCGAAAGCCCTTCGTGTTGCCTTTGGGGCAATGTGAACGACGAGATTTTACAAGATAAGGAGCAGAGATTATAGATGTCAACAATTATACAGAGAATTTTACAAAGAGTAGAACTGGTGTGGAAGGAAAAGGAACACACAGAAATTAAGATAGAGAATCCAAGATTTTAGACTCACAGTATTTGCCGTTTTCTTTTATCAGAAATCGTGTATTGAAGGTGCATTGGAAATTCTATCGTTTAAATTATGACATTTTCCCTTCCTGTTTTCTTTTTTTCTTCAGGGAGTGAAGCTCACTCATCAGACTTTGGTAAGACTCCACTTTGACAGACAAATCAATGCCATATTGTTATATACAATGAAACTCAGGGTGTAAGACCTGGACTTCATCTCTAGACTCCTGGCGGTCACACAGCGTGACGGATGGACTTAAGAACGGCGACGCCAGCAGCTCGTCTCTCGCTGCCAAAGGTTTTCGCAGCGTTAGACCCAACCTGCAGGACAAGAAGTCTCCCACACAGGTGAGTCCACTGTAATCTCAGGGTCAAGGTGACCCGGAGGCCTGAAAAAATTGTGTTTTTGGTATCCCTTGTGTTATCTCTGGGTCAGTGTGACCCGGAGGCATGAAAAAAATTGTATTTTTGGTATCTCTTGTGTTATCTCTGGGTCAATGTGACCCGGAGGCCTGAAAACAAATGTGTTTTTGGTATCCCTTGTGTTGTCTCTGGGTCAATGTGACCCGGAGGCCTGAAAACAAAAGTGTTATTGGTATCCCTTGTGTTATTTCTGGGTCAAGGTGACCCGGAGGCCTGAAAATAATTGTGTTTTTGGTATCTCTTGTGTTATCTCTGGGTCAAGGTGACCCGGAGTCCTGAAAACAAATGTGTTTTTGGTATACCTTGTGTAAACTGAAAACTAATTTTGTGACGTCCAAGGCTTCCATAAATACATAGGCAGTGGAGGAGGTCGTTCACCCAGAGACAACACAAGGGTTATGAGTGTGTTATGAATTATGGAAATTGAAAGTGAGGTATAATGTTTATAAAACCTTTGCACTAATGTATTTTGTTGCATTTTTGGTTGTTCAATTTCTGCCCTAAAAGGATTTCAACGATGCACCTTTTCCACCGACCAGGAGATCCAGTCTCCATTTCTCACCCTGTAGAACCGAAGCACCAGATTCCTTCTCACCCTTGCCTCCTTATGCTAGTCTTGAGAATCCTGTTTTGAAAGAGTCCTGCACCGTCAGGAGCACACACTCGCTCTTAGATTCCAGCACCGAACACAAGTCCACGGTCGCAGCAAACATGGCCGATCCGCAGGAACGTAAAGTTTCCTCTTTCAAATTGACCCCTGTCACCATCCCTGACCCCCCCGAGCACCTCAACTCGCACACAGTCCCCCAACATGAGAGCATCGGGTCCCCCCTCACCAGCCACAGCATCCTTCAGTCATCTTCTCAGACAGCGTCCTTCAGTTTGGGCTTCGAACGACAGGACGGCTCTGAGCGAAAAGAAGCTCCGCCACAGAGGAAAGCGGTGGACTTTCAGGTCCAGAGTCCATCCTGGAGCTTCTCTCCACCTGTACCGGAGAGGCCTCCTCCCGCGGTTCCACCCAGACCGTCTCCGGCCAAACTGTTGGTACAGAACAACATCATCACTTCACAGCACATGTGACTAAAAGTGTGACTAAAAACCCACGTTTTTGTCTGGGTCACCTCAAGATTTTAAATTTCTAAAACGTATTAAAAACAATGTATGAAATGTATTCTGAGTAACAGGAAGCGCTGGCACTCTGGAGACCAAAACTTTTACTAACGGATGCTCTTTAATCCACAGCCTCACTTGCTTTTCCAGGACGTTGTGATGCAGTCGTGACCCCACTAAGCATTCTCCTTCTCTTCTTCCCTCCCACTGAATTGCCTCCCCCCCCCCCCACCATCAGGGCCTCCTCACCCCACAGCATCACCCCTACCGCTGCCACAGCTCCGAGTCCCTCGACTACCTTTTAGGGGTGTTGCCCAAGACGCTGTCGCCGACCCCGTACGCGTCGTACACGCCGGGGTCGGCGAGCGTCCTCCACAGCAGCAGCTTCCTGTCGCCCGCCGCCTCCCCCGTGACCGTTTCCGCTCTCAGCCACTACTCCACGTCCACAGCAGGTCTCCTGGACGAGCTGCAGATCTGCGGCCTGGACTCGCCCGGCCGCTCACCCACGCCGTCACCCACGCTCAGCCATGTCTCTGCCTACGCATCCACCGCTGGCGCTGAAGACTTGCTAACAGCCTCCACCGCTGCGCCCGCCACTGTCACTAACGTAATTATCCAAACCAGTCACCGCTGTAACTACCGACGTCCACTGATTTAAGGGCGACCAGCGCTTATATCACAAGTTTCTTCAACTAATTTTCCCAACCTTCCACTAATCAATCTGAGGCTGCAATTAAAGGTTAGACCTAGGGGTGTGTATTGGCAAGAATCTGGCCGTATGTATCACGACTAAAAGGGCAAAGATACGATATATTGCAACATATAGTGATAGTGTAGTAACAAGTATATATGTGTAGTATTGTCCAGTACTTGACTCTGGTGTTGTGATAGTGTAGTAACAAGTATATATGTGTAGTATTGTCCAGTACTTGACTCTAGTGTTGTGATAGTGTAGTAACAAGTATATATGTGTATTATTGTCTAGTACTTGACTCTGGTGTTGTGATAGTGTAGTAACAAGTATATATGTGTAGTATTGTCCAGTACTTGACTCTGGTGTTGTGATAGTGTAGTCACAAGTATATATGTGTAGTATTGTCCAGTACTTGACTCAGGTGTTGTGATAGTGTAGTAACAAGTATATATGTGTAGTATTGTCCAGTACTTCACTCTGGTTTTGTGATAGTGAAGTAACAAGTATATATGTGTAGTATTGTCGAGTACTTGACTCTGGTGTTGCGATAGTGTAGTAACAAGTATATATGTGTAGTATTGTCCAGTACTTGACTCTGGTGTTGTGATAGTGTAGTAACAAGTATATATGTGTAGTATTGTCCAGTACTTGACTCTGGTGTTATGATAGTGTAGTAACAAGTATATATGTGTAGTATTGTCCAGTACTTGACTCTGGTGTTGTGATAGTGTAGTAACAAGTATATATGTGTAGTATTGTCCAGTACTTGACTCTGGTGTTGTGATAGTGTAGTAACAAGTATATATGTGTAGTATTGTCCAGTACTTGACTCTGGTGTTGTAGTATTTACAGACCACATGACTCTTGACGAAGTCGTAACTGCTTTGATTTGTTTTGAAACCAAAAAATTGTCCAAACATCAGCTTTAAAAGCTGCTGGAGTTTACTGTATCCTCTCGTCCTCAGTCATCATCGGGATATATCTCAAAAAAACAATGCAATATAATTTTTCATGATACTGTATTAATAAGAAAACACAGTATAATGAAAGATAATATCGTGATATTTAAGTGTATTGATATTTTCTTACACCCCTAGTTAACCTTGTATTATGACGCCTGTTGCTTTGTTTTAGTCTCTATGTAAAGCGTATATATTGAACATTCATGACTGACACCCCAACATTCACTCTCTAATGTGGACCATAAATATAAATCCAAGGCAAGAAACACCTTCAAGCGTCTTAAATTGTGGATGTTATCCTTATTTTTGGAATTATTTTTAACCTTTTTCTAGTCATTAACTGAAACCAGTTACTTCATTAATGATTAAAAAAAAAAGGTATGAGAAACTCATTTAAAATCATGATTGCTTTTATATTACATAATTATTTGTGAATAATTGTGTAATATCGATAAAGATTTTTAGATTTTTGAGGACATCATTATGGTAATGATTAGGTCAGTGTCTGGACAAAATGCTTTTTTCAGTAATTAAGCTTAGAAAAGTTGACATCAAATTCAAATTTCTCACTAGTTTTTTAAGCAGATCTTTCATTTTTACTCCACTTACTGTCTACCTTCTACTTCCTGTGATGAAAATGAAGAGTTCTGGAGATACAAGTGTGTCTCATCTGCTGCCTGGATCAAGTCACCGCCCGAAACTAACTGTGTCTCATAGACTAGAAGCGTCTCTCACTCTCCTGTGTCCGTCATGATTCAGCGAGTCTCCTTCGTGAGTCACCTTCGTGTTTTCCTCTGAACTTCCCGTCTGGATATAACATCGACATGACGACTAATATAGAATTCATCCGACTAACACGTTTATTCTCTCACTCTTTTTTAGCCTGCACACGTCCTGTCTGCCGCCACAAAGTTGCATCGTCGCTCTGTTTCTCAGTGACTGACCGTCCTTTCTTTTGTGGAACACCACAGGGTCAGGTCATCTCTCATGCTATGAATGGCAGCAACGGACCCCCGCAGAGACCCCTCTCCCCTCCGTCCTACCCTCCTCCGCCCATCTCTCTCCACGCTCGTCTCCCGAGACAAAGCAGGAGCTCAGGTGAGTCACAAAAACCCATTTCTTTGTCTACGTTCCAAACGTGACCATGTTTTGAACTTATTACTTTATAAAGTTCGTCTGGAATCTGGGCGAACGAGAGGTTACGAGAGCGGAGTCCATCATGACCTGATAATGGCTTCGCTCCTCCTCCAGCCAGCTGTAATCACGCACCACTTTGTTTATACAACGAGTCCCTCAGAGGTGGGGACTTCTGCTATAAATGATGCACGGTGAAAAACCTTGGTGCTTGACCAATCACAGCAGAGTGGGTGTGGCTATGGTGAACAAGATTTAATCTCCAGAAATAGTGTTTTCAGTGGGCGGGTCTTAAGAGAATTATCTGATGAAATTCAATGAAAAGCTAGTTTTGCACAAACAGACACTGATGATACAATAGAGTCCAAGAAACACTTAATTCAACACATTGACCTTTAAGCTTTGTTTTAATCCAAAAATGACCTCTGTCTTAATTTGACTTTTCTATGACCTTGTATGCATGACAATCACAGTTTATGTTTAAATTTTATTTTAAAATAATCTATTTTCAAGCCTTTGACTTCTTTTGGACCTTTTTTTTCTTGACTAACTCGATGTTTTTTAAACCTTTGTATTATATCAGGGTCAAGGTGACCCGGTGGCCTGAAATCAAATGTGTTCTTTGTCTCCCTTGTGTTACCTCTGGGTCAAGGTCAACGACCTCCCTGGCTTCCATGAATACATACGCAGTGGTGGAGGTCGTTCACCAGCTCGACCCAGAGACGACACAAGGGATACCACAAACGCCTTGTTTTATCTTGATCTTTAAAGTATATACTGTATTGAATATTGTTTTGATTGTTTAAGCGCTTTGTGACCCTGGTCTGGAAAAGCACTATATAAATAAAAATTACTTACTTACTTACTTATGTGTTATCTTAGGGTCAAAGTGACCCAAAGGCCCGAACAAAACAGAAGGATTTTGAATTATATTGGCAGCTAAGAATGTGAGGGCACTCATGATTTCGTTTTTACTAACTCATGGTGCATCTTTAAGAGCTTGGCCTTTTTTCTAATGGAGTAGTAAAGAGGATTTATGTCGGCACTGGACATATGAACTGAAACGATTCGGCGCCATCTTACTTCCCGAAACCACTTTTGTCCAATTTTAGAGGGCAGTGAGTCGTTGGCCAGAGAGTCGCTGGTGTCGGGCAGCACAGGGGTCAGCAGCACAGGGGTCAGCAGCACAGGGGTCAGCAGCACAGGGGTCAGCAGCACGGTGCCCATCGCACGCTACTCCGAGGAAGAGAAGAAAGTGTCGGTCATCAAAGCGCCACATTACGAGGGCATCGGACCCGTGGACGACGCCGGGATTCCCATCGCCATCCGCACGGTAAACGTTTTCTCTATTTCTCTGGTTTGGTTTTTCACCTTGAGTTGGAGAATTATTTTCTGAAGGCGATGGTGAGAGAACGGCCGTTTCGAACAAAACATTTTTGTGAGGTCGCTGCTTTGTTGCTATGGAGCGTGACGTCGTAATTGAGCCTTGTGTGTTTGGCTGGGCGAGGATACATACTAGAGTCAGGAACACGAGAGAGTGTTTAGTGCAGACCGTTGAAATGTTGTAACTTCAAAAAGTTTTTATGGAAAAGTCATGTTTTATTAAGTCGTTTTTTGAAAAATGTAATTTAAGATTTTGTGCATTAAAGAAATGATTTATTTTATTTATTAAATGTATTTAGTGATGGTTCTGATGAAGCTTCATGAAGTGTGTGACTTGTGTGCAAGTTGGTGGGATATTTGGGGTTTTTATTTAAATACAATCTTTGCAGATATTAAAGATTTGTCATGAATGAACATTATACACATTATAAACCATGACTGTAGGACAGAAGACAGAAGTTTGCAAAGAAAAGACTATGATTGAGCATTTTTACTCCTGAGTAAGCAAAGTATATAAAAGAAAAACAGAAATTAAGAAAAAACATCTCTAATGAAACAGTGTCATGTTGTTCAGAGGTCAGTAGGTGGCGCCATCAGTTTAAAAATGATGTTTCATTAGAAGAGTTGAACAAAACAAAGTAAAAAAGTGCAGACGCCATCTAGTGGACACTGAAAATAATAACACTGCTTCGTGAAGCTTCATTAAGATTTTCTGTGTAATTGTTAATTTTATTATAAGAGTCAATATTATTATCCATTTTAAAAATCAAGGACACACAAAAAAAATAGCATACAAGTTATAAGTTAGTGATGGTCTGATGAAGCTTCATGAAGTGTCATTGTTGTCAGAGTCCACTAGATGGCGGTCTCTGCACTATTTTCCTTTGTTTTGAACAGCTGTTCTAATGAAACATCATTTTTAAACTGATGGCGCCACCTACTGACCTCTGAACAACATGACACTGCTTCATGAAGCTTCATCAACCCATCACTAAATACATTTAATGTGTTACATTTATTTAATAAGTGACTATTTTTTATTGCTTTTAAATAATCATACATTTTTTAAGCAAATACATCTGTTTCTACACATCAAGTTAAGTTATATTTTAATGACATTCATTCAAATAATAGGGAAAGGATGATGTTATTCTGCGTTAATCTTTGTATCCTTTTCTTTGCATTGTTTTCATTGATCCATGTTCTTTATATTTGCACTTTGTTCTTTAACTGCACTTTTTTTTGTTCTTGTTTACTGGAAACCCAATTTCCAGATTAATAAAGTCAGTCTAATCTAATCTAATACATTTTTTAAAGTCAATATTTTTTATTTTAGCCTTTTAAATTCAGTATTTAAACATTTAAAAATTATAAATTCAATATAAAATTCTGGTATAACGTACAGACAGAACCAGACGAGTACTGAGCTACTTGGACCTTTGTTGCAGAGAAGATCATGTGACAACATAGAAGAACTGTTGCGTTAATTTAGGTCATTTCCCCAAAAAATGTGTCAACTTTGATTTGATATCCGGGACCTGGAATAATAAAAAAAGATAATATTACGCCTCACGATCAAGCTCTGGTTTCTGAGGCACCGTTTTCGTCTCTTGGAGTCGCTTGCGAGCCTCAGCAGCTCAACATTTACTCAAACCCAATGTGTTGATTTCCACTCAAAACACAGATTTCCATCCTTGAAAAAAAAGTCTTCCCCATAATTTTCAAGATAGATCGATCCATAGATTCAAAGATTAACATGGATTAGAATCATCTTTTCACTCGACTCCTGCCCCCCAAACTCACAATTAAACAACGTAATAGCACGAGGAATGAACGAGTCCCTGAGTCTATTAGTGTTGCACCCGCGATAGGAGCTTTCCTGCACTCATAGGAAATTCTTTCGGTCAAACCACCTGATGCTCTTTTCCTTCTCCCTGAAGGTTTTTCTCCAACCTTCACTCACTGCTACCGTTGGTCTCAAAAGCATGGTCCTGATTCTGCAACATCTTCCACCGACTCTCCCTCTAAACCTTTAAACCCCTCTTTCTTTTTCCTCCGCAGACGGTGGACCGGCCCAAGGATTGGTACAAAACCATGTTCAAACAAATCCACAAAGTCCACAAAGCGGGTGAGTCTCCGCGGGGCGATGACACAGAAGGAAATGTTCCTTTGAGCGAGTGAACACACCGGGTTTGACAGAAACACCGAAGCACTCATTAGTGGAAGCACTTTTATTCGTGAGCTCCACATAATCAACCTTCGCACAAGGACGGTCTGTTCAGGGCCGGTCAAGCTTTTTTCTTCTGGATGAGCACGAGCACAGAAGTGCTGTGTGACGGCGAGCAACGTTCCACTGTGGAATTTGTAGTTGAATTGTTTCAATTGATCCATTTAGATTAGTTGATCACAGATATTTACCGAACCGTAACTGTTTTCCTCTATAATATATATAATATATAATCAATAATTCTGGCCTTAATAGGAGGCTTAGCTTAGCTGACTTCGCCTTATTTTAGTATTAAATAACATAATAACTGTCACATAAATGGGAAAAATGATTAAAAAAAATGTTGATTTAAATAAAAATGTACAAAATTATTATTTTTCAGAATTATCCAAACACAAAACCAACAGAATTAAAACAACATTATGACACAATTTATCACAGTTTCTCGTCAGGATTATTAAAGCAATATATTTTTCTCACCACTTAACTTCCTTAGCCTTATCTTAGCATTAAATAATATTATAACATGATGAAAACATTTTTTTATTTAGATAAAAACGTAAAAAATTGATAATTTTCAGAATTAACCACACAAAACCAACAGAAAAAAAACAATATTATGACACAATTAATCACAGTTTCTCGCCAGGATTATTAAAGCAGTATATTCTTCTGACCACTTAGCTTCCTTAGCCTTATCTTAGCATTAAATAACATAATAACTGTCACATAAATGGGCAAAAATGATTAAAAAAAATGTTGATTTAAATAAAAATGTGTCAAAATCAACTGTGGAATTTGTAGTTGAATAGTTTCAATTGATCCATTTAGATTAGTTGATGACAGATATTTACCAAACCGTAACTGTTTTCCTCTATAATATATATAATTTATAATCAATAATTCTGGCCTTAATAGGACACAATATAAACATTCATCTATTTTTTTCCGTTTTGATTCAATTATTTAATTGATTTTGACACTTTTGATTTGGATAAAAATATAAAACGTTATTAATTTTTAAACTCAACCACAGAAAACCAACAAAAGAAATACAACATTATGACACAGTTGATCACAATTTCAAGGCCAAAGATGATGATTTTTTGACCATTAAAAAATAATAAAGAATATTAATTAACCAGCGTAAAAAAGCTTGCTTAGCTGACTTCGCCTTATCTTAGCATTAAATAACATAATAACTGTCACATAAATGAGAAAAATGATTAAAAAAAATGTTGATTTAAATAAAAATGTACAAAATTATTATTTTTCAGAATTATCCAAACACAAAACCAACAGAAGGAAAACAACATTATGACACAATTTATCACAGTTTCTCGTCAGGATTATTAAAGCAATATATTTTTCTCACCACTTAACTTCCTTAGCCTTATCTTAGCATTAAATAATATTATGACATGATGAAAACATTTTTTTATTTAGATAAAAACGTAAAAAATTGATAATTTTCAGAATTAACCAAACACAAAAGCAACAGAAAAAAACAACATTATGACACAATTAATCACAGTGTCTCGCCAGGATTATTAAAGCATTATATTCTTCTGACCACTTAGCTTCCTTAGCCTTATCTTAGCATTAAATAATATTATAACGTGATGAAAAAAAAAATGTAATTAGATAAAAACGTACAAAATTATTAATTTTCAGAATTATCCAAACACAAAACCAACAAAAAAAACACAACATTATGACACAATTAATCACAGTGTCTCGCCAGGATTACTAAAGCAGTATATTTTTCCGACCACTTAGCTTCCTTAGCCTTATCTTAGCATTAAATAACATAATAACTGTCACATAAATGGGCAAAAATGATTAAAAAAAATGTTGATTTAAATAAAAATTAAAAAAAATATTAATTTTCAGAATTAACCACACAAAACCCATAGAAGAAAAACAACAAATATTACACAATTAATCACAATTTCTCGCCAGGATTATTAAAGCAATATTTTTTTCTGACCACTTATTTTGGCATTAAATAACATTATAACTGTCGCATAAACGGGCAAAAATAATATAATGAAACCTCTTTTCCATTTGTCTATAGATGATGACTATTCAGACACATACAGTGCAACATATACTTTCCTCAACAATGGTAAGATGTGCTTTTAAATGTCTTGACAGTGATTTAAGAGATTTTATTTGGAGTTAATATTGTTCCTGCACAGATGACTTCAGCCAGTCATCGCACGCCACCCACTCCCACCCGCCGCCACGGACTCACACCTATAGGCCGCTGTCCAAAAGCCCCTCGGACAACAGTGGACATGTTGCACCTCGAGAGCCGTCCCCGTCGCTGGTACCTCCTCCTCCCCCACCCATGCCTTCGCTGCTGCAGCTGAGGGCCCGCGACAGCGACCGGGACCGAGACGCACCTGATATGTGAGCTCGTCAACATTCGTGCAGGCGTTTAAAAAAAACATTTTTTTATTGTTTGTTAAATATGTCCCTCAGGAACGAGTGGGGGCCTCCTGACAAGAAGGTGGACACGCGAAAGTATCGAGCCGAGCCCAAGAGTATTTTTGAGTATGAGCCAGGAAAGTCCTCCATTTTGGAATGCGAGAGACCAGTGAGTATCCTCCTCTTTTTTATCTTTCTTTATCAAATATTCAGAAATTCTGTAGCTTAAGTCCAGTCAGAGCAGGTCTATTAGCATTTAAATATTAATTTAAAACCAGCTCCTAAATGTGTATAACCTCTGGCCTTATAACTGTCGTTTCAACCTGAAACTATTTTATTTGTAGATAATAAAAGCATCCTCTGTCTTTCTCCACCCATCAGACATGTGGTTGTGGGTTAGCAGAGAAAGAGCCTTTCACTAGAACCAGATCTCCTTTACTTACAACTTATCATCTCATTTCAGGCGATAAATCTATACATAATAATAGTATAATAGTAAAGTTATAGCATATATTTCTGAGACTATGCTAATTTACCTCAGAAAAATCATTATATAAAGCTTCATAATCTCTTGAAATATGTGCAAGAATGTTTTTTCCGATGACAGATCAGCAGATTTATCCGTTTATTTTGCCTGTAAATCGTTTAAATATCAAAGGTTGTATTTTCGGGGAGCAGATTACACACTTGAATTAAACCTGACTCGACAAATTAACCTTCCACTCATCAGATACCAAACTTACACCAGCAATGCCAGCAGAGAAAGTGAAAGTTTTGCCAGATTGTGTTTCCCTCTCAACCGAGATGCAAAACTTATTCCTGTTGCATTATTTATTCAAAGCCGTGAGCAGTTGCTGAAGGAGACAGAAGTCATTACAGCAGATTAAATAACTTAATACAGGAGCCTGTTTTTTACTGAGGGTGATTAAATGAATCCATCTTTCAATTTGTCCAGGGTTTCACATTCAAGCTCATTCCACATCTGAGAAGACGTTTATTTAGAATCGACTTCAATATAAATCCTGATTTTTTTTATTATTATTATTTATTACTTAAGTCAGGTTTTCAGCATCAAAATAAGTCTTGTTTCCACTAAATTGTTTTTTTAATTTATTTTCCAGTTGCATGATTACATTTTTTATGTGATACAATAAAGTACTTGATCAGTATTTCCATGACAATAAGGAAGTGTAGACGGTACGTTCAAAAGAACTCTCCACATGATTATCGATCTCTGTGTCATATGCAAAAATGCTGTCGTATAAAACTGGGTGTAAACTGTGTGTTTTTTGTCTGTATCATCAACCCCACGACAAGATTTACAATAAAGTTTTGATTGTGAAGTTTATATATATATATTTACATATATAAATATATATAATTTTTATTAAATTATATATATTTATATATATTTTTTATAATATGAATGTAGAAATGGATTTTTTTTTATGAATATAAATTCAATTAAATTATTTTTAATTACATTTTATTATTTTTTAGTGCAATGTTGTAGTAGTAATGGGCTGATGAAGCTTCATGAAACAGTGTCGTGTTGTTTTGAGGTCAGTAGGTGGCGCCATCAGTTTAAAAATGACACAGCTTCATAAAGCTTCATATGACCATCCCTACTCTCTTGTCAGACAGTGATGGTCTGATGAAGCTTCACGAAGCAGTGTCATTATCTTCAGAGTCCACTAGATGGCGTCTCTGTTCTATTTTTCTTTGTTTTGAACGACTGTTCTAATGAATCGTCATTTTTAAACTGATGGCGCCACCTACTGACCTCTGAACAACATGACACTGCTTCATGAAGCTTCACCAGCACATGACTACTGATAAACTGTTGATCCTTAAACTTGAAAGACAGTAAAAGCGCACAGTTTCCACCCGGCTCATCAGTTGCATCAAGTCACCTTGATTCTTCCTGATCAAGCCGCTCATCCCCCGAACCATTCCGGATCCGTGCTTCCATGATTCTCATTCTGAATTCTTTCCACGACTCCTGTCTTCTCTTCTTCCTCCTCTCTCTGTCTCTCATACTTTCCCAGAGCTATGATGATGTAGATTTAGAGAACGAGCCTTGGTATAAGTTCTTTTCCGAGCTGGAGTTTGGGCGGCCGGTAAGTCCGGGTCTAGCTGCCTCCCCTCAACCCAACCCCCCTGCTGTAGTTGAACGCCCACTTTCTTCCTCCTTTCATTTCCGTTCACTCGTAGTTGTTTGGGTGGTAGATGTTTTTGGCATGCTGTTGTTGTTGGATGCTGTGACTCTCCCGTAGCCTTTGACAGTCTTGTCTTTGCATCGATGGGTGTTTTTGGGGGGCTCGCTGGCACTGAAATGTAGAGTGGGTTTTCTTGTCGGGGCCTTCTGTCTTATGTACTTTGCAACACCATCATTTCAAATCCAAATTACTTCATTTTTATTTGAGCTAATGGTCCCTGATTGTAGATTATAAAAAAAAAATTATATTCCTTTATTATTCCCTAATTCAGGGTTAATGAACATTACCACTGCCAAAAAGGGGCCAAAATGACTCTTAATGCTATAATGCAGGGGCCCCCCACCACCAAGAGACATTTGATATTGGACCGCACAGAAAGAGAAATGATTTCTGTAATTTCTGTATTATTTATTACAGTCTGAAATTAGTTTTCCTTTCTTTTTTCAAGACAGGAATTACTTCTAAATCATATTAACTTTTGATTTTGGTCAATTTTACTTTAAAAAAAAAATCAAGGAGAGAATATGAGTAAAACTGTGTAATGTATTTTTTATGCACCATTTTTATCAGATGTTGCCATCTTTTTACTTTCTTATCCCAAGGTCGGCCATTAGAAATAATGCTGACATTAAACTGGTCCGCGGTGCAAAGAAGGTTGGGGACCCCCTGCTATAATGAATCCCTAGAATGAACCCACTTTTCTAAAAGAAACCATAAAATGTAGTATATTCTTCTTTCTTATTGTCTGCTTTAGAAGTTTAATTTAAATTCCTTATTTAACCAGTCCAGACTCGTTCTCATTTACAAACAGTCTGAATTAATGCAGCTTTTGTTTGTCACACATTGAAGAGTTTCCACATCATTGGGATTGATTTAAATATTCATGCAACGCAAACACTGTAGTTTCAGCGACACACTGCCTACAGCCTCTCGCACATCCTGCATGTGATTTGGCACAAGCACCTTAGTCGTACAGTTTGTGTTTGTGTGTGAATTGTGTGCAAGTTGGTGGGATATTTGGGGTTTTTATTTAAATACAATCTTTGCAGATATTAAAGATTTGTCATGAATGAACATTATACACATTATAAACCATGACTGTAGGACAGAAGACAGAAGTTTGCAAAGAAAAAACGCTATGATTGAGGATTTTTACTCTTGAGTAAGACAAAGTATATAAAAGAAAAACTGAAAGTAAGAAAAAACATCTCTAACGAAACAGTGTCATGTTGTTCAGAGGTCAGTAGGTGGCGCCATCGGTTTAAAAATGATGTTTCATTAGAACAGTTGTTCAAAACAAAGGAAAATAGTGCAGAGACGCCATCTAGTGGACTCTGAACATGACACTGCTTCATGAAGCTTCATTAAGATTTTCTGTGTAATTGTTAATTTTATTATAAGAGTCAATATTATTATCCATTTTAAAAATCCAGGACTCACAAAAAACAAAGACAAAAATAGCATACGAGTTATAAGTCATTGATGGTCTGATGAAGCTTCATAAAGCAGTGTCAGTATTTTCAGAGTCCACTAGATGGCGTCTCTGCACTATTTTCCTTTGTTTTTAACAACTGTTTTAATGAAATCATTTTTAAACTGATGGCGCCACCTACTGACCTCTGAACAACATGACACTGTTTCATGAAGCTTCATCAGACCATCACTAGCACAAGTACGAAAAGTACAATTTATTTTTAATTATTTGAGTATATTATATTATATTATATTATATTATAGTACTGAATTTGAAGTTTTAAATGGTTAAAGATATGATGCATCCTTTGTCATTTATTAGTTTTACACTTTGTATTATTATTTATTACCTTTTTATCTCAATTACAATTTGCAAACACAATCACCTAAACTTCTGATGGTGTTTTTCACCCTTTTAAGCAGAACTGGACATATTTTCACCACAAGCTTGATTCTCCTGCATCAACATGTCATACAGTTGTTTATTCAGATACTATCCGACAGATCTTGTGCCCTGAAATACTGTGTTTCCTGTAAGATTCTTCTGAGCTCCTGCTCGTTGTTTTTTTGTTTCTTTCCTGGGTGCTATATTTGTCTTCACTGGCAGAAACAGGACACCATAAGTTTCACACTCACTCCAGATGTCTTGTTTACACACAACAAATATGTCCGTCATGACTCATCAGAGGTTTTATTAAAGGACGGTTAATCGTGGAAGAAAATGAATCATCAGTGTTAAGAAGAGAATACAGTTGTACACGGAGGCATGTGCGTTTGTGTGTGTGTGCGAGTGTGTTGTGTGTTTGTGTGTGTGCGAGTGTGTTGTTTGTGTGACGACGAGGCCATCTCTGATCTCTAACGGCTGTCACTCTCTCCACATGTCTCTTGTTCTTTGACTCCCTCCCATGATGTCACCACTGCTCCTTCTCCTTCACCTCATCTTCACCTTCTTCCTCCCATACCTGCTCCTCCTCCTCCTCCTGCTCCTCCTGCTCAATGCCACCACCGCCGCTGCTTATGGCTCAAGCCTCCTAAAAAAAGACTGGATTACAATCCAGACATCTCGGCTCGCCGACTCATCGAGGTAATTTCACGTTGATATCTTTTAAGTGGGATCGAAGCCGGAGAGGAAAGTGTGATCTGAAGCTTGTTTAGACGTATTATCTACTCGCACCGTCTTATGAAATAATGACCAACAAAACATTTGTTGTTTATTTGAAATACAAATCCAATGTGCGCCGTCGTCTCCTACAAATCCAAATAAGAAATATTTGCTGTTGTAATTATTAAAAAGGTAATTCTATTTAGTTTAGTACTTATTACTACTACTACTAATGAATAAGTTTAGTAAACATTCTGCTAGTTTCGCTCACTACACGGCTCATGTCAGGGGCGTGTCGTTCTTCGACTAGTTAAACACAACTTTGAGAAACAAACAACTTCATTAATTATGAATTAGCATTATTAGATTCACCGGTTTATGTTTTTTTGAATATTTAACATTTTTATTAATGTGTTTTTTGTTCTCTTGTTGAATTATTTGGTTTGAAACTGAATAGGATGACATATCTTAGAGGGTGCACGTTGGAAATGCCTGGTTTTATGCACTAATAACTGTTTAATGTGTAGATATTCTTTAATTTTATGTTTCTTTCTCATTATCTACCTGTCTGTCGCCATCCTTATATTATAAATCAAATATCTAATTTCTATTTGTACTAAAAAATATATTGTGTTCTCAATTAATAATAATAAAAATAAAGGAAAAGGTTGCTCCTACTTTGTGACCTTTAGTGTATGTATTTTTATTTGTGGTTTAATTTACTTATGAGCATCTTCACACTGGTAAAGCACTTAATAAATAATATCACAGCTATCAAAAGATAAGTGGATATGTCAAGTAAAAAAAACTCAGATGAAAGATGAATATTAAAATAATAATAAAGATTTAGAATCTGTTCAAATCTTTAAGTAACAGAAGATACACCTGGAACATCATATTATTATGAGCCAGGATTATGTTTTGTTTATGTAGCCGAGCAAGTCCCATTCCAGCAGATCCATGCCATGTTTTTGCAATACTCATCCCAAGGCAGCTCTCACATCCTTGGCCATTTCACCTTTGCCTCCATCCTTCATGACAGCTCGCCAGCGCTAGGTCAGGTGTGCCATGTGGAACCAGCGGCGGTCTCACCTCTTTCAGGGGGGAGCGTTGTACGTGTGACACACACCGACAGCTGCGTGCAGGCAGTGCAACACCGGCTCTTCCTCGCCTCTTTGTCCGTCGCCTGATCTCCTCTGACTCTTTTGTCATCTGCCTTTTTTTTTTCCTGCAGACGTCCTTGCACATCCCTGCTGCTGACAAGCCTCCAGAGAGACCTGCGAGGTAAACACATTTATTTTATGATGTGCTTCACACCCCTCCCCCATCTCCCCGGCAACGGCAGGACCCCTCTGTGAACGCAGCATCCACTCGTCCCCTCTTTCTGTGCCGGTCCGGCTTTTCTACCGAACATCTTTTACTGCTGCTGTGTTCGAATCCGCCTCGGTTTCTGCCCCCGTCGGTCGGTTTGTTAGCGGCTTAGTTAAAACAAATAAGAGCTTTTCTTTCTGCTATTTACATCTCACCCTCTCCACGACCCGCCCCCTTCCTCTCCTCCTTTCACCGCTGCCCTGCTCATTCATTCGCATGTTCTTCAGCGAGCATAGAAGGCAGGGATGAATGGAGCATGAAAATCATGTCAGTTGCTTTGTAAGTTTGCTGAAAAGACTGCGAGTGAGTCGACCGAAGGTCGTGTACGGCAATGAATGCAATATACCGTGAACCCGATACTGTCATCCATAACAACATCAAGGGTAGGAGAAGTGTTTATACTGGGATTTTTACGTAAATAGTTGCTTCTATAAAGGTATGTTCATCAACATCATTTATCCACAGACCAAGAATCCATGGATCTGTTCTTTTCTGGCTGATATATTTCAAAACAAAAGCATTTTCACTGTTTTTTCTGGGTTGTTTCTATCAGTATAACTTTGTGACTAAATTGTCTGTGTTTGCCTTATTCTGCGCTAGTGTGTGTTTCTGTTTTTTGTCTTTGTCTATTTGTGTGCTACTGCGTGTGCTCGTGTCTGTGTGTGCATGTTTGTGTGTCTTCGTCTGTGTGTATGTTTGTGTGTGTTTAAGTGTGTTTGTGTGTGTATATTTGTATGTGTCTTCATGTGTGTGTTTAAGTGTGTTTGTGTGTGTATATTTGTATGTGTCTGTATGTGTGTTTTTAAGTGTGTTTGTGTGTGTATATTTGTATGTGTGTGTTTGTATTCTCTGTGTATCATTGTTTGGGCACATCTGTATGCGTATGTATGTGTTTATTCGTGTCTGTGTGTTGCATGTATTCGTCAGTGTGTTTTCTGTGTCTGTGTGTGCTAGTACATGTATGTGTGTTTGCATGTCTGTGTGTCTGTGTGTCTTAATCTGCGTGTGCTAGTGCATGTATGTGTGTTCGTGTATGCATGTCTGTGTTTGCTAGTGTATCTGTATATGTGTTTTTGTTCGTGTCTGTGTATTTGTGTCTGCAAGTGTGTGTGTTTGTGTGCCTTCTTCTGTGTGTGTCATTGTTTGGGTACATCTGTATGTGTGTGTGCATGCCTGTGTGTCTTGGTCTGTGTGTGTGTGCGCTAGTGTATGTGTACATGTGTGTTTGTTTGTGTCTGTGTATCTGTGTGTTTGTATGTGTCTGCATGTGTGTGTTTGTGTGCCTTCTTCTGTGTGTGCTACTGCATGTTCACGTTTTTGGTGTATGTGTGAGTATGTGTTTGCATGTTGGTAGTATGTGTGCATGCATGTGTGTTGAAGTGTCTTTGTCTAGTGTGTGTGTGTGTTTAATGTGTGAGAGACTATAACAGGCAAGTACTGGTCCATGCTAATATAAATGTTAAATTAAGATTTGGGGTTTTCGGGTCAGAACCGGTGGCATGATGGTACCAAGTGTCATCCCTAGTGTTGGTCCGGACTAGAGCTTGATTCGACCTCTATCTCCCTCAGCGCTGCCAGTGATTACCGGAAGAGGAGGAAGTCTGAGCCTTCAAACTCCCAAGGGAACCTTCAATCCAATCTAAACCAAGCTGTACCAACCCCCAAACCAGTGGACACCTACAGACCCAGCAGCAGCTTGAGGAAATCCGTCATCCGTTCTTCGCCATCGTCCCCTTCCAAAGCCAAAGGTACACATGTGCACACCTCACTTTTTATTTTCTTCATGAACCTAATATAATTTAATTTCTCCCTTTTCTTTCTTTGTGTTCTTCTCCTGTGTTTGTTTCATCTTAACGTATAAGATGATTCCTCCATTTTCTTTTTGGGTCCTTTATGTTTCTTGGGCGGCACTTTTTCAAGTTTGACGGGCAAAGCTCTTTTCCCTCTTGAGTTCATTCCCTGATTCCCATTCTTGATCTTTCTTGCTGGATTCTGCTGCTTAATCTACTTTCCTCCTTCTCTTCTCTTACCACGCTGCTCTGTTTGGGACAACTTTAAGGTGGGGACGCATGCATCATGTTTTCCAACAGTTCGACCACTCCGGGTCCAGATCTGCCCTCGGTTCCCTCCGACTCTGAACTGTGCACCGAAGGACTTGGGGACAGTTCCTCCTCTAGACAGTCCGTCTCATGTGACAGTCAAACGAACGACACTGACAAGTGGAGAGGTAGGGAGGAGGTGCATTCCGCTCCTGGCAAACTTCGGTCTCGGAGTTGCGATGACCTGCTCAACGAGGGTCACCCCGGGTCAGGTAGATGCAAGGCCACCCGCTCGGAGAGCGCCGGATCTCTGGTCTGCGACGAGAATCTTTCCAATTCTATCGACGCCAACTCTAATCAGTCGCTGCCTTGTATCCGCCGGCGAAGGGCGCATGATTCTCCGGGCTTTCTCCAGCTGTATCGGAAGATGCACCAGATAGACCGAGCTCAGCTGATCCCGTCGGAACTGATCCGGTCGGTGCGCGCCCGCATCCTGGATCTGGAGCGACAGCCCCATATACATGGACATCCTCTCTCTCCGTGGACACCATCGTGGCGTGTGGAGGTTCCATCTGAGTCGGTGCCAACCCGCATTTCTGAATATGAGCGCCTTATCAAGAAATCCAAATCCCTGCCGAATCTTGGCAATGGGGAGATTCCTTCTGGCACCACCACCCCTGGAGATTCCTCGTCCCGTGCCAGCAGCGGCGGTGCCGGCACACCAAATTTTCCCAAGCGTCGCTTCTCAATCGAGTCCCTGCTGGAAGAAGATGCCTGCGCCAGTAGAAGTGAACCTCCGTCCATGGATCATTTCCATCGACCTAGGAGCCCTCCCGAGGGCCAGCCGAGAGTCGGCCCCGATCCGGTTCGTGGACGCCTTCCTCCTCCCCCTGTTCCCCAAGTGCCACAAGCCGGCGCCGACTACTCGGACAGCGAGCAAGATGCTTTCGCGTCCGACCTGAGCGACTTCATCCAGGTGGAAGGATCTTCATTTTGCAGCGAGAGCGACTTTGACCATTGCTCGCTCACGTCCTCTGAGAGCCTTTACAATTCCACCACCCTCCATCACCACCTCCGCCAGCGCCACCATCATCACCACCACCACCAGAGTGGTCACCAAAGTGTTGGCCACAGCCAGGGCTACCAACACCGCCATCTTATCAGCACCTGCAAAGGCCGCTGCCCTGCCACTTACACCCGCTTTACCACCATGCTTCGCCACGAGCGGGAACGAGCGCGCCAAGAGCACCAGGGACAGCCCCACCAAAACAGGAGATCTCAAAATCCTGTCTCGCAGATCCAGCAACCGATGTCCAAGCTGGCCTATCTGGTCAGTCCAGTGCCTTTCCGCAGAAAAAAGGGCTCCCCACCTACCTCCCGGAGAAGCAATGATGGTGCAGGTCGTAGTGTTAGACCCAAGTCCAAGCAGGCCATTTACGAAGCCCTCGACGCAGCATTGAGAGACATTTACGAGCACATTCAAGCTGAAAGAGGCCACAGAGGAACCCGGCCGCCTGACGAAAGTATTCTGAGAAGAATACTGGCTGAGCTGCTGCCAAATGTGCCTGAAAGAAGCTCCTCATTACGGGGGAGGCGGGGCTGCTGTCACTCTTTCACATCATTAAACCCAGATGGCAGTCCAGTGTTCAGAGGGCCTTCCACGCCGCAGTCACAGTCACCCCGACTACAGTCGCCAATCAGTGCCTGTTACGGACGTCATTCTGACGCGGCCAACAATAACGATTATGAGGAGCAGGGGAATGGAAATGGGATCTTTTATTCAGGTGGAGATGATGCATGTTTTACTTCTCATGGATATACGTCTCCATTTCTTTACATACCACCTTGTTGTTGTCATGAAGCCCTGGTGTTGCCCCGAACCCTCATCATCCCAATATCTGATGCTGCTCCATAATTCTTTCTGGATTATAAGGCGCACCTTCAATGACTGGCCTATTTTAGAAGTGTTTTCATAAATAGTTTGCACCGGATTATAAGGCGCATAGAATAAAAGATACAGACAAATGTTTGACTGGGGTTGTGTTATGAATCCACTAGATAAGGCTGTGCTAAAGTGAATGTCAGCAAAACAGTCAGATAAAGTCAAACTTTATTAAGCGTTCTGACAACTACGTTCACTCCCATGGTAACGATGTTCAAATGATGTTTAAAAGGCTGCAAGCAACAGCGCTTGAGACTGGTGTTGTGAGCAGACAAATGTTGAGCGAGCAGCAGTGAAGTTGAGCACGTTTATGACGGCTAGAGCGCGCGTGTATGACATGTTGAACGCACGTGTATGACTGGTTGAGCGTACAGCAGAGTGATTTTGAGTGTACAACAAACAAGACACACTTGCTCAAACCGGTGGCAGTAATATTACTCATGATGTGACCTGCGTCTTAAATCTCACCCCATGATGACACAATGACGTAATCCCGCCCACTGCGTGTCGGCTCAGTAGGCGCAGAGTCATGAAAGTGTTTGTAAACAAGTCATCCACCAGGTTATGTTCATATATAAGGCGCCCCGGATTATAAGGCGCACTGTCGTTTTTTGAGAAATTTAAAGGCTTTTAAGTGCGCAATATAGCGCGGGAAATCCGGTAATTAGCATTTTAACCTGGAGGTTAAGAAGCATCACATCAAATCATTTTTTAATTAATTCATATATGCAGTTGGATTATTATTTCTTTAAAAAGTGAATAAAAACAGAGGATTTTCTTCACCTTCTACATCAAGATCATCTGTTTTGTTCCCCAGTGGAATGTTATTGTGTTCGTCACATCATGTTGGTTCAGTGTCTTCAGCCAGCTCACCTTCATCAAAGTTGTTCATAGGTCTTCTCTCTCCCGATCATAGACCAGGACGTCTCCAGGAGCTATTCCACCGTGGACGGGCGCCACACGCCTCAGAGCAGAAGACCCACGCCGGACAGAGAGGTAACGCTGCTAGCATGTTTCGCTATAGTCACACGTGGCAGGATCACTTAGATTATAACGTTTTTATTGACACAATACATCTTAAAGTAACAATACATAAATGGTCTAAAACTGGTGTCGCCGACCTTTGTTGCCCTTTGGTTTAAGTAAGTAAGTAAGTAAGTCATTTTTATTTGTATAGCGCTTTTCTAGACCAGGGTCACAAAGCGCTTAAACAATCAAAACAATATTCAATAAAGTATATACTTTAAAGATCAAGATAATACTGATAACACAACAGGAGTTCCGGAAAATCAAGGAAAAGCCTGAACAAATAAAAATGTTTTAAGATGTTTCTTAAAGGAGTCAGTAGATCCATCAAGAGCAAAGAGAGAAGAAGATGGTTCCAAAGCTTAGGAACAACAGTCTGGAAGGATTTCTCTCCTCTGGTCCTGAAGTTCAGGAACCATAAGTAGATTCTGATCCACAGACCTCAGAGCCCGAGCTGGGGTGTAAGGCTGGATCAGATCAATGATGTAAGGAGGAGCCTGACCATGAATAGATCTGAAAGTAAGAACCAGAATTTTAAAGTTGATCCTAAAAGAAACTGGCAGCCAGTGAAGAGTTTTGAGGATCAATTAATGTCAACCTATGTTTACGGAACAACCTTCAGATTAAAACAGTAAAAATAAATCATATACAGTTAGTGTTTTGCTCATTTTCACCAGTTCACAGGTTCATTTTTGGAGTAAACTTGACTCAAACGAGTGTCGAGAATTTTTACTTTGGAGAAAATAACATCTTAATATAAGTAATATTCAAATAGGTTTGCGTATATTAACAGTTTTGTTTCTGTTCATAAGTGTTTTTAGATGACAAATAAAACTGAAAGTAGATGCTAGTTAACGGCTTCTACATTTTGTCTGTGAATATATATTTAATTATCACATTTTAAATGTGTTACAATTGTTCTACTGTAGGAGGACTACATCGACCTCCTTGAATTAGTGAAAGATAAACCATATTAATGAAGAAATAAATTATGTTGGTGAGATTTTTTAATGTTATTGTTATTGTTTATGTTAAATCCATTTATTATAACTTTTTAATTTTCAACTCCCTTATTATTAGCCACTGTAGAGAAGGTGGAAATGAACTTTGTTTGGCCAGCGATGCTTGCTGCCACTCTCTCTCTCCCTCTTTCGTCGCAGGTCTCCCACAAACGGATGACACAACTCATTCTCTTCTCTCTCCTTCATCAGAAGCAGCCGGCCAGAGCAATTTATGATTTTAAGGCACAGACGGCAAAGTGAGTATCAGAGAGAAGCTCGGCATGCAGCGAGCATGAGCGCCTGACCAGCAACAGATCGCGACGCATGTTTGAATTTGATGATTTTAATATCATTTAATTTAAACTTTCTTTACATTTATATTTCTTTGCCCATTTCAAACTGATGTTTACTTAATGTCACCTCAGTTTTTGACTTAACTTACCAGAAGTTAGCAGAGGAAAAGGTGAAGTTATATCAGTCATCAGAATATTGACTGCTTTAAATTAATCATTTAAAATGTTGAACATGTTCTTTTTTATAGTTTATTTAATCATTTTGTGGAATATTTAAATCCAACAATTTGTATATTAAATGTTTGGACTTTTATTTTATATAACTGAATAAAAACATTAAAATACTTTCATAATTAATACGTTTTTTTACATTGGTCGATTTATATTCTAAATCCAATTATTAAAAAATATATATTTTAATTCATTTTTAAATTTAATTTAAATAAAATATTTGTATAATAGTGCCACCTCACAATATAGCATATTTTATTTTTAATTATTTGAATTAGAATATGTGGAGATAAAAATATATTTTTTTGAAATATTCACATTTTTAGATTTAATTTAAATCAAATATTTGTATAAAAGTGCCACCTAACGATATAGCATATTTTATATTTAATTATTTGAATTAGAATACGTGGAGATATAAATAATTTATTTTGAAAATATTCACATTTTTTTTATTGACTTAAAAAATCCCAACAAAAAGAAACTCAACTTTTCAATGTAGAACTAATTTAACTAAATTACTCTTTAAAAAACAATTAAATGTTTGAAAAAACAAAAGTAGATAATGGTTATTTTCTATATATTTCCATAGAGTCAAAAGATATAAGAGCAGCGAGTGGTTTCATGAAACCTCATAAACACCCCATTACTTACTACTGTCTACAGCTCTAAACCAAATCAACATTTCAGAATAATAATAATGATTATTATCATTTTAAAACATGGAGAAAATATTCTGCCATGTTTTAAAGTTCATTAGAATCAAATCTATTTCTTCACAAAAGGAAACATCTGATTAAAATCAGCTGTGCTGAGGAAAATATAGATATATAGATGACTGTAGTAAATATTTATGCACTCATTTTTGTCGCTGTAGCAACAGCCACACCTTCACATTAAGATGTTTTCCTCAATTCGTTCTTTAGAAGCATGCGTGTAAATCACCGACATATTAAAGCTGATTCACCCTGAACGCCTCATGTCAAGCAACTGTTTTGCAGGGAAATCAGTTTCAAGAAGGGCGACGCTGTGAACATCATCCGGCAAATAGACAACAACTGGTATGAGGGAGAACACCGGGGGCGGGTGGGGATCTTCCCCATATCGTACGTCGAGGTCCGTGTCGCGGCAAGATTCCCACGAACTCATGGCTCACGTCACTAATTCTCGCCGCTCGTTGACAGAAGATGCCGTCGTTGGAGAAGCAGCAGCCGTCGCGGCCTCCGCCGCCGGCGCACGTCAGAGAGATCGGCGAAGCCGTCGCTCGCTACAACTTCAACGCCGACACCAACGTGGAGCTGTCCCTCAGAAAGGTACATCGTGGGGGTCATAAGAGAAAGTCAAAATAAGGAAACTTAAATTTAATAAAAGCGACAAGAGTAGAGAAAACATCACATTTGTTGGCCAAGTAAATAGTTCTGCAACAGAACTCTGATCAAATCCCTGAAAAACACTTGATAGTCATTTGTTAATGTACTTTTTGAGCCGCTTAACCCTTGTGTTATCTCTGGGTCATGGTGACCCGAAAGAGAAAATGTTTGAGGAATCCCTTGTGTTGTGATACAAGGGTTAAAGCAACAATATGTAACCTTTTGACATCATAATTATTATCATCGTTTCTTATTTTCTGTAGCCAGGGGTTTAGTTTTAAACAGTCATCGCTAATGTAGTAGAACTCAGGCTATTATTACATTATTACTATGTTATACCTTTCTTTTGTGAGATAAATAATAAAAAATAATAATAATAATAAACCGTATCTATTGTGTAAACAATAGCATAACAATGATGAGGACCTTTCAATGACACTAAACCTACACTAGGGGGAGCCAAGTCGCACTATTTTAAAAACTGTAACCCTGTAATTTGAAGTGATTACATTTGTAATGTTTATAATTAATAATATTTGTTTCTGCTATTACACTGTTTCAACACTGGGGGCAGCCACAAACAAATTTGTTCAATCTTTCACAGCGGTGATTTTAATAAGACCAATTTCTGATTATGATTATTACATTTTAAATGTTTATTAATACTTCAGTAAAGACTTATATTATATTGTTTTCAATATTTAATCTTAACATTGTTTGTTTTGTTTTTCTGTGTGTGTCCAGGGTGAGAGGGTTGTGGTGCTCAGGCAGGTGGACGGGAACTGGTACGAGGGTAAAATCCCTGGCTCAACCAAACAGGGGATCTTCCCAGTTTCCTACGTGGACATCATGAAACGCTCGCCGGGAAAGAGTTCTGCTCAACACTTGGATCCACACAGTTACCAGGGAAGCAGGACATCGAGTTCTACGCCTGTCAAGGTAAGAATGATGGACTTTCCGTGTTTTCACACACATGTCAACACATTTTAGTTATGTGATAACATTCGTTTATTTAACTTATTAACATGGGGTTCTATTGTTGGTTGGTTAATTACATGACCCAAATGTTTGACTCGGTTTCCACTCAGGACTTTTTGTAAAACATGTGGAAAACCCCCCAGGTTACATACATAACCGTGGTTCTACGAATCCTCTACAGGCGGTCGCTGTGGGTTACCCTTGAGCCTCTTGCTAAAAAAGATCAATGCACTCACCACCCAGCGGGGGGCAGTAGACCGCTCCTATATAAAACCTCACCTGACTCAAAATAGCCATATTTGACACTCAGGTAAGCTGCTGGGCCAGAAGTGTAAAACCAAAATGTTAAACAAGAAGCACCTGATTGACAATCAACTGATTAAAGTCTTCCTGGTTGGTTCAACTATATGTGCTTGACTGGTTGAATCCAAAACCTGCGACGCCTTTGCCCTTTTTTTGGTGTAGAGGGAGTCACACGAATTCGTAGAACCATGGGTTTCTACTTAATTCGTGCTCCGCCCTCTACAGGCTGTCACTATGGGTTACAGCATCCACAGCACTGGACTCCCAGAAGGAAGGCCTTTTTTAACGAAACCCTTTCAACCATTTTGTCTTAATTGTTTTTTTTCATGCTATAGTAAGGAGGTAAAAGAGATACAGATCTTTCTCATCTATAACAGTCCAAGATAGACCAAGGTACAGATATCGTGGATCCTTTGAAAACCTGTAGCCCAGAATCTCTTCCCATATATCAATGACATCACGTTCTAATCGTCGTAAATGACCAAAACAAAATTCTGTGCGATTGTCACGACACACTGTCTCCAACAATGTTGTGCTTTGGTTAATGTTTGGTATCACATAGTGTTTTTTCCATCCACATTCCCTCCATCTTTTGGAGCATGTTGATCTTTGTTGTGTGTTACACATGGAGTGCCCACAGACAACTGTATCTGTGTTGTCATCACTTTCTGCTATTACACTGTTTTAACACTGGGTGGAGCCAGGAACCAATGTTTTCAATCTTCCACAGTGGCACTTTAAATCAAATTCTAAGGCTCAAAATAGATTGATGGAGAAGATGTTTTTAGTTCTTGTGTCTAAAGATCAGTCTTTAGCTTAAGAATCTACCAGCCTTGGCTTCACCTTTACATCACAAGTCATATTCTGTTTCTTCTTCTTCACCTCCATGGAGACATTCTACCACCCGCCTCCCCCCTCCGCCTCCCCTCACCCCCGCGTGCGAAGACCCGATCTGCAGGTGGTCACCAACGAGTGGCTGTCCCTCACAATGGACTCCGCCCCCGTCACCCCACCGCGCTCCCTCTGCGGCACCCCCGTCCCACCTTCACCTCCACCTCTTCCCGTTGACTTCACCCCTTCCCAGGTGGCGCCGTCGCCCGTGCCGTCCGAGAGAAGCTTCACACTCTCGCCCGTGCATCTCCACAGATCACCTCTAGCCGCCCTCCCTTCGGTGCACCCTAGAACCCCTCATTCCTTTCCCACCTCTTCGCCTCAGGAATCTTCGTTTGATCCCAGACTCGGGTTGAATGTGGAAAAGTTCCCCATTCCAGAACTGATCTGGTCCCGCCACAGTCCACCACCACAGAATCACACAGAGCAGAAGAAATTGAGCACAATCGAACTGCGTGTGAAAGACCCTTACGACGAGCTTATCTCAGCGATTCTAGGCGGATCGGGACGTAAAGATCCGAGATCGTCTCCACCTTCACTCGGCCAAACCGCTCCGTGTCGGTTCAAACAAATAGATCCGGAAGCAAAAGACGCTCTCGCCGTCCCGGCCAGTGGGTTCAGAGACAGCAGGTGGTCGACGGATCCGAACGAAAGTCTGGACGGAGAAGGTTCTGAGAGTCCGCTGTCCGTCGAGGCGATGCACTGCGAGCTGTTCATCGAAGAGGAGGATGAAGATGTAGAGGACGAAGAGGAGGTTGGCAGAGATTTGAACTGGAGAGTCGGTTCACAGGTAGAGCATGGCGTGAGTTTACGGTTGACGTGACGGGAAATATGTTGGATGGGGCGGCATAGGAACTAAAACTGAGCTACTTTCTCTTAACTAGCGATGTGCTGGTGAAGCTTCATGAAACAGTGTCATTTTGTTTGGTTGGTCAGCAGGGGGCAGCATCAGTCTGAAAACGCCGCCATCTAGTGGCTATGACACTGCTTCGTGAGGCTTCACTACTATTAACTTAATCCAAAGATCAAAGTATAAACGAATGCCTTTTTTTTTCCATCCGTGAGCCAGTTTTCGTTCCCTCGTCATATGGTGGTCGACCTCCTGCGGTCTTGTTTGTATTTTTGAACACGGTAAAGAAAATTAAATATAATGTTTTAAGCTACAGTCAAGAATGGCAAAGATCCTTGTCTTCCTTCTCACCGTTACGAACTATTTATTTGAGCAGCAGATGAGCCTCAACACAACCACAGAACTGAGGGTGGTACGGTGCCAATAAACTCCCATCATGCCTTTCTACACACTAGTCTACTTAGTGACAGATTTTTTTTTTTAGCTACACAATCGTGCATTTAACTTCTACGACGAAGTCGCTATACGAAAAAAGGTAATCGACAGCTGTGTTAGGTTGGCTGGGCGGCAAAGCATTACGGTAGCTGTTCAGAGGGTTGTTGAAAGGGATATTTAGACACATTTTTATGGGGATTATTAACAGGAAGGGTTTAGGTCGGGCCAGGATTCCAGATGTTTTCCGTGATGGTCAGAGACTTGCACGTGATGATGTCTGTGGCGAGGACTGGCGTTCACGTGTGTCGTTGCCTCCGCAGGACGAGTTCGCTTCCTCGCATCTCCCTGATCCGCCCTCGTGGTGTAGACCTTTACCTCAGAACACCCAATCCTCTTCGCCCGACCCGCCCTCGCCCCCTTCTTCCTTCTCCGCCCTGTACTACGGAAAACTGCAGGTCTCTCCGCCCCCCCCTCGCTCCCCGACCAGCTCGCCGCCTCCCCTCTTTTCCTGTGACCCGTCAGCAGTGGTTACATCACAGCACTCTCGGCGCTCCGGCTCCCCTCCTCGGTCTTGCTCGGTCCAGCCATTAGAGCTCGCCGCCCACGCTCTCCCGCCCTCCTCACCCCCGCTGCGCAGCACACCCCCTGCCGAACCTCCCCCACGCTGTAGATCTCCCAAGGTGAAGGTAAAGCTGGAATGTGCAAGCGATGGTTGTGCTAACATGGATCGTGTCTAACTCGTGTGGATGAAGGTGTTGTTTAATCCTCTCCATGCTTTAGAACATTCTCTTATAGCCTGCAGCTGTTCACACCTATTTATTTACAATTAATTTGTCATTTATGTTTAATTGTCAAAGCAAAAACTAAATGTAAACACTTAAATAAAGTAATAATAATAAGAAAAAACACCTATCATATTATTAAATGTATTTTTTTGCAACACTAACATAGAATAAAATATTTTAAATGCCGTATTTGTAATGATATAAAAAAAAAACATTTTAACATCTTCCTGCCAAGATCATTTTAGACAAATAAAACTTTATGTATATATAATAATATAATTATTATAATTTAATTATAAATGAGCTGTAAAATATGATTAAAATATTCATTTTGAAGTGTAGAATATTCTTTTCAATTTAATAAAAAGTAAAACATAAATATATACGATAAAATATTACAAAATTAGTTCATTTTGAGTAGAATAATAAATAAAAAATGAGGAAATAAAAGATCTTGAAACTTGAACAGAAGGTACAATAACAAAATGATTGTATTTGTATCAAAATTAAGTAGTTAATTGTAAAAGATGATGCTTTAAATGTGAAATTATAAATGTAGATTAAATGTTTTGTTTTACGTATTAAATACTTAAAAAATATTATAATCGAGGATATTCGGGTTTATAAAGTAGTGATGGTTCTGATGAAGCTTCATGAAACAGTGTCATTACCTTCAGAGTCCACTAGATGGCGGTTTCTGCACTATTTTCCTTTTGTTTTGAACAACTGTTCTATTTAAACATCATTTTTAAACGGATGGCGCCACCTACTGACCTCTGAACAACATTGTTTCATGAAGCTTCATCAACGCATCACTACTAAAAAGATGATGTCATAGTTAAGGAGGAACTAAAAGTCTACTAAACCTGGTGTCTGGTTCTGTTGCGGTGCCTTGACGTGGATCGCTGCCGTCAGCATGTTGAGAGGCGATGATGTAGCAGCATGTGAGTGTGAGCTCCAGACGATCGCAGCACCTCATTCTGTCCAAAACTCTCCCTGAACTTTGCTTCTGACTGTCGAGCAGGATCCTGTGGTTGGTGGTAAACCGCCGCGTAGCCCCATCTTTTACCGGCGGTCCTATCTGTCTCCAGTTAGAGGTCGAAGGGTACGCGGGCATGTCGTCCATCAGCCCTGATTTCGATGATTTCCAAATGTCCACACAAGCCACAACGAAGATTAGTTTTGTTGATGACTCATTACTGAAGTAGATTTGAAGATTTCATTTAAAAGTTGTTGATTATGATTTTCTTTTGTTGTTGTTTTTTTCAGAGATTAGTCCAAGATGTACTGCACGGTGGAGGAGACCCGTAAGTTGATCTTTTTTTATTATTATTCTTTTGTTTCTGATCCTGAAGAGTACAGTTTTATTTTTAACTCATACATTGTATATGTTCTTATAGTAATACTTATATTAGCCATTAATTAATAGCAACATAATAATATTTCTGTTGTTTTATACACATTTGTCATCATTTCTGGCCAGTTAATGAAATATATTCAATAGTTTATCCATATATTTCCCTATTTATATAAAATGTACTTTAAAAAAATAATTATATACTGTATATACATATATATATATATATTTTTAAGTACATACAAATAACAATACCGTATGTCTATGTGTACTTGAGAAATTATTCTGATATATAAAAATCAAAGTTTAGTTGTGTTTATTGACTGTCCAGTTCTTGTTTAAGTCTAAAAAAATATTTTATATAATGTAAAGATATGTATATATATATATAAATATATAATATACACTAGAGAAAATTATTCTGAGTATATATTATATAATCAAAGTATAAAAAGTTCAGTTGGGAAATGTAGGGGTTGTTTATTGACTGTCCGAGTAAAGATAAACTTACAGTTTTGATATTTCTATGTTCTTTTAAAAATAGCAAATGTTTTGTCAACTGTAAATGATATATATCTACAATAGACAAAATTCTGTTTTGAAGTTCAAGGGATGTTAACTGACTGTCCAGGTTATTAAATTAAAAAAATAGTATATTTTTGTTGCCCAGCTGCTTTAAGATAGAAAGAGAAAATGTCTTTGTTTTAATCCACTTTGTTGGAGAAGAAACAAGTGACAGAGATTTGAGCCTAAACTATACGAAGAAAAGACACCAAGAGAACATAAGTCCAGTTAAAAGACCTTATATTGTCAACAACAAACACCATATTCATCAGTTAAAGTTAGGTGTCTTCAGCTTCCAGGCTCTGTACAACTACACGCCGAGGAACGAGGACGAGCTGGAGCTGAAAGAAGGAGACGTCGTGGACGTGATGGAGAAATGTGACGACGGCTGGTTCGTTGGTGCGTTGAACTGTAAACAAACATTTAGAATGTTTGAAATGTTGTTGTTTTTTAAGCATTTCATTATTTTTGTGAACAATTTAATTCAATATTTTATATGTTTACAGGTCGAAATAAGTTTTAATTGAATCATTTAATTCATTTTTTTTGCGGACATAGAGTTAAATCTTGTGAATCTAAAAGTAGGTGGATGGATGGATGGATGGATGGATGGATGGATAGAAGGATGGATGGATGGATGGATGGATGGATGGATGGATGGATGGATGGATGGATGGATGGATGGATGATAGATAGATGGCTAGATAGAGAAAGAGATAGATGGATGGATGGATGGATGGATAGATGGATGGATGGATGGATGGATGGATGGATGGATGGATGGATGGATGGATGGATGGATGGATGGATGATAGATAGATAGATGGCTAGATAGAGAAAGAGATAGATGGATGGATGGATGGATGGATGGATGGATGATGGATGGATGGATGGATGGATGGATGGATGGATGGATGGATGGATGGATGGATGGATGGAGATGGATGGATGGATGGATGATAGATAGATGGCTAGATAGAGAAAGAGATAGATGGATGGATGGATGGATGATAGATAGATGGCTAGATAGAGAAAGAGATAGATGGATGGATGGATGGATGGATGGATGGATGGATGGATGGATGGATAGAAGGATGGATGGATGGATGGATGATAGATAGATGGCTAGATAGAGAAAGAGATAGATGGATGGATGGATGGATGATAGATAGATGGCTAGATAGAGAAAGAGATAGATGGATGGATGGATGGATGGATGGATGGATGGATGGATGGATGGATGGATGGATGGATGGATGGATGATAGATAGATGGCTAGATAGAGAAAGAGATAGATGGATGGATAGATTAGAGAAAGAGATGGATGGATGGATAGATAGAGATAGATGTATGGATGGATGGATGGATGGATGGATGGATGGACGGACGGATGATAGATGGATGATAGAGATAGAGATAGATATAGATGGATGGATACATAGAGATAGATGGATAGATAGATTGATGGATAGATAGACAGAAAGATTGATGGATAGATGGATGGATGGATGGATAGATGGATAGATGGATGGATAGATGGATGAACTTACAAAATATTATAATTTAAAAAGAAAAATCAACATTTGAATAATATTTAATAATCTAATAGCATCTACTTCCATTCATTTTATTTTTTCCGTTGTTTTTTTAATTTTTTTTGGAACGTTTCAATCCTATGTAGCGAGATGCTTTGACCACTAGATGGCGTCATTGGCGCACAGCTGCTGCTCCTCTGCCGCCACAGAGATGCTTCTTCATCAAGTAACTCGCTGGTCCTTCTGTGTTTGTGAAGGAACCTCTCGACGGAGCAAGTTGTTCGGAACCTTCCCGGGGAACTACGTGAAGCTCCTGCAATGATTCCGACCTCCAGCCCATCGACGGGTCCCTGCGGACGAGACTCGTAACGTTGGCGTCACACAGCTCTGACTCGCCACCTTTACCAGACAATGTTTTTTATCAATCTCAGCTTTTTATCCTTTTTTCTACCCTAGAGGACCTTTTTTTCCCTTCGAGGAAAGCTGCAGGTTTTTATTTGGCAGGTCTACAGTATTTTGTCCGGCCGTTATGATGCACTTGTCTTGTCGGTAAAATAACATTATTGTGCTGCTCCAGCATAGAAATGTGTTTTTTTTTCTAAGAGTGGCTTTGAAAACATTTACTTTAGGGTTCTTAAAGGGTCAGTAGATTTAAAAATCTAAAAAATACTAATAATCCATCCATGACTATTTAAATTTAACCCTCAAACGTTCAAGATTAACTCACTTTATGTCCATTATTATAGTTTAAAATCATCTACAGAACAGGTTTAATATTCAATTATCGTTTAAAGACTGAAAAACAATCTCCCTTTAGCCTTTCTTGCTGGTTAAAAAGTGGTCAAATGTCAAGCTGCACTTGTCCTTCCTTGTAAATAACCACGATTTTAAAACCTTTCAAGTTTGAAGGCGTTAAAAGTAGAAAGGAAATCTGAAATGCAAATGCAGACTTATCGTTGCATTCCACCAGATGGCGCTCTTTCCTTCATAGTGTTTGTGAAAAGGTGTTTCGTTTCATAAAAAAAATTAATTAATTAATCATAGATGGAGAGCGCCTCCTACTGACGTCATTGTTTCACTATGTTTGACCAAATGTGAATTTTGAACTATTTTCGACACTGAAAAATAACTTAAAATGATGGGAAACTATCAGAACGACATAATAATACCAGTGTAATTATACTATGATGTTAAGTTAAGAATTTATTTTACTGTATCTAAATATTTCTGCAAGGTTCTGGGTGTACATTGTTAAAGAAATATAATGTAAAGGTACTTTGATATACTTTAAGGTGGCATGAAATATCAAAAAAAAAAGGAAAAATAGTTTTTATATAGAGTTGAACAATTTATGAACAGCAAAATAAAATTGAATTTCAATAACATTTAGTTTTATAGTTTAAAGTTTGTGTTTCTTTTAAAACCATAGTACTTTAACGGCTCAATAAAGTTTAAAATTCAATTTTTTTTTTTTACAAGTAACCCGCAGATAAATATTCACAGCATTTGAATATTTCTGAGCTGCAATTAAACTTCCGGCCGCTAGATGGCAGTCATTACATCCTCCACAACTAAAGGAACTATGAAATCGCAGCTATGACTGAGGATGAGAGGATACGGTCAGCCGCTTTTTAAAGCTGATGTATTCGACACGGTCTGTAAATTCTGCAACACCAGAGTCAAGTACTCGGACAATACTACAAATATATACTTGTTACTACAGTATCACGATATATCGTATTGTATCTCCAGATTCTTGCCAATAAAACATTTAAATGTTTTGATTCTTAAAATCAGTTTTAAGTAACATATAAGTTAAAAAAACAAATCTTCGGGCCCTTTAAGACTTTTAGATTAAAGAACCAAATAACATTTCAAATAGACTTTTCTTTCCTTGACATTTTCGATGCACTTTAATTTCCACGTTTGTTCATTTCACAGCTACTCCGCGCACCGTAAGCTAGTCCGAGCGCCTGGCGAGCGTAACCGCCGCGCCTCGAAAAGGGAACTTTGTACGAGCAGTATTTTATTCGTCATCGGGCGCCAGGACAGTCGTCACGCATCTATATATCCTCACCGTCGGTGATGTTTGTTTAGGGGTCGCACCGGATCGATGGTTGAAGCACCTTAAGGTTTATTTAAGCATCTGTTTCACTCCCTGTAACTCGGCTGGTGTGTCTGCGTGAGGTTTTTTGTAAGCGTATGAGAGCTGCTGTCAAAAAACAAACAAAAAAAAAAGTCCACTTGCTTTATAAAGTTTGCTTTTTGTCACCACCACATCCGTTTCCTGCTTCTTTCTTCGTCTTTTTTCTTCTTCTTCTCTTCAAACAGGCTTTGATTTTAAACCTCAGTTATGAAATACCGTATTTTCCGCACTCTTAGGATTATAAGGCGCACCTTCAATGACTGGCCTATTTTAGAAGTGTTTTCATAAATAGTTTGCACCGGATTATAAGGCGCATAGAATAAAAGATCCAGTCAAATGCTTGACTGGGGTTGTGTTATCATCCACTAGATAAAGCTGAGCTAAAGGGAACGTCAACAAAACAGTCAGATAAAGTCAAACTTTATTAAGCGTTCTGACAACTCTGTTTACTCCCATGGTAACGATGTTCAAATGATGTTTAAAAGACTTCAAGCAGCAGCGCGTGAGACTGGTGTTGTGAGCAGACAAATGTTGAGCGAGCAGCAGAGAAGTTGAGCGCGTGTATGACGGCTAGAGCGCGCGTGTATGACATGTTGAACGCACATGTATGACTGGTTGAGCGTACAGCAGTGATTTTGAGTGTACAATAACCAAGACACACTCGCTCAAACAGTGGGCAGTAATCTTACTCCATAGACGTCCGCCATGGGGTAATCCCACCCCGTGATGACGCAATGACGTAATTCCGCCCACGGCGTGTCGGCTCAGTCGGCGCAGAGTAGTGAAAGTGTTTGTAAACAAGTCACCCACCAGGAAATGTTCATATATAAGGCGCACCGGATTATAAGGCGCGCTGTCGTTTATTGGGGAAATTGAAAGGCTTTTAAGTGAGCCTTATAGCGGGGAAAATACGGTACACAACTAGAGGGGGCAACATTACCACTAGACTCTCCAACCGTCATTATCGGCAAATCTAGGGGGCACCAACTTCCAAATATCTCTCTCTCTGTCATCCGATAATGACGTCTGAGCTTTGACCCGCTCCGAGAATCGGCCACGATGTCCTTCATTTTGTGTCGCTTTTTTGGCGGTGAGATGGCGGTAACGTTAGCTTAGCATCTTTGGCATACCTAATGTTTCAGTGTGTTTTATTCTGACGAAGCTTCATGAAACTGTGTCATGTTGTTCAGAGGTTAGTAGGTGGCGCCATCAGTTTAAAAATGATGTTTTATTAGAACAGTTGTTCAAAAAAAATAAAAAATAGTGCAGAGACGCCATCTAGTGGACTCTGAACATAAAGACACTCTTTCATGAAGCTTCATCAGACCAGACTAGCTTCAGTAGTTAAAATGATTCTAAATATAATGCTGAACAACCTCAGATGGAACTAGATCAACAATTAACATTTCACTTTTAAAGCTTTTATCTGTTTTGAATTGAAATGTTGTTTTTAAAGCTTATTTTTATTGAATAATTTAGTTGAATATTTAAATATTGCAAGGTTTAAATGCTTAAAAAAAGAGTCCACTGGATGGTAGTGATGTGTTTATGAAGCTTCATGAAACAGTGTCATTATCTTCAGAGTCCACTAGATGGTAGTGATGTGTTGATGAAGCTTCATGAAACAGTGTCATTATCTTCAGAGTCCACTAGATGGTAGTGATGTGTTGATGAAGCTTCATGAAACAGTGTCATTATCTTCAGAGTCCACTAGATGGTAGTGATGTGTTGATGAAGCTTCATGAAACAGTGTCATTATTCTCAGAGTCCAGTAGATGGTAGTGATGTGTTGATGAAGCTTCATGAAACAGTGTCATTATTCTCAGAGTGCACTAGATGGTAGTGATGTGTTGATGAAGCTTCATGAAACAGGGTCATTATTCTCAGAGTCCACTAGATGGTAGTGATGTGTTGATGAAGCTTCATGAAACAGTGTCATTATTCTCAGAGTGCACTAGATGGTAGTGATGTGTTGATGAAGCTTCATGAAACAGTGTCATTATTCTCAGAGTCCACTAGATGGCGGTATCTGCACTATTTTCCTTTGTTTTGAAACAATCGTTCTAATGAAACATCATTTTTTAAACGGATGGCGCCACCTACTGACCTCTAAACAACATGACACTGTTTCATGAAGCTTCATCAGATCATGACTAGTTTAAATCCAGAGCTCAGGCATCGGAGACTCGGAGTAGAGCCCGAGCTTTCCTCAGGTTAAGCCTCGATGCAGCCACAGATGAAACAAACGTCCTCGAGAGCAGATCACGTTTGTTTTTAGCCTGAATGTAAACTAAGCTGTTTTAATAGCACCGACTCTCCTGGTTCTGATCCAGAGTCATGGAGCGAGGAATGTGTCTGTGAGCCTCGCGGCCAAATATGGACCGGAGCAGAAAGAGTGGAGGAGGGGGGCAGGGGGGGGAAAAGATGGAGGACGGTCAATCATCTTAATCAGCTTAGAGATAAAACTGCAGGTTTCTAGTTCAAAAACTGCTGGAAAGTAAAACTCCAGGATTGTGAGAAGGTCCAGCTGACCCGAAGAATCCGGCTCCCAATCCAACCAATCCGTCGAGTCCCGGGGTGGGGTCTACCCCCCCGCCGACCCCCCCTCCCACTTAACATTGTTAAAAGTCTGCACCTCGGGTTGATATCGCTCAGCTCTGCTCCCAAGCGAGTCCGGCAGGAGTCATGACGCTCAACGTGGTGCTGGAGGGTCCGGCCCCCTGGGGGTTCCGACTGACCGGAGGGAAGGACTTCAACCAGCCCCTGACCATCTCACGGGTGAGCTGGTGTGCGTTTGTGTTACACGTCTGCTCAACTTTGTGTTGCACCTGTGAAGGGACTCACTGTAGCTACAAGTAGCATCTCACGGTTACACATGTTTCATTAATACACTCACATCGTTGTGATGAAAAAATACGGCAAAAGTGTCGGATTGTGTTACAATCTTTTGAGGTTGAGATTAAAGATTTTGCTGAGTGCTTGTTTGTGAACTGACTTGGATTTGAGCTGAGCCAAAAGGTGTTATTTCGATCGCTACACAACATTAGAGACACAAGATTGTGACACGTAGTTTTGGTCAAAACTCTCTGATTATTAAAATATACTTTTATATAAGTTACACATTTGTTATCCAAAGTACACATTTGTGAGTTGAGTTACACATTTGTTATCAAAAGTACACATTTGTGAGTTGAGTTACACATTTGTTATCCAAAGTACACATTTGTGAGTTGAGTTACACATTTGTTATCAAAAGTACACATTTGTGAGTTGAATTACACATTTGTTATCAAAAGTACACATTTGTGATTTGAGTTACACATTTGTTATCCAAAGTACACATATGTGAGTTGAGTTACAAATTTGTTATCAAAAGTACACATTTGTGAGTTGAGTTACACATTTGTTATCAAAAGTACACATTTGTGAGTTGAGTTACACATTTGTTATCAAAAGTACACATTTTTGAGTTGAGTTACACATTTGTTATCCAAAGTACACATATGTGAGTTGAGTTACAAATTTGTTATCAAAAGTACACATTTGTGAGTTGAGTTACACATTTGTTATCCAAAGTACACATATGTGAGTTGAGTTACACATTTGTGAGTTGAGTTACACATTTGTTATCCAAAGTACACATTTGTGAGTTGAGTTACACATTTGTTATCCAAAGTACACATTTGTGAGGTGAGTTACACGTTTGTTATCCAAAGTACACATTTGTGAGTTGAGTTACACGTCTGTTGTCCAAAGTACACATTTGTAAGTTCAGTTACACGTTTGTTATCCAAAATACACATTTGTAATTTACGGATTTGTCAAAGTAGTTACACATTTGTGAGTTGAGTTACACGTTTTTTATCCAAAGTACACATTTGTAAGTTGAGTTACACATCTATTGTCCAAAGTACACATTTGTGCGTTGAGTTACACATTTGTTATCCAAAGTACACATTTGTAAGTTACGGATTTGTCAAAGTAGTTACACATTTGTTATCCTTGACTTGGATTTGAGCTGAGCTAAAAGGTTATGTTGCTTGGCTACACAACATTAGAGACACAAAGATTTTAACACATAGTTTTGTTCAAAACTCTCTGATTATTAAAAGATATTTACAATTATAAACTCAGCTTTAAACAACAAGTCTTTTTTTTAAAGATCAATAAAGTCGTCATTTAAAGGTAAAACACATCGTTCTCTGAAGTCGTGTTGGAAACACAGAATGAATTCAAAATCCATGTCAATGGTCAGGATTAGTTGTCATGACTGGGACAGAGTCGCTATAAAAGGTTCCCACATTCCTGAGCGTAGTCTCTAGGAAGTGCTGTCGTCCAGCCTGATCCTTCACTCAGCATCTGTCCACGGCCGCTGCTAAATTTAGTGGAAGACCTCATGGATGCTGAAGAGGTTTTCGGTTCGCTCACTCCAATAACTTCCCAGCTGTCGACATGAGAGCTGCGAGGAGAGCTGCTGGAAAGCAGGTCGACACAGGAGCCGATCCGCCACAACAGAGGTCTCCCAGGGAATCTTTATCTGCAGGTCGACTTGTTGTTGTGGTCGCTGGACTCCCAGCAGTTGTCTCTGAATCACTGCCATGTTTGGTCAAGAACGAGGTCCTGTGGGCGAGCGTCAGTGTTTCCAGCTGCTCTAGTAAACAGTCGTCTTCCTCTGAGGCTCCTCACTGACACACACCAGCTCTGAGATCTTAGGGATACATGTTTGAACATGGTGGACAAACGTTTGTGTTTCTTTTGTGTTTGTTCCTGTGTTTGTTTCTGTGTTTGTTCCTGTGTTTGTTCCTGTGTTTGTTTCTGTGTTTGTTCTTGTGATTGTTCCTGTGTTTGTTTCTGTGTTTGTTCTTGTGATTGTTTCTGTGTTTGTTCCTGTGTTTGTTTCTGTGTTTGTTCTTGTGATTGTTTCTGTGTTTGTTCCTGTGTTTGTTTCTGTGTTTGTTCCTGTGTGTGTTCCCGTGTTTGTTCCTGTGTTTGTTCCTGTGTTTGTTCTTGTGTTTGTTCCTGTGTTTGTTTCTGTGTTTGTTCCTGTGTTTGTTTCTGTGTTTGTTCCTGTGTGTGTTCCCGTGTTTGTTTCTGTTTTTTTCCTGTGTTTGTTTCTGTGTTTGTTCCTGTGTTTGTTTCTGTGTTTGTTTCTGTGTTTGTTCCTGTGTTTGTTTCTGTGTTTGTTCCCGTGTTTGTTTCTGTTTTTTTCCTGTGTTTGTTCCTGTTTTTTCCTGTGTTTGTTTCTGTGTTTGTTCCTGTGTTTGTTCCTGTGTTTGTTTCTGTGTTTTTTTCTGTGTTTGTTTCTGTGTTTGTTCTTGTGATTGTTTCCGTGTTTGTTCCTGTGTTTGTTCCTGTGTGTGTTCCCGTGTTTGTTTCTGTTTTTTTCCTGTGTTTGTTCCTGTTTTTTCCTGTGTTTGTTTCTGTGTTTGTTCCTGTGTTTGTTTCTGTGTTTGTTCTTGTGATTGCTTCTGTGTTTGTTTCTGTGTTTGTTCCTGTGTTTGTTTCTGTGTTTGTTTCTGTGTTTGTTCCTGTGTTTGTTTCTGTGTTTGTTCTTGTGATTGCTTCTGTTTGTTTCTGTGTTTTTTCCTGTGCTTGTTTCTGTGTTTGTTCTTGTGATTGCTTCTGTTTGTTTCTGTGTTTGTTCCTGTGTTTGTTTCTGTGTTTGTTTCTGTGTTTGTTCTTGTGATTGTTTCTGTGTTTGTTCTTGTGATTGTTTCTGTGTTTGTTTGTTTCTGTGATTGTTCCTGTGTTTGTTACCGTGTTTGTTCCTATGTTTATTTCTGTATTTGTTCCTGTGTTTGTTTCTGTTTTTGTTTGTGTGTTTGTTCCTGTGTTTGTTTGTATGTTTGTTCCTGTGTTTGTTTCTGGGCTTGTTTCTGTGTTTGTGAGTCTAGTTACACATTTGTGAGTCTAGTTACACATTTGTGAGACTAGTTACACATTTGTGAGTTGAGTTACACATTTGTGAGTCTAGTTACACATTTGTGAGTCTAGTTACATGTTTGTGAGTCTAGGTACACATTTGTGAGTCTAGTTACACATTTGTGAGTTGAGTTACACATTTGTGAGACTAGTTACACATTTGTGAGTTGAGTTACACATTTGTGGGACTAGTTACACATTTGTGAGTCTAGTTACACATTTGTGAGTCTAGTTACATGTTTGTGAGTCTAGGTACACATTTGTGAGTCTAGTTACACATTTGTGAGTTGAGTTACACATTTGTGAGTCTAGTTACACATTTGTGGGACTAGTTACACGTTTGTGAGTCTAGTTACACATTTGTGAGTCTAGTTACACATTTGTGGGACTAGTTACACGTTTGTGAGTCTAGTTACACATTTGTGAGTCTAGTTACACATTTGTGAGTCTAGGTACACATTTGTGAGTCTAGTTACACATTTGTGAGTTGAGTTACACATTTGTGAGACTAGTTACACATTTGTGAGTTGAGTTACACATTTGTGGGACTAGTTACACGTTTGTGAGTCTAGTTACACATTTGTGAGTCTAGTTACACATTTGTGAGTCTAGTTACACATTTGTGAGACTAGTTACACATTTGTGAGTCTAGTTACACATTTGTGAGACTAGTTACACATTTGTGAGTTGAGTAACACATTTGTGAGACTAGTTACACATTTGTGAGTCTAGTTACACATTTGTGAGACTAGTTACACATTTGTGAGACTAGTTATACATTTGTGAGTCGAGTTACACATTTGTGAGTCTAGTTACATGTTTGTGAGACTAGTTACACATTTATGAGTCTAGTTATACATTTGTGAGTTGAGTTACACATTTGTGAGACTAGTTATACATTTGTGAATCTAGTTACACATTTGTGAGTCTAGTTATACATTTGTGAGTTGAGTTACACATTTGTGAGACTAGTTACACATTTGTGAATCTAGTTACACATTTGTGAGACTAGTTACACATTTGTGAATCTAGTTACACATTTGTGAGACTAGTTATACATTTGTGAGTCGAGTTACACATTTGTGAGTCTAGTTATACATTTGTGAGTTGAGTTACACATTTGTGAGTTGAGTTACACATTTGTGAGACTAGTTACACATTTGTGAATCTAGTTACACATTTGTGAGACTAGTTATACATTTGTGAGTCGAGTTACACATTTGTGAGTCTAGTTATACATTTGTGAGACTAGTTATACATTTGTGAGTCGAGTTACACATTTGTGAGTCTAGTTATACATTTGTGAGTCTAGTTATACATTTGTGAATCTAGTTACACATTTGTGAGTCTAGTTATACATTTGTGAGTCTAGTTATACATTTGTGAATCTAGTTACACATTTGTGAGTCTAGTTATACATTTGTGAGTCTAGTTATACATTTGTGAGTCTAGTACACATTTGTGAGTCTAGTTACACATTTGTGAGTCTAGTTATACATTTGTGAGTTGAGTTACACATTTGTGAGACTAGTTACACATTTGTGAGTCTAGTTACACATTCGTGAGTCTAGTTACACGTTTGTGAGTCTAGTTACACATTTGTGAGTCGAGTCACTTTGGAACAGGCAGACACAACCAACAGTAGCCGTGACAGTGGAATAAATTCCCATCATGACTGAATCCAGTCCAGCGGCCGGAGATCTGCGCTCCGTCTTTTGCGGGTTATTAATAGGCGTCGAGCAAAGCCGGCTCTGACTGAACAGTTGAGGTTTGTCTGGTAACACAAGAAGGTCAAGTCAAGGTCACGAGTGACTGTGGCCGCTCAGGTATTCCCTCCGATGGCTGATGGATACTTTGTGTAGCACTCGGACAGTTGTGCGTTCAATCTCGACACTGAGCCACAGATGAAAGAACCCCACAGGGGCCACACAGGGGCCACACAGGGGCCACACAGGGGCCACACAGGGGCCCCACAGGTCATGGTTCTTCCTCACGTCCTTCTATGTCGTCCCGTCTCCTCCAGATCACTCCCGGCAGCAAAGCCTCCGTCGCTAACCTGTGCGCCGGAGACGTGATCGTGTCCATCGAGGGGGTTCATGCCAACAACATGCTTCACTGCGACGCCCAGAACAAGATCAAGGATGCGACGCACCGACTGTGTCTGACTGTTGAAAGGTGATCCATTCAACCACCTGATCAATCATGTGACAATCAATCAATCACGGGCCTCAAACCTGTAGCCTGTGTGTGATTTATATATATTTTTTTTCAATGTCAGGCAAAATCATTACATCAAATTTGAATATCTTCGATTATAAAGTTAAAATCGATCAGATTTGGTTCTAGAAAAACATAGAATAACATGTAAATTGCAAAAATTGACAGTGAAACTACACAAAAATCATCAAAACATGAGTTCAACAAAATTTAAATCAAAGCTGGATCAAATGCATTCTTGAGCAACACTTAAGTAATAAAGTAAATAAAATACAGTAAATAAATAGACACATTTATGTTTAAAGTGAGTTTATTCTTTATTTTATTTTATTTTATTTTATTTTATTTTATTTTATTTTATTTTATTTTATTTTATTTTATTTTATTTTATTTTATTTTATTTTATTTTATTTTTTCGATTAATTTTTACTTTACTTTACTTTACTTTACTTTACTTTACTTTACTTTACTTTACTTTACTTTACTTTACTTTACTTTACTTTACTTTACTTTACTTTGTATTCTACTTTAATTTCTATTATATGATACTTTACTTTACATTCTACTTTACATTCTACTTTACATTACATTACATTAAAGTACATTACTTTATTTTACCTTTCTTTATATTATATCCTACTTTACTTGACTTTACGTTACTTTATATTCTATTTTACTTTACTTTACTTTACTCTAATATACTTTATATTCTACTTTACTTTACTTTATTTTATGTTATTTTATTCTAAACCGTTATCACCACAAATAATCCTGTGTTGTTCTGATTCTGATTTTAAAAAACAATGTTTGAAAAGTTATTCATTTTACACTGTAATATAAATATAAATCAATAATATAAACGTTTTAAAGATGTGGCAAAAGTGTTGAATTCAACAAACAATATAAATATTAATTTAAACCATGTAAGTAGATGAGTAGAATGTTAACAAGATGGAGAAATTGAGTTAAAGATCAAACCAAAATAGTTTTATTCCTGATCATAAGGATGTCGACGACTGACCAGTGGAGCGTTCAAGGTCAACATGCTCGTGAAAATACAAATACACTGAATTTCTATGAATGTAATCTGTTTAAATGACCTTCTACGTAATGGAGATTCAATTGTAAACTCTTGGAATTTTGTGTTACATTTAAATGCAACTTAACATATATGTAGGTATTTCAACTAATACATGGATTCAATAATTCATAAAATAAAATAAATAAACAGACCTAAACTCTCTCTCACTTACTGTGCTGGAGTTTTAACGTCCTTACATGGACGACTTCACAAATGTTCCTCCAGTATCTCATCACATCAGGGCTTCCTCTGTCCCTGCTATCGTTTACAAACTCCCTTGAGTAGCGCTGCGAAGACAGAGCGCTGCCAGCAGGAATAACTACTTCCTAAATAGAAATACTTTAGTGGGATAATGGCCGAGATACTTTAAAGACCGTCGTGTATCCAATGATCTCGCCCTGTTTTTTTTTGGTTTCTACCGACCCTAAGATGATGGACGGACAGAAAAAGGAAATCATGGAATGTTTTCATTAGCATTTAGTTTACCTTAGCATGTAGCTCAAATAGGCATCGCATAGCTAACGTTAACCCTAGTGTACTTAAGCACTTTGCTTACATTAGCATGTCACTTACATTAGCATGTAGTTTACTTTAGCGTTTAGCTCATGATAGGCATGTAGCTAACATTAACACACAGCTAACATTAGCCCTAATGTACTTAAGAACTTTGCTCAGCATGTCAATTACATTAGCACTTAGTGTCCATTAGCACATAGTTTACCTTAGCATGTAGCACACATATGCGTGTTGCTAACATTATCCAATAGCTAACATTAGCACTTATACTTCAGCACTTTGCTTACATTAGCATGTCAATTACATTTGCAATTAGTTTTCATTAGCACGTAGTTTACCTTAGCATGTGGCTCACATGGGCCTGTAGCTAACATTAACACACAGCTAACATTAGCCCTAGTGTACTTAAGCACTTTGCTTACATTAGCATGTCACTTACAGTAGCATGTAGTTTACTTTAGCATGTAGCTCACATATGCGTGTAGCTAACATTATCACATAGCTAACATTAGCCCTAGTGTACTAAAGCACTGTGTTTACGTTAGCATGATAATTACATTAGCTCTTAGTTTTCATTAGCACGTTGTTTATCTTCTAATGTAGCTCACATATGCGTGTTGCTAACATTATCCAATAGCTAACATTAGCACTTATACTTCAGCACTTTGCTTACGTTAGCATGTCAATTACATTTGCAATTAGTTTTCATTAGCACGTAGTTTACCTTAGCATGTGGCTCACATGGGCCTGTAGCTAACATTAACACACAGCTAACATTAGCCCTAGTGTACTTAAGCACTTTGCTTACATTAGCATGTCACTTACAGTAGCATGTAGTTTACTTTAGCATGTAGCTCACATATGCGTGTAGCTAACATTATCACATAGCTAACATTAGCCCTAGTGTACTAAAGCACTGTGTTCACGTTAGCATGATAATTACATTAGCTCTTAGTTTTCATTAGCACGTTGTTTATCTTCTAATGTAGCTCACATATGCGTGTTGCTAACATTATCCAATAGCTAACATTAGCACTTATACTTCAGCACTTTGCTTACGTTAGCATGTCAATTACATTTGCAATTAGTTTTCATTAGCACGTAGTTTACCTTAGCATGTGGCTCACATGGGCCTGTAGCTAACATTAACACACAGCTAACATTAGCCCTAGTGTACTTAAGCACTTTGCTTACATTAGCATGTCACTTACAGTAGCATGTAGTTTACTTTAGCATGTAGCTCACATATGCGTGTAGCTAACATTATCACATAGCTAACATTAGCCCTAGTGTACTAAAGCACTGTGTTCACGTTAGCATGATAATTACATTAGCTCTTAGTTTTCATTAGCACGTTGTTTATCTTAGCATGTAGCTCACATATGCGTGTTGCTAACATTATCACACAGCTAACATTAGCACTTATACTTCAGCACTTTGCTCACGTTAGCATGTCAATTACATTTGCAATTAATTTTCATTAGCACGTAGTTTACCTTAGCATGTGGCTCACATGAGCCTGTAGCTAACATTAACACACAGCTAACATTAGCCCTAGTGTACTTAAGCACTTTGCTTACATTAGCATGTCACTTACAGTAGCATGTAGTTTACTTTAGCATGTAGCTCACATATGCGTGTAGCTAACATTATCACATAGCTAACATTATCCCTAGTGTACTAAAGCACTGTGTTCACGTTAGCATGATAATTACATTAGCTCTTCGTTTTCATTAGCACGTTGTTTATCTTCTAATGTAGCTCACATATGCGTGTTGCTAACATTATCCAATAGCTAACATTAGCACTTATACTTCAGCACTTTGCTTACGTTAGCATGTCAATTACATTTGCAATTAGTTTTCATTAGCACGTAGTTTACCTTAGCATGTGGCTCACATAGGACTGTAGCTAACATTAACACACAGCTAACATTAGCCCTAGTGTACTTAAGCACTTTGCTTACATTAGCATGTCACTTACAGTAGCATGTAGTTTACTTTAGCATGTAGCTCACATATGCGTGTAGCTAACATTATCACATAGCTAACATTAGCCCTAGTGTACTAAAGCACTGTGCCTACGTTAGCATGATAATTACATTAGCTCTTAGTTTTCATTAGCACGTTGTTTATCTTAGCATGTAGCTCACATATGCGTGTTGCTAACATTATCACACAGCTAACAATAATATAATTCAAGTGTTGAATTATTATGTTGAATGTTGTCTGTTATGTCAGTAGCATGGTGCTACTTCTTATCAACAATCGTACCTTCATTTATGAACTAGAAACATATTTAACAAGCATTTACTCTTCCCTAGAAACGAGTCCAGACTGTGGTCTCCTCGTGTCGTGGACCAGGGTCAAGCTCACCCTTATAAAATCAACTTGGAAGCCAAACAACAGGTAGTCGTGGCTGAAGAACTCGGAGGTCGAGCCTCGTTCCATCTCTCTCTCCGCCTTGTCTTCTCCTCAGGAGTTCAAACCCATAGGTGTCGCTCACAACCGCAAAGCTCAGCCGTTCGTGGCGGCGGCGAACATCGACGACACCCACCAGGTAGTCAGCGCCGCCTACAACACTCCCATCGGCCTCTACTCCTCAGGGAACATCCAGGACGCCATGCAGGGGCAGATCCGAGGACTGGTACCCCAGAAACCGCAGAGGTATTACAGCTGCATTCCATTTATTTCATTATGTCTTTCACTTTTTTTTCCTCTTACTAGAGCAGTAGTGGGCAATTAAATGTACTCATTTTACGTGTTAAGTAAATTATTTATATATATATATATATATATATATATATATATATATATATATATTTATTTGTATTATTTTTGTCTTGTATTTGACTTGTATATGTATTATACCCATTTAAAAGAAACAGAAATACTATGATGTCATAATGTAAGTAAGTAAGTAATTTATATTTATATAGCGCTTTTCCAGACCAGGGTCACAAAGCGCTTAAACAATCAAAACAATATTCAATAAAGTATATACTTTAAAGGTCAAGATAATACTGATAACACAACAGGAGTTCCAGAAAATCCTGAACAAATAAAAACGTCTTAAAATGTTTCTTAAAGGAGTCAGTAGATCATCAAACACAGATGTTTCTTGAAGGAGTCAGTAGATCATCAAACACAGATGTTTCTTGAAGGAGTCAGTAGATCATCAAACACAGATGTTTCTTGAAGGAGTCAGTAGATCATCAAACACGGATGTTTCTTGAAGGAGTCAGTAGATCATCAAACACAGATGTTTCTTGAAGGAGTCAGTAGATCATCAAACACAGATGTTTCTTGAAGGAGTCAGTAGATCATCAAACACAGATGTTTCTTGAAGGAGTCAGTAGATCATTAAACACAGATGTTTCTTGAAGGAGTCAGTAGATCATCAAACACACATGTTTCTTGAAGGAGTCAGTAGATCATCAAACACAGATGTTTCTTGAAGGAGTCAGTAGATCATCAAACACACATGTTTCTTGAAGGAGTCAGTAGATCATCAAACACAGATGTTTCTTGAAGGAGTCAGTAGATCATCAAACAGATGTTTCTTGAAGGAGTCAGTAGATCATCAAACACACATGTTTCTTGAAGGAGTCAGTAGATCATCAAACACAGATGTTTCTTGAAGGAGTCAGTAGATCATCAAACAGATGTTTCTTGAAGGAGTCAGTAGATCATCAAACACAGATGTTTCTTGAAGGAGTCAGTAGATCATCAAACACAGATGTTTCTTGAAGGAGTCAGTAGATCATCAAACACAGAGATGGTTCCAAAGCTTAGGAGCAACAGTCTGGAAGGATTTCTCTCCTCTGGTCCTGAAGTTCAAGAACCATCAGTAGATTCTGATCCACAGACCTCAGAGCCCGAGCTGGGGTGTAAGTCTGGATCAGATCACTGATGGAAGGTCTGACCATGAATAGATCTGAAAGTAAGAAACAGAATTTTAAAATGATCCTGAAAGAAACTGGCAGCCAGTGAAGAGTTTGAAGGAGAAATGTGAGTTCTTCTACTAGAGCGGCTCAGAATTCTCGCTGCAGACTTTTGTATGAACTGCAGGAGAGACAGCTTTTTTAAATTGTATTATTTAATTATTAAAATTATAATATTATTATATTATTATATAATATAAAATAGATTTAATAATAATATTAAATGTCTTCCAGTCCCAGGACCCTGGTGAACATCGAGGAGTCAGACGTGTACCGGATGCTGCAGGAGGATGCGGAGCAGGACCACCTGGAGCCCAGGCAGTCCGGGTCCTTCAAAGCCCTGCAGGACTTCGTGGACGGTGACGGTAAATACTTTGTATTATGATCGTAATAACAACTGTCATTATTATTTGCTCGTCCCCTTTTTTTTCTGTCTTTCTTTTAACATTTAGGAAATAAAATGACAGAATCATAAAAAGACACATTAATGTCAACACAAATAAAAACATCGAGCATAATAATAATAATAATAATAATAACAAATGTAGCTGCCCGTATATAAATAAAATGGCGATTAATACAAACTTAATAAAAGGTAGCACTCGAAATATAGACTAGGGTCTCCAAACAAACCTGAAACATTTCTTCCGGTGGTCTTCGATTGTCTGTAAATTGGAATCCTTCAGCTCACTTCCGGTCAACTTGAAGAGCCTGCACATGTGTCATACGCTAGCAACCCCTTCTGGCCGTGCATGGAACTACAACCCTCCACTAGGGCGGCCGTTTCCACGTCAACCAAAAAGAAGAAAAGTATAAATTAACACGTAAGATGTGGTTATTTCCGGATACAATTGTGTGCATGAGCACATGACATAGTGGTTATTATTCATAGTTTTATTAAAACACAATTTGATATATGATGTATCATGAAATATGTTCTAAAGAAGTTTTTTTTTTTAAATACCAAGAAGAAAAGGAATTAAAGGTAAACCTATCTTTGTTTCCCAAAGCTATACATTCATAGTTTTTAAAAAGTGCAATTTGAGTTTAAATTAAAAAAAAAACTTTACCTTAGCAATTATATTGCATAGCTCACATTTAGCTAATATTATCACAAAGCTAACATTAGCACTTATACTTAAGCACTTTGCTTACATTAGCATGTCAATAACATTAGCCGTTAGTTTTCATTAGAATGTATTTTACCTCAACATGTAGCTCACATAGGCATGTAGCTAACATTAGCGCTTAGTTTTCATTAGCATGTAGTTTACCTCAGCATGTAGCTCACATGTAGCTAACATTATCACAAAGCTACATTAGCACTTATACTTAAGCACTTTGCCTACATTAGCATGTCAATTACATTAGCACTTAGTTTTCATTAGAATGTAGTTTACCTCAGCATGTAGCTCAAATAGGCCCATAGCTAACATTATCACATAGTTAATGTTAGCCCTAGTGTACATAAGCACTTTGCTCACATTAGCATGTCACTTACATTTACATGTAGTTTACCTTAGCATTTAGCTCATTATCACACAGCTAACACAGCTAACATTAGCCCAAGTGTACTTAAGCACTTTGCTTAGCATGTCAATTACATTGGCATTTAGTTTTCATTAGCATGTAGTTTACCTCAGCATGTAGCTCACATTGGCACATAGCTAACATTATCACACAGCTAACATTAGCCCTAGTGTACTTAAGCACTTTGCCTACGTTAGCATGTCAATAAAATTTGCAATTCGTTTTCATTAGCACGTAGTTTACCTTAGCATGTAGCTCACATAGGCATGTAGCTAACAGTATCACACAGCTAACATTAGCCCTAGTGTACTTAAGCAATTTGCTTACGTTAGCATGTCAATTACATTAGCACTTAGTTTTCATTAGCACATAGTTTACCTTAGCATGTAGCTCACATATGCGTGTTGCTAACATTATCATGCAGCTAACATTAGCCCTACTTAAATACTTTGCTGACATTAACAGGTCAATTACATTTTTTAATTAATTTTCATTACAAAGCAAACATTAGCACTTATACTTTGCTTGCATTAGCATGTCAAGCTTCATGAAGCACTGTCATTATTTTGACTCATATAATCTATTATATACTATAGTTTTGTTATAATATAATTCAAGCGTTGAATAATATTATAGAAATAATATGGTAAATGAGAAAACATTTACAGTGAAGAGTGTTTGTGGGATCATTGTGACTGAAAATGGATCTAAAATGTGTTTACCGGACAGAAAACAGATAATGGGGACATCTGTTGTTCATGTGTTCACTCCCTGCTGTGCTCAGGTACTCGACCTATTGTAACCAGGTCAGTCAAAGCCCCCTCAACGAAGCCCGCCGCCCCCACTGGAAACCTGCAGAAGCTGCCCGTCTGTGATAAGTGCTCAAATGGAATCGTGTGAGTAGAACTAGAACACTGTCCGACTGACACACATGTTTCTATATAAGCCGTGTAACAGATTTCTTTAGCAGAAGCGATCTCTTCGAAAACACCAACATTTGTGCTCGCCGTGGAAAACAGTCGACCTTCTGCGATAACGTGAAACTCTAGAAACAATTTTCACAGATATTTTTTTATCTGTTAATCCGTTTCTCAGTTGGTTAACTAACTTAGAAATTGATTGAATAAAAGAAACGAGGACAATACCATCTGGATCCACACATCTTTTGAAGGATTCTGTTAGGTTAGGTTAGGTAGAACTTTATTGATCCCTCAGGAGGTCTTGTTGTTGTTGGTGGTTTTTTTTTCAAATTATCTACAGCAAATACAGCAATTTTTTATAAAAAATAATCAAAATAAAATAAGAACAAAGAGAAAGAACAAGATGATACAATCTAAGTCTAAAGATAAAGAACATAGATCAAAGAAAAATAACAAAGACAAAGGATACAAAGACTAACATAGAACAGAACATCCAGATACTTTCACTCCACTCCTGCCCCCGAACTCAGAATTGTACAATCAAATAGCCCGAGGAATGAATGAGTCCCTGAGTCTATTAGTGTTGCACCTGGGAAGGAGCATTCGTGCACTCATTGTGATGAATTCTGGATTCATCACTCTCAGTGCGAGCTCAACTCTCTCCCTATTTACTGAATCTGTAAGGCGAGCAAGTTTTTTAAAAACCATTGTGACCTACTTTAAGCTTGTTTCACTAACAACACTATTATAATTTCAAATGTAAATATTTAATAATGTATATAAAATGATCATCAATTGTCAGGCAATAGTTCTAGGTTTAAAACAAGAATCACCAAACTAAAATGAGATGATAACTTTTAGTGCTTTTAAATATATATACTGTGTACATAAATATATAATGGCGCCACCTACTGACCTCTAAACAACATGACACTGTTTCATGAAGCTTCACCAGCACATCATTATCTCTACCTTCTGTTAAATCCAACGTGGTTACTTTTCCTTGATTTTCTGGAACTCCTGTTGTGTTATCAGTTCTATCTTGACCTTTAAAGTATATACTTTATTAAATATTGTTTTGATTGTTTAAGCGCTTTGTGACCCTGGTCTGCAAAAGCGCTATACAAATAAAAATTACTTACTTTATTAAGTTCTCCCCCGTCTGAAATCTGGGCGAACAAGAGGTTACGAGAGCGAAGAATCAATTACGACGTAACAATGGCTTCGCTCCTCCTCCAGCCAGCTGTAATCACGTCTCGCTTTGTTTACACAACGAGTCCCTTGGAAGCGGAGACTTCCGGGAGTGATGACGCGCGGTGACCAACCTTGATGTTTGACTGATCAAAGCAGAGTGGGTGGTAAACAAGATTTAACCTCCAGAAAAAACGTTTTCCGATACAATAGAGTCAATTTAAAACACATACAATAGCTCGTACAATACATGAAAAAAACTGTCATTCAACAAACCCTGATAACTCCTGCTTCGATCAATATGTTCTGGTGAGTTTTGTTTACAAACCAAGGTTGATAAACCGCTGCACAAAAGCTCCAGTTTCAACAACAAATGTTTCTTTCGCCCGCCATAGAACGTGTGTTTTCTTCGGGGATCCTAACCTTGCTCTTCCTTCCCCTATGGATGCTGTCGTTCTCCCCCGAAAACATGGAACATTTGTCTTTGCTTTGTGTCTGCAGCGGAACCGTGGTCAAAGCCCGGGACAAGTTCCTGCATCCCGGCTGCTTCGTGTGCTCGGACTGTGACGTCAACCTCAAACAAAAGGGATACTTCTTCGTGGAGGGCCAGCTGTACTGCGAGGCCCACGCTCGCGCCAGAACGAGACCCCCGGAGGGTCACGACCTCGTCACCACCTTCCGCTCGGTTTAGATGACTCCGGCGTGATTCAGATCAGACGCCGTTACGTGGGAAAGACTTGACCCAAATAATACGTACGAGCTGCCCACGTTCGTCAGCGGCGGCGGCGGCGGCGGCGGCGTGATCCGCCGCCTATTGTTTCCAATCAAGATTAAAATAGCACAACAACAAGTTTACTCGCTTCCTCCGCGTCCCTGCTAGCATGCAACCAGTTAGCATTTTAGCTCATTTTTCCAACTTCACTCCAAATGCATTAGAATAATTTACCCCAGAAAAGTAAAATAATTATTAGCTTGTTAGCATTTGCACTGTAAATGCTAACAAGCTAATCTAAAAAAATACAAAAAGAAAAGACTTAACTATTGTCAATTAAATAACAAATATTCTTTCTGATACTGCTAAAGACAAGATACCAACGAGCAGCGGCGTGATCGGTCGCCCATTGTTTCCAATCAAGATGATGTTAAAATAGCACAACAACCATTTTACTCGCTTCCTCTGCGTCCCTGCTAGCATACAACCAGTTAGCATTTTAGCTCATCCATGCCTGCTCATTTTGTTTGCCCTTTTTTCTCTTTATTACATCCAGTTACATTTTTTCCAATTTCACTCCAAATGCACTAGAATAATTTACCCCAAAAAAGTAAAAGAGAGAATTATTAGCTTGTTAGAATTTACACTGTAAAAGCTAACAAGCTAATCTAAAAAGTAAAAGAAAAGACATAACTATTGTAAATTAAATAACAAATATTCTTTCTGATACTACTAAAGACAAGATACCAACGAGCACAGGCGTGATCCGTCGCCTATTCTTTTCAATCAAGATGATGTTAAAATAACACAACAACAATTTTACTCACTTCCTCTGCGTCCCTGCTAGCATACAACCAGTTAGCATTTTAGCTCATTTTGTTTACCTTTTTTTCTCTTTATTACATACAGTTACATTTTTCCAACTTCACTCCAAATGCATTAGAATAATTTACCCCAGAAAATTAAAATAATTATTAGCTTGTTAGCATTTGCACTGTAAATGCTAACAAGCTAATCTAAAAAAAATACAAAAAGAAAAGACTTAACTATTGTCAATTAAATAACAAATATTCTTTCTGATACTGCTAAAGACAAGATACCAACGAGCAGCGGCGTGATCGGTCGCCCATTGTTTCCAATCAAGATGATGTTAAAATAGCACAACAACCATTTTACTCGCTTCCTCTGCGTCCCTGCTAGCATACAACCAGTTAGCATTTTAGCTCATCCATGCCTGCTCATTTTGTTTGCCCTTTTTTCTCTTTATTACATCCAGTTACATTTTTCCAATTTCACTCCAAATGCACTAGAATAATTTACCCCCAAAAAGTAAAAGAGAGAATTATTAGTTTGTTAGAATTTACACTGTAAAAGCTAACAAGCTAATCTAAAAAGTAAAAGAAAAGACATAACTATTGTAAATTAAATAACACATATTCTTTCTGATACTGCTAAAGACAAGATACCAACGAGCAGAGGCGTGATCCGTCGCCTATTCTTTTCAATCAAGATGATGTTAAAATAACACAACAACAATTTTACTCGCTTCCTCTGCGTCCCTGCTAGCATACAACCAGTTAGCATTTTAGCTCATTTTGTTTACCTTTTTTTCTCTTTATTACATCCAGTTACATTTTTCCAACTTCACTCCAAATGCATTAGAATAATTTACCCCAGAAAAGTAAAATAATTATTAGCTTGTTAGCATTTGCACTGTAAATGCTAACAAGCTAATCTAAAAAAAATACAAAAAGAAAAGACTTAACTATTGTCAATTAAATAACAAATATTCTTTCTGATACTGCTAAAGACAAGATACCAACGAGCAGCGGCGTGATCGGTCGCCCATTGTTTCCAATCAAGATGATGTTAAAATAGCACAACAACCATTTTACTCGCTTCCTCTGCGTCCCTGCTAGCATACAACCAGTTAGCATTTTAGCTCATCCATGCCTGCTCATTTTGTTTGCCCTTTTTTCTCTTTATTACATCCAGTTACATTTTTCCAATTTCACTCCAAATGCACTAGAATAATTTACCCCAAAAAAGTAAAAGAGAGAATTATTAGCTTGTTAGAATTTACACTGTAAAAGCTAACAAGCTAATCTAAAAAGTAAACGGCAAAAAGAAAAAGAAAAGACATAAATATTGTAAATTAAATAACAAATATTCTTTCTGATACTACTAAAGACAAGATACAAACGAGCAGAGGCGTGATCCGTCGCCTATTCTTTTCAATCAAGATGATGTTAAAATAACACAACAACAATTTTACTCGCTTCCTCTGCGTCCCTGCTAGCTTGCAACCAGTTAGCATTTTAGCTCATTTTGTTTACCTTTTTTTCTCTTTATTACATCCAGTTACATTTTTCCAACTTCACTCCAAATGCATTGGAATAATTTACCCCAGAAAAGTAAAATAATTATTAGCTTGTTAGCATTTGCACTGTAAATGCTAACAAGCTAATCTAAAAAAAATACAAAAAGAAAAGACTTAACTATTGTCAATTAAATAACAAATATTCTTTCTGATACTGCTAAAGACAAGATACAAACGAGCACAGGCGTGATCGGTCGCCCATTGTTTCCAATCAAGATGATGTTAAAATAGCACAAGAACCATTTTACTCGCTTCCTCTGCGTCCCTGCTAGCATACAACCAGTTAGCATTTTAGCTCATTTTGTTTACCTTTTTTTCTCTTTATTACATCCAGTTACATTTTTCCAACTTCACTCCAAATGCATTAGAATAATTTACCCCAGAAAAGTAAAATAATTATTAGCTTGTTAGCATTTGCACTGTAAATGCTAACAAGCTAATCTAAAAAAATACAAAAAGAAAAGACTTAACTATTGTCAATTAAATAACAAATATTCTTTCTGATACTGCTAAAGACAAGATACCAACGAGCAGCGGCGTGATCGGTCGCCCATTGTTTCCAATCAAGATGATGTTAAAATAGCACAACAACCATTTTACTCGCTTCCTCTGCGTCCCTGCTAGCATACAACCAGTTAGCATTTTAGCTCATCCATGCCTGCTCATTTTGTTTGCCCTATTTTCTCTTTATTACATCCAGTTACATTTTTCCAATTTCACTCCAAATGCACTAGAATAATTTACCCCCAAAAAGTAAAAGAGAGAATTATTAGCTTGTTAGAATTTACACTGTAAAAGCTAACAAGCTAATCTAAAAAGTAAACGGCAAAAAGAAAAAGAAAAGACATAAATATTGTAAATTAAATAACAAATATTCTTTCTGATACTACTAAAGACAAGATACAAACGAGCAGCGGCGTGATCCGTCGCCTATTCTTTTCAATCAAGATGATGTTAAAATAACACAACAACAATTTTACTCACTTCCTCTGCGTCCCTGCTAGCTTGCAACCAGTTAGCATTTTAGCTCATTTTGTTTACTTTTTTTCTCTTTATTACATCCAGTTACATTTTTCCAAATTCACTCCAAATGCATTAGAATAATTTACCCCAGAAAAGTAAAATAATTATTAGCTTGTTAGCATTTACACTGTAAATGCATGCTAACAAGATAATCTAAAAAAAAAAAGACAAAAAGAAAAGACTTAACTATTGTAAATTAAATAACAAATATTCTTTCTGATACTGCTAAAGACAAGATGCAAACGAGCATTCAAGATTTCTAGTACATTTTTAGTAAATCCTGAATATTTGAGGTTGTACTCGAATGTAGCAACAATGCTAATCGTGATGTCGACGTAGTCGTTATGCTATGATGTTGTATGAATATTGCTAGACGATACAAAAAAGAAAATCTAACGCTACAGTCCACGCTTGAACGTCTCGCTCGATTGGCACCGTGGCATTTCCTGCTGACATTCATGTTCCTCGCACAACAAATAAAGTCAATCTTGTCCTCGTCTGACTGTGTTTCGTCACTTTCCAAAGTTTACAGGATCAACGTGTTCATTCAGAATCATTATGATCAATAAAGTTTTACCTTACCTTACCTTACCTATTATGTAGTAGAGAAATGGAAGTAACTAAACAGGAAATAGCTGATGTTGTGCGTTTTTTTTGTTAAAACAAATATGATATATATGATAAGATGAATTATAGCATAAAAATATGTATATTTAATTCAAGAGATGATATCTTGACATAGTTATATTAATAATAAACACTTAAAGTGAAAAATGCACTCATTTTCTTCTCTCCCTCATGTCGACTAAGTATTGGGATTATTTTCCGAGTAATCTGTTCCTTTTTAGAGATATAGATAAAATGTTTGTTCATTTTAATGTAGCGACTGGAGCTCAGTTGTCTTCATTTTCGTCCAAAAAAAAGAAAAACATCCGCCTCAAACAACCTTTAAATGACTTTTTTTTTACTGAACAATTTCTTCAAGCTTCAATTCAAGATGGAGGTTGTTTTTAAGTTCTGACATCAACATCTTGTCAAGGTATTCTGTGTGTTTTGGTTTTTCTTTAAGTCGCGTGATACACACTTTAGTCACTACTTGATTGATAACCATAGCTTTGAAAAAAAGGTAAATCCAAAGTAATCCTTATCTTAAAAAAGATTACTTTGATTTTCTGGAGATGATGATATGTTGTTTACCCAAACTCTGACGGGTAAAAACTTTATAAAGTACTAAGTTAATGGACTTTAACATTTGAAACATGCGAGGGAGTCAGGAGAGTTTGACATCAGTTGCCCTCTAATGAATTCTATTCTTGTTTGAAACCGTATTAATTCATTGTTAATACAAACAAATGGGAAGCTAAAAAAGTGGAGCACTGCGACCGTAGTCTGCAGAAGAAAATCAAATTACCCTGCGAGCCATTGTGTACTTAAAATGGTTAGCTGCCCCCCCACCCTCTTCCCGGCCCGCGCCTCTTGACACCGACAGCTGCTCAATAACATCGGACGGTTTAAGAAACTCTTATTGATTTGCAGCAGGATCCACCATCTAAAAATGGAGATGGCGAGCTAAGTATCTCTGAGGCAAGACATGTCACGCACACAAAGAACATCGGTCCCAGTCAACAGGAAAAGGGGTCTTTGGGGCAAATGCTGCAATCACTGTAAGAGCAGATATTGACAATTAAGTTCCCGGAGACACGGAAGACACATCAAGGCAGCAGGGAAGGAGGAAAACTGGGCCAAAAGGATTTATTTTTTTATTCAAGTTGTTCTCTTTTAGCTGTGAATCTGGTGGAAGGTGATGAGCAGAAATAGTGAAAAGCTTTATGTGATATTTGAAGATGTACAGGGTCTGGTTCCCATTGGGAAGAATCAGAGATGATTATCTCAGAGGGACGTCTGGAGAAGTTTGGAGACAAAGTTAAAGAGGCTGATGTTCTGGACTCAGTGTAAGTAAGACAGTAAGTAAGTAAAGGTTATTTCTAGACCAGGGTCACAAACCCCTGAACAATCAATAACAATACACAGTTAGAATATATACTTTGAAAGATCAAGACACAAAAGACAAACACAAGAGTTCCAGAAAATCAGGGAAAAGCACAAATAAAAATGTCTTTAGATGTTTCTTGAAGGAGTCAGTAGATCATCAAACACAGATGTTTCTTGAAGGAGTCAGTAGATCATCAAACACAGATGTTTCTTGAAGGAGTCAGTAGATCATCAAACACAGATGTTTCTTGAAGGAGTCAGTAGATCATCAAACACAGATGTTTCTTGAAGGAGTCAGTAGATCATCAAACACAGATGTTTCTTGAAGGAGTCAGTAGATCATCAAACACAGATGTTTCTTGAAGGAGTCAGTAGATCATCAAACACAGATGTTTCTTGAAGGAGTCAGTAGATCATCAAACACAGATGTTTCTTGAAGGAGTCAGTAGATCATCAAACACAGAGATGTTTCTTGAAGGAGTCAGTAGATCATCAAACACAGATGTTTCTTGAAGGAGTCAGTAGATCATCAAACACAGAGATGTTTCTTGAAGGAGTCAGTAGATCATCAAACACAGAGATGGTTCCAAAGCTTAGGAGCAACAGTCTGGAAGGATTTCTCTCCTCTGGTCCTGAACCGTGTTCAGGAACCATCAGTAGATTCTGATCCACAGACCTCAGAGCCCGAGCTGGGGTGTAAGTCTGGATCAGATCACTGATGGAAGGTCTGACCATGAATAGATCTGAAAGTAAGAACCAGAATTTTTTAAGTTGATTCTGAAAGAAACTGGCAGCCAGTGAAGAGTTTGAAGGATCAGAGAAATGTAAGTTCTTCTACTAGAGCGGCTCAGAATTCTTGCTGCAGAGTTTTGTATTAACTTCAGGAGAGACAGATCCTTCTTGTTCAGACACAAAAACAAACTGTTACAATAGTCTAAACGAGACACGAACACATGGATTATAATCTCCAGATCGTGTTTTGAAGTCGTTTTCCTAAATTTAGAGATTTTTCTCAGTTGAAGGAAACAGTTTCTGGTCAGTTTTCTGCAGTGTTGAACTAGAGGCATGTCTTTATCAAATACAACACCCAGGGTTGGATGTAGAAGGGAAGACTAAGAGGCCACTGGATGTGATGAGTAAGGACTGGTGTAAATGACTGAAGGGAAATTCTGTACAACAAAGTAAAAAAAGACTAAAGAACGAACACTCGAGGAGACGCTATTCTCCACAATCAGCGTCGTAATAACCATGACATGAAAATGTGTTTTGAAGTGGATTAAATCAACGGATCGTGTTTGATTGTTTTAATGACACCTCTTGAGGAGGAGAGCTCTCCAAACTTTTGTGGCGAAAAGTGTGTTTGGAGATGTAAAGAGAGTCATCTCTTCGAGTTCATTTAAGGTTGGATTTCCGTGTCTTCAGGAATCACACACGAAGCGTGAATCTTTCTGAAGCTGCCGGGGAACAAACAAGTCAATAAAATTGGACCAAAGCGAGACGGATCCAGAGACAGAATCTTTATTGTTCAGAACGCTCACGACGATAATCCGGAGAGACAATCGGATGCACTGAGGAAAACTTTTTAGGCGGAACAAATGAAGTCGGAAGTTAGAATTTACAATAGTCACAAAAACATTGCAATCCTCTTTTGACACCTTGTGGATTGTCACTCATAGTTAGTCAGTCGTACATTAAGTTTTCATTCACAAAATCTTGTCATAGATGTGTTTTTTATTTGACGTCTTTAGAAAAGATGGACAAGGATTGTGGGCCATAAATAAAGAGACACACAAGATCTAAACAAAGACCAGTAATGGTCATTTAAAAAAGAAAAACATCTTTAAATGATCAACAAGTATATTATAGAATTTAACTTCATTTATTCAGCATTTCTCCTGACTTTATACACTTTAGATAGAACCTTGTTTTAACGTGATGTACATTTGTTTGGACGAATAATACAAGACAAATGTCATTATATTTTAATTTAAGAGATGATATCTAGACATGGTGTTCTTGACAATACCTAGTGATGGTTCTGATGAAGCCTCATGAAGCATATTTTCAGAGTCCACTAGATGGCGGTCTCTGCACTGTTTTACTTTGTTTTTAACAACTGTTTTAATGAAATATCATTTTTTTAACTGATGGCGCCACCTACTGACCTCTGAACAACATGACACTGTTTCATGAAGCTTCACCAGCGCATCACTAACAATAACCACTTCATTACCTATAACATTCAATGAAGGCGTATTTACTCATATTCCTTCGTACATGTTTTCTTTAATTGTGAGATGATTGACAGGTCAGTCACTTACAGTCATTACATACATTAATATAAATGAGGTAAAGTTTGATAACAAATCTTTTCGTGTTGATGGTCCTATTATTTAGTTTTCTGCATTTGTTGAAATGACAATAAAAGTAATGATGATGACACAATTATTGTGATATATATTCATGTATACATAACCTTTAAGAGTCACAAAGTGCTTTACATGAGGTAAGTCAAAGAATGATTCAATTAAACAGGAAAAAACTACAGTAAAACTACAGTACAAATGATTGTTATGATAAATATCACTGCTTTATATAGTTCACCCAAAATTCAAACATTTTTTCATCTTCTACTCGCCCTCATGTCGACTAAAGGTTGGGATTATTTTCAGAGTAATCTGTTCGTTTTTAGAGTTATAGACAAAAGTTTTTGTTCATTTTAATGTAGCGACTGGCGCCCAGTGGATGAACTTCCTCCAAAAAGACACTTAAAAACGTCCAAATAACCTCCGTACTGCTCGCCTGTAACGTCCATATAAAGTTCGCCGACCCCTGGTTCAGAAGATCATGGACTCTCGTCGTCGACCAATGTCTTCACACGACTCAGAGGTTTGTCGACTTCCAGTCGGCGAGCGTTCTGATTTTATCGATGGAGCTCTTGTTGTCGGGGCGTCGGCCTCTGAGCGGCTGGTAGCACTTGCACACGGACAGGAAGGCCCTCCTGTAGTTGTTGTTCATCCAGCCGTAGAGGATGGGGTTGACGCACGTGGAACACATGGCCACGATGTGGAACACGGTGAACAGCAGCTTGAAGTCCGTCATGTACATGACGCTGCTGTCGATGTCCGCCGCCAGCTGGAAGGCGTGGAGCGGCAGCCAGCTGACGGCGAAGACCACCACCACCGTCAGCAGCATCTTGGTGGTCTTCTTCCGGCGCTGGCGTTGGCCCTGTTGGCTCCCGCTGGCCTCTTGGGTCTTCAGCTTATTCCAGACGCGGATGTAGGCGACCGAGTTGATGGCCAGAGGCAGGCAGTACTGAAAGACGAGCATGGCCATGCTGTAGACGCTTCCATCCATGCTGCCCTCCGCCCACTCCTCCGTGCACACCTGGACCGAGTTGTTGGCGGACAAATCAAACGTGCCGTACACGCGGAAGATCGCCAGAGGACTCGCCAGGAGAGCACTGAAGCCCCACGTCACCAGGATGATCACCTTGCAGGTCACCTTGGACATCTTCTTCTCGGTGTGGTGGACGATGCTGCGATGGCGGTCCAGGGCGATTATGTTCAAGGTGATGGTGGACACGTGCACGGCCATGCCCTGGGCGCACGGCAGCAGGTAACACAGCACCTGACCGAACATCCACTGGTCGTAGAGGGTGTAGACGAGGGTGAAGGGCAGGCACAAGGTGTTCACCAGCAGGTCCGACACGGCCAGGTTGACGATGAAGAAGTTGGTCACCGTCTGGAGCTTCTTGAAGGTGTGGACCACGTAAATCACCAGGCAGTTGCCGGTGACGCCGAAGACGATGATGGTGCTGTACGCCAGGATGAGGACCACCTGGACGCCCACCAGCTTGGTGCTGTCCGTCATGTCGAGCGGGTCGTCGTCGAACTGGACCGACGAGGAGGAGGAGGAGCCGTTGGATGAGTCCAGCTGAGGGTCGTCACCTCTGGTCTCGTTGAAGGGGTCGTACGTGTCCATGGTGGGGAGCCCCATGTCTGTGGGAGACAACAGCAGCGTCACCGGACGGTTCCGAGTCGTCTCGATGTTATCTTTTAGTTACGCTACGACAAATATGATCGAGGAAGAAAACAGTTGAGTCGACAATTTAACTTCTTTTCCAGGGAAGTTACAGTTTTGATTTAATTTAAAAACAATACATTTATTTACTGTTCTTCTTTATTATTTAACTGTCATTTCATTCAATTCTTATCCATGATTTGGTGCATATCTTTTTTTAAAGGAGTGATATAAAAGAGAAAACGTTGTTTAAGTAACTACATCTTCTGTTAAAATATATATATTTAAATTATTATCGTAAGGATTAGATAAAAATGTATTTTTTTAAAGGATAAAACATCTGAATAATACATTAAAAATGTACTTCAGTTATTAAAAGTAAGTGATTATTTTACTTCATTTATTCAGTGATTTCTCTAAATTCAGATTTAATTCTTAATCACGACATTATTTTCATTATAACGGGAGTTTCATGTAACGATTCACGTCAATCGTCCAAATATAAACGCATTTTAAAAGTAGAATAAAATACCTTAATGTGCGCAGAGTTTGCAGGTGTTGATCGCTCGGTAGTCAGTCCGGAGACTCGCGGGTCCCTCTGGTCTTCTGGTCTTCTGGTCTTCTGGTCTTCTGGTCTCAGATCCAGCATCGTGCAGGAATGAATCCGCGTGCGCGCCCCTGTCACCCAGCGCGCGCCCCCGCCCCTCCATTCATGCGTGGAACCTTATCCTGGAAATATATTTGAGGATTTTAAAAATCATGTTTGATAAAGTCAGGAAAGTAAAGACTGCCGGGGGTCAGAATAAACGATTAAACCAAAGATTTTCAAAAATATTGCAAAATATAGTTACTTAACCACAAAAACCTGACAAATATTAAATTAAAATGAAACCTGAACATAACGTATATAATAAACATTAACCGGAAAAAAATAAATAATAATAAAATAATTACACATAAAAGAGAGAGGAACAAGCTTCAGAAAATAAATAGGTTCAGCGGATAAAGAATTATTGAAAAAAATAATAAAAATTAAAAAAAATACCCATTAAAATTATAAATACATAAGAACCAGGAAATCTAAAAGAAAACAAAATAAATTTGTAAAAACATAACCAGGGGTTGAAAACTATTTTTTATTTTTGTATTTAAACGAACTAAACCAATAGAACAAACTTGCAAATACATCATTGTCAAAAAAAAGGTTTAACCCTTGTCTTATCTCAGGGTCAAGAGGACCCGGAGGCCTGAAAGACAAACGTGTTCGTGATACCCCTTGTGTTGTCACTGGGTCAAGATGAACGACCTCCACCACAGCGTATGTATTTATGGAAGCCGAGGAGGTCGTTCACCTTGACCCGGGGACAACACAGGGGGTTAAAAAAAAGAAAAAAGAAAAATGTTTTCAAAAAAGCGATGAAAACAAAAAGTTTGGTCAAAGAAAACGTCTACAAAATGAAGGAATGAGTCATTTTTTAAAAGCAAAGTCAATCTCAAAAATAGTTTATTATTCTTTGTCTTTATTTGTTTCTCCTCGTTCACAGAATCCTTTGTCTGCTTTAGTATGCCAGACAGCTTTGTTCTTCATTCCTCAGTGGAAGCACCCAGATGACACTCGCTGATAGATTGCACCATTTGGAAGAACACTTAGGAATAAAAGAACCATGAATAAACCAACAGTGATAATTCCTCAAACGCAGTTTTCTGGTGACAGACTATAATTAATATTACCAACCAGTTATTCCTAAAGGTTTTAGTGTTATATTGTAAACAATTTGATTTCATACCGAGTACTACTAAACTCAAGGATTACTGTTGACACACGACTGCAGTACTTGAGTTCACCAGTAGGGGAAGCGCAGTATCACTGACCAGGGTCACTGAGCACTTCATCAACAGAACAAATCACCGTTAAAAATACAAACTGTGGCGTTTGTGTGCTGCTGAATTCTATTTAAAATCATTTTCTGGGTGACGCTAACTCACGGTTACACTTTTTAAAATGACAATTTCTGTGTGTTGACCTTAGACTTGTTGTCATAACTAAGACAGAATGCTGATTTTCTGGGACTCCTGTGTTTGTCTTATGTATCTTGGCTTTTTAAAGTATATATTTTAACTGTGTTTTGTGACCCTGGTCTAGAAAAGGCACTTTACAAATAACCTTTACTTTCTTACTTACTTACTTACTTTTATTCCGCTAGCATTGGCTTAATGTAAGTAAGTAAGTAAGTAATTTTTATTTATAGAGCGCTTTTCCAGACCAGGGTCACGAAGCGCTTAAACAATCAAAACAATATTCAATAAAGTATATACTTTAAAGGGCAAGATAAAACTGATAACACAACAGGAGTTCCAGCGTAGCTGTTGCCAATTTGGGTTGAATCCTAAATTAACTGAGTTTAAACTCTTTTGAGAACGAAAACTTTTGAGTGATGAGCAATCCAAGCAATAAAAATTAAAAAAAATACAGAAGCTCCGAGTATTAATTAAACTGTGTGTGATGGTTTTTAATAACACACTATATTGTTTGTAGCTAAATGTCGACTTTCGACTCAGTTTAAATCTGAACAGCTTCTTGTGGGCGATTTTCTTTATTCAAGCAGAGTTTTCCGTGTCTTCAGTGAACTGCAGCACATTCATCATGTGGACGCGGCCCCAGCATTAATACTCTCCGCCGCATGTGGTCTTTATGGCGGAGATAATTCTGCAGATGTCGTCTGATGATGACGTTACCGAAAGTTTTTACCACATCTTGAAGTAAAACGTAAATAAAACGAAAGGCCCAGTTTGTTTGGGGAAAAAATGTGAGATATTTTCTCGCTTCAGATTAGCTCTCTGTATTTCAAGAATCTGGAGATAAGTTTCACGATAGGGGGGCAACAATACAATATATTGTGGTACTGTAGTAACGAGGATATATTTGTAGTATTGTCCAGTACTTGACTCTGGTGTTGTAGAATGTGAAGACCACGTGACTCTTGACGTTCATTTGTTTTCAATATGTCCAAACATCTGCTTTAAAAGCTGCTGGAGTCGACTGTATCCTCTCGTCCTCAGTCTTCGCCTGGATCTCACAGGATTCCTTTGCTGAAGTAATGACCGCTGGAAGTTAAATTTGGACACAAAAATGAACAAAAGCCATAAATATTTGCAAGTTAATTGGAAATAATGAAAACAAATCCTATTATTATTTAATTTTAAACACACTTAATGCAACTGTAAACCATAAAATATGATTCCTTTAAAAAAAAAAAAGTATATGTTGCGATATCAAATATCAATATAAATGTGAAAATATACAGATATATTTTTAACTTTTAAACTGTCAAACAGCGTTGAAAATAACGAAAAGTTGGCTTCCATACGTGGATCAGGAGGAAACTAAATATTTTAAGAAACTATGACATTTTTTGGGGGGGAAAAGATCAATAATCTGACACGGTTAGAAAAAATGCTTGAGTATTTAATGAGTTAGTTCCAGATGAGTTGCAGTCAAATGTTTGCCCTTTCTTGAAAAGCTTATTCAGCCTCCAGCATATTCAGATGCAAATGCTCATTGATAAGTTGATCATGAGCCGATCAAGGTCTGAATGTAGATGAAAATTCAATTGATGCTTTTTTCTGTGCTTTTTTTTTTTGTTTCTCACAGATTCACGGCTCATTGCTATTCCTGACCGCACTTCATACGCTGATGAATCCCAGTTACTTCTTCATCTTCACAGCTTTGTTGTCAAGCTGGCCTTCATCAGCTCACACTCCTGGTGTGAGTGTCTGAGCACAAACGAGACCAGAACCTTTGAAGCATGAAGCGTCTCAGGCCAGAGGCTCAAGCTATTGATGATTCCTGCAAAATGAAAAATAAAAAAATGAAAACGGAAGCTTTTCCCCGAATAAACTGATCAGTCAGAGGGTGATGGACATGTCCTCTTTGTCCTGTCCAACATCTTTTCCTCTTTTATATGCGTCCCAATTATCGGACCGGCCCCTGACAGAGCAGGGGCCACATCAAGAGAGCGCCCACACAGATTGATACGTCAGAATATTTTTGCAATTTTGGGGTTTTTTTTGGAATGTTTTATGAATTGTTCTTTTTTTTGGTCTGGTCCCTCATTCAGGAGTTATTGAACAACTCGTCCACCATTTTCAGGTGGTTTAGTTTTAATGTTGATTTTCTGCAACCATTTCAACGATGAAAACCTGTCGTTACATACGACAAACAGATGACGTGGAAGTGGACATTTCTGGTGGGAATTTGCACACCTGTTGCTTAGTGATGTGCTGATGAAGCTTCATGAAGCAGTGTCATGTTGTTCAGAGGTCAGTAGGTGGCGCCATCATTTTAAAAATGATGTTTCATTAGAACAGTTGTTCAAAACAAAGAAAATAGTGCAGAGACCGCCATCTAGTGGACTCTGACAATAATGACACTGCTTCATGAAGCTTCATCAGACCGGCACCACTGTTGCCGGTAAGGACAGAGTCAGGTATCAACGTAGTCAAAGCATACATGGTTGAATAAATGTTGATTCACTGTTGGAATTGGTTGAAAAAATCCAACAATGTTGATCATAGTGAGCACTTTCAATGTTGGTTCAATGTCAGTTATCATCATGGATTCATTTTATTTCAAAATTTAAAAAACAGTTTTCTTGAGCTGAGGAGCTCAGTTATTCAGGAGATACTCAAAGTAGTACATCGTCCACATGGAAGGAAGGAAGTCAGTCTTAGGTCTGATGAAGCTTCATGAAGCAGTGTCATTATTTTCATAGTCCACTAGATGGCGATCTGTGCACTATTTTCATTATTATTAAACAGATGGCGCCACCTACTGACCTCTAAACTGCTTCATGAAGCTTCATCAGCACATCACTAGTTTTCGGGGCGTGTCCAACTGTGAGGAGTCCTTTACTAATGTTTGACCCGGGAACACCTCTGTGTTTCTGGGGAGAGGAAAGTCTGGACCTCTTTGATCCAGCTGCTGCCCCCACCACCGCATTGTAAGGATCATTTCCTCTGTTGGAATGACAGTAAAATAACATTTAAAGTAGAAAATGTGGCTCCAAGAAACATGTCTTCAGCGACGGAACAGTCATTGTGGATAATAGTGTCCTCTCCTCCCACCAACGAGGTCACGCCGCCATCCAGATGGTGAAGGACACGAGCAGAGTGGGGAGAAGGACCAGCGGCGTCACGCAGCCGAGATACATCATGACCCCGAATCCAGACAGAGCGCTCAGGTAAGAACTGGTCCTGCTGCACACGACCTTCCTCACCGCCGTGCAGAACTGCAGGAGAGGATCAGAGCTTCAGATCAAACGTTCGTATATGGATTGAGTTGAAACTATCAAATCGATACAATGCTATCATTATATTATATCTATCTAAACATATTGTCACTTGCCTTATGCTTCATGAAACAGTGTCATGTTGTTCAGAGGTCAGTAGGTGGTGCCATCAGTTTAAAAATGATGTTTCATTAGAACAGTTGTTCAAAGCAAAGGAAAATAGTGCAGAGACGCCATCTAGTGGACGCTGAAAATAATGACACTGCTTCATGAAGCTTCATCAACACATCACTACCATCTAGTGGACTCTGAAGATAATGACACTGTTTCATGAAGCTTCATCAACACATCACTACCATCTAGTGGACTCTGAAGATAATGACACTGCTTCATGAAGCTTCATCAACACATCACTACCATCTAGTGGACTCTGAAGATAATGACACTGTTTCATGAAGCTTCATCAACACATCACTACCATCTAGTGGACTCTGAAGATAATGACACTGTTTCATGAAGCTTCATCAACACATCACTACCATCTAGTGGACTCTGAAGATAATGACACTGTTTCATGAAGCTTCATCAACACATCACTACCATCTAGTGGACTCTGAAGATAATGACACTGTTTCATGAAGCTTCATCAACACATCACTACCATCTAGTGGACTCTGAAGATAATGACACTGCTTCATGAAGCTTCATCAACACATCACTACCATCTAGTGGACTCTGAAGATAATGACACTGTTTCATGAAGCTTCATCAACACATCACTACCATCTAGTGGACTCTGAAGATAATGACACTGTTTCATGAAGCTTCATCAACACATCACTACCATCTAGTGGACTCTGAACATAATGACACTGTTTCATGAAGCTTCATCAACACATCACTACCATCTAGTGGACTCTGAAGATAATGACATTGTTTCATGAAGCTTCATCAACACATCACTACCATCTAGTGGACTCTGAAGATAATGACACTGTTTCATGAAGCTTCATCAACACATCACTACCATCTAGTGGACTCTGAACATAATGACACTGTTTCATGAAGCTTCATCAACACATCACTACCATCTAGTGGACTCTGAACATAATGACACTGTTTCATGAAGCTTCATCAAACCATCACTACCATAAAGTCAATTTTATGGGCCAAAGCGTGGCCGGAAAAAAAACACTTCTGTATCTTAGGAGAGTAATATAAATAAAAATGGGTAGAAAATGGAATTTAAAGAGATTAAGAACCCTATCAATGAATCAATTGTATAATCCCAAACATATATACTGTATACATTTGTAGTAATGGTCTGATGAAGCTTCATTTCATTATCTTCAGAGTCCACTAGATGGTGTCTCTGTACTATTTTCCTTTGTTTTGAACAACTGTTCTAATGAAACATCATTTTTAATCTGATGGCGCCACCTACTGACCTCTGAACAACATGACACTGTTTCATGAAGCTTCATCACTACTAGCGACCCCCATCAATGCCGAAAACAAATGTGTTTAAGGGTATGCCTTGTGTTATATCTGAAGGGTTAAATATTTTATAGGGGTTTGTGTAAAGAAAACATCATTTTTAATCTGATGGCGCCACCTACTGACCTCTAAACAACATGACACTGTTTCATGAAGCTTCACCAGACACATCGCTATCAATTTGATAACCTGTCATAGACCGAGCTCAAGTTCTTACCTGGAATGTCTGGTAGCTCACCGCCATCCCATATCTGCAGTACATGACATAGTGTTCACAGTTGTACCAGAGCAGACTATAGTCCACGGACCCCAGGAGCTTCTCTGCTCTGCGGGCCACATCTTCTGGGTCCAGAGGCGGCTGGTTACACACCCTGTCCATGTGATTGACCAGAATCTCAGACCCGTACGCGAAGTCCCTGACCGAGTCCACTCTGACGCTGGCCTGCTTGGCGAGGACCCCCAGCAGCAGCCGGTTGTTGGTGACCATCTTGGAGATGGCGGATTGATCCTTGGAGACGACCGGGAGGAAGTCCGGGATCAGATGAGCCACCCGGTCCCCGCCCAAATAGATCCCGAAATGCGTGAACAAGGTCCTGGGCACCTCCAGCAGGTCGCCTCGCTCGATGAGCGGCGGCTCATAGTCCGAGTCCTGCTCTCTTCTGGGAGCCCTGAAGAAGAAGTCGAGGAGCTGCAGGAGAAACATGACGGCCCCGGGTGAAGGAGAGTTCCTGGTGGGAAGTGTTTTATTCAGCCGGCGGAGGGAGGAGTCGGAATGCTAGGTGGGATAAGTTGTCTCGCTCTGATTTTGACACAAAAAAGGAGCTTTTGCTAATCACTTGTATTGAGGTCGGCCATTAGCGCGCCGGCAAGTTCAGTAAATGTCACTGATAAACCTCTTTTGTTTGGCTGGAGTCAGTCCTCATTCCTTTTTCGTTTCATCATTATTCAGCATTTTTCCTCAGTCTAGCTTGTTTAGAGGGTATTTAAGAAGCACTCTTGCTATGATGATCACCCTCGTCTTAATATCCTCTCTTATCTTAACCTCATTGGTTCTTTTCTCCTTTTTTAATTGCAAAAAAACGCCAATGTTTGGCGAGAAAAAGACCAATTTATAACTTATTATACATCTTTTTTTATGTTGTAGCTTGGAAGTATGTATACAGTTCTTAAAGTTTAAAATAATATAATACATTATATAGATTTTTGTTGTTTTTGAAGATTTCAAAAGGAAAACCATATCATTGACAAAAAAAAGGCATTTGTTAGCAATTCACTTCATTGTTTACGCTAATCCTAGCTTGAGCTAATTCTTTCATTTCACTTTCGAAACATTTTATTGCCAAACATTTAAATTTAGATCCAAAATGTGTGCAATTTTTAGCGTCAGGAAAGACAGAACGCCAGCGTTGTTAGATTAAACAATACTAGTGCCAGCTAGAAACCCGGCTTTAGCTAGCCAGGGCTAACTAGCGTCGGCTAACAAACAAACACAGGGCTAACTCAAACAGCACAGTTTTTAGCTACATTTTTAGTTAATAAAACTTAAACCATGTAGCTTGAAATCCTTTGAATCTGTTAAGGGAAAAAAAACATTTAATTTCTCCAATGTTTGTTCATAAAGACGCATTTGAAAAGTACAACTTCATGGGCTGAAAGTAAACTGGCTTTGGAGGTTTTCAGTCACAAACCTTCTCCACATGCTGTTCCAGGTGTGGAACAAAATGTTGCAGCTGTAGAAAATAACACAAAATATGTAAACATACAACATGCTAATACTATGTTTTATTATTGAGAGGAAGATTATATGAACTGTGGAAAAGTTTTGTTTCATTTTGTTTAAGCTGTAAGTACTTTTAACTTCACTTTATATAGCATCTGGTTTTAAAGCGTATCCAATAACACAGCAACATATAGTAGTTTTCAATAGTGTCTTCAAATGATCGGTGAAATTTAGGAAGAGAATGTAAGACAAAATAATGTATTTAAACAAATTGTATCATGCACCGGAATCACTTAAATCAATAATAGATACACACAAGTTAAAAATATAGGGACTTTATTCACGACTTGCAAGTTGATATATATTCATAGATACAACTTCCATAAAACACAATATTTATTGAAAACTTCTCTTTTAGTAAAAATAATCACAAGTATACAAAGTATAAAATCTATTCTTTTCTGTCAGCATTTAAAGGAACCAGCGCAGAATCATTCTTCTGACTTCCTATCAGTTCTCCTTTATCCCGCCATCCAAAGTGTGAAGGGGATCAGGAGCGTCGGTAATGAGGTTGAAGGTGCGATTCCGAAACAGACGATGGAGACGATCCCGAGCAGAGCCGAGGCCACGACGCTGCGCTGGTCCCGTAGGATGGATTTCAGGGACTCGCAGAACTGTGACGAATAAAGATGGCAGAATAAATGTGTGTCGTATTAACAGGAACAAAAAGAATCTGCACTATTTTAACATAAATAAACACTAAATAAACATTTTTAAACTGATGGCGCCACCTACTGACCTCTGAACAACATGACACTGTTTCATGAACCTTTATCAGTTGGAATTGTTTAGAAAAAAAATTAAATAAATCAATATTATTAAGTTTTTCTGCCTGGGATCTGCTGCTAAAAACATGGTTAGAAATATAGAATTGGTTCATTTTTTCATGTCGAAGGTTCAATCCAAGATGGACGTCAGCAGTATGGAGGTATTTTGGATATTTTTAAGTGTCTTAACGAACGGACATGAAGATCAAGGCCACTGAGCTCCAGTCGCTACATTAAAATGAACAAACATTTGTGACTTTAACTCTAAAAAGGAACAGATTACTCTGAAAATAATCCCAACCCTTAGTCGACATGAGGGCGAGTAGAAAATTAGTAAAGTTTGAATTTTGGGTGAATTATCATTTTTAGTAGATTAAAGTGTAGGTTTTTGTGGCAATTAATTGGGGATTAATTGTTCATTTCTTGCCTCGTTCTACAACTTTTTTTAAACTTCAAAGTACTTTTTTTGATACCAGATGACAGTGTTAAACTATACACCATCACCGATATAATCTGGAAGCACTATTTAAAACAAATGTTTTCAAACAGAAACGTGATGGAGAATGTAGGTGAAGTGGAACAAAAAAACTACAGAAAATAATGCAGTTTTCTTATCAGTCTCCCCGTGAACAATAACAAGTAAAAGCAAAGACTTTTGGAAAAATGTAAAAAGAAAGATACAATTTCACTTTGAAAAAATGTTGATTAGTCCTAATTGTAAATGTATAAATTTGTCTTTCCCCCAAGACAATACAAATTAATGAGCTAAAGTATTAACTGTTTTTGCCCTTTTAAAAAAAGGTGCAGATCGTTGTGCCTTTTCTTGATTGACAACTTCTTAAGTGGTGTCATCGCCGGGTCGAGGTGACCCGTAGGCCTGAAAACTAGTGATGGTCTGATGAAGCTTTATGAAGCAGTGTCATTATGTTCAGAGTCCACTAGATGGCGGTCTCTGCACTATTTTCCTATTATTATTTTTTTAAACTCTTCTAAGTAAGTATGATGATGGCGCCACCTACTGACCTCTAAAGAACATGACACTGCTTCATGAAGCTACATCACCACTGGCGACCCCCATTAATGCAGAAAACAAATGTGTTTGAGGGTATGCCTTGTGTTATATCTGAAGGGTTAAATATTTGAAAGAGGTTTGTGTATATTTAGTGAATAACTTTTGACATCCCAAACTGTAAACCATATACAACAGGGGTGGGCAATTATAATTCTTCAAGGGGCCACATTCAATTCTGTGAATGTTGTTAGGGGCCGTCAACCAAAAGAAAGATGAAAAAATCCCTAAAATAAAGGACATGGGTCATTAGGCCGTAACATTTATTAAGATAAATAAGATGCAATTTTATTCTTGTATATATGAGTTTTTTTTAAAACATTTCTTCAATTAGATTAAAAAAAATGTTTTGAGGGATTAATATATACACACAAAATTACACACACAAAAGGAGGGAAGTGTTATGTGAAAATATAAATGAATAATAATTCAAAATACTTGTGTTAATGCATTAAAACTATTTATAGATGATCATACTTTGACATTACGAGGGTTCATAAATACAGTCATGTGGTCCGATATACAATCATTTTAGTTTTGTTAAAGAGTTCGTGTTTTTGATCAATTCAGGTATTATTATAAATTATTATTTATTTTTTAAATAAATGATTTATGACACAAGCATGTAAACAAGTGACGTTTTAAAACACAACATGTATTTTATTTTATTAATATATAAATGTTTGTTTTTTTAACTTTGTGAAATGATTTTCCTGAACTCAATTAAAATTAAAAATAAAGTTCTCGCTCACCTGCTCCGTCTGCTGACTCCTCGCGGCTCCGTACCTGCACCAGGTGACGAAGTGCTCGCAGTTGTTCCACAGCAGGCTGTAGACCACCTCTCCCAGCAGCCTCTCCGCCCGCCCGGCCACCTCCTCGCCGGGCAGCGCCCTCGCCTTCCTCTCGCCTTCCTGCCGGTTGACCAGGATCCTGGATCCGTACGCGAAGTCCTCCAGGGAGTCCACGCGCACGGACGCGCGCTTGCACACGCAGCCCAGGATCAGCCTCTGGTTGGTGACGGCGGCGCGCGTGCGTGTCTTCAGCACCAGCATGATGTCCGGGATCAGGTGAGCCACCTTGTTGTCGCCCAGGTAGATCCCGAAGTGCGTGAAGAGGGTCCTGGGCACCTCCAGCAGGTCCCCCCTGCGGAGGACGAGTTGATGCTGATTCTGGTGATGCTGATCCCGCTTCTCGTGCGCGTACTCGGGGAGCGTGACGTGGAAAAGTTTCCAGTGCGAGAAGAGCGAGAGTTTCTCCAGCAGGAATGTGAACAAGTTCAACGTGGTTCTGGTTCTGGTTCTGGTTCTGGTGAGAGTGAAGAGAACATGTTGAGGACGAGCTTTTATGAGCGAGGAGGAGAAATCCTGAGGAGGCGGTTGGACACGAGGAGCGCACTGCACGTGTCCGCGTCACACACACACACACACACACACACACACACACACACACACACACACACACACACACACACACACACACACACACACACACACACACACTTCGAGGCCCCTCTATTTCAGCGCCTTAAAGACTAAGACCCTGGAAGTTAAGACTCACATGCAGACCTCAACTGCATATGAACACAAGGAAACCTTCCTAAGTCCAGATGGAACCAAAGAACCGAATCAGAATGAATTATAATTATTTCATTTGTAAATGTTTTCATTTTTAATAATTACTTCCTTCATTTGTAAATGTTTTCATTTTTAATAATTACTTCCTTCATTTGTAAATGTTTTCATTTTTAATAATTACTTCCTTCATTTGTAAATGTTTTAATTTTAAATAATGAATTCCTTCATTTGTAAATGTTTTAATTTTTAATAGTTACTTCCTTCATTTGTAAATGTTTTAATTTTTAATAGTTACTTCCTTCATTTGTAAATGTTTACATTTTAATAGTTACTTCCTTCATTTGTAAATATTTTAATTTTTAATAGTTACTTCCTTCATTTGTAAATGTTTTCATTTTTAATAGTTAGTTCCTTCATTTGTAAATGTTTTCATTTTTAATAGTTAGTTCCTTCATTTGTAAATGTTTACATTTTTAATAATTACTTCCTTCATTTGTAAATGTTTACATTTTTAATAATTACTTCCTTCATTTGTAAATGTTTTCATTTGTAATAGTTACTTCCTTCATTTGTAAATATTTTCATTTTTAATAACTACTTCCTTCATTTGTAAATGTTTACATTTTTAATAATTACTTCCTTCATTTGTAAATGTTTTCATTTGTAATAATTACTTCCTTCATTTGTAAATATTTTCATTTTTAATAACTACTTCCTTCATTTGTAAATGTTTACATTTTTAATAATTACTTCCTTCGTTTGTAAATGTTTACATTTTAATAGTTACTTCCTTCATTTGTAAATGTTTTAATTTTTAATAGTTACTTCCTTCATTTGTAAATATTTTCATTTTTAATAATTACTTCCTTCATTTGTAAATGTTTTAATTTTTAATAGTTACTTCCTTCATTTGTAAATGTTTTAATTTTAAATAATGAATTCCTTCATTTGTAAATGTTTTAATTTTTAATAGTTACTTCCTTCATTTGTAAATGTTTTCATTTTTAATAGTTAGTTCCTTCATTTGTAAATGTTTACATTTTTAATAATTACTTCCTTCATTTGTAAATGTTTACATTTTTAATAATTACTTCCTTCATTTGTAAATGTTTTCATTTGTAATAGTTACTTCCTTCATTTGTAAATATTTTCATTTTTAATAACTACTTCCTTCATTTGTAAATGTTTACATTTTTAATAATTACTTCCTTCATTTGTAAATGTTTACATTTTAATAGTTACTTCCTTCATTTGTAAATGTTTTAATTTTTAATAGTTACTTCCTTCATTTGTAAATATTTTCATTTTTAATAATTACTTCCTTCATTTGTAAATGTTTTAATTTTTAATAATTACTTCCTTCATTTGTAAATGTTTACATTTTTAATAATTACTTCCTTCATTTGTAAATGTTTTAATTTTTAATAATTACTTCCTTCATTTTTAAATGTTTTCATTTTTAATAATTACTTCCTTCATTTGTAAATATTTTCATTTTTAATAATTACTTCCTTCATTTTTAAATGTTTTCATTTTTAATAATTACTTCCTTCATTTGTAAATATTTTCATTTTTAATAATTACTTCCTTCATTTGTAAATGTTTTCATTTTTAATAATGACTTCCTTCATTTGTAAATGTTTTCATTTTAAATTATTACTTCCTTCATTTTGTAAGGTAGACTCTAAGGTAGAAAAAAAGTTTCTGTCAGAAACAGTAAAGTGCAAAAAAATGAAATAACCAAAATGCGTCGATAAATCAAAATAAAATGTATTTTAATAATATTAAGCAATATAAAGCTGGGTAAGGAAATTATGACAAAAATGTTGTTTGATTGAAACACAATGGCCTGAAAAACGACGCAAAAAGGGGAAAAAGGTTTTATTTTTCGCTTTTATGTCGACTAAAGGTGGGCGCTATTTTCAAAGTAATCCGATCCATACTTTTCTTTGTCCCAAAACACACTTAAAAATCACCAAATACATCCGTACTGTAGTGCTGGTTCGGATGAAGCTTCATGAAGCAGTGTCATTATGTACAGAGTCCACTAGATGGCGGTCTCTGCACAATTTTCCTTTGTTTTGAACAACTGTTCTAATGAAACATAATTTTTAAACTGATGGCGCCACCTACTGACCTCTAAACAACATGACTTCATTGCAATGTCATCGTAGACCGGAAGGTCTCGCGATAATGTTTTCAGTTTGTGTAGCATTTTAGCTTTTGTTGTAATAAAGTGTTCTAAATTACTTACTTACTTACTTACATGTAACAGATTACTCTCAGAATAATCCCAACACTAAATCGAAATGAGGATGAGTAGAAAATGAATCGAACTTTAGGTGAACGACCACTTTAAAAGTTATATTTACACTGATTATCGAGTACCAACAATGAATTGTAGGAGAATATTTGAACATGGATCACGACGAGGTTGTGTATTTTTAACCATCACACAGATTTCTATGGAATCGAATGTTTTGTTTTGAACTAATGTCAAGAGAGCTGGATATTTGTTTGTTAGGTTATCTAAACATACACTAATAAAGCATCACACAAGGAGCGACATCAAACTTCTAATGAGGCTGTTGAGAAGATTGAAGCTTCTTTGTTCATTCTTACAAATCTTCCCCAAATCAGAGTTGCATGGAGGACGAGATGGTCCTAATCCGACAGGATTAAATCCTATCATTCCACCACCGAAAAACCTCTGAGAAAAACTTTGTTTGTGTCTAAACTTTTGGTTCCGCTTGACCTAAATTCCCGCTAAACCCCTTCAGAGACACTGAATTGGACCATTGAAGCAACAACTTCTGAGCGTTTGAACTGTTACGCATCAGGCCCGTAAATTAAAGGTGAATCTATCAGCTCTTATCTTCGACGGTGAAGCAGGTGCTCCGTCCCGCCATACAATAAATAATCCCAAATAACTGAAACGACACATTTGTTGTTCGTCTTTGCTCGTCAGTTCTGCCTCAATTTTTCGGAATCTGCCTCAACTTTTCGAGTCGTGGTCCTCGTCCTGATGTCTCGGAGGAGGAGACGTTCATCTCACATCCTGGAGCTGGTACTTTAAAGAAATATATATCATCTGGTCGGCGTTAAACATGCTCCGTCCTTTTATGACAACGAAAGCAAACATTGGAGACGAGAGGAGGTAAGAAGAAAAAAAAGCGTAATGTTGACATGAGATGATAAATCCTACCTGAACAACCTCTCCTGACCTGCTTATATCATGTGGAAAGAAGGAAGATATAAAACTCTGGTGACCTGAAAATGAACTGCCAGGCCTGCTGAACCTAAACACCCGTGAACTCTGACTGACCCGGACTCCTAAAAAACAGAGCAGATGGAAAGTGTTTCTGTGAAGACGTGACCGACATCAACATTGTTTGGCACATCCTTAAATTTAGAAAGAAAAAACAACCGTTAAACTGGTCCTGAATTTCAAGAACCTGATAAAAGAACCTGGTTCGTTCGCAGTGTTTTGACGCTGGCGTAAATCTCCACCGGGCAGAGGGCAAAGGTTTGTTGAAATGCCACCCCTGGGTTCACCGCGGGGTCACAGACGGTAAGTCCGCTCAGCTGAACATTGTGAGTTCGGTTCGAAAACAAGTCAGTGCCTGAAACGTGCGTGTTTTGCTGGAATAAAACCTCCTTGACGAACAAAAGTGTTTTTACTCAACATTATACCCCTTGTATTTATTTAGTCTACATCGTTTCAATGACTGTTTGTAGCATCTGCGACATCGATAGCAATTAGCTTAATGGGTCAGCAGGTGGCGGTAGCGCTTCTATTGCACACATTAAACAAGTAAGAAGGTTTTTTGAGAGAGAGCGACAAATCCTTCAAATGATTTCTGGATCCAGATGGTAATCCAGAAGATTAGCAAGGAGAGGCAGATAAATTGTTATTCTGGAAGTTTGAAATACAAATATCTGCAGGATACGTCCGCTGACTGGATGCTCATGTATATAAAAAGTCTATTTTTTAACGGTTATGATTCAATTTTGGGGTCAACACGCAATGTCACAGTAAGTGCTTGTTTGATGAAGCTTCATGAAGCAGTGTCATTATCTTCAGAGTCCACTAGATGGCGGTCTCGTTTTGAACGACTGTTCTAATGAAACATCATTTTTAAACTGATGGCGCCACCTACTGACCTCTGAACAACATGACACTGTTTCATGAAGCTTCATCGACACATCACTACTGACAACCCCAAAACCTAAAGGAGAAAATGATAATAAAGAACCAGAGTGATCTTCTAGTCACTTCAATCTGTGAGAAGATTAATGATGTCTTGTTCTTCTCACAATATTATCGTCCATGGAAAATCAAAGCCAAACGATTCACTTTTTTTCTTTAAAGGTGTTTTTTTTAATGTGTTGATGTTACTTTGTCTTAAATAGATGTTGAGGTCTATTTAATCATCAGTGTCTGTTTGTACAAAACTATCTTTTCATTGAAAAAATATGTTAAGCCCCGCCCACTGGACCCACTAAAGCCACGCACACTAAAAAAAGGTAAACCTCTTGTTCGCCCAGATTTCAGACGGGGGAGAACTTTATAAAGTACTAAGTTGAAAACATGATGAAGGATTTACTGCATCTTGGAGAAAAAGACTTCAACATTTGAAAGATGCGAGTGAGTCAGGAGAAATTTGTTTTCACATTATTTGCCTTTTTAAAAATGGTAAATAAGAATTCCAGTGTCAGACACATTGTACCTGGAGGAACTTCTGAGACGAATTGTTCCGAACGCTGATTATTGCAAATCCTCTTAGAATCATTAGCAAGAGGTGGTGATGTGAACGGAATGTTAATCTTCTCTAAACTACCACATGTAGATTTCTAATGAAGACTCACAACAAACACAAATGTTGTTTTTTCCTGCGTCAGCAGTGAAGCGATTTCGGTCGGACCTCCACAGTGACTTTATATTCTGCTTCAGTTGACCATAAGGAGATTTCAGTAATAAGTGGAGGAATGTTGCCAGAAACATGGCTTGGCTAAGATTGTTGAAAATTGGGCTTTCAGCACATTTTACTTTGGTCCTTCATTGTAAGTAAGTAAGTAAGTAAGTAAGTCATTTTTATTTATATAGCGCTTTTCCAGACCAGGGTCACAAAGCGCTTAAACAATTAAAACAATACTCAATAAAGTATATATTTTAAAGATAAAGATAAAACAGGAGTTCCAGAAAATCAAGGAAAAGCCTGAACAAATAAAAAGGTCTTAAGGTGTTTCTTGAAGGAGTCAGTAGATCATCAAACACAGATGTTTCTTGAAGGAGTCAGTAGATCATCAAACACAGATGTTTCTTGAAGGAGTCAGTAGATCATCAAACATAGATGTTTCTTGAAGGAGTCAGTAGATCATCAAACACACAGATGTTTCTTGAAGGAGTCAGTAGATCATCAAACATAGATGTTTCTTGAAGGAGTCAGTAGATCATCAAACATAGATGTTTCTTGAAGGAGTCAGTAGATCATCAAACATAGATGTTTCTTGAAGGAGTCAGTAGATCATCAAATACAGATGTTTCTTGAAGGAGTCAGTAGATCATCAAACACAGATGTTTCTTGAAGGAGTCAGTAGATCATCAAACACAGATGTTTCTTGAAGGAGTCAGTAGATCATCAAACACAGATGTTTCTTGAAGGAGTCAGTAGATCATCAAACACAGATGTTTCTTGAAGGAGTCAGTAGATCATCAAACACAGATGTTTCTTGAAGGAGTCAGTAGATCATCAAACACAGATGTTTCTTGAAGGAGTCAGTAGATCATCAAACACAGATGTTTCTTGAAGGAGTCAGTAGATGATCAAACACAGAGATGTTTCTTGAAGGAGTCAGTAGATCATCAAACACAGATGTTTCTTGAATGAGTCAGTAGATCATCAAACACAGATGTTTCTTGAAGGAGTCAGTAGATCATCAAACACAGATGTTTCTTGAAGGAGTCAGTAGATCATCAAACACAGATGTTTCTTGAAGGAGTCAGTAGATCATCAAACACAGATGTTTCTTGAAGGAGTCAGTAGATCATCAAACACAGAGATGTTTCTTGAAGGAGTCAGTAGATCATCAAACACAGATGTTTCTTGAAGGAGTCAGTAGATCATCAAACACAGATGTTTCTTGAAGGAGTCAGTAGATCATCAAACACAGAGATGTTTCTTGAAGGAGTCAGTAGATCATCAAACACAGATGTTTCTTGAAGGAGTCAGTAGATCATCAAACACAGATGTTTCTTGAAGGAGTCAGTAGATCATCAAACACAGATGTTTCTTGAAGGAGTCAGTAGATCATCAAACACAGATGTTTCTTGAAGGAGTCAGTAGATCATCAAACACAGATGTTTCTTGAAGGAGTCAGTAGATCATCAAACACAGATGTTTCTTGAAGGAGTCAGTAGATCATCAAACACAGACATGGTTCCAAAGCTTAGGAGCAACAGTCTGGAAGGATTTCTCTCCTCTGGTCTTGAACCGTGTTCAGGAACCATCAGTAGATTCTGATCCACAGACCTCAGAGCCCGAGCTGGGGTGTAAGTCTGGATCAGATCACTGATGGAAGGTCTGAACATGAATAGCTCAGAAGTTTAAAGTTGATCTTGTAAGAAACTGGAAGCCAGTGAAGAGTTTTAAGGAGAAATGTGAGTTCTTCTACTAGAGTGAGTCAGAATTCTCGCTGCAGAGTTCTGAATCAACTGCAGGCGAAACAGATCCTTCTTGTTTAGACACCAAAACAAACTGTTACAATAGTCCAGACGAGAAGAAACAAACGCATGGATTACAAGCTCCAGATCATGTTGTGACAACATTTTCCTAAGTTTAGAGATTTTTCTCATCTTCATCTGTACAATTGGAGTCTAAATGTATCCAGATTATTAAATAAATAGCCTAAATGAGATATTTGTTTGGCCTGAATCATCATCACAATCATCTGTTGTGTGGTTGACCCGAGGCTGAGTCATCGTCGCCGCCAGAACATCAAGTCACCGGGAGAAGAGCTGCCTGTCAGATCTGGGAATTGATCGCCGGGCTTGGGAAACAGTGAGTGGGATGTTTGCATTGGAGCAGCTTATCAACCGCTGACCTGAGGACGGAGTTCAGATAAATATCCATCAGAGCAGCCAGATTTCAGTCCACAGAACGCAACTGGTGGCATCATGATCCCGTCACTTCTGAGAGCCGCCGGAGGACTTCTCCTGCTGTTCTCCGTCTCGTCCGCGGTAAGTCATCTCATCTTTATTGAGATCGTCGATGAACGCTAACAACTGCTTCGTTCCAACAGCAAACCACCAGAGGAGACAACGCGGCGGCGTGCACCATCAAAGACAACTTCGTGAGTCTGCGCTCGCGAGTCTGATTCCTACACCTGCCTCACGCTCGCTGTGTCCACAGGGGAAATACTGTCCGACGACATGTGGCGTGGCCGACTACATGTTCAACTACTATCAAGCGGTGGATGAAGATCTGCTGTACATGCAAACAGAACTGGAGATGATCGCTAACCTGACCCAAGGATCTGACACCACCATGCTCTTCATGAAGGACTCTGCGGCGGCAGCTCAGAAGAGCGTCAACCCAGGTACGGTTGAACATCTCACAGGAACCCGTCGCACAATAAGTCATTGACAACCTTCTGTCGCTCAGATTCGTATTACAAAAAGTCTTCCAGCGTGTTGGAGGATGTCGTTCGATTCGAGAAGACCATCAACTCTCAGGAGCAGCAGATATTGTGAGTCACCTCTTGATGTATCTTCTCACTTAACCACCAAAGGTCTGGTCAAAAAACATCTTTGCAATACGTAGTAATACGTTATAATTCTGCCAAAGTTTTAATGAATACATGTATTATCAGAATGTTTCAGTGGCTATTTAGTAATAAAGGATTATCTATTCAAATATATAATTTACTGTTTCACAAAAGTACAATAATACATGTGAATATATTTAACAATGACAATTGTTGTTTATTAAAATTAGTGCTGTGGAAATAAAAACAAAATAAAAAAATAACCTTTTTTATTTGTTCTGACTATAAATATGTTTTACCTCGTAAAATATAAAAACTATATATAAAAAAAAGAGTTTGTTCCCTAAGTCTTGACGTAGGTTTTGATTCTAGTCGTTTATTTTCCAACTTCTTCCAGCGAGCTTCAAGGCATGATCTCCTCCAACGAGAGGAGAATGGTGGACTTGAAGTCACTTGCCATTCAGCTCCAGCAGAAGTGCAGCCCGTCCTGCAAGGACACGGTGGAGATCCAGCCAACCACAGGAACAGGTAACCAGAAAAAAAACAGTGACCACGAGGCCGTTGGCTTTTTTTCCGCTCAGTTTCCCAATCAGCACAACATTCGTCCTTGTTCTGTTTGTTCAGCGGAGAAAATCGATAGAAAGTAAACCTTTATTCTTGAGCTGGTTGTCCATGACCTCTATTTAGTCAAACTGTTTTCCTTCTCCGTTTAACCCAAAACATTAACCTCAACTTCATTTTATCTTTAGTTATTACATATTATCATTAATTATACGTATTATTTATTTATTTTTATTCATCAGTAGATTAGGTAGGAAAAAAGTTACTTTGCCATTAGCTGTTTGCATTAGCATTAAAGATAGGTTAGCATGTTTCACGACTATTATGTTTGTAGTTTAATTAAAAAGCTGTTAAAATGTACAGCACTTTTGCAGAGAAAAAGCATTGTATCCCTTAAAAACTTCAAAGCTAATGCTTGTTGTCAATAAAAAAAATAAATTAAAATAACATTTTAGGAGTAACACAGAAAGTAATCTATGCATAATCTCCAGGTTTTATTTTCTTCTAATAAAAGTTAATATGTTTCAAAACCTTATCTTGTCAAATCTTTAACCTTAAATTTGATAAAAATCATATCAAAAAGCCGTGAAAAAACACTACATTTAGAGTAAAGGCTACGTTAGCATCACTGCCATTTTCCGCAGATCCAGATAAACAAACCGTCCTGAGCAAAAGTCACTTAAAATAATAAATAAAAGACTTCAACAAGTCAAAGCTAGTTTTAATATGCTAATGCTCAATCTTTTCATTTATTATTGTAGCAATTGTAGCTAACATGTTTAAATAGCGCAGTTGATTTTTGACAAAGATACGTTTACATCAACAAGTTAGTTCAAGTTTCACATAATTTAAGTTTATTTAATATAAAATACATATCATGAAATAAATCATGAAGTAGTTTCATTAGTAGTATTATTTCTATTTGCTTTCCAGCTTTGTTTGAAGTTATTTTTTACTTAGCATTTAAGCTAACATGGATTAATCTTTGGTCTAATCATTCCCTCTCCAGGGTTGCATCACTACTACTAATATATATTTGTGGTCCATGACTTGTTCCCCAGACTGTCAGGACGTTGCCAACAAGGGCGCCACCATCAGCGGGCTTTACTACGTGAAACCAGGAAAGGCTACGCAACAATTCCTGGTTTACTGCGAGATCGACCAGTACGGACGCGGTTTCACAGTCCTTCAAAGAGTAACTATTTGTTATCAACTTCTTCTTTTTTTAGGCAGAACCTTTTTTTGTAATTTCTTTGTTTGTCTGTGTAGAGACGCGACGGCAGCCTCAACTTCCACAAAGACTGGACCCAGTACAAGGAGGGTTTCGGCTATCTTTCCCCGGATGACACCACAGAGTTTTGGCTCGGAAACGAGAAGACCCACCTGCTGACCACGAGTCCAGACATCCCGTACGTGCTGAGGATCGAGCTGGTCGACTGGGAGGGCAACACAAGGTATAAAAACAAAGAAATCTTGCGAGATCCCGGCGATGACTGAGGACGAGAGGATACAGGACGAGGTCATGTTTGAGGTCCTCCAAAGTCTAACACTTCTTCTTGCCTCATCAGGAACGCTGACTATAACATGTTCCGAGTCGGGCCCGAGGCCGATAAATACCGCCTGACCTACGGGTACTTCATGGGGGGAAATGCCGGGGATGCCTTCAACGGGTTCGACTTCGGAGACGACCCCAGCGACAAGTTCTACACGTCGCACAACGGGATGCAGTTCAGCACCTTCGACAGCGACAACGACAAGTACGACGGCAACTGTGCCCTCCAGGACGGCTCCGGCTGGTGGATGAACCGATGCCACGCCGCGCACCTGAACGGGAAATACTACCAAGGTTGGTCTTTTTTGGTGCTTTCCTCTAGGGTTCCTCACGGACATGCAAACACTATCTGTTTGAGGAATTGTCAGTGGTCTGGTGAAGCTTCATGAGGACGTGTCATGGATGGTCAAAGAGACGTCGTTCTCTGTATTATCGTGATGTCAAAATATTTTGGAATGCTTTGAAAATGAGGCTTCATGAAGCTTCATCAGGTCAACCACTTGCCAGCTGATGTATCTAGACCAGGGGTGGGCAAACTCGGTCCTCAAGGGCCGCAGTGGGTGCAGGTTTTTGTTCCAACTGGTCAAGTATAAACAAATGAACCAATGAGGTTTCAGCTAAAACAAGCAACACCAGACTGACAATCAACTGATTACACTCCTAAGACACCTGATTGGTCAAAAGGTGTCCTCTTGATTGGTTGGAACAAAAACCTGCCCACCCATGATCTAGACCACTGGAAACACTGTATCCGTTGTCCTCAAACGTGTAGACTTCTTTAAAACCTTCTCTTGCTGTGTCAGGTGGAAGGTACACGGAGAAGGACGCCGGGGAGTACGGCTACGACAACGGCATCATTTGGGTGACCTGGCACAACCGCTGGTACTCCCTGAAAGAAACCACCATGAAGATCATTCCTCTCACGCGCATCACGGCGGACGGCGGGCAGCAGAACAGCGCCAAACAGTTCGGTGGACTTTGAGTGTAAAGAGTCACTGAGCTTAGATTTCAAAGTTTAATAAAAAAAGTTCTCTCCCATCATTCATCATGAGGTTTAGTCTTATTTTAAAAGTGATAAGAACACGAAATGTCTCTTTCAAAAAATATTATTTTATATCACAGCTCTTGGTGTCCAGAGCGGATGGAAAACCCTCCATGTTACATTCAATAAACTCATTTTGGTTTAAAAGACTGCTGTAGTGTTTTTGTTTTTTTCAAACCAACTGCTGTGGGTCGACAAACTTTAATAAGACTTTCTCTTCACATTGTCAGTCGGGTAAAAAAAATAACCATATTTTATTTATTACATTTATTATATGGCTCACCAAAGGGAAAAATAGATTTCGGCTTCTACTTACATACAGGTAAGTTCAACCATGACAACATAGTAAAAAACAAAACATGTTAAGATGAAAAAAAACAGCAAAAAAAGTCCTTTTGCGACAAATTTAGCATTAAAAAAAACCCCCACTAAATCTTATCTGACAATTTATGTTTAAAAAGTATGTGATTAAAATACATTTAAAAGACAAACACATTATTTTCTGTATGAATGTTGGTTATTTCATAAATATCAACGTTTAATTCTACATATTTAATGTTTTTGTTTTTTTGTTTTTTTGGGATTTGAAGGAGAGTCCAGTTTGTAAATGTGCGTAAAGGAGATTTGTTTGCACAATTACTTTGTGTTTTTGGTTAGCAAATAGAAAGTGGAGCACTATGTTCTTACCAAAGCTAGCAGGCCAACTTCTTGCACCAGAGAAGGTCTGTTTATTTACACTGTTAGTCAACGTCATTATACATAAACCACCAAATCTGTTCGCGCTCTCGGTCAGAAAGACTCATGTGATCCTCAGGTCAAGGGCACTCCTATATTTTTTTATTCCAGTGGGTTTTGTACGTTTATGTTTGTTGGGTTTATTTAGTTCTTGTTGAACCTTTTGTGAAAATCACGTTGGTTGATGCAACTGTTACTCCTTGTCGACAGATGGCGCTGTTAGATCTCAGGCCGCTGTAAAGAGGTTCACTTCCGGGTTTTGTTGCGTCGCTCCATAATGGCGGATGAGTTGATGTTTATAAACGTGTGATAAGTTTTCGACCGTGATTCGCGTTTTTGTTTTTACCCAAAAAACTTTTAGCGTGGCCTTTTGTTTTTTCTTAAACACAAAAATGACAGAGGTGAGTTCCGTCTCCACACAAGAGGATGTTTTTATTTCATCCCGCCTGGTTAGCTCATGCTAGGCTAGTTGCTAAACCGGCGCTATTGGACGTTTTAAGTTTGAGTTTGCAACGAAATGTTTCATCTGGTTTTGTTTTCTGTATCTAAACAGGACGTGCAGAAACACTCGGTCCACACGCTGGTGTTCAGGTCCCTGAAGAGGACTCATGACATGTTCGTGTCCGATCATGCCAAGTCCGTCTCAGCGGACGAAGAAAGGTAAATTATTATTGGATTGACTTTAAATTGGGTTTTAATTCAACTTTTTAATCCAATGTTGTCTTTGAAAACCTATGTTTGGAAACAAGATCGTTTTTTTTGTGTCACAAAAATCTGGTTTGTGTTGATATGAATTTAAAAAGGAAGCAAATAACACAATAATAATTTGTTAAAACAACAACAACGTTAAACAACAACAACGTTGGTGGTTTAAAGAAAACGTCTTGAAATGTTTTAGAGCTGTATATCTTCTTAAAATCGTTTAGATATAGTGTTGTTGTTTTCAATCTTTTTTAATGCCAGTCCTTGATGCCTGTGCAAGGTTTTTATTGATATTTAAAAAGAACGAAATCAAGAAGCTGTTTGATCGAGAAAAAGGGGGAAAAAAGGATGATTGTCAGTTATTGTATTTCACATGGGCCTCTTTGGGCTGCTTCAAAAGTTTTATTACGTAAGACCCGGCCTTGTTGATACAACTCATGTTGACAGAACTACAAACCATATCGTTAAATCAACATTCAAGTCTTGTTTAAAATAAGTTAGTCCTATTTTCAAGGCAAATAAAAATCCAATAGTAGTTGATATCATTTATTAATTTATATTCACTGAGTGTTTCTGACGTCTGCAGTCACAAGCTGAAGATGGCTGCGAAACTAAAGGCGGACTACAACGCAGTTCTTCACATGCCGGTCCTGAAGGAAGGAAAAGACAGAGTCTTGCCGTATCCGGGCAGCATGCCGGGCCAGCAGAGCATCACGCAGTCTGGTGAGGATCTGGAATGGATCACCTCATATCACTTCATCAACTCTTTGGCTAGACAGGTTGTTTTTTTTTGTATTGCAGGTGAATCCGAGTACCTCATCACGGGAACTCACGCGTACCCCTCTGGACCCGGTGAGCATTTAACTCCATTTTATAAATCGTCATATGGCATCATTGTTTGGACCAGTAGATCGTGTGTGATGATGATGGATTTTGTTTTAAATGTGACGATAATAATCATGATGAACTTGATCAAATGTGTTTTTCTTCTGTTAGGAGTGGCGCTCACCGCGGACACCAAGCTGTACAGGAATCCCAGCGATGCCGGAGTTCACTCCATGGCTTTAGCTCTGCCACCTTCTCAAGCCAGGTACTGTTCGCTTTGAACTAGCAGGTGGTTGTTGTGACATTTCAACGACTAATTGGAGAAAATAAAATGATCTTGCTTTGGTTTCTCTCAGACAAGACGCCAGTCGCACAGCCGCCAGCGTCGGAGACATCCATCAGCATGCAGGGTCTGCCGAGAGGTCTCAACCTTCTGCCAGAACCCTGGTAGGTCGACCGTCAGTAGGTGTTTCAGTTATGACAGTCATTTAACGGTAAGTTCCTCCTCCAGTCTCTGCTGGAAGCAGGCGGGACCAGAACTTCGGCTGTCATGAGAAGGATGTCGGCCATGCCCAAACCTCAGTGGCATCCGCCCTGGAAGTTGTTCCGGGTAATGAAACACGGATGGAACCTCTTGTGAGCTGTTGTGCTTTAAAGTTTAACGTCCGACAGGTCATCAGCGGTCACCTGGGCTGGGTGCGCTCCATCGCCGTGGAGCCGGGGAACGAGTGGTTCGTGACCGGGTCAGCGGACAGAACCATCAAGGTCTGCGATCCATCTTGACGATCTTCTGGCCTTCGCCGGTGACGCTCACCTTCTTCTTTTTCTTTTTTTCAATGTCTGGACAGATTTGGGATTTGTCGAGCGGTAAACTGAAGCTGTCGCTGACCGGTCACATCAGCACGGTGCGAGGGGTGGCGGTCAGCACCCGCAGCCCTTACCTCTTCTCCTGTGGAGAGGACAAGCAGGTCAAGTGCTGGGACCTGGAGTACAACAAGGTCGGTCTTTTGGGTCTCGCGTCACCTGACCTTTGTTCTCGCCTTGAAGCTTCGCCGCATTCACCGTCCGTCTGCTCTCGCTTCAGGTCATCAGGCACTATCACGGGCACCTGAGCGCCGTCTACGACCTGGATCTGCACCCGACTCTTGATGTTCTGATGACCTGCAGCCGAGACTCCACAGCCAGAGTGAGTGACAGCGCCGTCGTGTTCTTTTAACCCTTTAATGTCCGCAGTCGACCCTTGTCGTATCGCACATGTTCTCTTTTCACACGGTACTAAAATATTTAAATGTATTGTTGCAAGATCCTTGTTATTGTTCACACAGTTACAACTAGGGGTGTTTATTGGCATGAAACTGTGGCATGAACAATATGATGTATAGTGATACTGTAGTAACAAGGATATACTTGTAGTTTTGTTGAGTACTTGACTCTGGTGTTGTGATAGTGTAGTAACAAGTATATATGTGTAGATTTATCAAGTATTTGACTCTGGTTTTATGATAGTGTAGTAACGAGTGTATATGTGTAGTATTGTCCAGTACTTGACTCTGGTGTTATGATAGTGTAGTAACAAGTATATATGTGTAGTATTGTCCAGTACTTGACTCTGGTGTTATGATAGTGTAGTAACAAGTGTATATGTTTAGTATTGTCCAGTACTTGACTCTGGTGTTGTGATAGTGTAGTAACAAGTATATATGTGTAGTATTGTCCAGTACTTGACTCTGGTGTTGTGATAGTGTAGTAACAAGTGTATATGTGTAGTATTGTCCAGTACTTGACTCTAGTGTTGTGATAGTGTAGTAACAAGTGTATATGTGTAGTATTGTCCAGTGATTGACTCTGGTGTTGTGATAGTGTAGTAACAAGTATATATGTGTAGTATTGTCCAGTACTTGACTCTGGTGTTGTGATAGTGTAGTAACAAGTATATATGTGTAGTATTGTCCAGTACTTGACTCTGGTGTTGTGATAGTGTAGTAACAAGTGTATATGTGTAGTATTGTCCAGTACTTGACTCTGGTATTGTAGTATTTACAGACCACATGACTCTAGACAAAGTAGTTACTGCTTTCATTTGTTTTCAAACCAAAATATGTCCAAATATCAGCTTTTAAAAGATGCTGGAGTCACTGTATCCTCTCGTCCTCAGTCATTTCCAGGATCTCGCAGGATTTCTTTGTTTCTATACCTGATGAGGATTAACAACGGAAGTTTAACTGCAACACAGAATTAAATTGAAAATTAAAGAACCTCAAAAAAGAATCTATATCCACTGCTGCTGAACATTAGTGTAGTATCGGGGCAAAATAAAGACTGATGTATATTTGTGTGTAGCAATATATTCTGCAAAACAACTATTGAGCTTAGAGGGAGGCACTTATTACCACACCCACCTTTTAAAACATGCCTTTCTATACACTACTGTTGTTACGTCAAAGGTGATCAATAGTTGTGATTGGTTTGCTGGGCGGCAAAGCATCTTGGGAGGATGGTTGTTAAGAGCGACGGCACCACATATGTAATGTTTTGTTTGCAAGTTAAAGTGTTATTAAATAAAACTAGTGAAAAAATGAACCGATGACCTATAATAATTCTTTCAGGTCTGGGACATCAGGTCGAAGGCGAACGTTCACACCCTGACGGGTCACACCAACACCGTGGCAACGGTCCGGTGTCAGGCGTCCGAGCCTCAAGTCATCACCGGTAGATTCACTTTTTATCATTTAAACTCCGGCTCGACTCCTTTAACTCGCCCGCTCTCGTCCGCTCGCAGGAAGCCACGACTCCACCATCAGACTCTGGGATCTGATCGCCGGCAAGACCCGAGCCACGCTCACCAACCACAAGAAGTCCGTCCGGACCCTGGCCCTGCACCCCAGACTGTGAGGGACACGCCCCCTTTTTTTTGTTGATCAGAGACACTTGAAGCTAATACTTGTCTTTTACCTCCAGCTACACCTTCGCCTCCGGTTCTGCCGACAACATCAAACAGTGGATGTGTCCGGACGGCAAGTTCATCCAGAACCTGTCGGGTCACAACGCCATCATCAACACGCTGGCCGTCAACGCAGACGGCGTCCTGGTGTCGGGAGGTGAGCGCGTCCTCACACACACACACGCGCGCACACACACACATATACGCATGCACATATATGCACATATACGCAAATATACGCACACACACACACACACACATATACGCACATATACGCACACACACACACACATACGCACGCACATAAACGCACTTATACGCACACGCAAGCATGCACATAAACGCACATATACAAACACACACACATACGCACGCACATAAACGCACTTATACGCACACGCAAGCATGCACATAAACGCACATATACAAACACACATATATGCACATATACACGCACACATACGCACGCACATATATGCAAATATACGCACATATACGCACGCACATAAACGCACTTATACACACACGCACGCACGCACATAAACGCACATATACGCACGCACATAAACGCACATATATGCACATATACACACACGCACACACATAAACGCACATATACACGCACACATAAGCACGCACATATATGCAAATATACGCACATATACACGCACACATACGCACGTACATATATGCAAATATACGCACATATATGCAAATATACGCACATATACACGCACATATACGCACGCACATAAACGCACTTATACGCACGCACACACATATATGCACATATACACACACGCACACACACACATAAACGCACATATACGCACATATACACGCACACATACGCACACACATGTATGCAAATATACGCACGCACATATACGCACATATATGCACATATACACACACGCACGCACATAGACGCACATATACACACACACGCACGCACATATACGCACATAAACGCACATATACACGCACGCACATATACACACGCACGCACGCACATGCACAAACATATACGAACATATAAGCACATAGACGCACATATACACACACGCACGCACATGCACGCCCACATACACACGCACATATATGCAAATATACGCGCACATATATGCACGCACGCGCACACACACACACACACACGCAGCAGCTTCCTAACCGCGGCTCTCCCGCCGCAGCCGACAACGGGACCATCCACATGTGGGACTGGAGGACCGGCTACAACTTCCAGCGCATCCACGCCGCGGTGCAGCCCGGCTCACTGGACAGTGAGTCCGGGATCTTCGCCAGCGTGTTCGATAACTCCGGCGGGAGGCTGATCACGGCGGAGGCCGACAAGACCATCAAAGTGTACCGAGTGGACGACACGGCGGTGAGCGGCTCGAGGTTCTCCGGCGAGTCTCCGAGGAACCGTCTCACGTTCTCTCGTTCTTTCCCCAGACGGAGGAGAGTCATCCCATCAACTGGAAGCCGGATATTCTCAAGAGAAAGAGATTCTGAAGTTTTATTTTGGTCACGTGTTCGCACACTTTTTTTATTAGTCTTTACTCCAAGAGCCACGTGCAGTCGTCCGTGCACGAGCTCAGCCCGACGAAGACGCCATCTTGAAGAGCCAGGAAGCGCCCGGAGAGCTTGTGTTTGAGGGCGACGGCTCTCCGCCGGGTCCCTTGGGTCCGGGCCTCCAGCAGGAGCCACTCCTCCATCTCTGACGGACTCTCCTCGGAAAGGACGCCGCCTTCCTCGCGGTCCAGTCCTGAACAACATCATGTTTATTTCGCTTTTTTCACCATTAAAACCATTTTTTTTTCCTAACTTGAGTCGTTCGTCGTACCGAGGAATCTTCTCGTGAACACGTTCCTGTAGAGTTTGCAGCCGCGGCCCTTTAGCTCCTCCCAGTAGCAGCGGTCGCCTAGCAACGCTGTCGGCTGAACTCCGGCTCCAGTTACTTGTTCGTCTGGAAACGACAGGAAGTGACACGTTTGGTTGAGTTTCATGAAGCCTCCGAGGACAGGATAATGTTTGGAACAAACGGGTTTTAGTTTCTTTGACTTTTTAATTTGATTTTTTCGGAAGCGATGGTTTGATTTAGAAAAGGCGTGTTATGGTGGTTCATGACAGCAGTGAGTCGGAGATGGCGGTTACATTCATTTCCATCAAGAGTAGTTTCAAGCGGGAGAAAACAAACCCGACAACTTCTGAGTCAATTCTGTTCTCAAGTGCAATTACACTGTTCTACCTGTGGAGGGAGCCAGAGACCATCTTTTGTAGTGAATGCCTATAGTCTCGGTGCTGGTCTGTAGACTGTCGGTGCTTTCTTTCATGGTCTCTAAATTACACCTGGGGTCTTTTTACCTGAATCATGGATGTAGGTGTTGGAGCGAGAGTGACAAAAGCGCCGGTGGTTCCTAGCTTGACCCTTGACCTCCAGCAGATGACCAACGTTGAACAGGATCTCGTCCTTCAGCGAGCGGACACTGAGGTCGAACTGCTCCTCGTCCTGGTCTGCGTCGCTTCAAGAACATCTCAGGTTAGCGACAGGGACTCCCTTGACACGGAGACGACACAAGGGATACCACAAACATTTGTTGTCGGGGCCCTCCGGGTCACCTTGACCCTGAGATAACACAAGGCTTCAGTTTGCTAAAGGGACATTGTTTACGGAGGAACCAAAGAGAAGCTTAATTTAGGAAAAGTAACTTGATGAACAAACAAAATAATCAAATGCAGTAAATAACTTGAATTATTTCAAGAGTCTCATTAATATGTATATTTTTATAATGTTGATTATTCAAGTTATATATAATATAACAGTGACTTTATCCTGAGAATCTTGAAATAAAAACTTCACATATACCTTTATTTTCTTCTCGTCTTCTTTTAAATCATTTTTATTTCCGTATAAATGACTTGTCTGACAAACGTCTTTCCATAAATATATTTTTTCCTCTACAGTTCTTTGATTTATATTCAAAATATTTAGTTAAAAAGTTTAAAACGTGGATAATACCTTTAAATAAGAAGTGTAGTTCAGTTTTTTTTTATTATTATGAAATATTTTACTTAAAAACCAAACAAAATCAAATGCTACGAATAAGGTTAGCATAAAGTTAAAGATATATATGTGAAGCATTTTATTTCAGTAGTACATTAATGAAAAGTGCATTTATCTATTCAAGTTATAAATAATATTTGAGTCGAAAAACAAAAATACGACCGAAAGGTACTTTCTAAGCTTATAAGGCACTTAAATGATAATTTTTAAAAGAGGCAGAACTAATTTAACTCTGACATGAAATCACTTTAAATTAAATAACTAAATAAAATACAACAATTTCACCAGTGACATAATAATATAATGACATAATAATATAATGACATACTAATATAGTGACATAATAATATAATGACATAATAATATAATGACATACTAATATAGTGACATAATAATATAATGACATAATAATATAATGACATACTAATATAATGACATAATAATATAATGACATACTAATATAATGACATACTAATATAATCAGCAGGTCTTCATAGAAGTTAGACAGACGTCGTTCAGGCCCGGCTTGGATAAAAACTCACCTGAAGTCCAGCCAGAGGAGTCCAGCCGTGATCAGCCCGAGCCACTCACTGGCCGCCCACTCGCTGACCAGCATGACGGGCACGACGACCACCTCTCTGCTGTCGGCGTAGGTGAGCTCCTTCTTGCAGCTGCGGGACCCCTGGTAGGCCGGGGTCATGAAGGGGCAGATGACCAGGGCCTCCTCCACTCCTGCCGCCATCCTGCAAAAACACTCGCGTCACCCAAGAGAGTTGAAATCGTGACCTTCAGAACCACCCACGAGTCGTTGATGTCTCCTGTGACACCTCCTTCCACGTCCATCCACACCGGCAGCCCGTGGTCTCGGAGCCGCTCGTAGACCCTCCTCACCAGGACCTGATGGTCCCACTGGTACGAGAGCATGATGTGCTTCGGCATCTTGACGACTGGAGGCTCCAAAGTTAGGGTTCGACTTTTCAACAGAAGCGAAACATGGCAACGGTGAAGTTTGTTCACACGTATCTTGTTACATTTGTTTCCTGGATACAACGGCAACACAACTTTTCAAGTCCTGAAGTGAAACTTTTGTTTTGCTTTTTATTTTTTTTACTCAAACAAAACATGACATTAAACATTATGCCTTCATCAAACTGATGAAACGTTTTTATTTTGATTTAATCTCTCTTCTATTGATTATAACTGTCGTAAAGTTGTTTTTTGTTTTTAAAAAACACTGTATTTTCTCTGTAATATTAGCCTCTGACTCATTTTATTCAAGTTTACTCAAAAAAAATAAACCTGTAAACTTGAAAATATGTATTTATATGAAGGTCGTGCGTGAATATAATGCCTATAATGTTTAGGGACGCCTGCTGCATAAGATTCTAATGTAAGGTAAGGTAAGGTAAAACTTTATTGAATTGTTTTTTCCAATAGCCACAGCAAATACAGCAATTTTTCATAAAAAATAAATCAAAATCAAAAATCAAAATGAATCAAAATAAAATAAGAACAAGTGTGACCTGGATGTTACATTCTGAGATGAAAATGTTCTTTAATTAATAATAATAATTTAATTTGATCATAATCACATGAAAAATGAAACAAGCAAAAATAAAGTATGGCCTCATGTTGCCATTTAACTATAATCATGTTGGCCCTGTTTTGAATAAATCTTTAAAACTGTAGAAAAGATCATTCAATTATACTTTAAAAAAAAAAATGTTATCACTAGTTCAACTTTAATACAACTAACAGATTTTTTGGTAAAGTTTTCTTTGTCCGTCAAATGTCTTTCATCATATTTTATGTATTTCTACAGTTCTTCTTTATGTTAACGATATTTAAAAGTATCAAATGGGATTACATATAATCAAATACAAATTGCATCTAATTTTTTTATTACTAAATGTAATTAAATAACAACAATAAAATGTTTATTTTACTTGAGGTTTTTCTTATAAAGACGGCGATTTTAAAAACTTCCACCAGCAGAGGGCGACAGAAGTTTCATTGAAGTTTAAATTCCTCTGATTTCCTCGATTATCTCCTTTTTTATTTGATTTCTCATCTTAACTTCCAACTGGATATTGAACTCAGTGAAGAGTTGGATCTTCATCAACGACGTCATCGTGATCCATCGACGGTGGCATCTGCCCACACGTCGGCTAATCTTCTGGCCTAATTACATCTCAGACACAATCCACAGATGGACCCTGGTCAGCGGGAGTCCTGCAGTGTCCGGGAGGGAGTTCTCGAGGGGCACAGTGGGACCATTGTGCGCGGCGAGCTCGGAGTCCGGGTCATGCTGAAGTCGTCGGTCGTCTTCCGAGGGGGAACATGACAGCTCCGGGCGGGGGACAAACAGGACGGAGGTTTTAAGGATCATGTCTCTGAAAAGTGTCGCGTTCGTCTTCCTGGCTCTGCTGTGGCCGGAGTCGCTGGCTCAGGTGTTCGACCTGACGCTGACGGTCAAGGAAGACCTTCCTGCCAAAACCATCGTGGGTGACCTGGGCACTGGGTTCAGCACCCCCAGCACGGGGTTCTTCATCTCCGAGAGTGGAGACTCCTATGTTCTCCGGGACCTGGAAATAGACCCGGACACCGGGATTATCTCGACCGCGGTGGTCCTGGACCGGGAGAGTCGAGACGTGTACGAATTTGTGGCTGCGGCGCTTACGGGCGAGATGATCCGGGTCAAGATCCTGGTCGAGGACGTCAACGATCACTCGCCAGTGTTTCCCTCCGAGGAGGTCGAGTTAGCAATATCAGAACTGTCTCCCCTTGGGAGTCGCTTCCAGTTGGAGGGTGCCGAGGACCAGGACCAGGGCGAGTTCGGGACGCGAGGCTACAGGATCACAGACAGCACAGTGGAAGAGATGTTCCAGCTGGAGTACCGGAATGGAAACCTGGATCTGATTCTTGTGAGCAAGCTCGACAGAGAAGCTCAAGACTCCAACACGCTCACCATCGAAGCCTTCGATGGAGGACTCCCTGCTGGGACCGGGACTCTCCGGGTCAACGTCCTCATCCTGGATGAGAACGACAGCCCCCCGGTCTTCAACCAAACCGAGTATCACGCGTCAATATTGGAAAATGCTCCTGTGAGCTCCTCAGTGTGTCAGGTTCACGCCACAGACCTGGATCAGGGCGATAACGCTCGAATCACCTACGAGATCAACCGCCGCCAAAGTGACCCTCACGAGGTCTTCACCATCGATGAAACCACGGGAGAGATCCACCTCAACAAGCCCCTGGACTTCGAAGCGAACAGTTTTTACGAGTTGATCGTCGACGCCAGAGACAACGGGGCACAGCCTGAGCAGAGCAGCACCCACGTGGGCGTGAAGGTCCTCAACGTCAACGACAACAGTCCCGCCATCAACGTGATGTTTCTCAGCGAAACCGGAGACGCCGTCGTATCGGAGGCTGCGTCTCTCGGAGATTACGTCGCCCGGATATCCGTGTCGGACCCGGACTACGATTTGGGACCAATTACAGTCGCCCTCGAGGGCGGCGAAGATAAGTTTTCTCTGAAGCAGACCGACGACTTCCTTTACGCTTTGTGCGTCAACGCCGAGCTGGACCGAGAGGTGAAGGACCTCTACGACCTGAAGGTGTTGGCAACGGATTCGGGGTCACCCCCCTTGAGCAGCGAGACGACCCTACTCGTAAGAGTGACCGACAGCAACGACTGTCCGCCGGTCTTCGACAGGGACGTGTATTGGGTCGACATCAGGGAGGACGCACCCGTCGGAACCTCCCTGACCCAGGTCCGGGCCCAGGACGCCGACGACGCCGGCGCCAACTCCCGTATCAGTTACTCCGTCCTGGGATCGAACCAGGACCGGCTGATAAGCGTCGACCCGGCGACGGGTCTGGTCACGACAGCAGCCGGGTTGGATCGAGAGAGACAAGCAGAAGTTAGGATCCTGCTCGTGGCCGAAGACGGAGGAGAACCCGCGCTCACGTCCACGGCAACGGTCGCCCTGAGGATCGAGGACGTCAACGACAACGAGCCCATGTTCCTGCAGCCGCTTTACAACGTGTCGGTTCCTGAACACAGCGATCCCGGAACCTGCTTTTTACAGGTCGGTGTCAACAAAGCACTTTGATGGGTTCATACAAACTTCTTGGGTCGATCTCGAATTCACTTCCTCTAATGGGCGTCACTTGCCAGAGTGTAGCATCTCGGATTAAGAGAACAGGCACTGCCATCTAGTGGGCGTTTGAAAAAGTGGCTTCAACTACAAAGCCTCATGTGCAAGACACTTCGGGGTAACATCATTGCTGTGTCTCAAATCGCATACTTCTCTTAGTATACTAGAAGTTAGTATGCATCAGGATAGTGTACGTACTAACTAGTAACTAATTCTCCACAGATAGTATGTCTCAAATCGCATACTTCTCTTAGTATACTAGAAGTTAGTATGCATCAGGATAGTGTACATACTAACTAGTAACTAATCCTCCACAGATAGTATGTCTCAAATCAAACTCTGCTGCTACACACTAACAGGAAATGACGCGACAGCTTCTTCTTCTACTACTATTTAACGATGTTTCCACCAGTTGTTGGAACACTAGCGCCACCTGCTGGCAGCATGTTTTGCAAGTTTGTAAAAAGAAATAAAGAAAAAATATGAGAATCGAAATATTCGCGAGATATTTAAGCTGGTATCAGCAGCGAAGACGTGTTTATCCTTCTTCTGCTGCTGAAAATACACCTGTAAGTATATGAATATATATGCATTTATATATGACGTAACTTCCATTTAAAACGTCACTAAGATGGAGCTGTTTAGGGTGGTTAGTGTCCATCGAACCATACTCAGTTTTCTGGCCGTTTTAGTGTCAATTTAGTGTGTATGGGACACTAAATTTCGCATACTAAGAATTGAGACGCACTTACGCACTAAAAATACTAACTTTGAGTATGCAAGTATGCGATTTGAGACACAGCAGAAGTTTTGTTGACATGCATACAAGCCTGTCTCTGGTCAACCCCTATCCTGGTTTGGACCTTTTTGGTCAAACACCACCATGACCCCGATACTGAGCCCGTTGTTTTCTAAAATACAACCAGGTAGATTCACGTTCAAGGTCATTAACAAACCAATCGATTGGAAAAATAAAAACATTTTTAATGTCATGAATCTACAACGACGCCACAATAAACAAACGTTTACGACCATCAGGCCCAAACTCATCTTGAGCAGAAATCCCTCGTGGCGTGTTTTTGTGTCACGGAACGAAAGCTTTGACACACACTGAACACACAACAACAACTTCAGTGTTTCACGCCACACAAGCTCCGGCTTCAATCTCTGCCACCAGTGACGCCTGGTACCAGACTGACAGCAAAATGTGTCTTTAATAAGTTGTCATTGTGTTCACAGATGTTTTGTGATTCGTCTACAGAGCCATAGGCTAAAAATAAGATGCCATAGGTCACGCTGATGTCAACATTTATACTATTATCTACTGGAATAAAAAAAGGATTAAAGGGATTTAAGGAGCCAAGAGAAGAAGAAAATTATTTTTTCAAAACAAAAGTTTGCTCCATAGATTTTATCCCTTAAATTGTTTTTTTATTGTTGATAATGTTTTTGAGATTCATTTTTTAATCTTAAATTATATGAATACTCAGATTGTTCTTGTATCATTACAACTTTTTTGTCTTCGTACAAGAAGTTGGTTTTGTTCGTTAGTTAATTTAGGATAAGATAAAATATAGAATGTATTTTTAGAACGCCAGAAACGTTTCCGTAAAAATAAAAAATAAAACGTTTATTTGTATTGATTACAAACGTTATTACAGAAAAAAAAAACATTTTGTTAAATTAGCCCTAATCTGCTTTGAGATTTTAGATGTATTGTTGATATTCTTTTTTAGCGAAACACTGAAATCTATTGTATGAAACTTCACACAATTAAAACCTTAATTCTGTGAAGTTTCCATAGAGGCCGTGAAAAACTGCATTATATTTCCCATAAGGAATGAACGGGACGAGATCAAAAAAGTCGCGAATCTGCTATGTTTTCAAACATCTCTTGCTCTGGCATACGTTCACGTAGAAACACTATTCCAGCTTTAAAATGTAGGCACAAGTCCTGAGTATTTTATTTGTATTTGAAAAATTCAGGGTTTAAAAAATTCACTCAGAGATTTTCTTTTTCTGTGACAATCCAGGCTGGAAATTAGGGTTAAAAATCAGTTATATTTTGAACTGGTTATACTAATTTCCTGTTGACAGTAAATGGTGCTGGGGAAAAAAAAAAAAACTGTATTTTTTAAATACTGACATCTCTGGCATACTTTGACCGAGACACACCATTCAAACGTTAAAATGTAGATAAACATCCAATTTATCAACGTGGGATTTTACTATTTTGAAGCTTTCATGGTTTATTCGTCACGGGACAAAGCGTACAGTCCACTTTCTCAATTTCCCGGCGGGGAAATGTCTAGTTTTAATTTCAATTCTGCTCAAATTGAAGCCATTCTCCCTCAAACTAGACCAAGTAAGATCCAATAATTGTCCTTTTAAAACATGTCTTCCGACTCCTGCAGGTGGCAGCCAGAGACCTGGACAGCGCTGAGTTCGGCTCGCTGGTCTACTCTCTCTCCGATGGCTTCGACCAACAGAACCAACACTCGCTCTTCCAGGTCCGACCTCAGACCGGAGAACTGTGCGTCTCCGGGAACATCGATCGAGACACAGGGACGACCTTCCACGACATAGTGGTGCGGGTTGAAGATCCGGTAAGTGCAGAACCTGAAGAACCTTTATAGTGATGTGAGCGTGGTCATCCTGGCACTCAGGGTAGAGCTTCAGGATATTTCACTCATAAATGTGGAAATAAGATTCTATCATGAGTTCCAGATGAATATAATTTCTCTGTCAGGGCGGCCTGAGCGCTCAAACCTACGTCCACATCGAAGTAGAGGACCTGAACGACAACGCTCCGGTCTTCAACCCCGCGGACTACACCACCAGCATCAGCATCCACACCCAACCAGGTGCGGAGCTCCTCACGGTTCTCGCCGCTGATCCGGACTCCGGGAGGTTCGGGCAGGTCGTCTACCAGATCCTCCCCGGAGACCTGTCCAGCATGTTCACGATGGACAAACACACAGGTGAGGCTTTGGAGTCTGTAAATCATTGGTGGCCACAAATCTGGGACTTTTCCGAATGGTGCACTTGTCACCAACGTGGATTTATATTAAATGATATTCTGAACTCTTGATCTACCTGTGAATCTATGTTTCTACTTTCCTCGACGGTCACCAACACAAAAGACATTCAGGGAAGCTCAACCACTGCTTCTCCACATGGTCAGAGGCCAGTTAATAATAATAATAATAATGTCTATTTATATAGCGCCTTTCTAGACCAGGGTCACAAAGCGCTTTGACAGCCATTCACACATACTGATGGGAGTAGGCTGCAACACATGGCGCCAGCTCTGCCATCAGGAGCAATCAGGGTAAAGTGTCTTTCTCAGGGACACAATGAAAAGCTTGTCTGGAGCTGTGACGCAGTTAAGATGACTCTGGAGCCATATGATCCATCTTAGATGCCTCCCTTAAGAATGTCCAACAGGGAAGTGGCTCGGGCAAACCCAGGGCGCATCGTAGAGCAGGGATATTCAACGGAAATTTTCAGCTTTTCAGAAGGACGTCCAGCCTGTGGGCGGGTCAAACCCTCTATTAGATTCTCCTGTTGAACAACAGGCGAACAACTGGATCTCCTCGGTTTACCGTAAAACTTGAGTATTGCAAAGTTGGGCCAGTCCAAATAGTTGGTAGGGCCGGATCTGCACCACAGGCCTTCATTTGAAAAACCCTGTCGTAGAGACGAGGCCAAGAGGAAGACAGGGTCATAGTCTTGTCTGGGAACCTCTCGTGGTCTTGATGGAATCTCAGCACTTGTCTCACGCTTGTGACCTGCAAGAGCGTCTGACGATCTTCACTCTGACACAGGAACGCTGTTCTTGACCTCGGCACTGACCCACCTCAGTGCGGCCGGCGTCAAACTGCACGTGGCGGCGCAGGACGGCGGCGGCCTGACCTCGGGCCGACCGGCAGAGATCACCATCAGCGTGGTGCGCAGCGCTCGCGCTCCGGCCGTGTTCCAGCGCTCGAGATATTCCTTCAGAGTCCCCGAAGATGCTGCTGTGGGATCCAGTGTGGGGACGGTGGAGGCCGCAAACTCAGGTGCAGGTGAGTGGACCTCGAAGCGGTGGGTTACACAGCGACGACAGGAGGTTACTCGGCACTGTTCGCCGCCATGTTTGTGACGTACAGTCGGATGATCTGTGACTGTTAATGGTCACGTGAGGAAACAAAATCTTGTGTTGTCATCTGCAGAGTTCAGGTCTTGTGTAGAAGAGTTAATCCCCGGATTAATCTCTAATCATCCTGCTGCTCAGACAAACTGAGATAGACAGGATCTCACACAACCATTCAAATGTGCGAAGTTATAGTGGAATATAGTAACTCATAAATCTCCTGGTCATGTGATCGACAAAGAAAACACAAGTTAATTGTTCCCCCACCAGGCAGCGGGCTTGGGGGGCTTATTTTTTGTGGGTAGAAAAATGAGAAAAGTGACCTAAAATAGAACCAGGCCAGGCGACATGTTCCCCCACCAGGTGGTGGACTTGAGGGGCTTGATTTGTGGGTAAGAAAATCACCAAATTTTGTTAAAATAGAACCAGGCCGGGCGGCATGTTCCCCCACCAGGTGGCAGGCTTGGGGGGGGGGCTTGGTTTGTGGGTAGAAAAATGAGAAAAGGCAATGCAGGCTCTAACTTAATCCCTGGTCAGGGCTTCTATGTATTCAATTATTTGTTTTAACTTTGGAATTTTTCAGGTGTATTTTCCTTCATGATGTCCTTCAAAGATATAGTGTTCACCACGAACACTATATCTTTTCTGAATGACATTTTGACCCAAATAATCTTGAGGGCCGTTAACATGACTCAGCAGGCAAATGTTGGCCCTCTGGAGTCATTTTACTTGAGGTGTCTTTTAAGGAAGCCTCCCTCAAGAGGTTGGGAGGAGAACCTGGGGCAGACCCAGGGACACATTGGAGAGATAATGTCTCCCACTTGTCTAGATGTTCTCCTGGTAGTTTGAAGTGGTTTCTTGGGAGAGGGAAGTCTGGGTCTCAGTGCTGCCCCCATGACACTACCTTGGATAAGCACTGGGAAATGGAAGGAAGAATTAGAGTAAATCTCTGTTTTTTAACTGTGGGGAAAAGAAAAGAAACTGTCTGGATAGACCAGAACAAAATCCGCCCAAATAATCATTCATTTCTTTATATTTAAACCCCCCCCACACCCGCAAAGAAAAAGTAGCACCACCTTATCACATGATCAAATCACTTTGGGTCATTTAATCACTTAAAAGATTAAGTCTTTAGATTCAAGCACAAATAACAAAGTTGTGTCTGATGAACGTCCGTTAATCTCTCTGTTTGTGTCAACCTGGAGTCACTTAAGGGAGATTATTTGGACGTGAATCGTCTAATTACTCAAGCAAGGATTAGAACTATTGCAAGAGCTGCAAGGGGCAGATGATGGTGTTCATTCATACCTATATCACACATAGTTACAATCGGGAGGTTTGTTTTAAACTATGTGTTTCTGTCCCTTCAGATTCTGAGGAGCCCGTGTTCTACCGAATCTCCTCCGGCGACCCTCGCGGTTCCTTCTCTGTTCACCCAACATCTGGTCTGATCAGCACCGTGTCGGCTCTGGACCACGAACTGCAGCCGTACGCCCTCCTGGTTCTTCAGGCCTACTCCGGGTCCTCGCCCGTCTACAGCACCACCCAAGTCAACGTCACCGTCGCCGACCTGAACGACAACGCCCCGGTTTTCCCCAAACCCGACGACTCCATAACCGTCTCCCAGAACACCCCTCCTGGTACGGTGGTGTTTATCGCCCACGCACACGACCAAGATGGCGGCGCTAATGGGCGAGTGCGATACTTCCTGAAGAGCGGCTTGTTTGTCATCGACCGCACCTTTGGAATAGTGATGCTAAACGGGAGTTTGCAGGCGGAGACACGTCATGAGCTAAAGATTGTAGCGAGAGACGAAGGAGAGCCGTCGCTCAGCTCCACACTGACCCTCTCCATCAGTGTGGACCACACGGCTGCTGAGCACAACCTCTCGTTTGAGACACTGGTCTACCAGGTGGAGATCGGCGAGGGATACAGGGTAGACGCACGAGTGATCCAGGTGAGGGCGCACCAGAGCCGGGACTCCCACACGACAAGCATCGCCTACTCTCTGGAAGATGAGGTCGGGTTTCCTCCGGCTCCGTTTCGCATTCACCCTCAGACCGGCTGGTTGTATCTGACCCGCAACTTGGACTACGAAACGGAGCCAGTCTTTCGTTTTAAAGCGTTGGCTACGACAAGAGATGGCGCCGACGCTGCAGCGACAGTGACCGTCCAGGTGTTGGACGCTAACGACAACGCTCCAAAGTTCAGCAGTGACACCTACTACTTCACCGTGTCCGAGGGAACATCACCTCAAGCTCTGGTGGGCAAAGTGGAGGCTTCAGACGAAGATTCAGGAAAGAACGCCCGACTGACGTACATGCTGCTGTCGGACGGGAAGTTTTTCCGCGTAAATGCTAAAACAGGTTGGGCCGGTGACATCGTCCGCAGGTTCACCTGAACGTAGCTTGAATTAAAGCCTCCACTTCCTCAGGTGAAATCTTCAACTGGGTGGCGTTGGATCGGGAGCAGCACTGCCAGCAAAGGTTAAAGGTCATGGTGACCGATCAGGGAAATCCCAGACTCAACTCGACCGCCACCGTCCACATCCTGGTCACCGACGTCAACGACAACGCGCCGCGCTTCACTCACCTGCCTGCGAGCAAGGAGATAAATATCCAGGTGTGTCAAACTTCTTCCATCATCTATTATTATTCAAGGTCAGGGTCAGCCCGTTGAAAGTAAGTAAGTAAGTAAGTAAGTAATATTTATTTATATAGCACTTTTGCAGACCAGGGTCACAAAGCGCTTAAACAATCAAAACAATACTCAAAAAAGTATATACTTTAAAGATCAAGATAATACTGAGAACAACACAGGAGTTCCAGAAAATCAAGGAAAAGCCTGAACAAATTTAAACGTCTTAAGATGTTTCTTAAAATAGTCAGTAGACTCCTTTAAGCGCAAAGAGAGGAAGATTGTTCCAAAGCTTAGGAGCAACAGCCTGAAAAGATTTCTCTCCTCTGGTCCTGAGTCGTGTGCGTGGAACCATAAGTAGATTCTGATCCACAGACCTCAGAGCCCGAGCTGGGGTGTAAGGCTGGATCAGATCAGTGATGTAAGGAGGAGTCTGACCATGAATAGATCTGAAAGTAAGAACCAGAATTTTAAAGTTGATCCTGAAAGAAACTGGAAGCCAGTGAAGAGTTTTAAGGATCAGAGAAATGTGAGTTCTTCTACTAGAGCGGGTTAGAATTCTCGCTGCAGAGTTCTGAATCAACTGCAGACGAGACACATCCTTCTTGTTAAGACATGAAAACAAACTGTTACAATAGTCCAGACGAGAAGAAACAAACGCATGGATTACAAGATCCAGATCATGTTCCGACAACATTTTCCTAATTTTCCTAAAGGGTAGAGTTGAAGGTTAAGGAGATAATTGTGGTGGCTGAGAGAAGATTTTGATATGAATATGAGAATTCTAAAAGGTATGAGAAGAAAACGGTTGTCGATATAATCCCCAATTCCACACACCTCTCACCTCCAGGTTTGGGCCGGGGTTCCCGCGGGCTCTCTGGTGACGACCATGTTTGCCAAAGACGTGGACGCAGGAGAGAACGGCACAGTGGCTTTTTCATTGGTCACAGGTGTGTTGTTGCCGTGGCTACACGTCTCACAGTCAAACTGAGGAGTCTCGTCTGTTTCAGATGACGTGGAAGGAACTTCTGGACACTTTGGTATCGACAGCAGGACGGGAGACATCAGAACCACGGATCTATTCGGGGAAGAGGTGCAGCAGTTTTACACTCTGAGGGTCTCGGCCAGAGATGAAGGGAGTCCCTCACTCCAGGAAGTTGCCACCGTTCACGTCCAGGTACGATGTCCAGGATTCTGTGGTGTAGAGGTTTGTTTTTATTATCGTTAACTTCCATCAGGTTCATGGAGTGGAGGCTCACTATGGTCATGCTGAGCAACTCGTGGTGAGAATGTTTTCGGTGAAGGAGGACACGGCTCCTGGGACGATCATCGGTTCTGCCGGTGTGTCCGATAGAGCGAGACTTCACTACTCCATCGTGGAGGGAGACGGAAGCGTCAACTTTGGGATCGACGACTCCTCTGGTGACATCTATGTCTACCAGCCTCTGGACTACGAGTCTGCCGTCCAGTTTTTCCTCCTGGTCCGTGCCGAGGATGTTCTGCTCTCTCCTGGAGCCAACACGTCGGTGCTGGTCAGCGTCACCGTGGAGGACGTCAATGACCACCCACCCTGGTTTCCTGATCCACTGGTCACCCTCAGTGTGAGGGAGGACGCCGCCGTGGGTTCTGAGATCTTTGCTTTCCACGCCAAGGATGCCGATGGGACGTTCATGAACAGCAACCTGCGTTATTACCTGACGTCGGACTCTGGACACGCCCCTTTTCAGGTGAACCCGCAGAGCGGCCGCTTGACGGTAAGTGCATCGTTGGATCGAGAGGACACCAGAAGCTTCGCCTTGACTGTGTCGGCCACGGACCAGCCTACGAGGAGGGACGTGAGGCGGCAGGCATGGGTGACGGCGCAGGTGTTTCTGCTGGACGTGAACGATAACAGACCCGTCTTCACATCTGGCGCCTCAGCTCAGGTGATGGAGGATGCTGAGGTGGGAAGTCTGCTGCATCACTTCATCACCTCTGACGCAGACGAAGGAGACAACCAAGTCATCTCTTATTTCATCGTGGCTGGAGACACGGACGGACGCTTCACACTGGGGGAGAAAACAGGTCAGGAACCCAAATCTAACCTCCTCATGTTTCCAGAAATGTATTTGTCCTTTTCCTTTTATAGCCAGTAGATGGCATCTTTGCACTGGTAGTGATAGGTTGTAATCGTGAAAGAGTGTCCTCCATCAAATACCACTAAAATTGGTGCATTGATTTAAAGACAACTTACTTCTTTTAAAGCTCAGAGCGCCACCTACTGACTACTGAAAAATTATGACACCTGAAAAATAAGCCATAGCAGGACCACCAATTATTGATGAGTTTGATTTACTTGAAGTCACCTTTGATCTACTTTTTTTGTTCATGATGTGTAGAAATACATATTATAATTTCATATTACAGTTTAGAAATTGTAATTATATAAATAACCTAGTCAAAAGCAACATCAAATGACAAGGATAAAACAGATTACTCTTTAAATATATATGTAGTTACCCTGTTAGTTAGTAAGTAAGTAAGTAATTGTTAATTGTTAAGGGCCTTTCTAGACCAGGGTCACAAATGACAAGTTTTGGTTACAAATTTTAAAACTCTAAGAGGCCAAGATATAAGACAAACACAGGAGTCCCAGAAAATCAGGGAAAAGCACAAATAAAAACGTCTTTAGATGTTTCTTGAAGGAGTCAGTAGATCATCAAACACAGATGTTTCTTGAAGGAGTCAGTAGATCATCAAACACAGATGTTTCTTGAAGGAGTCAGTAGATCATCAAACACACATGTTTCTTGAAGGAGTCAGTAGATCATCAAACACAGATGTTTCTTGAAGGAGTCAGTAGATCATCAAACACAGAGATGGTTCCAAAGCTTAGGAGCAACAGTCTGGAAGGATTTCTCTCCTCTGGTCCTGAAGTTCAGGAACCATCAGTAGATTCTGATCCACAGACCTCAGAGCCCGAGCTGGGGTGTAAGTCTGTTAAGAGTGTAAGAGGTGTAAGAGTTTTGTAGATAAAGAGATTGATGGGACTTTATTCGTCCCTTTTAAAATTCATTTTGCAAACCATAGCAGATCTGTTGCAAACTTTGTAATTTAACCAGGGAACTTATATAAAATGTTACACAAACATGAGTTAAAAAAAAACAAAAAAACACCAAAAAAGTGCTAATGCTAATTCCTAAATACGTTTTTTTCCTGTTCATCCGCGAAGAAGTTCTCAATTTTGTTCAGCGTTGGCACCATCTCTGTTTCAAGATATACACCCTTTATATTGTTATGACATCACTGTTCAAGGTTCCTTTTCAATTAAGCCCACAAAAGTTTGGACTACCCCGAATCACGGGGACCATCTTCCTACATTCCTACAATTTAAGTCCAACATTTTCCAAACTATATCTTATCTCTGCACAGGACTCCTGTATCTATCGGCTCCACTGGACTTTGAGACTCAGAGTTTCCACCGTCTGAACGTGCGCGCCGTGGATCATGGTCATCCCTCGCTATCTTCCACTCACACCTTCACAGTGGAGGTGGTGGACGTGAACGATCAACCGCCAGTCTTCACCCAAGACTTCTACAACGTCAGTGTGTTCGAGAACAGAGACCCAGGAGAGGCAGTGACCAGAGTTCTTGCTACTGATAACGACTCAGGTATTTACTACATTTAAAAAATATATGCTGATGTTGTACAAGAAAAAGAGCTTCAGAACATGCCAGGTACTCAGACTAGAGTTACTTTTTCACTATTTTTGAGTAAATTCATAAATTAAATTTGAAATGTAGATAAAGGGTTAGATGGTTTTGGCTTTCTTTCGGGGAGAAAGGAAGAGTCACTTCTTTAATTTTGGAACAAAGCGAGTCTCGAGAAAAAAACAGTGGAGCAGCTGCAGCCTAGTATGACTTGTTGTGGTTGAACTTGAGTGAAGGTGGTTGTTTAGTTCCACTCCATTAGAGCTTTAATTGAAACCAACCACAGAGCTCGTTCTGCACTGTACTTCCCTCCGACTCTCCCTCGCCTGACCTCCAAAATCTCGCTCTCAAATCAGGCTTGTTTATTTTAACGCTTTGTTCACGGGGCCTCCAAAATCTCCTGGTGTTGACAGAACGAGTTTGTTCAGATCCTGCTGGCACTGGGAGGAGAAGCGGGAGGTGCATTCGGACCAGGTCGCTGATTCTGAACTAAACATTCTTGGGGGTGCGGATTGTCCAAGAACAGCAAGCACTGGTTTTCGTTCATGATGACTTCCATAATATGAGCCATCTGTGCCAATATGGCCTCATGTTTTCTTCCTACAAAACGTCAAGCTTTCACCCCAAAAAACAGTTCTCATGAATCAATGTGGTGGTCTTTAGTCCAACAGTCGAGGGGGATGTCGAGGTCAGGCCGAGGTTGGTGGCTGCCCGGCCGTCAGTCTCCAGAGGTGAGATGTTACACATTTGTCAGGAGGCTCTGTTTCCAATTTAGGGAGCACCTGATGAGGTGTGGAAGTCACCGGTGTGTGGAGGAACGAAGTCATGGAGACTGTGATTATCGATGCTTAGAATAAATAAAATTAGTAAAAGTGCTTTAAGAAATGTTGGGCACATGTCATAATAACGAGTGGAAAAACTACATGTATATTTTTGAAATGTATTGTTATTTTACTCGCTCGTACATACAAACCCAATTATCAAATGTATTAAATAGGTCCACTCAGAGGACAAATTTTACACGCTTAAGGGCAGCTGAGTTTGTACTGAACATTTTCTGATTCAAATTTTTGTCTCTAAATAAGAGATAAAACATCCTTTCATTTACTGGAAGTTTTACTTGACACTGACATGATATTGTCACAAACTTGTAAATAACCATACTAGTCGCTATCAAGGTTATAACACTCTTAGTGTTTGTGTTTATTAGTCTGTCTGTGTGCAAATCAATTTTTAAAAAAAGATGAGAAATGTTTATAAAAATTAAAGGAACAATTAAGTACATTTTGGTGGTGTTGCGAATTACCATCTGGACCCACATATGGTTTGACAATTTGCTACTCATGGTTCCCCATGGTTATTACTCCCGTCTACTGCGTGTTGTGCGGTTGAGTTCTGGAACTTCTCGCTGGTCAACGACGCTCATTGCTAGATATTTTTAAAGGCTATAAATGGCATCAAATGGTATGAAAGACTCAGGGTTTGTGGTGTTTCTTCAGATGTGAACGCGGCGCTGTGGTACAGTCTGCTGCCAGGACCTGACCACGAGCTCTTCAGGATCGACCCGTACAGTGGTGTGATCACCACCACGTCGGGCCTGGACAGAGAGAAGCAGCAGACCTTCACACTCAGAGGTAAAAACTATTCCTTGACGTCCATTTTGTAACAGAAATGGTTAAAACGTCAGGAAATTCCCAGTGAAGGAAGAGCAGATGTGAGTATAACATGTGTTGGACAGCTACAGCAATACCCATTATTTCAGATGACAGTAAGGTAAGGTAAGGTAATCAATAATAACCAGCATTAATCAAAAATGTTAAAAGGATGATGGATGTAACAACATCATTATGCTCACAGAAGTATATTACATGAGAATAATGATCAGAGTAACATTCAACATCAATATGAAATGTTGTTAAAGCTGCAAACAGTTTATAAGAAAGAAAGAAATAAACTCATCATATGCCTTAAAAAGTAGTTTAATTGTTCTGACACTGAAATGTTTTTTGGAAACCAGCAAGTCAGTGATACACTTGGTAAATTGGTAAATTGAGAACTTCTTCGCGGATGAACAGGAAAAAAACGTATTTAGGAATTAGCATTAGCACTTTTTTGGTCTTTTTTAGTTTTTTTTTACTCATGTTTGTGCAACATTTTATATAAGTTCCCTGGTTAAATTACAAAGTTTGCAACAGATCTGCTATGGTTTGCAAAATGAATTTTAAAAGGGACGAATAAAGTCCCATCAATCTACAAAACTCTTACACCTCCTGTGTTGTTCTCGGTGTTGTCTTGATCTTTGAAGTATGTACTGTTTTGAGTATTGTTTTGATTGTTAAAGCGCTTTGTGACCCTGGTCTCGAAAAGCGCTATATAAGTAAATATTACTTACTTACTTACTTACTTACTTACTTACACTCTTAACAGCCTTACACCCCAGCTCGGGCTCTGAGGTCTGTGGATCAGAATCTACTTATGGTTCCTCGCACACGGTTCAGGACCAGAGGAGAGAAATCTTTTCAGGCTGTTGCTCCTAAGCTTTGGAACGATCTTCTCTCTCTTTGCGCTTGATGGATCTACTGACTCCTTTAAGAAACATCTTAAGACGTTTCTATTTGTTCAGGCTTTTCCTTGAATTTCTCGAACTCCTGTGTTGTTCTCAGTATTATCTTGATCTTTAAAGTATGTACTTTTTTGAGTATTGTTTTGATTGTTTAAGTGCTTTGTGACCCTGGTCTAGAAAAGCGCTATATAAATAAATATTACTTACTTACTTACACTTGGTAAACCAGCAAGACTGTGATACAATAGGTGAACTAGAGGAAGACTTGGTAAAAGACACATAAAGAAAAAATAGAATTGGTCAATGAAAATGTCGAAAATTGACTTGGAAAACAAGAGAAGTCCAAATAAACTTGGCCACCAGTAAGAAAAAACTACAAGGGAGAGTGGTGAGAAGAACTCTTAAAATTCTCTCCATTCCAGTAACTATAACCTTCTGGCTCCATGTCGAAAAATGACCTAAAAGTGAAACGGCTCAATAAAAGTGCAGTACAAGTCTTTTCCTTCTCTTGTCATGCTTCACAACCCATCGTAAAGCGTTCATGGTATTTTTTTGGCAGAAGGATTGATCTCAGGGAAAGAGGGAGTCTTTTAAAAGCGAAGGTGTCGTATTCTTATCAAAAGTATCATAAAGCATTTGTCGGACAACGTTCGTACAGTTACCAGTGCGCCGAACCAATGATAAGATATTAAAGAACTCCAAGCAAACGTAGCCTATTATTTAAACGAGGTACAAAAGTCAAGTTGAAATCTATGGTTGCTGTCTTACATTTCATGAACTTAAATTAGAGTTTAAGTGCTCTTCAGGGATAGGTTTGCTTGACGACAACCAAGGGGCCTGTAACCTGAGCATTAACAGATGGTGGATAGAAACCTTTCTGCAGTTAAAAAAAAAGGTTTTCGTCTTTTGGGAACAAAAAAAAAGTTGAATGAAGATGTATATTGTACTGTATTGTATTTTTTTCTTATAGAATGAATCTTATAACCTTAAGGTTTTAATTGCCAAACGTTTTAATTCAACTTTCTTTCCTGCTCTCGTCCTCAGTCCGGGCTTGTGACAGCGGTGCTGGGCCGCTCTCTGGTACCGCCACCGTGCTGTGTACTGTGCTGGACAACAATGATAATCCACCACAGTTCATGCAGTCGTCCTTCCAGATCCGCTTTCCAGAAAACTCACCAGCCGGAGTCATTTACACAGCTCGGGCTACCGACCCGGATCAAGCCGAGAACGGAACCATACATTACTCTATTATCAGTGCAGGTATGGGAAATATCTGCTTAATTTTCCATATTTTGATGACGTTACCTTTTTTTATTGCATGATCGTCTGGGAAAGCGAAATTTTAAGACTATAATGTTTTACAAGATCTATATCATTGGCTAGAAAATATTCCTTCGCTTTACGGACACACATGGCACATAACCCTACGACTAAAATCAAGCTAAGTTAGCATTTAAGCTAACAGTTAAAATTGCATTTATTAACCCCTGACATGTTTAATCCATGTTTTGTTTTTTTTGACCCAGACCCTAAAGGTCGCTTCACCATTAACAGCCACACTGGTGAAGTTAGCACCAACGAGATCCTGGACCGCGAGGACAAGCAGAATTACACACTGACCATACAAGCACGTGACTACGGAGCTGAGCCACTTCACTCCACAATGCAGCTCCACTTGGTGCTGCTGGACCTCAACGATAACGTCCCGACATTTCTCTGGAAGCAATATCAGACCGCCGTATCTGAGGCGCTACTTCCTGGATCCCAAGTCCTACAAGTGTCGGCCCTCGATCCTGACGAAGGTCCCAATGGAGAAATAAGCTACTCACTAACAGAGGACGGAAGCCATGGAACCTTCTCGATAGATGAGACCACCGGCGTTATTCGGACACTCAGGGCTTTGGACAGAGAGAAGTGGTCTCAGTACACCGTCCATGTTGTGGCTACCGACGGTTGCGGACAAGGTCCACTGAGCTCTTCTGTTTCCGTGACCATTCATGTGGACGACGTCAACGACAACATTCCAGTTTGTAAAGAAAACCCAATGGAAGCCTGGATATCTACGAGGAGCCTCACAAATGAGATCTTGACGGTTACAGCCACAGACGGAGATCGGGGCGAGAACGGAACGGTGCGGTTCTTTCTCTCCGATGATGACAATCTCTTTGACGTGAACCCGTCTGGTGAAATCACTCTCAAGACGCGCAAGGAAGATGTTGTTTCTGGGAAGAAACTGCAGGTTGTTGTTTCAGATGGAGGACGTCCTGCACTGACCTCAACCTGCCTAGTGTTTGTCCACCTGAAGGGGGAAGTTGAGCAACTACTGTTCACCAACAAAGTATACAACACTACAGTTGAGGAAAACAGTCCAGCTGGTAGGTATTCTTATATTACTCCTTTACTCATGATATATTACGAAATGATTCTGCCATTACAGGGACCTGGATTGGACAAGTTGAAGCTGTGGATCAATCAAACAGTCAACAAAGGATCACCTACAACATTTTAACAGGCAATGAGGAAGACGTTTTCTCCATCAACTCACATACAGGTATTCCTTGTGCCTTACAATATTAACATATTTAAAGTTAATCCGACAAATTTCTTAGTAAAATAGTTCCCTTATAGTGTAATGTACCAAAATGAGCTTTGCAGAATCATTGACATCCTAGATATGATGAGCATGACAAGAGGAAGTGCTACTATGACCCACGTTTATGGCCCATTTTCACCAGCCTGTCTTAGGCCATTTTCACAATCATGGTACATCGAAGCGGATTTTTTTTTTAGCACATGCTCCATTTTGGTTCGCGGAAGAGATCCAGACCTTTTTGTGTCTGGTAAGCACACAATAGGCTTCAAGTTTTTGCAGTGCTATGTTATGACAGTCTTGTCCACAACAATTAAGTAGCAGGACCGGTGGAACCGTGTAGTGGAAAAGTGCACTTATTCTTCACGTTGCCCTTCATTTTCCACTTACACCCCAGTTTCTTTGAATCGGGTTAAAATGGATAACGCAAAGTACAGGGGCATGAAGCCACTGCCTATGTTTTTCTGGCAGCCACAAAGGTCGTTCACCTTGAGGGTCAAATTAACCCTGAAAATATGCTTCACAGGGGACCAAGACCAATAGTCTGCAATCCTAACACAACCATTCTGAAAAAAGTAGGACCATTTTTGGAGCGAATATTACAATATGAGTGGAGCATTACAGCTGGGGGTCTATCAAGTGCTTTTGTAACTGTAACAGTTTTGAAAATTAGGCAAACTTAGTGTACAAGTGGTTTGATATGTTTACTCTGACCCTGAAGGAGAGATCCGTGTTCAAAAAGACAATGCTCTGGACTACGAGACAAACCCTCAGATGGAGCTGGTGGTTCTGGCGGAAAATGGCCTTCAGTCGACTTACTGCAAAGTGACCATCGCTTTACTGGACATCAACGACAACAGACCAGTGTTTGAGCACGACACCTACAGGGCAGCCATCTGGGAGGAACAAGTGCTCAACACCAGCGTCCTTCAGGTGAAGATTATGTCCTTGTGAAAGATTAGTGGTAACAGCCACTACTGACTCAATCCATTTCGTCTCCCAGGTGTTCGCCTTTGATAGCGACGGTGGACTCAACGGTCAGATAGAGTATTCCATCACTGCCGGAAACCATAACGAAGCATTTGCTCTGGACTCAACTCTTGGGATTCTTAGGACTAATGTTTTGTTGGACCGTGAGATCATCTCCTCGTACAGGTAACTAAACGAAGATTCCTTCACTCATTGATGATGCTCACCAACAGTGGTTAGTGACCAAAATGACAAGTGGCAGAAATTAATGTACTGTCCCTTAGAAACAATCTTAGGAGCTCATTAGGGAAAGACTCACGTAGAACCATTAGTCACCCAGAACACATTGGAGAGACTATGTCTCCTTGTTGACCAGAAGAGCTGGAAGATTTTTCTGGAGAGAAAGAAAATTATCCATTTTTCTCTGGCTACACCTCAACCCCAGATAAGCCTTAAAAGATAATGATTACATATTATTCACCATTTAAAGTTTTTTATTCGCTCAAATAAGACAAAATACATTTTAATGTATGTTATATATATGTTGTGGAAAAATAAAGTTCTCATTTAAAGTTATAGTTGAATTGAATTCTCTGCAGGCTCGTTCTGCAGGCTACAGACAGGGGGAGCCATTCACTCAGCGGCACATCAACCGTCATTGTTTGGGTCGTGGATGTCAATGACAACAGTCCCACAGTTCATCAAATTGAGCCTATAGTTATTGCAGAAAGTAAGTCTTCTATACTTGTAAACTGACCTCAGAAAAGGAAACTAATCATCACATCCCCGACTGTAGATTTACCAGCCGGCTACATGGTCACGCAGGTGACCGCAAACGACGCGGACCTCAGCTCAGCCGTCACCTACAGCTTTCCAGACGACGCCAAGACAGATGGTCCGTTTGCCATTGACCTCTACACTGGTGTGATCACCTTGACTCGATCCCTGGACTACCAAGAGCAGAGCGAGTACATTCTTCGCATATGTGCGTCCGACTCCATTCACCAGACGACGGGAGAGGTCAAAGTTCAAGTCATGGATGTCAACGACAATCCACCATTGTTTACAGAGGTCTCTTACCAGGTACAGAATCACACAAGGGGCCAAATCCTTTAGTCGTTTAAGTCACGCTCTACAGAAAATGTATTTCTGTGTAGTAGATTAGATTAGATAGACTTTATAAATCCCTCTGGAGATCTCCAGTTTTACTACTTGGACGTATTTGTTCACAAAATGAACAAAAATCCGATTTGGCCGTCACTACAGACATCTATTTTAACATGTCATCTGTTTGTTTCTAGGTTGAACTGTACAAATCTGTTCCAGAAGGCACTTTTATTTTGTCAGTATCTGCCACCGACCAGGACTCTGGTAAAAATGGGAAGATCTCCTACAGGCTACTCTCATCTAATTCACATGGATTTTACATCATCTCCAATAATGGTGAGTTATTCTTACTATAAAGTACAATATGTCAATGTCAAATTAATCCAAGACTTGAGCTACTATTAGTCGCTATTTTAATGGAAAGTAGGGGGTCATGGATTATTTTCCTGATGCTGTTCTGCAGAATTGTTATCCAATGGACTCCTGAAGGAAATTAAATTTATGATACATCCATAAACCATTTAGTTTTTCCTAATCCTCTTTATCATGCCTTTCAGGTTCAATTTATACCAACAGGCCAATGAGAACTATCGAAACCAACAACTCTGTAGCTCTCCTGGTTGAAGCCAGAGATGAGGGCGACCCTGTCCGTTCAAGTGTCACCACCGTAGATGTGTTGATTCTAGACACCAACGACCATGCACCAACCTTCAGTCAGGACGTCTACACACTGACAGTTCCAGAGGACACCCTCAGTGGTACAACCCTCTTGACGTTGCTTGCTGACGACAAAGACCCAGACCACACCAATCTAGAATTCAGTATTATCAAAGGTAATGAGGAAAAAATATTTTGCCTTGAGCTCCAAATGATTCAACTTGAGAAGAAAATGACAACCGTGGGACAACTGATCCTTTGCAAGCCGTTGGATCGAGAGACTACAGAGCACTATGCGATGACGGTAAGCGTGTCCGATCGAGGAACACCTCCAATGAAAAGCAATGTTCTCGTCATGGTCACCGTCTCAGATTGCAATGACAACCCCCCTTCCTTTTCAAGCCATGAATATAATGTTCAGGTAAGCGAAAACAGCCTCTTCGGTACAACGGTAGTACAAATCCGAGCGCAGGATCCAGACCTAGGAACTAACGGTTTGCTGAAGTACAATATCATCTCTGGAAATAACAAAGGTCACTTTAGACTTGACGAACAATCTGGCATCTTGATAGTGAGCAACCAACTGGACTATGAAGAAGAGACAAAATACACACTTACGATTCGAGCCACAGATGGAATTGAATCATCTGAAGATAGAAATGTAGCCTTTGCAATCGTTTTTGTCACTATTATGGATGAAAATGACAACACGCCTTACTTTATGTTCCCCTCCTTCAACTGCTCAGTGCTTGAAAATCAACCGGCATTCACTCACGCCTGCTCTGTCCGTGCGATAGACAAGGACTCGGGTCCATACGGGCTGCTCACCTACTCCATTTTGTCTTCCTGTTCCATGGATTACAGCAGCAACAGTCCTGCGAGGAGAGAGGCTTTTGCCATCGACGCGCTCACAGGCGACATTCACACCAGACAGACTTTTGATTACGAACACGAGAACGACTCTTGTTTCGTTGTGGAAGCCAGAGACAAGGGTGACCGGGCCACAACCGCCACAGTTCAGATGAGAATCCTCGGAGTAGATGAGTTCAGTCCCATCTTCACTCAGAAACAGTACAACTTTTTCCTGCCAGAAAAAACAAAGACTGGAACGACAGTTGGCTACGTGATGGCCATGGATCATGATAGAGGCATAGATGGAATGGTGGCGTATTCCCTTGTGAACTCATCGCCGTTTTTTGCAATCAACAGAACAACAGGATCCATTTTTGTCTCAAATCATGTGTTTCGGCGACGAGGCGGTCATGCCAGAGAGGACATGGTTGAGTTGGTCTTGTCTGCGGGTAGTCCACGACTGGGCTCCAGAACCTCAACCTGCCTCGTTTCGATCAACATTTCCAGTTCAGCCGAGGCCCTGACCGGGGCGTCTCTGGACGTGCACGTGTTCAGCCTCGGTGTCGCACTTGCTACATTCCTCATCGTCCTTGTCATTTTCGTGAGTTTAGTTCTTCGGTACAAAATGAAAAAAGCTGCCTTAAAAAAGGCTTCACGGCAAAATAATTTTTCAGGCACGCTAGGTCAAGAAAGTGACCAAATCAATTGCGCCGTGTCCTTGATGGAAATTAAGCGTCCCAGTGTCCTGGTGACCACACGGGACACACTGAAGACCTACACGCCGACAGACTCCAGCGGTCGTGGATCCGCGGAGGGGGAAACAGCCGAGGACCAAGAAATAAAGTGGATCAACGAATACTATTGTCATGAAAGAGAGAAGCGCAAGCCCCCCGAGGTCTCAGACTCAGCTTTACCCGGGGACAGCATATCCTGCCACTCCATCGACGTAGGACCACAGCATTTCTTGACCTTCAATAAAGGGATGGTTGGTACAGAGAGCATGCACACCTTCAGAGAGGAGGGAGGAGGAGAAGGACTACTTTCTGCCACACTAAGAGTGAAGGATTTAGAGGAGAGCGTAGAAGCGAGAGGATACGCTTCTCTGTCAGACACACATGCATTAGCAGAATCGTTATCATCAATACTGTTTCCAGATGAACACATGTATGGTCACTACAACTGGGAGCAGTTTTTAGAGTGGGAGCCACGCTTCCATACTCTAGCCTCAGTTTTCACAGACATCAGCATGCTCCCCGATCAGACGCTCCCCGATGGATGCCAGCGATCAGCAGTAGACTCTTTCAGCCTGATGCATCCGCCTCCACTCATAACAGGGGTAGCTCAACCAGGCATCAGAACGGTGGTGCCACGTATGCCGGCTAGAGATCCAAGCCTCAGATGGAGACCCTCATACCCGAGATATGCCTACTCCCCTTTAGGAAGGAACACAGGACTAACGCCGTCGGCCATGACTCCCACCTTCACACCATCCCTAACCTCCTTCACGATGAGGACACCCAGTGCCTCGCCAGTCTTGGATACCAGAGTCAGAGGCATCAGATTTGATGCTGGGCCTCCAACTGCAAGTCTACTGGAGGCTGAGATACAAGTTTAGAGACGCACACGGATGATCAATGCGAGTGACCTGATGGGAATCTAATGGGAACATTGAGTCATTTTCTTATCATGTGCTATTTTGTTTGTTATATTGGGAGAAGCAGAACATACACACTCCGGCAGTGTTTGTGAGGTGCACACGCAGCAGTGCTACATTTAGCTACATTTGTCTTAGCAACAATTAGCTTCATGAAGCAGTGTCATTATTTCCAGAGTCCACTAGATGGCGGTCTCTGCACTATTTTCCTTTTTTTTTAACAACTGTTCTAATGAGACATCATTTTTAAACTGATGCCGCCACCTACTGACCTCTAAACAACATGACACTGCTTCATGAAGCTTCATCAACACGTCACTACCAACAATAGCATAATATGTCCCTTTTGAAATCAGCCATGATGTGCCACTTCATTGTCAAATACAGAATAAAAGAATAAAGATGAAGTATCCGCTCAATTTTATTTGAAGTATTCATGTTCTTGTTCCAGATTTTGATTCACGAGTCCCTAGACAAGCCGACTGCTGTCACAACTGGTCTATCACACGAAATTAGATTTACAGTGTCTAGTTTGACGTGCGATTAAAGTTTAATGCTGGAAGTTTCTTTATTAGCTCTTTGAGGTTATGTGATGATATCTCGTGGTTCAGGTACCTCAGGTCTCTATAGATAGAAGTTGAATAGTGTGGAGATGATAAAGTTCCTTGTTGTAAAAAGGTTTGAAAGAAGTTCTTTAAAGGCTTCATAAATATAAAAGCAAAATAACCAGAGACTTAAGTCACAGTGTTTGTGTCAACATGTTAAATGAAACGCCAAAAAAATCCCCCAAGGATTATATGAATTTTAATATTTATCAATTAATGATTCGACCATGGAGTTGTATTTTAGATCATTACAGTAGCTTTTGTTACTAGATACTATTATGTTTAGTGACTAAAAAAGGTGGACGTGACTTCCATGGTGAAAATGCTCAATAGCAGAAGCTCTTTAGGAAATCAAACTAACATTAAAGTTAAAATGTTTGGCATGTGTAAGCAGAAATAAGATGAAATTATTGCCCCTGGCATTATTTGGTTACGGTTAGTAATTACTACAATATTTAAAGGCCATCTTGGCTTCATTTTAAAACAACTGTCTCCAAAAAGTGCCTCCTAGAATGAGGCTGTTCAATGTGGCTCCACTTAGTCTGCTAATGTTGTCGCCCTGTGGGAAGACGAAGAGTTAAAGTCTTTATCAGATCGCCTTGTGAAAGATAATAAACAGTCCCAACTAAACCAGAGTTTCGGTTCCTGCTGTCACAGAAAGGTGCACAATTATTTATTGACCCAGTTAATGTTCCGCTTTCCACCTCTGTGGGCATTTCTCAATCTTTCACGTTTGTGATTTCAGCAGGTTTTTTTGCTCCAGGACTGCAGAACACAATCTCTTGCTTAAATCGTTGATTTGAAAAAACACGTCTGGCGTTCTTCTGGCCGTGTGTGTGAGGCCACTGATCCTTTGGCGTTTGTAGCGAGGTGTTCGCGGGCATTAAGGTAGTTTGACGAAGATGTAAAATTCAAAACCTTTATAATTTAAAAGTAGCCGAACTCTTGAACGCTTAAAAGGTCAATCAAACAATTAAGGGAAATGGATATAAGTATTTCTCTACTTTGTGGTATATTTTGACTTTTTATTGGAGTAGCGTCCATCATTGAATTCAATTAAATACATATAGATAATTCCAGCCTCCTTTTGAAAATTATAAAGGTTGGGAAAGTTTACCATATTTACTACATATTGAATAAGGATAATTCCCATAATTATAACCAGGCAACGGCAGGTAAAGTATTTCAGTCGATTTAAAGGAAACTGAAATGAATTTGGTGGCGAATACAGTTAAAAAATGTATCCAGTTACACACATACAATGTATCGTGTTCATATATTTCAAACATAATTCTACAAGACACTTTTTCTAGCCACAGCTCCAGAAGGATGCTGGTGTTGCAACACTAGTTGCCTTCTTGGATTCATTTCTCTCGTACGATCAAGATCAGCCGAGTTGAAATTCAATTTCATTTCCCTGATGTTTTCATCCAAATAGTCCAAATACAGATGTGGGTAATTGAGTGTTCTGGGAATGATCTCAACTTGGGGTATTATCAGCTTCACAAATACACCAAGGCTTCAAAGGGTTGTTGGTATTAGGTTTGAGTAATTTCTGGCTAATACTTGAGGGAAGTCTCAGGAGACCAACATCCTGATGGACATGTTCTCAATGGCAGAGACATTTGAAATTATATTCACTCAAAAAAAAGAGCCCAGATGTTGAATTTAAGTTGCCATTAGAATCTATCATAACTCACGTAACTATCATCATTTAAAGTATATTGCTGAACTAGCAACATCTATGCTGATGAAATCCCAGATCTGTCACAGAATGTAAAACTATCGAAAACATTTCACTCTGAAATTGGAACGCGGCTCCATGCTGCTTTTTATTTGTGTGGAGACGAGTAGAACAAAGAATTGGATGCAAAAGATGAAGCCAGACAATATCAGCCCACATCTCTTCCTGTCACATCAAACCTCTCGCTGTGTGTTTACAGCCGGAGAAGAGAAGACATAAATCGCCACAAGGCCCTTTGACTCCAGACAATCAACATATGCATGTGCTGTGAGTTTTCTCATCCTGTGCTGCTGAGAGATTATATAAACATCTCCACTGGAAGATCAGGCTTCATGCTTCATTTACAAACTGGAAACCCTCCAAAGTTCTTGTGTTGTCTGCGTGCGAGCGCAACCCCTCGCACAAGAGAACAAAAGAAGCTCCGATTACCAGAATATTAACAAGCATTTCATATTAATGACGGGGCATTTTGCTGAATAGACGCTTATTATCTCAGCAACAGGGATCACGATTGGGTTCTGAGGAACTGCTGTGTGCGGTGACCAAAGTTTACCTCGGCTCTTATGGAAACCATGTGGAGGAGGCTTTTCGGTGCTCTTCACATGTTTGACAAGTGTGTGTGGGACGATGTATGCCAGAGTGGCTGCTGTGTCTGCTCCTGATGGAAATCAATACGGACGTGATGTGGGAAAAGCCGGGCAGAAGCAGGGATTTGAAGTCAGATGGAAACATGTTGAAGCTGGAGCAGCTGGCCCACGCAAGGATCCCACCACCAACATTTCATGTAAGGCTTGAGATGCTCTCGGTTGTTACTGTCATCAGTCGACAAATAACACGTGTTTATTTTTAAGATATTAGTTTCCAGAGGAGAAGTTCACACAAGCCGTTTTTTTAAATAGAGAAGAAACCATCTGTTCGGGATTAAAGAACCGTTCGGCACAGATTTTCTAGCACCTGAAAGAAAAGTTGGCATCCAAGACCACTTTCACACCACAAGACTGGGGCCCGAGTGACTTTTAACACCTGGAAAGGGGAACGGATAACACCTTTTGTTGGATCGATATCAAACTGCCGTCTGTTTGTAAAATGATGTATCCAAACTTACGTTTTGAGCAGAATCGTGGACTCTCAATTTATCAGTCAAATAAAAAGGATCTCCGGCCAATAAAGCAGTTTCGCAATTTCCTCTGCCCAATGCATCCTAATGCAGCAACGATGTTTCGTTTTTTAGACTTGATTTAGCATCTATTTGCTCAACCCAAATAGCATCGATATCTAAATTAACGCAACACCTTGTCACTCCTTTGACAATCTTTTTAATGTTGTGCAGAAAGTCCAGAAGTAACAAGTCAATTTCTCTGTTTATATATATACTGTATATAATACTGTCTGTGGCCAAAGCCCAGTTAAAATCTTCAATATTTGAGCAAATCGAACTTGTTCCCCGGCCTGAGTAGTTAGCATGACACAAGGAACCAACAGAATGTAATGTATGATTCAAAAACAGATAAAAAAAACCTTCACAAGAAAGGGTCTTTGAGCCAGAGAACTACGGTTGAAATCTCAAAGGTTGATGATATGTTTCTAACTTAAATAATGGGATTTGTACATGTGACCTTCTGCGATATAATCAATGCTATAGAGTTCAAATCATTCACTGATTTTCTACTCACTCTTATGTGGACTAAGGGTTGGGTTGAGTAATATGTTACTTTTTCGAGTTATAGACAAAATGTATATTTTAAGTACACTTGTAGCTGAAGTAATGTCTCTCAGCTGCTGCCTGAAGCCTGTCCTCATTTAAACACATTGCAATTGTCGGCGTCAAAGATTTAGGCAGCTAGCCTAGCAGCTTGCCTAGCAGCTCTCCTAGCAGCTAGCCTAGCAGCATCCGCTAAAAACAAGCTTTACATAGAAACTTGTCTAAGTTTTTCCCGGTACAATTCCTCATGTTGAGGCTTCAATACAAGAGGAACATTACAGACGTATGGAGGTATTTGGATGTTTTTAAGTGTCTTTTTGGACGAAGATGAAGACGAAGACAACTGAGCTCCAGTCGCTACATTAAAATGAACAAACGTTTTTGTCTATACAGTGGTCCCTGGTTTACCGCGGGCGATATGTTGTAAAAATAATCTGCAATAGACGAAATCCGCGATGTCATCAGCTTTATTTTTTTAAATTAATATACATGTTATAAAGAAGTAAAACCCCTAATCGCACACTTTCCTACTCTTTTCTCAGACAGGCATTAACATTTATTTAAACCCTCTCAAAGTTAATATCCATATAAAAAAAGTCTCCAGATGGTTATAGGTGTTTAATCAGGAAGCCGCACACAATGTGCGTTCATACAGTACGCTGTAAAAGAAAGCATCCAAAATGACACAAAAAAAAATCTGCGAAACAGCGAGGTCGCGATCGGTGAACCGCGGTATAGCGAGGGATCACTGTTACTCTAGAAAAGAAACATATTACTCTGAAAATAATCCCAACCCTTAGTCAACATAAGGATGAGTAGACAATGAGAACTATCACTTAAAGCTGCGTCACTACTGTTGATGCAAAAAGGTCAGGTTGAAGAAGTGATGTTTAAATAATGAGTTTGAATGATTAATGAGTCTAACATTAGTTCTTTACCTTTACCAAAAAATGAACATGTTCGATCTGTCTGTAAGCAAATCAACATCATTGGACAAGGAAAAGATGATTCAAGTGTTTAGGTTTCGGAACTTTCGTGTATATTTAAAAAAAGAAAAATAGATCCATAATTTCACTTTCTTTTTGATGGAGTTTTGCAGTAAAATCAAGAGCAACTTTCGCGCTTTTCCAGTCATCACAGAAACCATAGTTCGACACAGACGCACACATTCGCACTCGGACCTGAAGCCCCTTGAACGTTAACAGTCTGGCGGGTGGAGGACAGAAGAAAAGGGTCAAACAAGCTTGGGATGGATGAAGGAGCCTGAAGCATCACATTTGGGTCCAATCAAACAGTGATGTTTTTGGCCACAATATGTAAACCAGATGGACCAGAACCAGAGGAGGACAATACTTTTGTGTCTTTTAAGGAGTTCATCGCAGACTTAACATCTCTTTATATTTACAATGTAATACGAGACCAAGATTTACGCCAATAAAGTCAATATAGTCAGCTTCGACATTTGACCCTAATAGTGAGCGGTAAGGGGGTGTGCATGGGACGGGGGTTGTAGCCAAAGGGTGGAACTGTTAGGGCAGGTGCTCACCACCAGGGCCTCTGGTCTTCATTTAAAGGGGCCAGGTTTTGCTGTGATGGATGGCTAAGATGCCAACCCCCTCTGGGCCACTGTCCACAACAGGGGGGCACCATCTGGGAGCTGGAAGATTTACGTCCTAAACTCAGGTTCAAATGTCTCGCACAGCCGAGCGAGGCAGTGACAGCTTCCCCTCCCTTTCCACTTCAAACAGACACCATCCATTTTCATCTCCTGAAAAATGAATGAACCACTTGACGGTCGAGTTTTTTTTTTTCCAACCTCTTTCCTCCTTCATTTTTCCACAGGTTGTCCCCGAAATGTCACGAGGGAAAGAGGAGGAAGCTTGCTTTCTTTTTTTCTCTTTATCGTCGGGCGCAGACCTTCAGAACTAAACAAAAAAAGCGTCTTATCCGAGGTGCTCTCTGTCCGGATCGAGCTCAGGTCTGGTTTGTGTCTCGGTTGAAAGCAGCGCTGATGGAAACGAAGCCAAGAGAGGCTGAGAATCAAGGCCGTCGTCAGCGAAGAAAACAATAGTACAAGCCAGACTGGTTCGAAGGAAAATGTGGCGAATCTCATTTATCAAGCATTAACTTGAGAGTCGTGACTGCTGAGTTTTGTTGAGGCTTTTTCTGCTGGATTTCCCCACGGAGAGTAATTAATGTAATCTTTATTCACTCTGGCGCTGAGAGGAAGGAATCCTTTTTTTAATAGCCACCCAGAAATACTCGGAGTCAGCAGGATCCACCAGGCTACAACGAGAGTTTGTGTTTCACTCTTTTTCACTGCTTTTTTTGTTTTAATAATCTTGACCTGATAAGAATCTTAACATGTCAAGAGTCGTACGCTAATATGACTTTAGATGTCCATGTTTTTTCTTCAAAATAAAAATCTTTAAGACAATAAATCAATTACTCTATGGCTTGGTATCTCATTCCTCATGGATCAGTACCGGTCCCCGGCCTGGTGATGCCCTAAGCAACAACCCTTTAGAAAAACAAAATACTTTTTCCAGTTTGACGTTTTTTTCAAATCAGTCAATTTTTTCGGAGAGAGCCAACTTGTGACCTTTCTGTGTGGAGTGTGTATGTTGCGTGGGGTTTACTCCAGGAACTCTGGTTTCCTCCCACAGTCCAAGAACAGAGGTTGACTGGGATATTGGGGAAATTGTCCGAAGTAAATCGTGTGAATGGTTGTGTTTCTTTGTGTGCCCTGAGACAGACTGACGTCTGTGTCCCCCGCCTCTTGCCCTATGAAACTGGGACAGACTCCAGTTCCCCCACGACCCTCATAAGGGGCGGAAAATGAAAGAATGAATGAATGACTCAAAACAAATGGGACCTAATATATATTAAAATTATTTCATTGTGAGTCATTTTTGATAGAGCAGGTGAATTCAACTTTTGATTTCACCCTTTGATTTGATACTTAAAAAAATTACTTTTATAAGTACGGAATTAAGTTTCTAGTTTTCTAAATAAACCAAGTTTTACAGGATGGTATGTTACCTCAGAGTCAATACAATGCTACGACTAGCTACGCTAGCAGAGGTTCTGTTTAATGCTCATTTCCTTTATTAGATTTTAAAAATAAAAGGTTAGTAGGTTGGTATAAAAGGTTAATCTTAACCGCTTCTATTTAGTTACCAGAAAAAGAAAAAGGCCTAGATTAAATTGTGTGGGAATTTGTGACCTTGGCTCCTGCATGGATGTGAGAGGATCTGTAATGTCTACTCAATAATCTGTATTTTTATATGAGACATTACACATTTTTTAAACTTAAAACAAAGGTTTTGATCGTTTTTAAATACATTTCTACATTCTCAAGGGCTCAGAAAATGGTCCAATACATTAAGCTGAGCTAATTTTAAACCTAGCTTCAGATCAAGAGTTCATTTCTGGATCTGATCAAAGTTCAAAGATCCTGATCATCTAAGGGCTCTTGCGGGAAATGACTCCGATCCATTTCTGCGGCTCACTGTAAGCTCTGGAAGCCTCCATGTTGAATTCAATGACTTTTGTGTCTTCATCGACATCATTCAGTCAACTTTAATAAACAATAACTTTCTCAATGCATTCATGTTGAAAATGTGCAGTTGATTCATGCATTGAAAGAAACGTATCAAACTCAGACGTTGACATCTTGACTAAGGCTTTGCCAAGATTCTTTTTTTTTTTTAAAACCCTTCGAGTATGAAGTGCAAAGAAGCTGTGAGCTGAACACGGGTGGGAAAGAACTCCAAAGACCACTGAAATGAAATCAAAAGAAAAAGCCCAAGCAGTCCATTTGATGGGCCCATTATGATGGGTTAATATAAGTATAGTAATAAGGGATAGTAAACCAAAAATTCAAACCTCACTCATTTTCTACTCACCCTTGTGTCGACTTAGGGTTGGGATTGTTCTCAGAGTAATCTGTTTATTTTTAGAGTAATAGGAAAAACTGTATTTTAATAAACGAATGGCGCCCAGTGGACGAACTTCCCCCCAAAAAGACACAAAAACATCCATAAATCTCCGTACTGCTCGTCTGTAACATCCATTTTATACTGAAGCCATGACGAAAATAATTGTCTTTAGTTTACGCTCAATTGTGGCAAACGTTTAAAGAACAACAGCGACATAAACAGGAATTACTCTGGGTTAACATCGACTGTATAGCGTCTTGAAGCACACGAGATATTTACCCGGAGCACTTTCAGTGTACTACCTTAGTGTTAAGACGTCTTCTACAAACAAGCGTACCATTAAGACTTTTTACATTTTTAAGGAACAATTATATTTGTCGAGGCTTCAACATAAAAGGGACATTACAGACGAGCTGTACGGAGGTATTTGGATGTTTTTAAGTGTCTTTTTGGACGAAGATGAAGAAGAACACAACTGAGCTACAGTCGCTACATTAAAATGAACAAACATTTTTGTCTATAACTCTTAATAAAGAAACAGATTACTCTGAAAATAATCCCAACCCTTAGTCGACATGAGGGTGAGTAGAAAATAAGTTTAAATTCTGGGTCAATAAATCATTTTAACCAATATGACCTCATCTTCTATTTAAAATATGCATTTTGTATCTTTATTTGAGATTGATTGAACAAAATAAAATAAAATAAATATAACATGTGTTTAACTCAGGGCCAAGTTAGTCCAGCCAGTTCAATGACGATAGCTGGGAGGTGCTTGAAGAGATAAAAGACTGATCTGCAGATTCTGTGACCACTTAACCTTGTGATTTCATATAAAGTCTGAGGGACTTCTTGAAGTTTCCAAGAAGGTCAAAAAGAAAAAAAAACGACAAAACAGCTTTTATCTCATGTTAAACAACACATTTAGAGAGAAGACGGAAGCGTTCTTGCTTCAACGGTGATTGAACGGGACTTTTTTTTTCATAACCCGGACGAGCAGGTGGAGGCCATCAAGAAACTGGGAAACGTCATCCCCAACCTGACCCGCATGGACGCCCATAACAACATGGACCTGTTCGACAAGAACACACCAGCAACTAAGAGCTAAAACGCTTGTGTGTCAAGGACCAAAAAAATAAAGAAATTAAAAGAAATAGAGCTTCCAGGATATTGCAGTCACACTGATCTCATAGTGAGGCGAGATGGAAAAAAGTCGTTTTGCTTTTCTAGTCCTTCACCCCGTTTAAATCTGTTTGGGGTTAGGAAACAATGAATGTTTTTCAAAATAAAGTTCCAACTATATGTAACAAACTGAATAACATCAATGTTTTCTGTTGAGATCAGGTCTGGTGCGTAAACAAATGTGAACATAGCACCTAGAAAAGGCGCGTTTCCAAGCATGTGCTCTCGCTTTCATTGAAAAAAAACTGGATACATATATATCGATACCTCGCTGGAGTCAGTCAAGTTGAATCCAGATGCTCATTATAGCGTTTGGCAGTGGGATCTTTTATTATTGTGCTCCTCTGGCAGCAGAACAGAGGGGCAAAATATTTCTCATAACTTTGACGCCAAGTGACTTTGTCACTTCGTACTTCGAGTCTGTGCTCACAGAAAACCAAACGAAACCTGCAGGATTGATCCCAGATCGCAGCTTCCCGATATCGGATCCGTCAGGCGATCCCGATGTCGCACCGACGCCACGAAACCCGTCGGATCTAGAACCTCGGAGCGTCTGATCACGCCGAACATAAGCATGTTTGCGCTCTGCTCGTGTGGAGAAGCGACTTGTGGTGAAATTCCCGGAGCGAACACGACCGGCTTGGGAGGAGGTCCGTGCGTTGGATGTTTGAGGTTGGAAAAGCCCTCGGCGTTCAAGGGGAGCCTCCGTTTTTAGGGGCGGTTAATGTGAAACCGTGGGTTGTTTTTAATGCGTGTGTGAGGCTGTGACTCTTGAGCGAGATCTAGATAACTCGGGGTGTTTTCCTCCTCCTCTTCCTCTCAGCAGGAACACTGCAGCTTTAACACCAGACGCCCCGGGCGACTCCGTCTGCCACCATTAGCCTCACAAACACACACAGCTTCACCACTGAGTCTGACGCGCCCACATGCTAATGGATAACAAGCAGATATAAACAGGATTACAGCACACTGGCTTTTTTTTTTTTAAACCTTTTTCGGGGGTCTCAGTGGGGGAATTCGGATTATGGGGGTTTTAATGTTGCTCCTACAGAAAAAAAAAAGAGGAAAGTAATGATGGCGTGATGGTGGGTCTATTAGCTAAACGGATGTTGGTCGTTTGCGCTCTTATAAAACAATTACTTTTTCTTAGGAGAGAATTTGTGGTTGTTTAATATAAATAAATAAAGTCACAGACAGGAAACAACTGAGTTTCTTTATTATTCAACCAAAAAAAAGTTGCTTCAATAAAAAAAAGAGATGCTTTAACTAAAAAAAAGGTTTAAATAACTTATATAAAAATATATATATTATTATTAATCACTACACGCGTTCCCGACCCGTAATATGGCCCAAGCATAAGGAGTTACTTCAATCAAAGGTTTAAATAAAAACATTTTTTAAACCATTTTTCTTACATTTATCAGATATTTTTGTTTTTCAATTAAATAATAACGAAATAAATCAAACTCTAAAATTTTTCACGTTAAGAAATTCAATTCAATTCAATTCCATTTTATTTAAAGTGTCTTATCATAAGAAAGTTATCTCAAGACACTATACAGTTGAAGTAAGACTATAGTTGATTAAGGAAAAATAGATCCAGCAATTCAACAAAGAGCAAGAAACAAAACACTGTACAGTGAGCTATGGCGAGGAAAAACTTCCTATTAGAAGGCAGAAACCTCGAGCAGAACCAGACTCATTGTTGTCAAATGTATCCGAAAACAAACCCAACCATCATTTTAATCCAGATGGAACTAGATAACATCAACAAAATGGAATCAATTCTAACTGACCCAAATTGTCAGCAATCAATAATAACTGTTAATCCAAAAGAAACTGAAAAACCGATGCAAGTCAATTGACGACCTCCTTGGCAGAGGTAATAATCTGGATCAGCGTACGATCAAGTCAAAGTTAATGACGACGTAACTTTGTGTTGTTGTCGGAATTCTGCTCTTGAAAGTAGAGAGCAGCGACTTCCTGAAAGGAATGTGCGAAGCTGACGAGGGGCCAAACCTCAGGGGGCCCCTGCTCCATATGGGATGGAGATCAGGTATAGGTCACTCCGAAAACACAACGATGACAGCAGGCCAGTCTGTACTTTGTTCTCCGTTGTTAAAAGTCCCCTTCAGCCATTCACAGTGTGCGTTTCCCAGTCTCGGTGTCGGTCGGGGGTCAAAGGGCACGGCCCTACAAAAGGCAACGCTTGTCTGGCTGAAGCGTGGAAAACGTGGCGACCCACCGTGTCCTCTTATCATCCACTAACCTGCTAGTTTACCGTTAACTAACAAGCCTTTTAACATCATCACATCCGTGAATACAGAGGGAACTGATCAGTTGTTCTTCAGGTGTTATTGAGCCAAAAAAATAAATATCGGCACCTTGTTTTGATCTTTCTCTTCAATTTTTTTTATATAAAAAACAGACAAATATAATGACAAGAGTCAAAATAGGCCATAAGAGTTCAATTAAAGAGAAGATACTTAGACATTACCCGTAGTTTTCTCTATTTTAATCGCTTGGATCTTCCATGATACACACAGGAGTTAATACTTAATTGATACCGACTGTTTAAAGAAAGCAAAGCTGCTCTAAAGTTATGTACGGTTTAATGTAAATGTGAATTTTAAAAGTAAAAATAGAAAACAAGCAGCAATTCAATCAATGACTTCAGTAGTTTCTGACAAACTGGAGCATTTTTTAAAAAAACCAAACCGGAACACAAACCTCTAGAGTAGCTCATGAGGTCGTGTAGTAAAGTAATGAGTTCATCAGTTTTAAAACAAGATGAAGATGTTTTATACAAAAATAAAGATATTGAAAAAGGTTTCCTCTATAAGCATCAACAGATGGATAAACGGGGGAAAGACCAAATAAAAAGTCCCTCCGGAAGAGGTGCCCCACTGGCTTTCTGATTTTGTGTAAATTAATAGTTCTAGACAAGCCACAGACGGTTTTTATTACATGTCAGACTTTGTAGTCACGTAGTCAAAAGTTAATTTTTATCCCTGGTTCTGGTCCTTCTTAAGCGATCTGCTCACAATAACGCGTAATGACAGCGAAGTCCGGTGGACTTCCCATTTAAAATACGATCTTCAGTTTAGATAATAGCTTTTAAAAATCCCCCCAACTTAGACAGGGGTCCTCGTTAACATTTAATAAATCGATATCCGTCATTTCGACTGGCATTCTGAAGAGCCCGCGGCACATAAACGCAATTCATTCTGACAGTCGTGTGAAGCCCTTTTTTTTTATTTTAAGGTCTCTTCAGGGCTGGGGGTACGTTAGAGGGGATGGTGCGGGAGTCTGTGTCTCATTTCTACACAGCGTGCTAATGAAAACCTGCTGGGATTCCGTCAAACACAAGGCCCGGGATCGTCTTACATCTTTTCCCGAATCTCAAAAACCTTCAACCGAGTCTATTGTTGACAGAAAAGCGCATTGTGTTGGAAGTCGCTCGCTGCTCTCAGATCTGCGGGCTAATGAAGCCAGGATGCCTCACTCCGAGTCGTTTAACCGCAAACTTTTTCTGTGCGTCTTCCCAAAGTCTCACAACACATGATCCTGTTTAGTTCCCGAAAAGAAAGAGGTTAGCGTTTGACCCCCCCGACCCCCCCCCCCCACGCACCACAGGTATAGTTCGACGGACCTTCTGCTTTTCCTTCTGACGCTGCCGTCCAGTCGCAGGTTAACAAGTTTGGTTAAGTGTTTCTACAGAGACGCAAATACAAACATGTTTAGAAAGAACGAGGGATGATTTGCGTCATCTCTCATTTATTTTAATTAGGAAGCACATCTTACGTTTGTGAAGGAACGAGACTCATATTTTCTCAATTTATGAAAAACTAAACTTGATGAAATTAGACTAATACATTTATAGGGGAAATTCCACGATTATTTTAAAGCAATTTTAAGGTTTCAATAAGCTTTTGATTCAATACAGGTGGGTTTACTTTGATTTTCTTCCTCCTTCTTTTTTTTTATTAAAAATGTAAAACTTTCCTCCTTTTCTATGATTACATTTAATCAAATTGGACTTTAAACTGCGCTATGAACTCTTAAACGACATGAGCAAATATATTAAAACTTTTATTTTGCTTAAATTTAACAAGAACAAAGAACCCTTTTTTTTGCTTTGTTTTTCAGATTAAGCCTTTTTTACTGGTTTGGGAGAACTTCAAACTCTTCTGACTCACTTTCTAACTCATTAAACGCTCGTGTTCCGAGCTTGTTTTCCGACACGACCCGCCACAGATCATTTGTTGGCACCGAAAAGTTAATGTATCTCTTCGTTCACATGCAGCTGAATCTCTTCCGTGTTTGGACGCTCAAGATTGAATGTTCTGATACCACAAATACATTTGTTTTCTGGCCCCCGGGTCACCTTGACCCTAAGAAAAGACAAGGGATTACACAAAGACATTTGTTTTCTGGCCCACAGGTCACCTTGACCCTAAGAAAAGACAATGGATACCACAAAAACATTTGTTTTCTGGCCCACGGGTCACCTTGACCCTAAGAAAAAACAAGGGATTATGCAAAAACATTTGTTTTCGGCCCTCCGGGTCACCTTGACCCTAAGAAAAGACAATGGATACCACAAAAACATTTGTTTTCTGGCCCACGGGTCACCTTGACCCTAAGAAAAAACAAGGGATTATGCAAAAACATTTGTTTTCTGGCCCACGGGTCACCTTGACCCTAAGAAAAGACAATGGATACCACAAAAACATTTGTTTTCTGGCCCCCGGGTCACCTTGACCCTAAGAAAAGACAAGGGATTACACAAAGACATTTGTTTTCTGGCCCACAGGTCACCTTGACCCTAAGAAAAGACAATGGATACCACAAAAACATTTGTTTTCTGGCCCACGGGTCACCTTGACCCTAAGAAAAGACAAGGGATACCACAAACACATTTGTTTTCTGGCCCATGGGTCACCTTGACCCTAAGAAAAGACAAGAGATTAAGAAGAAATCCTTTCTTGTAAGAAGTAGAAATGATTAAGTCGTAAGAAAAGTAAATTCATCTCCAGATCTGCGTAGAAAAGCTTCATACTTACATTAAACCGACTCTTGAGCTCCAACAGCCGAAATGGAAACCAGATGAAGACGAAAAAAAAGTGGCCAAAAACTTCACAAAAATGTCTGTGAAGATTCACGAGCACTAAATGAGGGTCGACGTTTTTTTTACAGTTTTCGCAGGTGAACTGCTGCGAAAAAAAGACCCGAGCTGATGCAAAACGTATGAATTCTGGCGAATCCAAATGATTTATGATCACCTTTGGGTTCCTGAAGAGGGACTCATTACTTTCTTACGCCAGAGATCCGTCTGCGATTCTGCTCTTTTGCTACAGTTTTTGGGGGATTCATCGCAGCGAAAACTAGTAAATAACGATGTATTCATTCATGTGGACTCTGAGCGTTTGAGGGAAACATAGACTTTATCTGTTAGATGAAAAGATGAAGAAGAATCACAGCAGGTGGAAATTATCCGACGGTGAAATGAAAGCCTTTAGAATGACAACAAAAATGTTTAATTTCTTCAGCCAAAACGTATTCTTACCCTTGTCTTTTCTCAGGGTCAAGGTGACCCGTGGGCCAGAGAACAAATGTATTTGCGTAATCCCTTGTTTTTTCTTAGGGTCAAGGTGACCCGTGGGCCAGAAAACAAATGTTTTTGCGTAATCCCTTGTCTTTTCTTAGGGTCAAGGTGACCCATGGGCCAGAAAACAAATGTGTTTGTGGTATCCCTTGTCTTTTCTTAGGGTCAAGGTGACCCGTGGGCCAGAAAACATTTTTTTTTGCGTAATCCCTTGTCTTTTCTTAGGGGTCAAGGTGACCTGTGGGCCAGAAAACAAATGTTTTTGCGTAATCCCTTGTCTTTTCTTAGGGTCAAGGTGACACGTGGGCCAGAAAACAAATGTTTTTGCGTAATCCCTTGTCTTTTCTTAGGGTCAAGGTGACACGTGGGCCAGAAAACAATGTGTTTGTGGTATCCCTTGTCTTTTCTTAGGGTCAAGCTGACCCGTGGGCCAGAAAACAAATGTTTTTGCGTAATCCCTTGACTCATCAAAAAAAAATATTATAGAAGTTATTTTAGTTGCTGTAATATATATATATATATATATATATATATATATATATATATTTAAATTGAATCCGTCTGCTCTGGTGTTAAATGAGTTTTCTAGAGCAGCAGCTTCACAACAGTAGCTGCAGTTTCCAAAGTAAACATCATAATGGAACAGACCTGAGAGGAAGGAGACGGCAGTTGACGGGGGTGCAACATGAGCCAGAGCAGAAGTCAGATTTGGTTTCTCACCCCCCCTCACCCCCCCTAACCCCGGGACTCACTCGCAAACAATATTTCAGCCCATGAACCTCCAATACCTGCCCGAGGATTTCCAACACTATACTGCTAATGATGGAAAATGAACGCTTCACCGAACGCCGACAGAAACCAGCGCTGACGTCTCGGCGGCTATTAATGGTTTGGAGGTTCTTGAAGAAACAGCATCACTCAGGATGAATTTCTGGTGATTCGGGGGTAACGAAGGAGAACCTGTCAGTCGCTGTTATGATTTCCGCGGCGGAGAATAAATCGAGGAGGAGGTAATTGTTAAGAAAACGACTGGAAGGCTTGCTGCTAAAATAAGAAATCAGAGAACAAGTGAGAATTCAGGGTCACTGGGGTGATGAATGGACCTTTACACACACACACCCAAAAAACAAACTGACTCCTCCCCAGACCAGCCTGGATAGAAAACCTCTTGTGAGACCGGAGCGCAGACAGAACGCCATCCACACTCGCCTCCCTCCTCTTCGTTCAAAAATGAGAGGCCTCGTCTCCACCTTCGTCTGGCTGTCCATCCTGCCGTTCGCCAGCGCCATCCACGGACTCTACAACTTCGGCCAACACGACCTGCTCTACAAGAAGAACAACTGCAAGCCCATCCCCGAGAACCTGCTCCTGTGCCACGATATCGAGTACACGGAGATGCGTCTCCCCAACCTGCTGGGCCACGAGACCATGAACGAGGTCCTGCAACAAGCCTCGTCCTGGATCCCCCTGATCCAGAAGCAGTGTCACCCCGACACCAGGAAGTTCCTCTGCTCCCTCTTCGCCCCCGTGTGCCTGGACGACCTGGACGAGCCCATCCAGCCTTGCAGGTCGCTGTGCGAGAGCGTGAAGGACGGCTGCGAACCCGTGATGACGGCGTTCGGCTTCCCGTGGCCGAAGATGCTGGACTGCGAGCGATTCCCGCTGGACAACGACCTGTGCATCCCCCCGGCGGGCCTGGACAACTTTGTGCCGGTCACTAAAGAGGGTACGTTGATTTTAAACATGGGTGGGAAATATGTTTTGTTGAACTTTTGTTTGGTTATTTCGGAATTTGTTTTGCGCGTTAATATTTGACGGTTTTACACATTTTTTTGGATCTTTTTGACGATGTTTTCTCTTCGATTTCTTGGTCGACGAATTGATGTTTGGCTTGTGTCAGTGTCTCAAACTATGGTCGGTTCCCCCTCAGTGCCCAGAGTGTGCGACGCTTGCAAGGAAACGGATGAAAACGACAACGAAATCGTCGACAACTTGTGCAAAACCGACTTCGGTGAGTTCCCCTAATTCACAATACATTCATAGTTGGTTTGAACAGTTAATAAGAGAAATAATCGGTGTCAGTAAAATATTACTGCGTCAATATTAGTCAAGATGTACATATATATATACAATACTTCAAGAAGATGTTTTTGTTTGTTCAGGCTTTTCCTTGATTTTCTGGAACTCCTGTTGTGTTATCAGTTTTATCTTGATCTTTAAAGTATATACTTTATTCAATATTGTTTTGATTGTTTAAGCGCCTTGTGACCCTGGTCTAGAAAAGCACTATATAAATACTAATTACTTACTTACTTACGTCTGAAAAATACTCTAGCATTGACCAGTAACATTTATACCCACTTTTGACTTATATTTATTTTGTCTTCATAATTAGACACTTTTATTTTTTTTAGCATTTGAAATATCAACTCTTACATTAAGAGTCATTTTTTGGGGGCGAGTAGATATTACTGACATGAGCAACACAAGGCAGTGACGAAAGAAGAACAATAACAATTGCTGCAACTTCATAACACTGTGCTGAAACCTTCAAAGGATTTGGGGGTCCAGATGGTAATTTAGTGTTATGCCAAGTTCTGTGCCCCCCCCCCCCTCCCCCTGCGGCAACAGTGGAAAAACAAAGATCATGTGATCGTATTCTATAGCAACTACTTCTACTAATAAAAACATTTTGAAATGGTCTTAAATAATGATTTAACATTTGATGAAGACATTTGATGGGATGGTTAAAGATTTATTCATTTTCATGGACAATAGGAATGTATTAAACACAGTTAGGGCGACAGATCTTGGCATTAAACTGAAATAAAAGCTCTTTAAACCGAACAAACGAGACGATCTCGTACGTGTCTTGAGAGAAGAAATCCTATCAGAACTATCCTGAAACATCCCATTTCTAGCCCTAAATTTAAAAGTACTTTCCAAGTTCTCATGTCATGTCAATTGTTTGATGTTTTGCTTTTTGCCACAAGCTCTGAAAATCAAGGTGAAGGAGATCTCCTACATCAACGGCGACACCAAGATCATCCCGGAGACCAAGAGCAAAACCATCTACAAGCTGAACGGCGTGACCGACCGCGACCTGAAGAAGACGGTGCTGTGGCTGAGGGACGGCCTGCAGTGCGTCTGCGAGGAGATGAACGACATCAACGCCGCCTACCTGGTCATGGGCCAGAAGATGGACGGTCACCTGGTCATCACGTCCCTCAAGCGCTGGCAGAAGGGACAGCGCGAGTTCAAGAGGATTTCCCGCAGCATCCGCAAGCTTCAGTGCTAAAGTACGGCGTTCCGATGAGGTATAATGGAAACTTAAAGTACAACGTTCCGATGAGGTAGAATGGAAACTTAAAGTACAACGTTCCGGTGGGGTAATGGAAACTGAAAGTACAACGTTCCAATGAGGTAGAAACTTTAAGGTCTGCAGAAAACCGCCAAGATGTGACAGAAAAACAGAAATAACCTGCAATAAGTAAAACAGTTTAAGGAACTTCTTAAGTGTACTTCTTAAGTGTACTTCTTAAGTGTACTTCTTAAGTGAATCAACAGCTCACATTTGATTCATTCTCCTTGAACCCAATCAAGATAGTTTTGTTGGAAATTAACATGAAGTCAAGCCTAAAACTTAATCTAAAACATTTCTTACTTTTGACAAGAGTAACGAGTTGTTGTTGGCGAAACCAAGTGGACAACAGCTGTACTGCAGCCACATAATTCGAGAGACATATATTTTCTTTTAGAACCCCTAAAAGAAAATATATTTTTTTATACTTTGAAAGTTTGAAATTCGATAAAAAAACACCTGAAAGATAAAAACAAAACTAATCGCGCATGCGCAGGAGCCGCCCTACGGCAGCCGAGGAGTTCCTCTCTCGCTACTTGTCAACATTGAATTCCTTTCCGTAAAAGTTTTGTTTTATATAAATACATTAGTTTTGTTTTTTTTCTAACTATTTTGAGTGGGAGAGTATCACACAGTTAAAATGTTTGATAAAAGTTAAAAAATAAACTTAAAAAAAATGTAAATACTCACGGACAGATATTGCCTTAAAATGGAAGCTGTTTTATGAAGAATAAACATTGTAGTATACGCATAGTAACACCAAACATCATGATACACGAGTATTCTTCATATTTTATACTGTGTATTTTCAGAAAACTGACTTTTTACTTCTTATTTGCAGACTATATTCTCTTTCTGATTATTTGTTTATGTTGTATGTGGGTCAGTTGTGTATTTGTTTGAATTAATACTGTTTCTTTGATCCTTTTGTCATTATTATCTGATGTTTTTTTGACAAATATTTGTGTGGTAGTATGGATGTGCAATATAAACTATTGGGCAGTGTTACTTTGTAAATATGAAACGATCTCGTATTTTCTTGTCCAATTAAAAATCTAGTCAAGTTCTTATTTACTCTTCTTTCCTGCTCCAGCGACGAATAGTGGTGGCGTTTTTATTAGACGTCGGTAGGTGGCGCTCGCTGTGTAAACATGACGACCACGAAGGTGAGAAACAGCGACTCCTGTCGGTAGTTTGATGGTAATACAATAAAATGTAGAAATAGTTTAAATTTCCAGTAACGGAAAAAAGGAAAACATGAACTATTATGTTGTGGAAAAACAATTGAATTGAATTTTCATTTAGCAAAGAATGAAATAAATAACATAAGATAACTCAAAAGAAAAAGTGGGTTAAAGTGAAGGTGATGATCTGAAAATATATTTAATTGATTTCATTTTAATGTACTGTAAATAAAATGCGGTATTTACTGGAACACATACAGGGTTTTTTTGCACCCCCATAACAATGCATCGCTTCCTACCTTGACTCATCGGACTTGTTCATTGCCCACGTGACCTCAGTCATTTCTGATCTGTCATGTTACATGTGTGTACCTGGAACTTCCCAAACACACAAAGAACTCATTCTTGAGGTTTTTATCCTTACCGCAAATCACCTCTAACCACTTCTGCTTCTATAAATAACGAAATAAAATAAATAAAATAATGAAATACACACGACTGAAGTCCTCACAAGTCTGCCATTAAATATTTATTTAAAAAAAAAATAGATTAAAAGCGAAAGCACTTGGATGGAGGGCCTTTTGAAAATATTACTTTTTATTTTTAATTGAATCGCTAACAAGCATTCACTTGAATTGTGTACTTAATAAAAAACATATGTACTATGAAAAATGTGTTAGGCAAGTATTCTGTGTTCAGGATTAATAACGAGTTTGTGTTTACATTTGGCGTTTATTTGACAGGATCTTCTGAACTACTCATATAATTAATCCATGTGTTAATGAATCCATTTGTTAATGAATATGAATTTGCTCAAAAGTACAGGATTTCAAAATCTTGGATGAACGTTCCGATGAGTCTTCTGGGTTGTTGCAGTATTTCCTGTTAACATACATAAATACATAGTTCCTGCTCATTTTTAAACCATACATAGTTCCTGCTCATTTAAACTGAACCACTTTAAAGTTAATGATGAATTATTTTTTAACTAAAATGTAAATAAAAGCATGAATTAGAAGAAACCGTTTTGCATCAACTGTAGTGAAGCAGAAATACATCTTACTTACTTGGTAAACTGATCTTTTAAGTATATATTCTAACTGTAAGTAAATAATTTTTATTTATATAGTGCTTTTTCAGACCAGGGTCACAAAGCGCTTGAACAATCAAAACAATACTCAATAAAGTATATACTATAAAGTGTATTGTTTGTGACCCTGGTCTAGAAAAAAAAAGACTAATGTTTTGATAATTATGGAATTAAACGGAAAGGATTGTTCATATGTAATAAATATATGTGTAATAAATATAAATATAAATAAGTTTAATAAATACAATGTGTGTCGCGTTGCATTAAACGAGGCTCGTTTTTTTTTGGTGAGGCCCTTATAAACTAAATCATGTGGATTCAAGAACGCATTTTTTTTTGTTAAGTCGTAGCAAATATGATCAAAACATCAATTCGTTTTACTTAAAACAGTAGCTTTTGTTTAAAACCAAAGTGTTCCTCTCGTTGGCGCAGTTTAAAAAAAAAATGAAGTTGAAATTTCCGACTCTCTTGAACGCACCGCGGCTAGTTGCGTCGATTGCGATAATAAAACAAAAACAAAGTTGATTTTCAGTAAATACAAAAATGTTGAAATGCTGTAGAACAGAGTGTCTTGTGAGCCATTTGGTTGTTGTCGGCGTAAGAATCCTCTGGGCTGAGTTTAGAAAAGAAAAGAAAAAAAAAGTCCAGGGGAAGTTCCCGAGGAAATCCCCCACAGACGAGATATTATTGTCGACGCTCTGATGCGCCACAAGTCCTGACCCTGCCCTCGATGCTGGATCCTCGTCAGAGAGAAAGTCCACCTTCGAGCCATGGAGACAGTGAGTCTGGACGCGCACAGGAGCAGGAGCTACAGCACCTGGACCTCCTTGTACCAGGAGACCCGGCGCGAGATGGACCTGCTGAACAAGCAGAACCTGCTGAAGGACAACATCATCTGCGAGCTCAAGACCAGACTCTCCAGGCACGAGAGGATCCGGGTCGTGGTGGGAGAGGGCGAGTCCGTGGTGGTGGGACCAGGATCCAAGTCCCTGCTGGAGAGTCTGTGCAAGGAGGTCTGTAGACTGAAGCTGAGGAGCCACGACGCGGAGGAGAAGGCGTCGCAACAGACGGAGGTACATTCACCTGAAACTCACTTTAAATAAGTTTTTATAAAGTATTCTCTACATCAAGAGTAATTAAATATATACTGTGTACTATTCGCCTGACGTGTATCCACGTTTTATACAAATGAATAGAAAACGAGTATAAAATAAAATGTATTTCTTCAAATGATCACAATAGTCACGTTTTATTAAGAGTTAATACAACATTAAAGCAGGTTTTTATAAAGAATTCTATAGATCAAGAGTAATTAAATATATACTGTGTACTATTCACCTGACGTGTATCCACGTTTTATACAAATGAATAGAAAACGAGTATAAAATAAAATGTATTTCTTCAAATGATCACAATAGTCACGTTTTATTAAGAGTTAATACAACATTAAAGCAGGTTTTTATAAAGAATTCTATAGATCAAGAGTAATTAAATATATACTGTGTACTATTCACCTGACGTGTATCCACGTTTTCATACACATGAATAGAAAAAGAGTTTTAAATAACATTTATTTCTTCAAATGATCACAATAGTCACGTTTTATTAAGAGTTAATACAACATTAAAGCAGGTTTTTATAAAGAATTCTCTAGATCAAGAGTAATTAAATATATACTGTGTACTATTCACCTGACGTGTATCCACGTTTTCATACACATGAATAGAAAAAGAGTTTTAAATAACATTTATTTCTTCAAATGATCACAATATTCACGTTTTATTTAGAGTTATTACAACATTAAAGCAGGTTTTTATAAAGAATTCTATAGATCAAGAGTAATTAAATATATACTGTGTACTATTCACCTGACGTGTATCCACATTTTCATACAAATGATTAGAAAACGAGTATAAAATAACGTTTATTTCTTCAAATAATCTGAATATTCACGTTTTATTTAGAGTTAATACAACATTAAAGCAGTTTTTTATAAAGAATTCTCTAGATCAAGAGTAATTAAATATATACTGTGTACTATTCACCTGACGTGTATCCACGTTTTCATCCAAATGATTAGAAACGAGTATAAAATAACATTTATTTCTTCAAATGATCTCAATATTCACGTGTTATTTAGAGTCAATACAACATTAAAGCAGGCTTTTTTTTATAAAGAATTATTTAGATCAAGAGTGGGAAATTAAATATATACTGTGTACTATTAACCTGACGTGTATCCACGTTTTCATACAAATGATTAGAAAACGAGTATAAAATAACATTTATTTCTTCAAATGATCTCAATATTCATGTTTTATTTAGAGTTAATACAACATTAAAGCAGGCTTTTTTTTATAAAGAATTATTTAGATCAAGAGTAATTAAATATATACTGTGTACTATTCACCTGACGTGTATCCACGTTTCATACAAATGAATAGAAAACAAGTATAAAATTATTATATAATATAAAATAACATTTATTTCTTCAAATGATCACAATAGTCACGTTTTATTTAGAGTTAATACAACATTAAAACAAAGATGTTGCTGTTCTTACCCTGACACAGAAAACAAGGATATTCTCTAATGCATTTTACCTTCTTTTTTAAAAAAAGTTTTTGCAGTTTTTGTGACCTAAATATAAAATACCACTAAAAACAATTTATGGCAGTTAAAAAAAACAACTGTTCCTCTTATATTTTATTCATATCTTAAAGCATTGTCCAGGATTTTTTTAACATATTGACAAGAAGATGGACATGGCATCATAAATACATTTGCATTTTCTTGTTTTTTTAAAAGATTTTTTATAAACAATAACAAATGAAAAACAAAAAGAAAAATACAGAGATACAAAGAAAACCCCAACCCACCCCATTGTCCAGGATTTTTAAAATATATACTGTATATCCCAAAATATTTTGCTTGGTTTTAAATAATTGATTGACCCTTTAACATGCTGGCGTGTTAAGAGTACCTTGAGTACCTCCAACACATTGTTGTTTTTTTTTTGGGGCCTCCGGGTCAACTTGACCCAGGGATAACACAAGGGTTAAAAGGTTGCTAGCGTCCTTTTTCGGGCCGAAAAGATAGTTTTCTTTAGTGATTTTCAACCAGGTTAACTGATAGTTATTAAAATGAAAACTGGTTATGAACGATGGCTATTTTGAGAAACTGCTTTCCGGTTTATCGTCTTCAAGAAGTGTAAGCAAAAAACGAAACTATGTTAGAAATGTTGCCCCCTTTAGCTCCGCCTCTTATTACAGTAGCATGACTATATTGAGAGTTTACTCTGAACTACACTGTAATTACACAATAATAACTGATGAAAATGTCAGATATAAAACAGGGTGTTCTAAGCTTTCTTGTACCACGGACTGGTTTAATGTGAGCATTATATCCACGGACTGACCGTCATATAACAACATTTATCCAGTAGTTTACAGATACTTTTCTGGGTAAACTTGACTGAGACGAGCAGTCATAGACAAATGTTACTTCATGAAAAGTACCATCTTTTCTAAAAACAATACAATTTAAGACAGTTGTACATATAATTAGTGATGTGTTGATGAAGCTTCATGAAACAGTGTCATGTTGTTTAGAGGTCAGTAGGTGGCACCATCAGATTAAAAATGATGTTTCATTAGAACAGTTGTTCAAAACAAAGTAAAATAGTGCAGAGACCGCCATCTAGTGGACTTTGAAGATAATGACGCTGATTCATGAAGCTTCATGAAACAGTGTCATGTTGTTCAGAGGTCAGTAGGTGGCGCCATCAGTTTAAAAATGATGTTTCATTAGAACAGTTGTTAAAAACAAAAGAAAGTAGTGCAGAGACCGCCATCTAGTGGACTTTGAAGATAATGACGCTGATTCATGAAGCTTCATGAAACAGTGTCATGTTGTTCAGAGGTCAGTAGGTGGCGCCATCAGTTTAAAAATGATGTTTCATTAGAACAGTTGTTAAAAACAAAAGAAAGTAGTGCAGAGACCGCCATCTAGTGGACTCTGACAATAATGACACTGCTTCATGAAGCTTCATCAGACCCTCACCTGTAATAATTAATAGAACATAAATGATTTAAGTTGTTTTATTTGTTTCTGTCAAACAATCACTACTGCTTTCACAAAAACATTAGCAATGTATGCTAAATGCTAATCACAAGGGGCTCACAGTGGTTGGCACGATTGAAGGTTGCCGGTTCGATTCCATGTGGGAGTGAACTTGTGACCTTTCTGTGTGTAGTTTGTAATGTTCTCCCCGTGTTGCGTGGGTTTACCCCGGGTACTCCGGTTTCCTCCCACAGTCCAAAAACATACAGAGGTTGATTGAGAACTTGGGGAAAATTTTCCATTGGTATGAGAGTGAATGGTTGTCTGTCTTTGTGAAATACACAATTGACCTGCGACAGACCGGCTTCCTGTCCAGGGTGTCCCTCGCCTCTCGTCCGTAGAATCTGGGATAGGCTCCAGCCCCCCCCCCCCCCCCACTCCCACAACCCCCGGTAAAATAAATGAATGATGCCAATTGCAACAAAAAACATATTTTTCTTCAATGGTTTAATACAGTAGGTGCCAGAACTGCACCACAGAGAGTGACAAATCTTTCAAATTAGTCGTGGATCCGGATGGTAATTCAAAGAGCGTTTTGATCCTTTTTCGCCGATTAAAAAGCCAGACCATCACATGACCTGACTTGGCAGAGGGTCAATAAGACAGACAAGTGCTCAGTGTCTGCCTCTTTTGACAGGAGATCCAGAGGCTGAACTCTCAGCTGAGAGCCAGAGATCTGGAGCTGGAGCAGATCCAGGGACAACCCGAGCACGAGAAGGAGCAGCAGATCCAGCAGCTTCGCTCCGCCCTCCAGGAGAAGGAGCGTCGGGAGGCGACCAGAGCCGACCTGTGCTCGTCTCTGGCCGAGGAGGCCGACCAGCTCCGCTCGCAGCTGGCGGCCACCGTGAAGGTGTGCCAGGAGCTGCTGGTCCGGCTGGAGGAGGGGAAGACGGCAGGCGAAGGAAAACAGGTACGAGGTTCACCTCCCCTTCTGTGGGTATGAACCACCTCAGGTTTCAAGGAATCCGTTTCTGTTTGCAGTCGACGGAATCGCCTCAGAGGAGCGCCGTCGACTCCCAGCTCTCTCAGCTGCAGGACGAGAACCGACAGCTGAAGCAACGCGTCGCCTACGTGAGTTTCACCGTCATCGTCTCGTCCGAACCGGCAGAGGAATCATCTCGTCCAACCTTTTTTATTCTCGCGTAGGTCCAAAGTCTGAACACCCAGTGGCAGAAGTACGACTCCAGCAGGGAGGACTACATCTCGGGTCTGTGCCAGAGGCTGAAGGACTCGTCCAGCCGGGATGTGGTGCCCGGGCTGGTGTCGGTCGGCGCCGGACTGCTTCGCCACGAGATCTCTCGCCTCAACGGACTGCTGGAGGAGAAGCTGGAGGAATGTTCTCGACTGGAGAGAGAAGTGGACGACGTCAGGCGGCAGGACAGGGAGAGGATCCAGACGCTGGAGCAGCAGGTGCCAACACTTTACATTATTATTATCATTATTATTATTATATTCATTATTATCATTACTATTATCATTATTATTATTATTATCATTATTATTATCATCATCATCATCATCATCATCGTTATTATTATTATTATTATTATTATTATTATTATATTCATTATTATCATTACTATTATCATTATTATTATTATTATCATTATTATCATTATTATCATTATCATTATTATTATTATCATTATTATTATTGTTATTATTATTATTATTATTATTATTATTATTATTATTATTATTATTATATTCATTATTATCATTACTATTATCATTATTATTATTATTATCATTATTATCATTATTATTATCATTATTATTATTATCATTATTATTATTATTATTATTATTATTATTATTATTATCATAATTATTATTATTATTATCATTATCATTATCATTATTATTTTTATTTGTATTACTATCATTATTATCATTATCATTATCATTATTATTATTATCATTATTATTATTATTATCATTATCATTATTATTATTATCATTATTATTATTATAATCATTATCATTATTATTATCATTATTATTATTATTATTATTATCATTATTATTATCATTATCATTATTATTATTATCATTATCATTATCATTATTATTATCATTATCATTATCATTATTATTATCATTATTATTATTATCATTATTATTATCATTATCATTATCATTATCATTATCATTATCATTATTATTATTATCATTATTATTATTATTATCATTATAATAAGCCATTATCATTATCATTATCATTATCATTATCATTATTATTATTATCATTATCATTATTATTATTATTATCATTATCATTATCATTATTATTATTATCATTATTATTATTATTATCATTATCATTATAATAAGCCATTATCATTATCATTATCATTATCATTATTATTATTATCATTATTATTATCATTATCATTATCATTATCATTATTATTATTATCATTATTATTATCATTATCATTATCATTATCATTATTATTATTATCATTATTATTATCATTATCATTATCATTATCATTATCATTATCATTATTATTATTATCATTATCATTATCATTATTATTATCATTATCATTATCATTATTATTATTATTATTATCATTATTATTATCATTATTATTATCATTATCATTATCATTATTATTATCATTATTATTATCATTATCATTATCATTATTATTATTATCATTATTATTATCATTATCATTATCATTATCATTATCATTATCATTATCATTATTATTATTATCATTATTATTATCATTATCATTATCATTATCATTATTATTATTATTATCATTATTATTATTATCATTATTATTATCATTATCATTATCATTATCATTATCATTATCATTATTATTATCATTATCATTATCATTATTATTAGCCATTGATGGTTTAAATAAAGATGGACATATGGAAGTATATCCACAAGGATATCAAATGGTTCGGCAATTACACTTGTGATACTAACACACATCATTCACTAAAACATGATTCAAACACAAATAAATATTATTTGTACACTTTATTTTTGTACACTAACACCAATAACACACATTAGCAGCCTTAAATGAAACGACAATAAAACACAAACCTACACTCTGTAGTTACTCTGTAAAACACGATTGAAACACACAATTGAAAACAGTCAACATTGTATTAAACACACACCAAACACATATTCAAAAGCAGTTATACACAAAAACCCTCATGTTGTGGTTTATATTCATGACAAAAGAACACAATAACCTTCGATCATCTACATAAAAAAAACTAAAACACACGATAAAATGAGACGACCCATTAACCCCCTTTAACACACAACTTTAAACACAAAACATAGTATAGACCGACATACACAATCATACACTAACCTGGGCATAGGGTGACCCGGGGGCAACATGTGGCCGTATGAATGAACTCATGGGGTCCGAGTAAAACTGTAAAACGTATCATGTTGTAATGTTGTTGTCGCCCACACTTTATCATTTCATAATGTTTATCATTGATATCTCGTCATGTAATAATGTTAAACACCAACAGATAATAACTTGGTTTTACACTGTCGTGGCAAAATTATCCCTTTTTGTAGCATTTTAAGGTTCTTTGTCGTCACGTCAACCCTAAACTAAAACTCGCAGTGAATAATAAAAGATTAACATAGGAATCCTCCTCAGGTTCTGATCTACGCAGAAGACTTCGAGTCGGAGCGAGCCGACAGAGAACGAGCCCAGAGTCAGATCCACGAGCTGAAAGAAAAGATTCACCAGCTGAAGGTACGACTAACCGACGATGACATCACTTCCTGTCTTACTGACGCGGGGCTTTAATTGCAGCAGGGCGGCGGTCCGGACCACCGGGACCCTCTGTGTCGCGTGCACATCGGCCACAGGATATCGCGACGGCGGGAGGCGGCGGAGCGTGTGCCGGGCGGCGGCGGCGGCGGCGGCGGCGGCGGCGGCGGCGTGGCGCGACAGCAGACGCCCGGCGCCACCGTTGCCCCGGCGACGGGTCTGGCCTGGAGCGAGGCGGTGGGTTTGTCGGAGCTGCAGTGTCCTCGCTGCCTCGCCGCCTTCAACGACACGGACGCCGCCGAGTACCTCCGGCACTGCGAGGACTGCGCCCAACTATAACAGCGGACTAACAGCACTACATGGACTCAGAAAGAAACTTCAGTTGTTCTGCTTTTCTACTTCCCTTTTTTTTTTAAGCTCGAAACTGAGAAGCACTTTCTTAACATTTTCCATAAGCTTTTTTTTTCCAAAAACTTTATCGGAAGCGATCGAAAGAGAATGTTTTTAATATATTTATTTATTTACAGATCTATGGAGACAATCGTTGTTGAAATTGACCCTAAAAAAGAAAAAAGACATTTTTCTTTCAAAGATATCGCAAGTGAACGACTTCACCTGGTGCTCTGTGTATAACTATCGGTCTGTAATATATATTAAAAAACAAATCATATGTATTTATTTTAATAGTGCAAAATATATTTTTCATCTGCAAAATATTCTTTATTTTGTGGCTTTTTCAGTGTACGTCAATTCTTAAGAGGTAGTCCAACTAAAATCATTTATTTTTATAATAAAAAAACGTTACTTTTCACCGACTTTGATGATTTGATCTTTAGTTTCTTTTTTCCCAGGTTTGTCTCCTCGGTGTAGAGACTAATGGTGGATTTAAATGATGTTTCATTAGAACGGTTGTTCAAAACGAAGGAAAATATTGCAGAGACCGCCATCTAGTGGACTCTGAAGATAATGACACCGTTTCATGAAGCTCCGTGAAACAGTGTCACGTTGTTCAGAGGTCAGTAGGTGGCGCCATCAGTTTAAAAATGATGTTTCATTAGAACAGTTGTTCAAAACGAAGGAAAATATTGCAGAGACCGCCATCTAGTGGACTCTGAAGATAATGACACCGTTTCATGAAGCTCCGTGAAACAGTGTCACGTTGTTCAGAGGTCAGTAGGTGGCGCCATCAGTTTAAAAATGATGTTTCATTAGAACAGTTGTTCAAAACGAAGGAAAATATTGCAGAGACCGCCATCTAGTGGACTCTGAAGATAATGACACCGTTTCATGAAGATCCGTGAAACAGTGTCACGTTGTTCAGAGGTCAGTAGGTGGCGCCATCAGTTTAAAAATGATGTTTCATTAGAACGGTTGTTCAAAACGAAGGAAAATAGTGCAGAGACCGCCATCTAGTGGACTCTGAAGATAATGACACTGTTTCATGAAGCTCCGTGAAACAGTGTCACGTTGTTCAGAGGTCAGTAGGTGGCGCCGTCAGTTTAAAAATGATGTTTCATTAGAACGGTTGTTCAAAACGAAGGAAAATATTGCAGAGACCGCCATCTAGTGGACTCTGAAGATAATGACACTGTTTCATGAAGCTCCGTGAAACAGTGTCACGTTGTTCAGAGGTCAGTAGGTGGCGCCATCAGTTTAAAAATGATGTTTCATTAGAACAGTTGTTCAAAACGAAGGAAAATATTGCAGAGACCGCCATCTAGTGGACTCTGAAGATAATGACACCGTTTCATGAAGCTCCGTGAAACAGTGTCACGTTGTTCAGAGGTCAGTAGGTGGCGCCATCAGTTTAAAAATGATGTTTCATTAGAACGGTTGTTCAAAACGAAGGAAAATAGTGCAGAGACCGCCATCTAGTGGACTCTGAAGATAATGACACTGTTTCATGAAGCTCCGTGAAACAGTGTCACGTTGTTCAGAGGTCAGTAGGTGGCGCCGTCAGTTTAAAAATGATGTTTCATTAGAACGGTTGTTCAAAACGAAGGAAAATATTGCAGAGACCGCCATCTAGTGGACTCTGAAGATAATGACACTGTTTCATGAAGCTCCGTGAAACAGTGTCACGTTGTTCAGAGGTCAGTAGGTGGCGCCATCAGTTTAAAAATGATGTTTCATTAGAACAGTTGTTCAAAACGAAGGAAAATATTGCAGAGACCGCCATCTAGTGGACTCTGAAGATAATGACACCGTTTCATGAAGCTCCGTGAAACAGTGTCACGTTGTTTAGAGGTCAGTAGGTGGCGCCATCAGTTTAAAAATGATGTTTCATTAGAACGGTTGTTCAAAACGAAGGAAAATATTGCAGAGACCGCCATCTAGTGGACTCTGAAGATAATGACACCGTTTCATGAAGCTCCGTGAAACAGTGTCACGTTGTTCAGAGGTCAGTAGGTGGCGCCATCAGTTTAAAAATGATGTTTCATTAGAACAGTTGTTCAAAACAAAGGAAAATAGTGAAGAGAGGCCATCTGGTGGACTCTGAAAATAACGACACTGTTTCATGAAGCTTCATCGACACATCCCTAGTAAAGATGTTAAAAGTTTAAGACGAGCCACCGATAAAAAATGGCCGCCAGGATATAGAGACTTCCATTAAAGGTTCAACGGATTCAACACAGATTCAAACAGGAAGTACAGACTTCATGACAGTTTTCCTCAATATACACTCAGAACCTCTGCTGAAATACTTTATCTCTATGTGGGATTTAGTTTAAAAACGCCTGCAATATATTAAAATCCCCTTAAACAGTCGAAATATTCGACAGTTATTATATTTTTAACGACAAATAAATAATAAAATATAAATGTCATAAAAATACAATTAAAGGAAATAGATAATAAAACGAAAGTAAATGTGAACAAATTGTGTATTTTCGAAGGTAGATGGATAACAAAAAAAGGTACGCAATAATACATACAATAATTCAGCTGTAAAGAGTAAAAACAAACACCAATAATCAAGAAACATTTTCAACCCAAAAAGTTGCTTTAAGCCGAAATAAAACATTTTTTTGAATGGTTTGAATACAAAACCATTTTAAATCTTAATCCTATTTTTAATAACGTTTGGTTGAAAAAAAAACGTATTTATTAAATATATATATATATTATTTATTGAAGCAACGTTTAAAAAAAATGGAATTATGAGTCAATAAATCTTGGGGTAGAAAAAACTTCACATAAACGGGCGAACACTAGTCTGAGCCTCGAGCCTCAAACACAGACAACATGTTGATTCTATTCCACGAGTGTTTCAAGTTCCAGTGGAAACCCCCCCTAACCCCCCCTAACCCCCCCCCCCCCCCCTCATGAATTACCATGCTGTCCTGTGACAGAGTCCCAGCTGTTCGGGGTCTACAGCAACACTTTTAGGAGGGTTTTTGATCCGGAATGAAACTTGTGACTAAAAAAAAAAAAAAGTGGCCCTAAAATACCAGCCTGGGACAGACTGTACTTTTTGAGTGAGTCGACGATCACGAGGTGAACTTTGAGGAGGAAGCTGGACATCCCCTGATGCTGAGCAGGAAGTCGCTCAGAGTCGTCAGAGCGACAGGTTCAGGAGATTCGACTCTTGGGTCGAATCTGATGCTTTGAAGAAATAAGAATTTAATGATTTAAATTAACTGGTTTTCAAACGATCAGCTACTGGACGGAGAACAGAGAGAAGAAGTCGATGTAAAAACAACTCATGGAGTTACTTTCACGTTGTGTTGCTTCCATGTTGCATTTTGTTAACATTATATTCTTTTCTCATTGTGTTGTTCTCACATAATTGTGTTGCTCTCACATAGTTGTGTTGCTCTCACATAATTACGTTGCTTTTTCATGACGTTGCATCAATATTACTGGGCTGCTTCCATGTTGTGTTGCTTCCAAATTGTGTTGTTTTAACATTAGATTGATTTCAAATTGTGTTGCTCACACATTGTGTTGCTTCCTAATTGTGTTGCTTCCATGTTGTGTTGCTCACACATTGTGTTGCTTCAACGTTGTGTTGTTTTAACATTAGATTGATTTCAAATTGTGTTGCTCACACATTGTGTTGCTTCCACATTGCGTTGCTCACACATTGTGTTGCTTCCACATTGCGTTGCTCACACATTGTGTTGCTTCCACATTGCGTTGCTCACACATTGTGTTGCTTCCACATTGTGTTGCTTCCACGTTGTGTTGCTTCCACATTGTGTTGCTTCCACATTGTGTTGCTTCCACGTTGTGTTGCTTCCACATTGTGTTGCTTCCACATTGTGTTGCTTCCACGTTGTGTTGCTTCCACATTGTGTTGCTTCCACATTGTGTTGCTTCCACATTGCTTTGCTCACACATTGTGTTGCTTCCACATTGTGTTGCTCACTTATTTTGATTGCAATCAATTGCTTCCATGTTCCTTTTTGTTAACACTAAAATTCTTTCAAATTGTGTTTTGCTTCCACATGGCTTTGCCTTCACATTGAGTTACGTTTAAAATTTGATTGTTTTCACATTGTGTTGCAAGTCATTAATATAACTTTAGATTGTTTGCATGTTGTGTTCACATGTTGTTTCTTTAACATTGGGTTCCATTCATATTGTGTTGCGTTCAAATTGCGTTGCTTAAGGTTTATGTTAGAATTTTTAATCTGTCTTCACGTCGCCTTCATTATGGCATTTTTGTGTCGTTCAATCCGACGTCACTCAGAAAACTGACCAGAAACTGTTTCCTTCAACTGAGAAAAATCTCTAAACTTAGGAAAATGTTGTCGGAACATGATCTGGATCTTATAATCCATGCGTTTGTTTCTTCTCGTCTGGACTATTGTAACAGTTTGTTTTCATGTCTTAACTAGAAGGATCTGTTTCGCCTGCAGTTCATACAAAACTCTGCAGCGAGAATTCTGACCCGCTCTAGTAGAAGAACTCACATTTCTCTGATCCTTAAAACTCTTCACTGGCTTCCAGTTTCTTTCAGGATCAACTTTAAAATTCTGGTTCTTACTTTCAGATCTATTCATGGTCAGACCTTCCATCAGTGATCTGATCCAGACTTACGCCCCAGCTCCGGCTCTGAGGTCTGTGGATCAGAATCTACTGATGGTTCCTGAACTTCAGGACCAGAGGAGAGAAATCTTTTCAGGCTGTTGCTCCTAAGCTTTGGAACGATCTTCTCTCTCTTTGCTCTTGATGATCTACTGACTCCTTTAAGAAACATCTTAAGACGTTTCTATTTGTTCAGGCTTTTCCTTGAATTTCTCGAACTCCTGTGTTGTTCTCACTATTATCTTGATCTTTAAAGTATGTACTTTTTTGAGTATTGTTTTGATTGTTTAAGCGCTTTGTGACCCTGGTCTCGAAAAGCGCTATATAAATAAATATTACTTACTTACTTACTCAACCGTTTCCCCACCGGTAGTGTCGTCGTTGTGTAGCATCAGTCAAGTGTGAGTCGATCTCAAACTACACAGTGTGTTGTTCCGACGAGACGACGTTGAACATGTGGGACGAACCACTTCAACGAAAGAAGTCTTCAAAGGCCACGAGGGGATCCCCCTCTGAACATCCCTCGCCCACACCTTCTCGGGGTCTCGCATTCTTTCCTTAAACCCACTCACACACGAGTGAAACAGTCCCGGTTTGTTTTAAATAACTCACCGGAAACATTGTTTTAATGTCAACGTCTGAAAGTCTTTTTTTTTTTTACAGCCAGACACCAGCGGATGAAACGGCCTTTAATCCCACGTGGATCCTAAAAGAATCGGGAATTTCCCGCTTCTCGAAAGAAGGGAATTCCCTGCAAAACCCAGGGAAGTTGGACAGTAAACACGGCGCTGACAGGACGAGTGAAGAAGCTCAATTTAATGTATGTTTGTTGTTGGTGCTTGTGATTCTTGAAAACTTCCTGTCCTGGGATTTTTTTTTTTCTCAGGCCATCAAAAAGCTGTGGGTGCGTGACTGAGGACGAGGGGATTCCCTCGTGGAAGTGAAGGTGACCCCGAATGAAGCCAGAGTTGACATTGATGGACAGAGATTACAAACCACCGGGTCTTGCTGAAGCCTTTGGACGAAGAATCTGCTTTTTTAATCTAGTTTTTTAACGACAAGCAAACCTCTCACGCGTCTAACTTCAAACCCTCATGTGAAAAGGTTTTGCACAAGTTTACGATCTTCTAAAAAATAAACACACAAACAGTACAAAGCGCTCGAGCGCACGTACGTTAAAATCACTTATGTGAAGCACCTCAAACAGCAAATGTGAAAACCTCTCACACAAATTTAGCAGCTTCTAACACACCTATGAAAACCTCTCACACACATATAGCAGCTTCTAACACACCTATGAAAACCTCTCGCACACATTTAGCAGCTTCTAACACACCTATGAAAACCTCTCGCACACATTTAGCAGCTTCTAACACACCTATGAAAACCTCTCGCACACATTTAGCAGCTTCTAACACACCTATGAAAACCTCTCGCACACATATAGCAGCTTCTAACACACCTATGAAAACCTCTCGCATACATAAAGGCGCTTCCAACACACAAATGGACAACCTCTCTCTGACACTTAGAAACCCCAAATACATGCATGAAAACCTGTCACGTACAGATAAGGGTTCCCAACAGAAATATAAAAAACCTCTCACATACATATGGCAGCTCCTAAAACACCTATGAAAACCTCTCATACACATATGGTATAGCAGCTCCTAACACACCTATGAAAACCTCTAACATATACATATAGCAGCTCCTAACACACCTATGAAAACCTCTCACATATACATATAGCAGCTCCTAACACACCTATGAAAACCTCTCACATATACATATAGCAGCTCCTAACACACCTATGAAAACCTCTCACATATACATATAGCAGCTCCTAACACACCTATGAAAACCTCTCATATACATATAGCAGCTCCTAACACACCTATGAAAACCTCTCACATATACATATAGCAGCTCCTAACACACATGAAAACCTCTCATACATGCAGCTCCTAACACACCTATGAAAACCTCTCACATATACATATGGCAGCTCCTAACACACCTATGAAAACCTCTCACACACATAGCAGCTCCTAACACCTATGAAAACCTCTCACATATACATATAGCAGCTCCTAACACACCTATGAAAACCTCTCACACACATATAGCAGCTCCTAACACACCTATGAAAACCTCTCACATATACATATAGCAGCTCCTAACACACCTATGAAAACCTCTCACACACATATAGCAGCTCCTAACACACCTATGAAAACCTCTCACACACATATAGCAGCTCCTAACACACCTATGAAAACCTCTCACACACATATAGCAGCTCCTAACACACCTATGAAAACCTCTCACACACATATAGCAGCTCCTAACACACCTATGAAAACCTCTCACACACATATAGCAGCTCCTAACACACCTATGAAAACCTCTCACACACATATAGCAGCTCCTAACACACCTATGAAAACCTCTCACACACATATAGCAGCTCCTAACACACCTATGAAAACCTCTCACACACATATAGCAGCTCATAACACACCTATGAAAAACTCTCACACACATATAGCAGCTCCTAACACCTATGAAAACCTCTCACATATACATATAACAGCTCCTAACACACCTATGAAAACCTCTCACACACATATAGCAGCTCCTAACACACCTATGAAAACCTCTCACACTCATATAGCAGCTCCTAACACACCTATGAAAACCTCTCACACACATATAGCAGCTCCTAACACACCTATGAAAACCTCTCACACACATATAGCAGCTCCTAACACACCTATGAAAACCTCTCACACACATATAGCAGCTCCTAACACACCTATGAAAACCTCTCACACACATATAGCAGCTCCTAACACACCTATGAAAACCTCTCACACACATATAGCAGCTCCTAACACACCTATGAAAACCTCTCACTCTACTGGACAAACCTCTAGTGACTTAGACGGTACAAACTCTGGAATCTTCCAAAATACTCATTCATAAATCTCATGATTCACCTTTTACACATTTACATTACAAGTGAGTCCCTGAAAGAACCTCAAGATTTGTGAGAGATTTTTTGTGTCTCAGCTGGTCCGGCTACAAAAGAGGAAGCCGTCACTGTGACATTTACTTTCAGCGCACTTCCTTTTTCACACACGACCACAGAAGTATTTGAAGCTCATCGGCGAGGAAACGAGGAGCAGATCTTGTGGGAGGCTTCGTAAAAACTTTGGTTTCCATTAGTGTCGTCGTTTCATATCATTACTCACACCCTGGTCAGGATTGAGCAAGATTTGATAATTACAATAGTTTAACGAGTCGTAACACAGACCCAGATGTGCAGGGATTCTTAGCATGAAGATCAGTGATGGTCTGATGAAGCTTCATGAAGCAGTGTCATTCCTTTCCACTAGATGGCGGTCTCTGCACTATTTTCCTTTGTTTTGAACAACTGTTCTAATGAAACATTTTTAAACTGATGGCGCCACCTGCTGACCTCTAAACAACATGACAGTTTCATGAAGCTTCATTGGTCCATCACTTATCTAGATCATATCAAATTTAACTCTTATGTAACCATTATTCTTCTTCTTACACTTGTCTTTAAACTGCCTTTAAAGAAAAGTTGCCATCATTTTTATCCCTGCTTTTGCAAACAAATCTATCTTTATTTCATAGGTTTTGATTAGTATTTTGCATATATGACGACGTATTTATTAACCAACAGAAAGAGCAGCATTTTATGTTTTTTATGTTGTTGCATTTGATTTTTGCCGTTTTATAACGTCTTTTGTTTAGGGTGTTGACCTGGATTTCATTGTGAGTCACCCATAAATTTATATTTTATAAACTATGCATCATCCTTAAGTTGGAATCACCGCTTCTCCTAGAGTTTGTACCCGCAATCAAAAGTGCAAATTTAATTTGGTACGTGCAAAAAGGGAACTGGCCCATGAACTGTGACGGTCTGATGAAGCTTCATGAAACAGTGTCATGTTGTTCAGAGGTCAGTAGGTGGCGCCATCAGTTTAAAAATGATGTTTCATTAGAACAGTTGTTCAAAACAAAGTAAAATAGTGCCGCCATCTAGTGGACAATGATGACACTGCTTCATGAAGCTTCATCAGAACCATCACTCGTTATTGCATCTTTTTTTATTCCCATGCATGAAGGAAACACGATTCGACACATGAAACATCTCGCCACACTACTGTATTCCATCTTTCAAAAAAGAAAGACCATTTTTAATACTTAACAATGTGTTAAAAGTACCCAGTTTGGCCTCAGTGTTAAAACATTACACACTCCGTCAGACCGATTGTGTCAGTATCGTTTGTTTGGATTGACCTAATACACGCTGGCTACTGGTCAAAATGAAAATCAAACAAAAGCTACGGACAAAACAAAAACAAAAAAAACAGTCAAGTATTATCCTGTGGACGTTCTGTGATTTAGGGGTGCAGCGAGGTTTGAAAGGAGAGCAAGTTGGTCAAGCCGGCGGTTAGATTTGTGGAAGAGAAGACGACTGGATAATAAGCCACAATATCATAAATACAGCTTTTAATCATTATTAATTATTCTTTTTTTATCATCTCAATAATATTTTTTGTTTTCTTAGACGAAAACCATTCATACACAAGTATCTTGACTTACACATAAGCCGATACAGGAAAATAATTTCAGACCATACGATTCAGTCAAATAGAAAATGCCCAAATCAGACTAAAAAAAAAAGAAATAAATCACACAAGCACGCATGGAAAATTAATAAGAACTACAGTAGCGTTTCATAATTCCGTTTCAAGTTCTGCAACAAAAAAAAAAGTCCTGTCTGGACTGCGCGGCGGAACCGCGACAGTGATGAGAACGAAGCAAGGCAGCGGGTGTGATTCGGGCACAGCAGGAGAGGAGGTCAGCGGGGGGGCGACGAGTGAAGATGTGGGGGGTCCGGGGAACGGATTGTGTCTCGGCGAGGACGACTTCAGTGAGCGGCGAACGTGGCTTTCTTCAAGCTAAAGTTTGACCAGTTGATGGAGAGACGCTGCCGGGTCTGTCGGGCGGAGTCCTGGCAAAACCTGCGGAGACGAGACAGTTCTTGAGGATCAGTGCTGGTCCCATGAAGCTTCATGAAGCAGTGTCACTATCTTCAGAGTCCACTAGATGGTAGTGATGTGTTGATGAAGCTTCATGAAACAGTGTCACTATCTTCAGAGTCCACTAGATGGTAGTGATGTGTTGATAAAGCTTCATGAAACAGTGTCACTATCTTCAGAGTCCACTAGATGGTAGTGATGTGTTAATGAAGCTTCATGAAACAGTGTCATTATCTTCAGAGTCCACTAGATGGTAGTGATGTGTTGATGAAGCTTCATGAAACAGTGTCATTATCTTCAGAGTCCACTAGATGGTAGTGATGTGTTGATGAAGCTTCATGAAACAGTGTCACTATCTTCAGAGTCCACTAGATGGTAGTGATGTGTTGATGAAGCTTCATGAAACAGTGTCACTATCTTCAGAGTCCACTAGATGGTAGTGATGTGTTGATGAAGCTTCATGAAACAGTGTCACTATCTTTAGAGTCCACTAGATGGTAGTGATGTGTTGATGAAGCTTCATGAAACAGTGTCACTATCTTTAGAGTCCACTAGATGGTAGTGATGTGTTGATGAAGCTTCATGAAACAGTGTCACTATCTTCAGAGTCCACTAGATGGTAGTGATGTGTTGATGAAGCTTCATGAAACAGTGTCACTATCTTCAGAGTCCACTAGATGGTAGTGATGTGTTGATGAAGCTTCATGAAACAGTGTCACTATCTTCAGAGTCCACTAGATGGTAGTGATGTGTTGATGAAGCTTCATGAAACAGTGTCACTATCTTTAGAGTCCACTAGATGGTAGTGATGTGTTGATGAAGCTTCATGAAACAGTGTCACTATCTTCAGAGTCCACTAGATGGTAGTGATGTGTTGATGAAGCTTCATGAAACAGTGTCACTATCTTCAGAGTCCACTAGATGGTAGTGATGTGTTGATGAAGCTTCATGAAACAGTGTCATTATCTTCAGAGTCCACTAGATGGTAGTGATGTGTTGATGAAGCTTCATGAAACAGTGTCATTATCTTCAGAGTCCACTAGATGGTAGTGATGTGTTGATGAAGCTTCCTGAAACAGTGTCATTATCTTCAGAGTCCACTAGATGGTAGTGATGTGTTAATGAAGCTTCATGAAACAGTGTCATTATCTCCAGAGTCCACTAGATGGTAGTGATGTGTTGATGAAGCTTCATGAAACAGTGTCATTATCTTCAGAGTCCACTAGATGGTAGTGATGTGTTGATGAAGCTTCATGAAACAGTGTCACTATCTTCAGAGTCCACTAGATGGTAGTGATGTGTTAATGAAGCTTCATGAAACAGTGTCATTATCTTCAGAGTCCACTAGATGGTACTGATGTGTTGATGAAGCTTCATGAAACAGTGTCATTGCCTTCAGAGTCCACTAGATGGCAGTGATGTGTTGATGAAGCTTCATGAAACAGTGTCATTATCTTCAGAGTCCACTAGATGGTAGTGATGTGTTGATGAAGCTTCATGAAACAGTGTCATTATCTTCAGAGTCCACTAGATGGTAGTGATGTGTTGATGAAGCTTCATGAAACAGTGTCACTATCTTCAGAGTGGACTATGAAGAGAGTTTCCCTCAGGAGAGGGAGTGTTGATGAAGCTTCATGAAGCAGTGTCACTATCTTCAGAGTCCACTAGATGGCGGTCTCTGCAATATTTTCCTTCGTTTTGAACAACCGTTCTAATGAAACATCATTTTTAAACTGATGGCGCCACCTACTGACCTCTGAACAACATGACACTGGTTTCGTGAAGCTTCAACATCTTATCACTAGTTAAATTTATTTTCTAAAACAGGGAAACGATAACGGATCCACACACACCTTTTGAAATACTCCACTTCCCGCTCGGTCTCGTCCATCTCAGTGCTGTCCAGATCAATGTCTTTAGGAAGAAACACGTCGTCTGAAAGAGCGAATAGAAAGATGTTAATAAACATTTGTGGTTCCAGACGTCACATGATAATTAGTTTGTCATTAATTATCATTAATTATTAATCATATCATGATAATTAGCCTTTGTATCTTTTGTCTTTGTTATTTTTCTTTGATCTATGTTCTTTATCTTTAGACTTGGATGATCTTGTTCTTTCTCTTTATTTCTCTTTGTTCTTGTTCTTATTTTATTTTGATTTATTATTTATGAATAATTGCTGTATTGCTGTGTCTAATCGGGAAAAAAACCATCCCCGAAGGAGACCTCCTGAGGGATCAATAAAGTTCTACCCAACCTAAAATAGTTGTCTATGTTCTACCAGCTGAAGTACAAGCCATAGCAGAGGTAGTGTAGAAAAAAAGAAAGAACAAATGACCCCAAAAAACTACACATAAAGAGGGAGAAGACCAGAGAGTAAAAGTCCTGGCCTTGAATTGAACATATTTGAATCTTCTTCTGTCCCCTCGTGTCCCCTTCCCTTGAATATTAACCCCCAATAAAGGACTCGTGAATGACCTTGAACCCACCTATCGAGTTGTTCATCTTGTCTCCCTTCTTCTTCTTATTCTTCTTGTTTTTGCCCTTTGGCTGGGGGGACTCCGCGCTGGGGGGCTTGCCGTTCTGCTCGGTCGTGTCGGACTGGGGCGTGGGCGGCGGGGGGGACGGGGAGGCGTTGGTCACAGGTGGGCTTCTCCGGTCCTCCTTCGTTTGGGTCAAAGGTGGCTGGTGCCTCTTCCCGCTGGCGCTCCTGTTGTTGTTGTTCCGGTCCTCCCTCCTGGGCTCGGGCGCGGGAATGGGGGCGAGCGCCTCGGTGGGTCGGCTGCGGGAGGTTTTGTGGTCTGTGACCCCGTTGGCCAGTTTCACCGGGGCGTCCGGGGTCTTTAGGGTGTCCTGCTCCTTCCTTCCAGCAGCCTCGCACGTCTTCACCGACGGCTTGACCTTGGCTTTGCCGCCGACGACCTCCAGCTGAGGGGCGGAGCAGGCCACGTGCTCCTCGGCGGAGAAGGTCTTCTCGATGCTGCGCTTCGGGGTGTTCTGGGCGACGGGCCGGGCCGCCGGCTCCGACCTGGCTCCGCCCCTCTGCTCCGGCGGGCAGATGAGGTTCTGCAGCAGCTGCGACTTCCCGTTGTGCAGGTTGTCCAGGACGTTCTGCGCCGTCTGCTTGAGCGGCTGCGGGTTGTTCTGAGGCGGCGCCGTGTTCTCCTTCGCCTTCTCGCGCTTTTTCTTCTTGGCCGCCCGGTGCTGCTGCAGCTCCTGCAGCCGGAGCAGCTCCTTCTGCAGCGCCGCCTCCTCCTCCTCCTGGCGCCGCCGCCGCTCCTGCTCTTCCAGCAGCTGCTGCTCCTCCCTCAGACGGGTCTCGGCTTCTAGACGGGCCCTCTCCTCCACCTGCGACACCAGGTTATGCATTTAACAGTTAGTGCAGGACCGGAGCAGAGTGAAAACCACAGAACAAAACGTTTTTTTTAATAATAAAACACTTTCACGTGACACTGTTTTTTTGGGTGAAGATACTTTAAAAGGTTGAAATTAACGCTCATTATTTTAAATAAATAAAAACCCAATATCGCATATGAGGCCTTCAATCTCATCACTGGCTGCCAGTTTCTTTCAGGATCTATTTTAAAATTCTGGTTCTTACTTTCAGATCTATTCATGGTCAGACCTTCCATCAGTGATCTGATCCAGACTTACACCCCAGCTCAGGCTCTGAGGTCTGTGGATCAGAATCTACTGATGGTTCCTGAACTTCTGGACCAGAGGAGAGAAATCCTTCCAGACTGTTGCTCCTAAGCTTTGGAACCATCTCGGTGTTTGATGATCTACTGACTCCTTCAAGAAACATCTGTGTTTGATGATCTACTGACTCCTTCAAGAAACATCTGTGTTTGATGATCTACTGACTCCTTCAAGAAACATCTGTGTTTGATGATCTACTGACTCCTTCAAGAAACATCTGTGTTTGATGATCTACTGACTCCTTCAAGAAACATCTGTGTTTGATGATCTACTGACTCCTTCAAGAAACATCTGTGTTTGATGATCTACTGACTCCTTCAAGAAACATCTGTGTTTGATGATCTACTGACTCCTTCAAGAACCATCTGTGTTTGATGATCTACTGACTCCTTCAAGAAACATCTGTGTTTGATGATCTACTGACTCCTTCAAGAAACATCTGTGTTTGATGATCTACTGACTCCTTCAAGAAACATCTGTATTATCTTGATCTTTAAAGTATATACTTTATTGAATATTGTTTTGATTGTTTAAGCGCTTTGTGACCCTGGTCTGGAAAAGCGCTCTATAAATACGAATTAATTACTTACTACCCCTCAAAGATGAACTCAACAGCTCCCATAACGCTTTGCCGCCCAGCCAGCCCATCACAGACGTCTAGCACTTTACACAGAAGTAGTTAAACTACAACACTGTAGCGACCAACCACCAATAAATCGAGCAGTGTGAAGAAATGCATCATGGGGGTTTGTAAGCACCATAAGTAAAGTGGCTGCAGCATATAGTGCCTCCAACTAAATTCTTTTTTGCTGAGGTTTATCTGACGTTTGGATTAAATCACCCGTTTGTAACAGTGTGAACGAAGACAAGTATTATTTATTTTAATGTTATATTTCTTTGATCTATGTTCTTTATCTTGGACTTAGATTGTATCATCTTGTTCTTTCCCTTTATTTCCTTTTTTTCTTGTCCTTTATTAAAACTAAAAACTTTATTAATTTTTGTGTGAATTATTGCTGTATTGCTGTGGCTAATTGGAAGAAAACAATTATTCAATAAAGTTCTACCTACACTACGTAGCTTTGTCATGTCTGCGGCTATGATTTAGTTTTCAGAGTCATGACTATTAGAAAATAAACCATGAATAATAATGTCAAATGTTAAATATTACTCTAATGCATATTATTTTCAAAGAATTGAAGCATTAAAAGTCACAAAATGTTCATTTTAAGACCCTGTTGCCACCTTGTAGTTATTTGTTTACATTTAAATGCAAGTTAAGTTGACTCTCATTTGAACATAAAGTTTTTTCCACTCATTTAACTTGGCTTTTTGATTATTTTGATAGTTTTATTTGTGTATATTAATCTAATTCTGGTCGTCATTATGCGCTGCGAGACACACGATACTCTGTTTTTAAAAAAAAAGATTTAATGCTAATGATCTGCTGCTAAAGGTGAGGCGAGCGCCCGTACTTACCTTCTTCTGTTTGTGCCGCGCTCGTTTGGCCGCTTTGGAACTCTGTGCAGGTTTACTGTCGGCACTGTTGATGAACTGCAGCAGGTCCTCCACTCGCCGATGGTCCTCCACGCCGCCGCCGCCGCCTTCGCGCTCGATCACCGGGTGATGCTCCTCGCGCTTCGGCTGCTCCTCCTTACGCTTGGTCAGACGCAGTCGCAGCTTCTCTCGCATCTCCGCATAGTTACGACTCGTGGGAGCGGCGGGAGGCTGGAGGATCACACACCATGACACTTACATTCTCAAAACGCCGTGTACCAAAGTCTCGCCCCGGAACGTTTCTTACCCCTCCGTGTCCGAAGAACTCGCAGTAGCAGCAGTCGCAGTACTTTCCTTCCTTCTGATTGGTGGACGTGGAGGTGGAGGAGCTGTGCTCGGAGCAGCTGTCCTCGTCGGGACTCTCCTCGCCGTCGTACGGCTGATGCTCGTACGCGCCGCTGCCGTCGCAACGGTGGCCTTCGCAGTCCGGATCACTGCGGCGAGAAGAAGGTTTTCAAGATATTTCTTTGGAAGTGTTTTTTTGGTTTTGTTGAGGGTAACTTGTGCATGAAAGAGGAGACTTTAGAATTTGTTGACCCCCTCCATTGACAGTTTTAACCCTTATGATGCCAATGAAAACGGCTCCGCTCCAATAGTCATAAAGGAGCAAGAATCGTCACCAAAGCCAGCGATGACAGAAAAACTAAAAAGCATCCCCGGCACTTACCTGCAGACACTCGGCGGGGCGCTGATTGGGACGTCTGCGGAGGACATCTGGGGGTCCGCGGGCGAGAGACACAGACCCGGGTGGTCCTCCGCAAACTCCGGTGCCGGAGCGGCCACCTTCGGGAATGGCTTCGTCCCCATTGTGGGAAGGTGAGAGCCGGGGGTCTGAAGGGAGGGGACGGAGAACGGAGAGACCCCGGCCAGAACGCTGGTGCCGCTCCTGGATGGATCAGGAGTCATGTGCCTGTGGTCTTCCTTCCCAAGATTGTGGAACACATCACCTGAAGGAGACGGAATCAAAAGCTCGGCTTTGAGAAAAAGAATCACCTTGAAAATTTGGAGAAAAGACATTTGAAAAGCTGAAATTCTTTTACAATTCTTATGAAAGGGCCCAGGTCTCTTGGAAACATTTTCTTTAGACAGGGGATGAACAGCTTTTCAAAAGTTGAAATTAATATGCAGAAAAAAGGGAGAAAGTGAAATAAGTGTAATAATATATTGAAAATAAGTGATTGGGGGGGAGGGGGGGGGGGTTCTCTGTTGACACAATCTCGCCAAAAAAGCCTCTACTGCTCCAAAAACAGTCCCACGTTACAACTTCACAAGTCATTGCAGAGCAAAGAAGACTCCAAATAAAGGGACCTAAACATTAAAGGCACTGTCGGCATAGTAACCTCTAGGCCAGAGAGGTGATTCTTCGCCGTTATAAACGGGCTGTAGAAATATTGTCAAAACAAAAGTGGCAAATTTAAAGATAGATTTGTGCGATACTAAAACTAAAATCCTTTTAACAGAATTTAAGTGACAATGAATAGTTCAAAGTTAAAACGAAAAACCCTTTGGTATTCCAACATGGTGGCTACGACATCAATAGCCTGAGCTCTGTTAGAGAGTTCCCCGTTTATTGCTATGACATCGATCAGAGAGTAGTTTCAGTACCTGGCGTCGAGGGAACAGGAGTAATGATGGGGAATACTTGCACCCCATTGGCTCCACACTGCTCAACTTTGAAAGATATTTCTACCGTCTGATGTCCTTCCAGAGTGAAGGAAAAATGGCACGGCTTCCTATTCATGACTGAACACGGACTTCCGTCTTTGCCGGGCCTAACTTGAAGACCTGCAGCGCCACGAGAGTCTGACCGTGCTGTGGGTTCGGGAATGGGGGTTCCAACGCAGAGAGGGATTCAAACGCAATGCGCATACAGGAGAGATTGTATTGCAGTCGCAACTGACAGATTGGTTTATCAACCGAGCTGAAATGTGCTTCTTGCTCTTTGTTTCACGGACGTGGCATTGATGGATCACCGGACCACATCTAAGTCGAGATGAAGGACAAAAGAAATGAACTAAACTACTTTTGGCATAAACAAGTAGCGATGGCGTCATCTATAAAGAGCTTGATCGTTTCTGTGACGTCATGTTTAACTTCTGCTACACAGACGATATTTGGACGTCAATACAGGGCTATATGGTTAGCAAAACTTTTTTTTAATATTGGATTTTTCGGACTATAGGGCGCACTTAAGATTAAATAAAGGGGTTTTATTCTAAAATCGACAGTGAGCCTTTAGTTTTAATTCTTGTTGTGCTTATCGACCTCTAAATGATTTTATAAAGGTACCTCGGCACTCAAAAATCAGTCAAAATGTTTTGGCACGAAGCTATAACACATTGTATAATTCGGTGTTCTCTTTACTCGGAAAAATACCATACGAGTTATACTTGGTTAAAACAACACTATGGATGCCATGGATCATATTCGTTTCTTGGCTCCACCCACTGTAAGAATTATGCAATTGCTACAGTGAAAACTGAAGTGTCACCAGCTTGAAAAAGTTCTCAGTACCTTGGCCACGGAAAATGAACACAACTTCAACACACACACACACACTCGTGAAGTCATTAACTGAGCATTCATCCTCTGATAAAGTGTTAATAAGTATAATTTACTAGATGCGTCCTTACTTGACTGGAGGGTGGTGGCGCTGCAGGATGACGAGGACATGGCGGCAGGATTTGCCATTAATGCTTGATTTGGCTCCATGAAGGCATCCTGGAAATTATATAGACATTTCTTCTTGGCGCCGCTCTTCTTCTGCTCCTTCGCTTCCGATGAGCAACAGGACGACGAGGACGAAGACGATGACAATGACGACGATGTACAGGAGGGTGGCACGGGAGTGGGCATGGAGGGGATGTTCATGGATGTCGGGGGTAACGGAACGTCGGCGAGGGAGGGTCCCAGCATGTTGCCTGAGGAGAAGGCGGGAAAGGGTGAGGATGACGGACCGCTGTTCACTCTTGGAACCACAGACAGGAGTCCACACTTCTGTAACTCATATTTGGTCTAGAAACGATATGAAAGCAGAGGCTGGGGAAGGTCTGCTAGGATAACTCGTAGAGAGTCTCCTGCACCTGCTTTAAGAGTCGCAGCAAGAACGTTTACTGAATTATAAAATTATAAAATGAGTCAAAGTATGGATGCTAGTTGGGCATTGTGTCAATCCCAAAATAAGGCTGCGAGCAACTGTGTTTCTACCAAACGAGCTTAAACTATTATCATTTAAAGCAATAATGTAATAAAAGAAAAAACTTAAGTTCTAGAGTGAAAGTTTCTTATTGGAATTATGTTAAATACTTCAGCTCCATCACATCGGATGGCTTAGAAGTATTTATAGAGTATGATGTTATGAAGGTGAGAATACAGCATTTACTTTTTCGTGGTTCCATTCAACTATATACATTATTAAAATGTTGAATATTCTAATCACACAATTGTTCATAGGAGCTGCTAGGAAAAGGAAAATCTATTTTTATCTGATCATTTTCAAAACACTGCAAGTAAGTCCAGCCTTCTAACAAATTTCTTGTGGACCGAGAGTGTAAAACATTTTGAATTATTAAATTAATTATGTCACATAAGCTTTATGACCAGATGCAAACTACATAGTGTCGGTGTTAATTACTAAATGTTCTCAATTTTGTTTTGAACTCATCGAAGATATTAGGTTTTATTTTGAATTTCGATTTGTTTACCCATCAAATATGGCAAGTGACATAATTTTGACAGGTCTTATTGACAGTCTTAACATGTATATATCGATGTATATACTTTTGTAGTTTCTACTGTAATAATACTGGATTATTGGATTTAAAAATGGCAAAAAAAACAAACATTTTTCTCCTGCTCCTTTTCTTTTTTCCTCCTAAAAAAACCCACTTCTCTACAACCCTTGTAATACATTATTCATAGTTTCCGGCTCAGACTCCTCACCTGGCAGCGACTCTGGCAGCAGCACCGAAGGGCTCCACGGCTTCATCGCAGCGGCGTCGCACAAGTTCTCGAACTTGAGCGAGAAGCACTGCAGCGAGCTGTTCCAGTCGCTGGTGGCACCCGCATTGCCAAAGCAGTTCTGGTACACGTGGTCGGGTAGTGACGGGCTGAAGGCCGGCTGCTTGGCCACAGAGTGGTTGGACGTGGAGTTCCGGGGTAAAGGCTTTTAAAAAGAAAATGAAATAAAACAAGGATTTTCAAAAAGGTCCCACGGAAACAAGTGTGACAGATTATCAAGGACACTTTCTACATTTTATCTCAAACATATATATAAGTCACCATATCAACATGAACTGTAATCCATTTGGATTTTATTAGCCAAGCTTCCGGCAGACCAACATGAATTGACTCGGCAGGCCCCTACTGGCCCCTAAGTTTGTGGTTTACGGGGACAACAAATGAACAAAATTCAAGATCAACATTTGTAGCCCTTACCTTGTGTTTTAGAGGAGGACTAGGGGGATAGAGTGTGGGGTGTAATAGAGGGCGGGAAAAGTTCTGTAGTGGCAGGTGGCCGTGAATGTGAGGGTAGAGATGGTGGGCCGGAGGGGTTGTCGGAGTCTTGCTATCCGTGAAGTACTGGTGACCCACTGCAGAGGGGCCTGCATGGAGGCGGTTGGGGAGCAGGCATGTGGTCGAGCCCAGAGAGGAGCAGGTTTCCTGGTTGCACACGTGGCACTCGCAGGCGTGCTGGAGTTGCTCTACCTTTAGTGACACATTTGACAAATAGTTAATAAACTTCGTGAAGATGTCTTATAACAAATAACGGACATATTTTTGGCATTCATGGATTTTCTTCTTTTGTCGTCAAAAGCGCCAGGGCCCTGATCGGTTGAATCAAAGTCCATAATCGATAAATACCTGCTGGTGCTGGTGGTGGCTGTAAGAAGGCGGCGGAGTGTTGGTCTGGTGTGACGAAGGCCCCTCCTGCTGGTCCTGAAGGTTGCCAGCAACTTCAGTGTCATCCTCATCGCCGGCTGATGAACTGCTGCTGCTCATGTGGGACGACTTGAGGGGAGGGGGATTCGGTCAGAGGTGAGTGTCGGAAGGTTGCATCGTTTATAAAGTTGTAACGTTGAGGCCATTTTAAAACGTACCCCAGACTTCAATGTCGACTTGTCACCTTTCCCGTTTATGTCACCGCAGAGTCCATTCACGGCAGAGTTCATGAGATTGTTGTCCTCATAACTGGGAGATAGAAGGCAGATGTCCGCAAATAAATCATCATCGCTGATACTGGAATTTCAATAAGGGTGAGGATTTTTCAACACGTCACTGGAAATAAACACGAGACCAGACTGATGCCTTACAATGTGTTCGTATCCCCCTCGGGCAGGATGAGCCTGGGGTTCTGTTGAATCGTAATGGGGGAGCTTGAGTTGGAGCCGGATGCTGAGCTTCCAGAGGAGAGGCTGGGAGGGTGGACTTGCGACAGGTATTCCTGGGAAGGTTCCTCTGGAAGCGGCAATTTGATGTGCATGTCTTCTGCGAGCGGGGAGTCCATGATGCCACAGGTCAGGATGTGGGAGAGACTGCAGTCGTCACATGTGCACCTGTGCAACAAACAAACGTGACACTGATATCAACAACAATATCCATCAGGGTCCAAGTGAGGTTCAAGACATTTTAAGACAAAACTGAAAATGCTTTCTATGCTTCATTTATACTTTTCTACCCACTTACTTCAACCATATAATACATTTTCATCCAGGAAATACAACAAATGGCTAAACTTGCTATAGACTTGAAAAAATGAAGTGTTGAATCAAAGTAACTTTTAGTCAAAATTTGCTTGGGGTATGAATAATTGGGGGCTCGTCCTTTCAATTTTAACTTCAGTTTATTTAAAAGGACAATGTGCAGTTACATTAAAAAGATTGCTGAACCAGATTTAGCACAAGTTTACTTTCCATCTGTAGTCCTCAACAAAGATGCAGACAGTTTACATAATACATCACATGCAAATAAAGCAAAAACACAATAATATACAAAAACACAGTACAATCGAATAATGTCAAAATATGCCAAAAAATTCCAAATACCCGTCTGGTACTATTAGTGCAAGCAGGACTGGTGGTCTAAAAGCCAGTCTTTGACAGCCTGTGAGAAGCGATGAAAATCTGCTTTGTTCCTTAGATTGTCTGGGAGTCTGTTCCATTCTTTGATGCCTTTGTATGAAAAGGCTGATTGAGAGAACGCGGACTATCTTTTGGGAACATTGCAGTCGCCCCTGGACACCGACATTAAAGCTCTGCTTGTTAGTTTAGAGCATGGCTGTACATAGGTCTTTAGGGGAGGAGGGGCAGCATCATGAAGGACTTTGTGTACCAGACAGATATTGGAGAACCTTATCAAGTTATCAAAGCTCAAGATTTTATGTTTTTCAAGGATGAAGCAATGGATGGCAACGCCGTTTCTGATCAAGGATTTTAAAGGCCTGGCTGTGAAAAGATCTAAGCGAGTTTAAAACTGTGGGTTTTTCTTGGGACTATGATGACAAGCAGTACAAAAAATGTGTTTTTTTTTGCATGAAAATAACATTTCGCTGTTTCTAATAATAAGGTGCTCCTGACGTGTTTAAAGTCGGCAATGTTAGTTTTAAAAAACATGTGAAAAAGGTCTGCAATGTGCTGAAAAGAGTAGGGTCCAAAACGACACCCAAGTATTTCACTTCCTCTACATTTTCGATTGTGAAATTATCCACGTAGATATTTGGAAGGACACTTTGGATTGGTCTGTTCGAGAAGAACATTGAGACCGGCTTCTCCACGTTCAGTGTAAAGCAGGAGCTGCTTTCGTCATTGCTGTAGAGAGCCTAGCTGCTACAGAATTTACGTCGGGGCCTCGTGTAAAGAAGACCGTATCATCAGCGTACATCAAGACCCACACATCGTCGCAGATCTTTGATGTACAAGCTAAATAGTAACGGCCCAAGAATAGAACCTTGTGGGACACCCGTTGTACAGGCTTTGAAAGGTGACATTTTGTCGTTGATTCTAACGGTTAGCGAGGTACGACTGAAACCAACTGATAGTTTTCAGTTTCCTTTGATTTGTCTGCAGCAGTGTTAAACAACAAAAAAATGCCAAAAACCAGGAAACTTGATTTAATAACTAAAAAACAACCCCAATGTTACTGTGGCGACTTCAAATATGAAATCACAAGGATCCGCTCCTGAAAAACAACACGTTTGTTAAGCGAAAGTCTTTTGAAATAAGGTTGCACTGACCTTCGTCTGTAATTACAGTTGGGACAGTCTGGAATATTGAGACGAGACGAGAGCATTCTCATCGTATCGGAGAAATTGTTGTCACCACAGGGCAGCTTCGTCGCGTGCGGTTGAACCTACCACCAACAAAATCTCAACGTTAGGAAACTAATAAGACGTTCCTTTAAGCCCGTGTGGAAAAGGTCACACTCCTTTTTGCAAGTCATTAGTCTTGTCATACCTGCTCTTCGATGTATCTTCTCTGTTTGAAGAACTCCCAGTCCTCCTTCAGCATCCTTTGCTTTGACTTGAAAGTCTGAAAAAATAATGAAATAAAGCAAACTTGTCGATGCTTTGATTGCAACATTCTAAATATTCTCCTGGAACCACTTACAGTTTTGCTAATCAAGGACTTGTGCGGCTCGATTCTTTGGTTTGCGACACTTTGACCATCCACTTTGAAGAGCAGCTGCAATTCAATTCTTCGATTATGACCAACACTCAAAAATCATAGTCGCGAGTGACGAGATGCAACGAGATTTACCTGTTCGTCGACGTAGTCGTCTATCCGCTTTTCACACTCCTGCCATTGTGCGGATACTGAATGCATCTCCTGCTGCAGCTGCTGGAAAGTCTCTAACAAGGTCCTGTACAGATCCTCATTGCAGGAGTCAAGGGAGGAGATGCCATGCCTGAGGAACAGTTTGAGAATTTTACAGCAATTCAATCTCGCTGCGGGTACAAAGATAGATGGGCAGATAAATGGAGAGCTTTGTCTTTTTGACTCTTCCTTCACCACAAACTCAAAACAGCGATACCTTGTTTTATTTAGAATTAATTAAAATAGTACTTCACTGTGGCAGCTGCCCCATGTTGGAATTCAACCTACCGTATTTTCCGGACTATAAGTCGCAGTTTTTTTTCATAGTTTGTCCGGGGGTGCAGCTTATACTCTGGAGCGATTTATGTGTGAAATTATTCACACATTATTACCGGTATATAATTTCACATGTTATTATCACACTAAACCGCAAGAGGGCGCTCTAGGCCTGTGTTGATAATTTCCACGTAGAAGAGGAAGCATCTTCTACCTCCAGAGTTAGTTAGTTGTTTAAAAGTGATACGAGGATGAAGATTTCATGTGATGAGTTATTTGGAGTTACATGGATGGTTTGGTAAACTTCTTAGTTATTTATACTATAGTTCTCTGAATAACTCTTCATATGTTATGTTAACATACCAGGTTCTCAGTTCATGTAACGTAACGTACAATTATTCAGCCTGTTGTTGCCTCTATTCTATTTTTATTTTAAATTGTCTTTCAAGATCACATGTCTGTTCTTGGTGTTGGATTTTATCAAATAAATTTCCCCCAAAAATGCAACTTATACTCCAGTGCGACTTATATATGTTTTTTTCCTTCTTTATTATGCATTTTATGGCTGGTGCGACTTGTTCTCCGGAGCGACTTATAGTCCGGAAAATATGGAACTTTCAATAATTTTGTAATGAATTTCTTTTTATATATATATTTAGGGGCAAATCCTTAGTGAACACTAAAGAAGCTTATATGACCTTGTGGTTTGAATAACATGAATGAATTACCAAATCATTTAAATCATATTTATAAAATAAATTAACTAACAGTTTACACAAATGGAAGCTTACTTTAGCTGTGAAACCAGTGCAGGTAAACTGCTGTGCAAGATGGGTTCAGAGAAGACCAGATTCTCAAAAAGGTGCTTGTTGTGCAGCTCCCATGTCACCTGGAATTTCTGGAGATGTTCTTTCTCCTTAAAAAAAAACAACACAGAGAGTCCAATGAAATGGTTGCCATTTGAAGACCAGAGTGTTGAGAGCACTCACCAGGGTGACTAAGAAGCTGCTGATGGTGCGTGCAGCCTGACAGAGGCCGTTGTATTCCTCCAGCAGAAGCGAGATGAACTGGTGAGCTTGGGGAGGACCATGGGCTGCAGCCACAGTTCCCGGGAGCCCCGTCGTCTTAGGACCGGCCGATAGATGCCTCAGCAGCCGCACCTTCATTTCCAAGACGTACTCCCGAGCCTGCTGCTCCAATCTCTGGTACAGCTGATACGGGTCCTTCTCGCAGAGTCTGAACAGGTGCATGAAACGTAAGGGTTGATTGATGTAAGACTAGAGCCTCTAAAGTTGAACTTGAAATACAAGTAATTCATTTTGGAAGTGAATGAATTGATGACGTATTACAGACATATTTGGGGCACATTTATAAACAACGTGTTCAGTATTAAAAGCACGTCTGCGGAAGTATATCAGTACCTTCAGAATATTGAATGATTTTTCTTAAACCATTACATTAAACTGTATAGTTTTTCTATTTAAAATATTTTTGAAGCATTCAATTATTTTTTGGAATAATGTAATTGAACAATTTATGTTTTGAAAACTTATTAAGAAAAATTTAATAATTCAATTAGAAGTTTCAAACCGAAGGCATTCTCCACCGAGATTGAAATTCTAATACCAATAATAAATTATTTTTTTAAATTTTTTGAATAATCATATTCTTTTGATATTGTCTGGTGGGATTCTGAGCTGTAACTGGTTATATGAAGGTAACAACTCACTTCTACACGTGTCGAAAGGAAATTTGAAAACATCCTCTACTGATGAGTATTCAAAACATATTCTGAATAAAGAAAAAACAGTTAAAATACAGTCAAATATTTTTTTGAAGGGGATGAAAATGATGATGATATAAAATGTATACACAACCATTTCTGTTCCTTCAACTAACAATCTTGAATAAAATAATCCTATTAAGTCCTGAGTTCTGAGGTGTGGTAAGAGTAAATTACTCCCAGTAATCAGCTCTCAAATCTTGTGTGGGAAAGTTGACAGACTTTGCTTTAACTGTGACAAAGAAAGGAATGTAGCCAATTAAGATTTTAAAAAAGAAATAGTTTTACTTCACAAAAACTCTTCTGTATCTTGCCGTGTCTCAAGGATTTTCTTAATTTGTTTTTCCATTAACATTTTAATCACAGGACATTGGATACATTACGATATGACAGATTGTTAATCTTTATGATTCATGATTAGCAGTGATTAGTCTGTTCAAATTGAGAGCTTTTCAAGTCCATTTGGTTAACGGCTAACCGCGGCCCCCCGGTGGCAGAAAGGGGTAACATAAGCAGACGTTACCTGTCAACCAGCTCCTTCACTCCATCCTTGTCCAACTCCTGCGGCTGGTCGGGGATATCTGCCAGCGAGGTTCCCGACTGACGGTAGACGCAGCGAACAAAGTAGCGGACTTCTGACCAGTGGTACTGCAGCTGCTGCGATTCCCGTTCGTTTTCGGTCGTGAGATCCCTGCGAATTGACGACCACGGTCAAGGCTTACGTCCACCAACATACGATTCATGTGACCGGTTTCGGACTGACCGCCTCTCGTTGCAGGCGTCACAAGTGCACACGGCGTCAGTGGGCAGCGACGAGGCGAGCTCAGGCGCAGGAGGGATGGGTAATGTCGCCGCCGTGGTGAACCTGTCCCCGGTGGCTGCGTCTTGACCCTGGTTGCCGTTAGTCACGGGCATGTGGAGGAAAAAGTCTTGGTTCTGAAGAAAAAAAAACAACCAAAAAAGCATCATCAATTAATAGCATGAAAAGATCTATTGGATTATAAATACGATTTATGATTGCACTGGAATCTTCTATGCACTAAGATAATGTAGATATTTCATGATAAAGATGCACCAATTAGAATACGTTTTGCTTTTAAATGGTTAGCTTACATTAAGCTTCATTTCTTTATTATAAAGAACAACATTTTGTCAACTTTAAACCTTCAATCTGACTTTCTTCTTTTCAAAAACTGACCTGAGCAAACGACGATAGTCACGACTTTTAAGTAAAGATGTGATGTAAGCGAAGACACAACAGTCAACACATTAACCCACAATTCCATAGGAAGTGGGCGTGGACTTTAATTCAAACTATTTGCATATGAAGGACATGAGGTCAGATGGTGTTGGTTGTGGTCTTTTTGAGGGAAATAGCTTTGAAATCGTCCAACCTTTGGTGAACAAAAAAACAGTCGAATACCATATTAACGTCTTGAGAAATGTGTACAAATGTCATGGGCTCATGACTCAGAAGAAAAGGCATTTTGTATATGCCGAGTCACAAGAGATGCAAACAAGAGTTGCTTTATATATATATTCAGCTAAGGCGTAAACACAATCGTTTCAGGGTTTTTAAAATATTTTTTAAGATACTGCTGTTCTCACCCACAAATGTAATATCATGCGAGATTATCCACACAGTTCGAGGTGACCTTAAAGTGATGCGAGACCAATTTGCGCGACGGTGGGACAGGTGGAGTAGAAACCATCGACTGTCCTCTGCCATGACTCAAGATTTAATTTGAAACGCTATTTCGATCATGCGAGACTCACCACCAATGAATGCTCTAGAGCAGTGTTCCGGTCCTCCTTCTCCACGGTGCGCCTGCAGTCGGTGCACACCCACAGAGGCAGCTGGATGGCGCTGGGGGTCTTGTTTGGCTGCGCCATGCCATTCTGGCCCAAGACGGCGTCTTCCGGAGGCAGAGCGCCATCCTTGCGCTCGCAGCGACATAAAAGACAGCGATCGCCAGCTGTGTAAGGCGCTCGCTGGTTCAAGCCGAATGTAAACGGGGTCTGTAGGGGGCGAGGTGTACACGGCGTTACAGCTTCTGTCTACTGCCATTAAAACATCGTTTTGATCAGTGAACATGACAGCTACGGATCCCCGTTATTTCCTTCTTTAATTAGAATATAGCAACAAAAACCCTATACTTGAATCGTGTTTATTCCATTTATTTGAAAAGGAGCTTTTGTGATAACTGTCTAGAAAAAAGTCTTAAGAGGTTTTTAGTTAATTGAATTCCGTATTACATGCCAAGACGAACACATGAATATGAATCTAGTTCAAGATTAAGAGTAGATGGAAAATAACTACTTGCGCATCACAACATTTAGAAGATAGAACAAGATAATTGTTATTTTCTTTTGAGAAACCCAGCAAAACAGGTTGAACGGTTCACTGTTGTTTAACTGTTGGGCAAAAGCTAGATATAGATTTGTATCCATGTGAGATAAAGGGTTCAATAATTTAATACGTTTTTTTTTTTTTTAAAGACAGTTGATTTTAGATACGATCACAAACTAAGATTTGAATAAGTTATAAGACAACACCAGTATCATGCAGTAACAGCATATGACTGAACCATTTCATTGAAATAATTGTAAGACTATTATTAGTACATTTCCATCTTTTACACAACCTTCGTCAACCAGCTTAACAAAAAACTAACAGCTACCTTCTCAACCCATATATGTCCTTTTCTTTTTACTCGCCTTTCATGTTTCTGTATTCATTTTGTTGTTGTGACTACCAGAAGACGCTGTGGCTTTCTGGAGCAAGCACTAGTTTATTGATGATAAGAATAGAGCTGAAGATTCCAGAATTATACAAGAATAAATTCAATTAACGGAAAAAGCAGTGATTCCACAATTTCTTACAGATTTTTTGCAATTTCGCTGAAACAGATTGAACCATATGAAGCAAAGATGTATTTATACATTTCGAGTCTGAGCTTTAAAGGAACAAAACTGCAGAAATTCACATTGAACATTAATGTGCAACCTTTGAGTGACAAATTAGGGATTTTTGGGTGGTGTATAAAACTTTGAGAATTTGAAATAAGCCTATTTATATAACCATAAATAATAAGCAGTCAACTTGTCATTGTTATTACTCTGAACGTCCTTCACCATCTACTTGCAAAAACATTCATAACAAATGCCTTTATTATGAAAACACCCATCTTTTACTCATTAGTAAGTAAGTTATTAGTATTTATAGAGCCCTCTTCAAGACCAGGGTCACAAAGCGCTTAAACAATCAAAAAATACCCAATAAAATGAACTACTTAAAAGGTCAAGACAACACAGAGACAAACACAAGAGTCTCAGAGAATCAAGGAAAAGCCTTTACCAATAAAAATGTCTTGAGATGTTTCTTGAAGATGAAAAACATATCTACATACTATAGTGACGATGAAATAAAAATGCAACAAGATGTGGCAAAATACGATTATCCGATAACGGTACTAGTAACATATTTTAAACTACATAACTGTCATCATAAAACTGTGGGATCTAAAAAGTACCTGAAGGACCCCAGAGAAGTCTGCATTCACTGGTCCTTCTGTGAACTGTGGCGTGTTGACCTAAGAGGGAAAAAAAGGACATTGCAAATTAGTTTTTAGAAGTAGGAACGCACCGATCACACTTTTACGGTCCCGGTTTTGACTATCGACCAATACTAAGTGTGAGAATATTTATTTTTTTGCCCTACTTGTGAGATAACACCAGCCTTGCTTTTAATAAAAAGCAAAAACGACAAAATATTGTACTACAAAGTTGTTATTTATTAAAATAAACATAAAAAAAATACATTTAAATCGTGAACTTTGTTAACCTCATTACCAGCAAGAAATCAAAGCCAATCTTTGAAACACAATAGACTATAAACAAAGTGATCATTTTAAAAGAAACAACAAACAACCCTGCAAGTGTCAATCATTTTAAGTAAACACAAAATGTCAGAACAGGATATGATTTACACATTTGTAACCTTTTACCTTCATTAAACAATAATGTTCAAATAGCCATATCTTTAACTTTATATACATATCATATAGATCTATATCAGTGGTTCTTAACCTGGGTTCGATCGAACCCTAGGGGTTCGGCAGAGCCTCCGCCGCGGAGGTCCGGACACACCCGAATTATCGTATAAATTCGTGGTGACACACTTGGGCTGCAGCTGATCATGCTACACTGTTTGGCCGATCTGTCCTGGGGTGAATTTAGTGCTCAGTAGTCAAAGTGCAACTGTCGTGGTAGTACGTGGTGTGATTTCTTTGTTAATACTTTAATCCATACTAACTATGTTGGGAAAAAGAAGAACGTGGTCGGACGAATATGTACAACATGGATTCACATGTATATGGAATGTGATGGGGGTGAGAGAACTATCTGCATGATTTGCAACGGCAAGTTGAGCAACTCTAGTCTCGCACCGGCAAAACTAAAGGAACACTTCTTGAAGCTGCAAGTAGACGGGGAATACAAGAAACATATCATATACATATCAATGAATTAAAAAAAAATCATATTTTATTTTTCACTAAAGAGGGGTTCGGTGAATGCGCATATGAAACTGGTGGGGTTCGGTAACTCCAACAAGGTTAAGAACCACTGATCTATATAGATGCATATGATACATACTGTACATATACAGGAGGGCAGACAGTACCATGGTCTTAAATATTAATTTCAAGTAGACAAAACCCCTCATTTTTAACTACTTGTAGGAAAAGTCAACCTAAATAAATTCAAGCATTTATTCTGTTATGTTTAATGCTGAAGCGTCTCTTGTCTGTGCAGAATATCTGAAAAGATGAACTGCTTTGTTATGTCTTTCAAAAACGGCTCATATTTTTTTGACATGATGATTGTTTTTAGATGGTTAGAGCTTCTACTGTGAGCCTCTTCATCTTGAACGTCACTGCAAAGGGAGTGAAATCGCCTTCATCAGGTCCTCGGATCTGACCCTTTTTCCCACCGATTTCGGATCCAACTTCCGAGTCAGGATTAGGCTTTCGCTTGGTACCAAAATCGGTGCATCTCTATTTAGAAGTCGAAATTCTTATCAAATTCTCAGCTGTATAAATAAAAAAACTTGAAAAAAGCGTGACATCAAATGCGATGCATTTCAACATAGTCCACCTGCTGTTTCCATCATAATAGTAAGTAAGAAAGTAACTCATTTGTGAAGCACCTTTCTAGACCAGGGTCACCAAGCCAAAAAACAATACACAGTTAAAATATATACTTAAAAAGGCCAAGACATAATACAAACACAGAAGTCCCAGGGAAAATAAGAATATCTTAAGATGTTTCTCGAAGCGTGTTCAGGAACCATGAGTAGATTCTGATCCACAGACCTCAGAGCCCGAGTTGGGGTGTAAGGCTCGATAAGATCACTGATGGAAGGTCTGACCATGAATAGATCTGAAAGTAAGAACCAGAATTTTAAAATGATCCTGAAAGAAACTGGCAGCCAGTGAAGAGATTTAAGGATCGGGAGAAATGTGAGTTCTTCTACTAGAGTGGGTCAGAATTCTCGCTGCAGAGTTTTGTGTTAACTGCAGGCGAGACAGATCCTTCTAGTTTAGACACGAAATTAAACGGTTACAATAGTCTAAACGAGAAGACACAAACACATGAATTAGGAACATCCTTTTGTAGTTTAGTAACATAGATCTGTTATTTCAGATCATGATAATCAATAATATAGAATAATTACCGTTGACATTGGTTGCGTTTAAAGTGTGGAGTAATTCATTTAATATTATTTAGATTGTGTCCAATACTTAAAGAAGAGCAAAAACCATAAGAACTGGACCAGATCCCTGCAGCAGTCTGTGCTGCACAGGTGTATCGAAACCATCTCGCAGCATAAAGTGAAACCTAACGAAAGACTGCACTTTGTGAGTGTTTACATTAGCTATGAGGCGCAAACAATCGTAATGGAAGTTTAAAAAAACAAAAAAAACGAGACAAAACGAGATGACAAGTCCGTTGAAGGCAAAAAAAGGCCCCACACTACAGAGCTGCTAGCATTAGCCACAGCTAGCATTCGTTGTCCAGCGGGTAAATAACAACTCGGGGTCGAAAGCACTTGAGTTTGTAGCAGTGACCGGTAGATAAACGTCTTCTCGTCACATTAAGACGGATTTAAAACCAAATAAGTACTTTTTATAGACCAGTTTGTGGTCGTTTCCACCACCGATCCTCAACTTCGGCTACTGCTCGGTCCTACTTGGACGGTCTTTTGTTTATGGTCGTTTAGAGAAACATTACAAAAGCATTAAAGGGTAAAATACAAAAGGAAAATGTATTTATTTTAAATTATAACCTCCCCTATGAGTCTCCACTTTTTTTTTTACCCCAACTAGCTCCTTTTTTCCGGGCCCTGGTCAGAGATGTGTCGATGGTACTTTAGCTTCTGGTCTGACACACACACGGTTCTCACCTCTCCGTTCACGCAGGCCATCGCTCCTAAAGTCCCGGTGCCGGGGCTCCCCGGTGCCAGGAAGTTGACCACCGAGGGCGCCGAGGTAGCCAGGGCAGCACCGGCCTTGCCTCCGCTGGTGCAGACAGCGCCGCAGCCGCTGCCACCGCCCCGCTTGTTCTTCCTGCGTTTGGCCCCTCGCTTAGCATCGGTCGGACTCATGTTTCAAACCCAACGGAGACAACTTTGGTGTCGACACTTGGCGGAGTCGCGGAGTGTTGTGGCACCCGCTCACGATCCCAGAAAGACGAGTCTAACACCCCCCCACGAAAACGACCGACACTCCGTTGAAAGTGTAAGCCGACTACATGTACGCCAATATGGCTTCTTGCTGCGCTACCACAGCCTGCTGGCATTGGACTACGTTGCAGCGTCGCTACGTCACCGCCGAAATGCAGTGTGGGAAATGTAGTTCGCGTTACCGCCCCGCCTACACCGGGACCTGGGCAAAGTGCCTTTTTTTTATGCGGCCCTCATAAGTAAGTAAGTAAGTAAGTAATTTATATTTATATAGCGCTTTTCCAGACCAGGGTCACAAAGCGCTTAAACAATCAAAACAATATTCAATAAAGTATATACTTTAAAGGTCAAGATAAAACTGATAACACAACAGGAGTTCAAGAAAATCAAGGAAAAGCCTGAACATATAAAAACATCTTAAGATGTTTCTTAAAATAGTCAGTAGACTCCTTCAAGCGCAAAGAGAGAGAAGATTGTTCCAAAGCTTAGGAGCAACAGCCTAGAAGGATTTCTCTCCTCTGGTCCTGAAGCGTGTTCAGGAACCATCAGTAGATTCTGATCCACAGACCTCAGAGCCCGAGCTGGGGTGTAAGTCTGGATCAGATCACTGATGGAAGGTCTGACCATGAATAGATCTGAAAGTAAGAACCAGAATTTTAAAGTTGATCCTGAAAGAAACTGGAAGCCAGTGAAGAGTTTTAAGGATCGGAGAAATGTGAGTTCTTCTACTAGAGCAGGTTAGAATTCTCGCTGCAGAGTTCTGAATCAACTGCAGGCGAGACAGATCCTTGTTGTTAAGACATGAAAACAAACTGTTACAATATTCCAGAATATTCCAATATTCCAGAATTTCTTTTTTTATGCGGCCCTCGTAATGTCAAAGTATGATCATGTATAAATGGTTTTAATGCATTACCAAATGTATTTTGTATTTATTATTCATTTACATTATTAGTAGTAGTAGTAGAAGAACTCACATTTCTCCGATCTCCGAATCTGATCTGAAATAACAGATCTATGTTACTAAACTACAAAAGGATGTAGTTTCGTAATCCATGTGTTTGTGTCTTCTCTTTAAGACTATTCTAACCGTTTAAATAAGTGTCTAAACAAGAAGAAACTGTCTCGCCTGCAGTTAACACAAAACTCTGCAGCGAGAATTCTGAGCCGCTCTAGTAGAAGAACTCACATTTCTCCAATCCTTAAAACTCTTCACTGGCTGCCAGTTTCTTTCAGGATCAACTTAAAAAATTCTGAAGACTTTTTTATTTGTTCAGGCTTTCCCTTGATTTTCTGGAACTCCTGTTGTGTTATCAGTTTTATCTTGACCTTTAAAGTATATACTTTATTGAATATTGTTTTGATTGTTTAAGCGCATTGTGACCCTGGTCTGGAAAAGCGCTCTATAAATAAAAATTACTTACTTACTTTTCACAAAACACTTCCCTCCTTTTTGTGTGTAATTTTGCGTGTATATATTAATCCCTCAAAACGTCAAGTTTTTAAGTTAAGTTAATTGAAGAAATGTTTTGAAAAAAACGAATCTATAAAAGAATAAAAGTGATTTTATTCTTGTAATAGGGATTTTTCGTCTTTCTTTTTGCTTGCGCCCCTAACAACATTCACAGAATTGAAAGTGACCCTTGAAGAATTTTAATTGCCCGCCACTGGCCTTCACTGTTAAAATTACAACTAACAATTTTACATCAACAACAAGAGTTAAAATATCCACATTTGATATTCTGGTCGCTTAAATAAATGAATAATACAGGAAGTTAAAATAGTTATTTAGTATACATTTTTGAAAATGTACTAAGGCCTTCATGATGTCAGAGTAGAACTGACAATTACATTACAATTAAAATAAAAAATACAAATGGATATTAAAATATTTTGTATTTATTATTGTATTAACTCTAAATACAACTTGCTTAAGTTGTATTCATTTGTTTCTTTGCTCCCTTGGTGTATATATCTTACCCCTTAAATACATTTAGGTGAATATTGAGATCGTATAAATGAAAAATAGTTATTTTATATCAGTTTCTGAAATTTTTTTAAGGCCCTCATGATGTAAGAGTAGAACTGACCTGCTTGGAACGAATGACAGCTATAATAGTATTTTGTATTTATTATTGTATTAACTCTAAATACAGCTTGCTTACGTTCTTTTTTCCCCTTTGTTTCTTTGCTCCCTTGGTGTATATATATTTCCCCTTTAAATACATTAAGGTGAATATTGAGATTGTATAAATGAAAAATAGTTATTTTATATCAGTTTCTGACATTTCAGCTTGGAATGAATGACAGCTATAAAAGTATTTTGTATTTATTATTGTATTAACTCTATATACAACTTGTTATTATTGATATCATATTACTGGAAAAAATAAGGTTTTTTATATCGGTATTTGCATTTTTTTTAAGGTACATGATTACGTTTACATTACATTTTATTGCTCATAGTTGTTGTTCTTAACCCCCTTGTTTTTTTCCACCGCTCCTCTCTTTTGGCTCACAACAGTCACAGAGTTGTTGCGCAGCCTCGATTAATTATATGATGTTTTTAGTTTATATCCTAAACTAAACTTTAGAAACAATGACGTCAACATTAAACCAACGTGGCTCGGGTGTAGTAAATAGGTCTGACCAGCAGGGGGAGCTCGACGCTAACGAATGGCGCCTCTGCCTCCAGGTGACGGTTCAGGGCCGCACTCTCACTCTTTCCGGGGTTTTAACTGCAAGTCTGGCGGACTTGGTTGAGCTGATGGGTTGCAGTTGAAGAGCATCCTGTTTCCGTTTCTTCTTCTCATACCTGCCATCCAGCCACTCGAAGAAGAGGCTTCACGACCGCAGAGTCACAGAAAACAAAGCTAACTTTTGCAACAGCTAACAAGCTAAAGAGTTAGCCACCACCACGTACAGGTAATGCTAACAGCGTTTATGTTTTGCTAAATGACGAGTGTTTTTTAATGGGATTAATTTATTTCAGTTTGATTAAATACAACTAGTCAACGTGCATACTTAACTTAAACCAGGCTCCACGCTATTCTCCGAGGCTTTGCTAGCAACACGTCAACACTTTTTTTGAGACGTGCCACTGGCCGGGATGTAAACCTGTAAACAAATTTTAAGTAAATATTGACAGATAAACGTGTCCGTACGTGTGAAATATCTCCATAAAACGACTTTTTCCTTATTTTTTACGTGTTATTGTGGAGCTACAAGGGTCACGTGACGATGTGCTAGCAGGATAAAGTGAGACCTGACGTGAGCTACTGGAAGTCACGATGGATGAATGCGATTATTATCTATATTATTAATTATTTAAGTGTTATTCCAGACCATGGGAATGACATACTTTGAATATAACTTTGCTAATGCAATACTTAATGGTACCGTGCAAGTAATTTTTATTTATAAAGCGCTTTTCCAGACCAGGGTCACAAAGCGCTTAAACAATCAAAACAATATTCAATAAAGTATATACTTTAAAGGTCAAGATAAAACTGATAACAAAACAGGAGATCCAGAAAATCAAGGAAAAGCCTGAACAAATAAAAAAGTCTTAAGATGTTTCTTGAAGGAGTCAGTAGATCATCAAACACAGATGTTTCTTGAAGGAGTCAGTAGATCATCAAACACAGATGTTTCTTGAAGGAGTCAGTAGATCATCAAACACAGATGTTTCTTGAAGGAGTCAGTAGATCATCAAACACAGATGTTTCTTGAAGGAGTCAGTAGATCATCAAACACAGAGATGGTTCCAAAGCTTAGGAGCAACAGTCTGGAAGGATTTCTCTCCTCTGGTCCTGAACCGTGTGCGTGGAACCATCAGTAGATTCTGATCCACAGACCTCAGAGCCCGAGCTGGGGTGTAAGTCTGGATCAGATCACTGATGGAAGGCCTGACCAATAGATCTGAAAGTAAGAACCAGAATTTTAAAGTTGATCCTGAAAGAAACTGGAAGCCAGTGAAGAGTTTTAAGGATCGGAGAAATGTGAGTTTTTCTACTGGAGCGTCTATATGAGTGTCTGCAACTGTGTCTGTGCTGCTTTGATTTATATACTGTACGAACTTCCCTTGCAGGTTTTGCCACTACCCCTCCACTCAAGAGAAGACTTCAATTTAATATGTCATTTTCTTGTCAGAAAGAGCAGAGTGGAGTCCTCTCAAAGTCGTTGGTCTTGACTTTACCTGGACTGTTTTGCATACTGGGTTGAATAGATACCGATCCCTGTATTGTGCCTTAAAATATTTCATGAATTAATCATTGGGCACGTATTGTATTGTTATTTAGGCCGATTCAATTGTTCATATCCATCGCTCTTTTGCATCTGCTAGAATTCAAGAGCTCACAGAAATGTAAAACTTTTTCAAAAATGTACGCAGACGTGTCAAACCTGCTTGTAAATTGCATATTGGGTGTTTCAATCCCACCCTTTTTACAAAATGCATTGGAATGTTTAGAAGATGTAGAATTATCACTTGCGACGTTCTATTTTGAAAACCCAGTTTCCATGATTTAAGTGTCCAAGCACGCTTTTGATATCACAAAGATTCCTGGGTATTGCAAAGACTCTGTTTCTTTAGACCGTTGATGATTTGAAATCTTGCAAGGTCTTATTCAAACAAGGTTCCTTTAAAAAAGACCGTTTGGGTGTTTTAGTAAAGATTTTACTTCATAATTAATAATAGATAAGTGATATTTTTAAACTAAATTGGGATTTTTCAACTTTAATCTAACGTGAAAGACATTTTTATTTTATAGGTGAAACTAAGGGTGACTTGGCATCACAATAAATAAGGATACTAATAGGATGGAAAACCTATTCATGGTGCAATGTGTTATCTTAGTGTAACCGTTTCATAAAATACCCTATTTACCTAAAACAATAAATGTCTTTTATACTGAATATATACTTAACAACCCAATTAGTTTAATTCCTCATGAACATGTGAGGTAGGATCAGTTGTAAAGCAACATTAAATAATCTGCCTTCTATTTGTTTCCAGGTATGTCTGATGTTAGTCTTGAGCCTGAGTTGCGGAAGACCTCACCTGAGGACACTGAGATGGATTGTAAGGAGGAGGAGGATGAAGCGGAGGAGAGTTTGAGTGAAGATGTGGATCAGGATCATGGCAGTCTAGAAGATGATGGGCTGTATGACGTTGACATTAACGGCGAGGAAGGAAAACATGTTGTTCAGGAGGAAGACGAGGGTCTTCGGCGCGAGAGTGCGGTGTTGGAATGTGACGCTGTGCATGTGACGGGCAGTGTTGAGAATGTAGGACATGAGGAGAATCACCATGTTGAAGCGGAAGCACCCAAAGATGAAAGTGACAATCCTCCAACAAAGGTGATATAAAGCTTCGTTTTTGGGGAGTGCTCTCTCCTCTACATCCGCTCTGCCATCGTTTTTACAGCCTCAAATACTTGAATAAATACATGACTGTGTCCATTCTACTCCTACCAACGCTTCTAAATAGTACCCACAGCAGATTATATATTAGAAAAATATATGCATTTCAGAATCTGAGGATTAAAAGTTGATCCATAATTTGTTGTGGGTTCTATACTCTTGACAACTGCAATGCTACGCTAGCAGCCTGAGTGTTAAAACCAAATGCTTCTGAATATTCAGTTTCCTGGTATAGAGCAGAATGGACACAAAATCAGCTAAAAAAAATTGAGATTTAAAAACCTGGCAGTGTGGATTCAAACTGAGTGTGCTTGTGTGTGTTTGGTGCGATCGTAGCTTGATTTGTTGTTTTGGTGGTGGGTTCCTTTAATTTGATTCAATAGCATAGCCGTATCTGGTTCCTTCTACATTTTGTCTAAAGTTTCTGCTTTGCTTGAGCTCAGGAAAAGATGCTGTTTTTTGTGGTTTTCTTGCTCATTTATGACTATATTGTGATCTGTCTTTTTACGCTAACTTTACTGCAACTTTCCTTTTTTTCTGCCATTCTTTATCTTAAACCTCTAGCTGCCTTTAACCTTCATTATTAAAATGTGTGGCTCTTTCCTATCGCTGAAATTAATAGAAAACGACATTAGTTTGTTAAACACCCCAAACATAGCATTGTTTGGTTTTTAAATTATTACTTGAGTCATTGTTGTTCTTTTAATTGTATAGTAATTGTTATTTGTAAAGCGCCTTAATTGTACAGCCACTTAAAGAAAACTTCATTTATAATAGATTTTCTTTCCATTAATGAGCTGTCTTATTAATTTGAATCAATACTATAATGCTTTAGAGTGAGCTATTATCTTAATATTTTGCTATTTTCCACCTGTACATCTAGAGAGATATAATTCTGTGCTGTAGCGCCCTCTAGTTGCATCTTACCACCCTTCACTTCGTAAAACAAGGCCGAATGATAAGATTTTATTGATCTAGTGGTTCCGAACCAAAGGATTAGAGATTGCCACCAAGTGGCCTTTGAAAATATGTACCATTTCCCATTATACCATCACTACGAGAGAATTGTTTCCGCTTTCCCTGGAGTGGCTTAAATCAGACTTTTAAAAGAGACGTAAATCCTTAATCTGGCAAATGGAGTGAAATAAGATTTTACTTAGTCTGACTAAGATTCCTAGATTATCCAGGTTATTGGCTCGAGTAGTTCTGGTTGCGTGACCAACTTGGACCTTTAAGAATTCCGCAATGAAAAAAGGGATTGGGGTACTGTGTGAATCACTATGACTGCAGGACTGTATTGGCAAGAATCTGCCGATACATGTAGACCCAGTGGATTCTTGTTCTACCTCCACAGGCTTAACAGTTTAGCCGCTTAGTTCTGATTATATGTGTTTGAGATCAAGCTACGACAAATATTGTATTGTTGGCTCAATCTTATCGCAGGTAAATTGACATTTTTGTTCCACCTTCCTTGTGTCACGTTTGCTTTGATTTGCTCTCAAAGTTTTAGTGTATATCCTGATCTCCAGGCGAACGTTGCCATGTCAGCTCTTGTGTACTCGTGTAATCAAATGACTTCCATCCTCGCTTATTCAGCTCCACTGGGAGAGTGTTGAACCCAGGAGATCAGTACTGGTTCTGGCTCAGAAAAACACAACCGCATGTATACATTTTCTGCCGAGGCCTTATCAAAGCAGTATCTTATCTGGCCGTAAAACTAGTCTCCACAGTTCTTTTTTCATGCCGTGTGCTCACAGGTGTCACATGGCCTTTTAAGTATTAATGTGTAGCGACGGCTTTACTGAAGCACAAAGTCTGTCGTAGTCTGCAGTGCAATAACTGGTTAAGCATTCTCAAGATAAAATTGACACTTTGACGTACAAGAATGTCTGTATTTTAATCTTCTACTGGGGTTGTTTGATTTTGAACACATGTCATCTTTAGTTCCTTTACCAAGGAGATTTCTGCCAGCATTTGTCGTTTCATAACTGAAAAAGTTGTGAATGGACAATGAAATTTCTGGAATGGGTTGATAACACGGTAATTTATATATATTCACTGTTGACTTGCCACCATGGCTTTGGTGACGAAATCTCTGTCCCTTCAACCGAGTTTTACGTCTGCTCAATAATATCGGTAGAGTTTTGAGGTTGGAGTTTTTTTTAATTTTTGTTCCGATATGATGATAATGGTCTTATTTTTGTGGTCAGACCAGTTTAACTTCTCATTCAAACCAGCTACATATTGACCTTGTGAATATCATGAAAGGATGGATAGATCGATGGATGGATAATGTTGGCAAAGTTAAACTGTTGGTTAAATAAGATAAAATGTTGTGACTTATCTTTGAAATAATGACGTATTATTTAAACCTGGAAATGTAGATTTAGAAAGGTTAGACTAGTATTGGCTCAAGCATTGAAACCACTTTGGTCAGATCTAGTTACTCTGTGGAAACCATTTGCATTATTTAGACTGCAGCCTGTTTACATACTTGGCTCTTTAAAAGACTGAAATACAGCTTAACTGAAGTTTTTAAAAAAAATGCACAGAATATTTGTTTTATTTGTGGTGAAGACGCTCTTCAGGTTCACTATAAAAAAAGCTGCAATAATGCCACACAACTTGACTGACAACTTCTGTTAGCTGTACAAAAATGAACCACAATCCGCCCACGTCACAGAGGCGTGTTGTATAAAAGATAGATTATTGTTTCAAAGTTTGCCGTCATAACTCCAGCTCTGAGTTGCCACAATGCAGGTAGAAGTATTTGTTTCGCTCGACAATAAAGACGAGTGAGAGTTTGAACCACTCCCTGCCTTAAACAAAGGTTTCTCTTTGACTTGATGTACAACAAAGCACAGGAGCATGAGTGGCACGAAAACTCTTAGTAAGCAGTTGTCAGACTTGCTCATAGGCTGTGTTTGCTGCACTTTTCCCAACATTTCTAATAATGACACGTGGAATATTTCTCCAGCTGCTTCAAACTCATCTAGCAACCCTTACATCTATTTCCATCTCCTTTTCTTGTCAACATTGAAACAAATCACCGACAAATTAAAGTTGGCCGAGATAATAATTCCGTTTGATTTTAAGAGGATCGGCGTGGATCAGGAGGGAAATGTCCACAAGATGGCAGCCAAACCTCTGACACTTTGCTTTAAAAAAAATTCTAGGTAGGAACTACAATGGCTGAGGAGTTCCACAGAAGCTCCGTCGCTGAGATCCCGGTCACCAGCAATGGAGACCTGGACCAGAACCCGGAGTCTGTTTTCAAGATGGTGAGAGTCGGGTCACTCAAAATCAATGAAATGTGTTTTATAAAAATCAATTATTTAAACATGAATGTCATCTGGCATTGCTTAATTTATGGTTTGCTACTAACAATATTTAAGAGTTTATTTAAAAAAAGTTAAACTTCTAAACTGAGCACGTAGAAATGTGCTTCTAATGTAACCTTTATTGAGCTCCAATATGAATATGTTCTTTATTTTCTGTTTGCTAATCAAGTTATTGTATCGTATATACATGGATGTATAAACCATACATTCATACACAGTATGTGTATATTTTTAAATGTACAATTCTTATGGTATTTATCTTTTGTTTTAATCTATTTTGACTTTTGAATATGTAACATTTTTGATCATATGTTCAGGAGATTAATTGCTGTTAATTGTCATGTATTTTTAATAATATTAATATATATTAATAATATTATCTTAATATATGCAGCCTTGTTTCGGAAATGGAAAAATACGAAAAATGTATCAACATCCTGCTTATTTTCATCCTCATTTGTTGTACTTTTCTGCTCTATTCTTCTAGATATTACATGTATCATCTTGTGAAATAAATGTATTGAAAGGACGTATGACTTGGTAACTGATATTGATTCTCTCCTCTAGGATTCGATGTCCGGGGGCCCGGCGGACCTGAACTACAACGATTCTTCAGTAACACACAGCAGCTTTGCTTCAACAGCAGAGGGCATCATTGAATCAGGACCGTACAAAGGTAGAACCTCCACCTCACAGTGTTATCAGAAGGTGATATTGACGTTTAAAAATCACTCCTGTGGCAGTCCATCCATATATTTACATCAAAGTCTTTTAAATTTAAAAAAGGTTGAAATCCAATCTGCAGCCCCTGAGCTCCTTCATGTCTTCCTCATCATCGTGTCCTCTTTAGAATGCAAATAAAATCTCTCCTCGGAGGGTTCGCTCATTGTTTCTATGGAGATGCTATTTACACTGGCGGAGGTAAACTTTTGTTTGGCTATGCACTTGTGTCCTCGTCCACGAAAGGAGTGCGGTTTAATGGATATTGACATCAATGAGAAATCCTGCTGTAATTCAGGGATGTAGGCCAGCCGGTGAAATACTACTGAGTGATGGCTGTGAATGTGTCTCAGGTTCAACAAGCCTGTCCACGTCCCCCGTGACGCCAGTAGCTCCCAGTAGCTTTTTGTGGTCAATTTCCCTTTCGGGTCTGGAGAGTAGGTGTATGTGTATCGGCAAGAATCTGGCGCTACCATATGTATCACTATACAGGGGCAACAATACCATCTATTGTGATACTGTAGAATCATGTATTTATTCGTAGTATTTTCCTCTGGTGTTTACGGACCAATTGACTCTTGACGTTATTTGTTCTGAAACAAAAATATGTGCGTGTATGTTCAGCTTTAAAAGCTGCTGGAGTCGACTGTATCCTCTCGTCCTCAGTCATCTCTGGAATGTTGCGGGATTTCAATGTTCATTTAGCTGCAGAGGACGTAATGATGCTGCCATCTAGTGGCCAGAAGTTGAATTGAAACACAAAAATGGAAAAACACTGAATCTTAATGGTAAAATCTATAATCATTTTATTTTAAACACGCATTATTGAACTATAAACCATAAAGAAAATATGGTTAAAAAATAATAAATATATATATGGTAATGTTCCTTTAGCTGCAGAGGATGTAATGATGCTGCCATCTAGTGGCCAGAAGTTGAATTGAAACACAAAAATGGAAAAACACTGAATCATAATGGTAAAATCTATAATCCTTCTATTTTTAATACACATTATTGGACTTTAAACCGTAAAGAACATATGGTTAAAAAATAATAATATATATATACATTTTTAATGTACCGATGCAGTGCTGTTGAATATTGATACAGTGTCGTGGAAAAGAATATCGCCATATCTATATTTTCTAACATCCCTTTGTATAACATTTATGTCCTTCGGGTGTTTTACTTTTCCTGATTTTTACTTTGGAAAACCTTGTTTTTTTTCCACCAAGATAAAAAATGGGAAAATAAATGTTGTTTTCAGTGGTAAGAAATAATGTGAAAATGAAAGATGGTTAAAAGTTGTTTGGTTAATTTCTTTCATCTTTTTAATTTTTCTAATGAACTTAATTTGTAACATAAATGACCCGAGAAAGTAAAACCAAAATCCACTCGGAAAAAACGTTGATTTAAAAAGGTCCTCTTCGTTACCACTAAGTCTTGAACTTCTCCTAACATAGTTCTTGTGCAACAATCGATGGATGTATCTGTAGTTTCAAAGTATGAGACGCAGGTTGAAAACCTCTCACTTAATTCATCCGTTAATGTTTATACGAATGACTTGGTTCTGTTCAGGGGCAGCGAACCCGGCGGCGAGCAGCGGAGCGATGGTTCTGGCCGATGACTTGAAGAGTCCCGCCATGGAGAAACTGGAGCTCGTGAGAAAGTGGAGCATCAACACGTATAAAGTAAGTGTCCTGATTTATTTTAAGTTCCTTCGGCGAGTTAGTGCCGCTCTTCACCCGCCTCGCCGCTCATCGGGTCGTTTCTGTGAAAGACGACATTTACTGAACCCCCTTTTTTTTTTTTAATCCCGGGTTAACGGCTTCTGTTTAAAACCTGCTTCTAAATCAAACTCCAGGCAGTGGGTTTTATTTGAAATGGTTTAAATCTAGCGGCCTCTTCTCCACAGTGCACCAGGCAGATCCTGTCGGAGAAGCTGGGCCGGGGCTCCAGGACGGTGGATCCCGAGCTGGAGGCCCAGATCGAAGTCCTGCGCGACAACAAGAGGAAGTACCAGCACGTGATCAAGCTGGCACAAACGCTGGCCAATCAGCTGTCTCAGATCATGCAGACGCAGCAGCAGCTTGGCGAGGCCTTCGCTGACCTCAGTCTGAAGACCCCGGAACTACACGTGAGTTCGCTCCGTCCGACCAGATGGCGCCTCGTAACGAAAGAAAGAAAAAATGTATTTCATGGAGTTGTTTCTTTCGTCCATGCACAGGAAGAGTTTGGCTATAATGCTGACACCCAAAAGGTTTTGTCCAAAAATGGAGAGACCCTGTTGGGTGCCATCCAATTTTTCATCGCCAGCGTGGACACGCTTGTCGACAAAACCATCGAGGACACGTTGATGAACATCAAACAATATGAAAATGCAAGGTAATCATCGGCTCAAGCTGTTATTTTTCCTTTTCAGTGATCAATCATACATTGCATTTAGATGGACTTTATTGATCCCTCTGGAGGTCTCCTTCGGGAAAATTGTTTTTCTAGCAACACAGACGATGGATTCATAAAACAAGAACAAAGTGCAATAAAAATAAAGTACAAGATGACACAATCCAAATAAAAATAACAAAGACAAAGGATACAAAGACTAACATGGAATTGAATCATCTTTTCACTTCACTCCTGCCCTCAAAACTCAGAATTAAACAGCCTAATAGATCGATGAATGAATGAGTCCCTGAGTCTATTAGTGTTGCATCATGGGAGGAGCATTCGTTCTCTCCATCTGCTTCTCTGTTCACTGATTAGTGTTCAGAGGATGATGTCATCATACATGATGGACAGTAATTCATCGTGTTTGTTATGCACCTTGGTTCTCCAAAGTCCAGTAAATTGAGCCACATGTGTGTTTATAACGTGTGGTTTCTTCCCCCTCAGGGTGGAGTACGACGCCTACAGAACGGACCTGGAGGAGCTGAACCTGGGTCCGAGGGACGCCACCACCGTGCAGAAGATCGAGTACTCCCAGCAGCAGTTCCAGATTCACCGCGAGAAGTACGAGAAGATGCGGAACGGTGTCTCGGTCAAGCTGAAGTTCCTGGAGGAGAACAAGGTTCGTTAGAAGTTCTGCTGTGATTGAAGGTTATAGAACATATTATTTTATTTTTACTTTAAAGGCCAGTTGCATCTCATTTCTACATGTAGCCATTAGCCCCACTTAGTGTCTTGTTATCTTTATAAATTCATACATTTCAACTCATAACTTTCTGGTGTCGTTCAGGTTTGATTTAATGGAAGTACATCAGTGCCGTGAGACTAAAGAAAGGTTTTCTATAGTTTAAATATCCCTTTTTTTTATTGAAATGATTAAGCGTTGAATTTTTATTTGTAATTTAATTAAATAATTTCTATGTTATGAAATATGGCAAATAATTGAATAAAATGTATTAAAAAAAAACATGGCACTGTTACCTTAACAATTAAAATTAATGGATTTATAACAAAATGTTTCAATTAATTTGTTGAATTATAATATAAAACTCTGTATACATATTACTTTCAATATATTTGTTGTTTTTGATTAATCCTTTTTTTTTTTTTTAATAGGAAAATCAATCTATCCAAATTACACTTAAATATCAACACCCAACATTTTAATAATAAAGCATTTAAAGTTGTAAATTCAACCATCACAGTTTTTGCCGTGAGCACAAATGTTATTGAAAATTAATAAATTCTAGTAATAACTAATAGTAATGACTAACAATAACGGCTAATAGTTGTTTTCTTGTTATAAATGTTGTATTAAGAATCGTGTTTTATTATTTATACTAATCATTTCTGTCTTTATAATTAAGGTAAGGTAAGGTAAGGTAAAACTTTATTGATCCCTCAGGAGGTCTCCTTCGGGAAATTGTTTATTACCGTTTTTTTAACCGTTTTTGGTTAATAATTACCGTTATTATTTCATTGTTTTTTGATTTTTAATTTGTATGTGTATTTTCTTAATGAAGATCACGATCAATCGATCAAAAATCATGGTTTTATTGGTTTTGGTTGTTAAATGTGTGTAAAATACACTCATTGGTGGTCGACGTGTCCCAGTACAAGTCTTAGATCCAAGTCTTAGATCCAGCCTCTGAACCGACCGTTTCTTCTCCTCGATCCCCAGGTGAAGGTTCTGCACAACCAGCTGACGCTCTTCCACAACGCCATCGCGGCGTATTACGCCGGGAACCAGCAGCAGCTGGAACAAACGCTCAAGCAGTTCCACATCAAGTTGAAAGCGCCCGGAGGAGACGCTCCGTCCTGGCTGGAGGAGCGCTAACAACCCCGGAGCCGCCGCCGCCGCCACCCCTCTTCTCCAAATCCACCGCAAACCCCTTCGGACGTTCCGTCTCCTGACGGCTACAAATTAAAACGAAAAAAACGCTCCATTGATCTTCGGACAAGAACCACCATTTTTAAAGCTGCGACCACACGTTCTGGAATGGCCTCCTGCCTTCTTCTATTCAAAGAAGGTTGTTTCCCAGCACAGCAGACTCGGAGGAGAAACCACTGCCGCTTCCTCTCTGGTTTACAAAGCAATCTCTTCGGGTTTTTCGTCGATTCCTCGAGCTTCAAACGGCGACCGCTAACATTCCTGTTAAGGATTACGTTAAACGATGCACTTGCTTCAGCGAAAATTGTTGCTTCTTGTCGTAGACTTTTTAAAATCCCTCTAAACTTCCTCTTTATTTCCCGCGGGTCCCTCTGCGTTGACTATCATTGAAATGCAAGTGCGTGATTATCAAACGCCGCCGTCGAGGCGACTTTTTCAACCACCGAGTCATGAGTCGAGAGACTCGATCATAGTCGAGCTTCGACCGTTAAAAAAAAAGTGGCGTCAACGAGTCTCTCTATCGATATTTGCACTACAAAGCTAACGCTGCTTTAATCTTGTAAACTAGCTCATACGATATATAAATCATCTACGGTTTCCTTTTGTAAAAGTTCACATGAACGGTTTGCAACTTCTTCCTGATCTCCTGCTCGTAGCCTTCAGACTGAAGGTCGTTTAGACGACTTCACGTTCATGGGGGGTCGGTTGAGGGGCTACGATGGCTCGAGCAGATCCGGTTCGACGCCGATTCTGTTCTCGAGTTAAAAGAACGTTTTATAGCTGTTGTTGTTTTATATCTTCTTCCATAGCGAGTCTAGCAATCGCGCATATAATCATCCGTTCATTCCATACGTTGTGAAACCGCGCTCAAGTCTACGAGGCGGCGGCGCCGGCAGAGGACCTCGTTGAAGACACCAGCCTCGTGCGACATGATGTGCCTTGAATATGTGAAGCCGCTCCCAAGACTTCAAAAAAAAAAAAAAAGAAAACATCACATATTTACAAAGACCAAACACTCTCGTTCAAAACACTCCATGACTTGTTTCTCCACATTTGCACATGTACACGTTTATGCATTTTAGTGTAATCGGAGTATTTATCATAAACTGACTCGAACCAAAATGTGATGAACTTGAATTATCTATAAATGTTTATATATATATATATAAAAAACAAGCCTCCACTCCAAGAGCTGCTGAGATTCCAGTTTTAGCAAAGTCTATTTTTCAACTTTTCTGTCTCTTTCGGCCTGAAATGGAAGGATTTATATTTGTAATGGATCTTTGTGACGCGTGAGGCGGAGCTACTGCAGCCAATCATCTGATATTTATTTTATTTTATTTTTTTAATTGGGGATTTCCACTTTGTTTTTCTTACAATCGACCTGAATTTTTCAAATTTATTTTTAATAACCATTCAAAGATGTTTTTCCGTAGATTCCTGCTTTATTCTCATTTATTTCCCTTTTTTGTTTTATTCTTTTAATGTTTTTCCTTTAGTTTTCATTTAGGATTTAATTTTAGGTTGTTTTTTTCCATTTGAACGAACACCCAACCTTTGGTCCCGTTTATATTTTAATTTATCCGACTATACATGTTACTGTCGTGAAGTTCCTACAGAAACTCAAGCGTGTTCTGACCTGTAAAGAAATCAATTTAAAAAAGAAAGAGATGAAGAGTGAGTTAAAAAAAGGAAAAACCCTGAATGTTTTGTCATTTTTTGGGGAAAATAAATGTTTCTGCTCTCAAACAATTCTTTGTTTCTTTTATATTTCTTTCTATTTTATTGTTGTTTGCACTGTAGTATTAATTTGTTATTTCCCTCATGAGATGTTTATCGATATATTGATACGTTTATAACTTAATAATACGTTTTCTATTACTTGTACACAGATTAAAATCCTTCGATGATAATAATACTAATTAAATCTCTACAAACTGACCAGAAACTGTTTCCTTCAACTAAGAAAAATCTTTAAACTTATAATTATACTTATAATTCATATGTTTGTGTCTTTTTGTTAAGACTATTTTAACAGTTCATTTTGGTGTCTAAACAAGAAGGATGTGTCTCGCCTGCAGTTGATTCAGAACTCTGCAGCGAGAATTCTGACTCGCTCTAGTAGAAGAACTCACATTTCTCCTTCAAACTCTTCACTGGCTTCCAGTTTCTTTCAGGATCAACTTTAAAATTCTGGTTCTTACTTTCAGATCTATTCATGGTCAGACCTTCCATCAGTGACCTGATCCAGACTTACACCCCAGCTCGGGCTCTGAGGTCTGTGGATCAGAATCTACTGATGGTTCCTGAACTTCAGGACCAGAGGAGAGAAATCCTTCCAGACTGTTGCTCCTAAGCTTTGGAACCATCTCTGTGTTTGATGATCTACTGACTCCTTCAAGAAACATCTGTGTTTGATGATCTACTGACTCCTTCAAGAAACATCTGTGTTTGATGATCTACTGACTCCTTCAAGAAACATCTGTGTTTGATGATCTACTGACTCCTTCAAGAAACATCTGTGTTTGATGATCTACTGACTCCTTCAAGAAACATCTGTGTTTGATGATCTACTGACTCCTTCAAGAAACATCTGTGTTTGATGATCTACTGACTCCTTCAAGAAACATCTCTGTGTTTGATGATCTACTGACTCCTTTAAGAAACATCTGTGTTTGATGATCTACTGACTCCTTCAAGAAACATCTGTGTTTGATGATCTACTGACTCCTTCAAGAAACATCTGTGTTTGATGATCTACTGACTCCTTCAAGAAACATGTGTGTTTGATGATCTACTGACTCCTTCAAGAAACATCTGTGTTTGATGATCTACTGACTCCTTCAAGAAACATCTCTGTGTTTGATGATCTACTGACTCCTTCAAGAAACATCTGTGTTTGATGATCTACTGACTCCTTCAAGAAACATCTGTGTTTGATGATCTACTGACTCCTTCAAGAAACATCTGTGTTTGATGATCTACTGACTTCTTCAAGAAACATCTGTGTTTGATGATCAACTGACTCCTTCAAGAAACATCTGTGTTTGATGATCTACTGACTCCTTCAAGAAACATCTGTGTTTGATGATCAACTGACTCCTTCAAGAAACATCTGTGTTTGATGATCTACTGACTCCTTCAAGAAACATCTGTGTTTGATGATCTACTGACTCCTTCAAGAAACATCTGTGTTTGATGATCTACTGACTCCTTCAAGAAACATCTGTGTTTGATGATCTACTGACTCCTTCAAGAAACATCTGTGTTTGATGATCTACTGACTCCTTCAAGAAACATCTGTGTTTGATGATCTACTGACTCCTTCAAGAAACATCTGTGTTTGATGATCTACTGACTCCTTCAAGAAACATCTCTGTGTTTGATGATCTACTGACTCCTTCAAGAAACATCTGTGTTTGATGATCTACTGACTCCTTCAAGAAACATCTGTGTTTGATGATCTACTGACTCCTTCAAGGAACATCTGTGTTTGATGATCTACTGACTCCTTCAAGAAACATCTGTGTTTGATGATCTACTGACTCCTTCAAGAAACATCTGTGTTTGATGATCTACTGACTCCTTCAAGAAACATCTCTGTGTTTGATGATCTACTGACTCCTTCAAGAAACATCTGTGTTTGATGATCTACTGACTCCTTCAAGAAACATCTGTGTTTGATGATCTACTGACTCCTTCAAGGAACATCTGTGTTTGATGATCTACTGACTCCTTCAAGAAACATCTGTGTTTGATGATCTTCTGACTCCTTCAAGAAACATCTGTGTTTGATGATCTACTGACTCCTTCAAGAAACATCTGTGTTTGATGATCTACTGACTCCTTCAAGAAACATCTGTGTTTGATGATCTACTGACTCCTTCAAGAAACATCTGTGTTTGATGATCTACTGACTCCTTCAAGAAACATCTGTGTTTGATGATCTACTGACTTCTTCAAGAAACATCTGTGTTTGATGATCTACTGACTCCTTCAAGAAACAACTCAAGACACTTTTATTTGTGTTTTTCCCTGATTTTCTGGGACTCCTGTGTTTGTCTTATGTGTCTTGATCTTTTAAAGTATATATTTTAACTGTGTATTGTTTTTGTTTGTTCAAGTGCTTTGTGAACCTGGTCTAGAAAGATCTTTACAAATAACCTTTACTTACTTGATGAGGAAATTAATCCGTAAGTAGAACAAGTCTGATCAGTTTGTTTTCATTGACGCCTGTTTTGCTTCTTGTTCTTAAAGCCCATAAGATCCCATCCCGGCCTTCGAGGGTTTACTCTGCAGCCTGTCATGATGTTAATCTCCAACATATGGATTTAAAAGAAGAGCAGAACTTGACCACAGGGGACGCATGTTTGCTGAAGCCCAGGTGCCTTTAGATTCATCTTAAGTTTTCACGAGCTCTAAGCCCGTGGAGCTCCACAGGTGCACATTTATCCACTGGTTTGATCCTCGTGGATGATAATAACAGATCCCAGCCTGTGATTCATCCGCAGCTCTGCTATTAAAGGGTATAGTGGCTATTTATGTATGTGATTATTCATATATGTTATCGTGACGGCTTCAGTCGTGAATCTTTAATGTGACATTTAATAGATTTGCTGCTCATAAATATTGACATTTTCAAATATAGATTGCGAAAAAAAAAACCTATTTAAGTAGAATATTCAAAATTCAAACACAAAAAAATTCACTGCTTTTATGTATTGTTTTCCCCTAAACAGGCTCTAACAGCTTTGCTATTGGTTTAAACCCAAGGCGAAGCCCGACGGGATAAATGGACCCCCAGCTGGAGGCCGCTCGTGAAGCAGCATCGCTAGGGCCCCGCCGGCCCAGGATCCAAGTCTACTGGAGCCGTGGGCCTCGAGGGGGGCACAGCAGCACTCAAAACCGTATGAGCTACTGATCCCGCCGTCACGTCGAGGAGGCCTTAGCAAAGGTTGACGTGGACGCCCAAGAAGCAGCTGAGCAGATGTCCTCTGCTGCCACACCCCGCAAAAGAGCCACTGAGGCTGCCACACCACGGGTGGAATGTGCCCTCAGTAAGTAAGTAAGTAAGTAATATTTATTTATATAGCGCTTTTCGAGACCAGGGTCACAAAGCGCTTTAACAATCAAAACAATACTCAAAACAGTACATACTTTAAAGATCAAGATAATACTGAGAACAACACAGGAGTTCGAGAAATTCAAGGAAAAGCCTGAACAAATAGAAACGTCTTAAGATGTTTCTTAAAGGAGTCAGTAGATCCATCAAGAGCAAAGAGAGAGAAGATCGTTCCAAAGCTTAGGAGCAACAGCCTGAAAAGATTTCTCTCCTCTGGTCCTGAGCCGTGTGCGAGGAACCATAAGTAGATTCTGATCCACAAACCTCAGAGACCGAGCTGGGGTGTAAGTCTGGATCAGATCACTGATGGAAGGTCTGACCATGAATAGATCTGAAAGTAAGAACCAGAATTTTAAAGTTGATCCTGAAAGAAACTGGAAGCCAGTGAAGAGTTTTAAGGATCGGAGAAATGTGAGTTCTCCTACTAGAGCAGCTCAGAATTCTCGCTGCAGAGTTTTGAATCAACTGCAGGCGAGACGATCCTTCTTGTTAAGACATGAAAACAAACTGTTACAATAGTCCAGACAAGAAGAAACAAACGCATGGATTACAAGCTCCAGATCATGTTGTGACAACATTTTCCTAAGTTTAGAGATTTTTCTCAGTTGAAGGAAACAGTTTCTGGTCAGTTTTCTACAGTGTTGAACAAGAGACATGTCTTTATCAAATACAACACCCAGGTTTCTCAGGCTCAGTTTGACAGACTGACCTAAGTCACCCAAGTACTGACTCAACCCTGGAATCTTATCATCAGGAGCAATCACCAGAGTTTCAGTTTTGTCCACATTAAGCTGTAAAGTGTTTTCACTCAGCCATTGTTTGATTTCTAGCAAACAATTGACTAAGCTGTTCAGCCTTTGGGGCTCAGTCCGCTAGGAGCAGATCTACCTGCTGCTTGGTAGGCCCGGATAATGGCCGATCTCACCCAATGAAAAAACCTCTGGGAGGAGATCGCCTAACCCCATCGGCATCTACCGTGGCAGATGAATAGGGCATCAGAGCTCCTAACCACAGCCACCCGCCGCAAGTAACAGGCCAAAGCCCTCACTGGACACAACAGGTGAAGACGTTCCTGACCCGTGTCCGAGTGGGGCGGCGCATGAAAGGCCCGCAGCCTGATGGTCGTCGCCCGGAACAAAGAACTCCAAAGTCCCGCTCAGATCATCGGGAGCCACACTTTGAGAGGCCGGCCCAGCACGGGGGGGCGCTGTCAGAGTCCCCCCTGACTGACACAGGGCAGCAGGGGTCCAAGGGATGGCCCAAGGGTCCCAGACCACCATGCACACCAGCTCTGGGAACTAGACAGTTGGGGAGAGAGGTGAAGCAGGACGTTGTAAATTGCCTTAAGCTCTAGCCAGTTTATGTGTCTGTACACTGGTCTGTTCCGGACCCCGCTGGCATAGCCCTGACCCGAGGTGCCCCCCCAACCTGTCAGAGAAGCGTCTGTGAACACCTGAGTGGAATGAAGGACGCAACCCAATGGAACTCTTCGTCTGAGGTTGGCTAGAGAGTTCCAAAACTGGATGTCGTGCCGCCGCTGTTGTTGTTGGTGCTGCTGGGGTGGCTCTGGTGACGCTTCCCCTTATCACCAGATGATGAGGCCGACGAAGGGGATCTCTGTCTCTGCCGTATCCCCGTCGCCCCTCGTCATCACGCCCATGCAGGTGATGGCGGAGCTGCGTCGACTCCTGCTGCGCTGCCTCCTGGCGGCCCACGATGTTCCGGAGCTCCGGACCAAACAGAGAATCCTCCGTTATGGGTCCATCCAGGAGTACCCTCCGATCTTTCCCCAGCAGCGCTGTGGCCAAGTCTAGTCACAGATGCCGGTGGCCCAGCTGTCCAGCGTCGCGGAGTCTCCCTCCCAGGATCGAATACGCCTGCGACATCCTGAGGAGCGCAGCCACCGAGTCCTTGACCTTCTCCATGTCAGAAGGTCCAAGGTCGTCTCGGCCCACGGTGAGCCTGTCGAGCGCACCGCACAGGAGAGCCATGTTGTTCTTGAGGGAGACCACCTGCGTCTCCCCCATATAGGTTCTGTTGAACAACATAGCCGTCAACCTGTCTTCAGCTCTAGGCAGAGCTACAGGGCGGCCTGGCCAGAGCCGAGCTCTCGGGTCGAGGGCAGCACGTACCGCGCCGCCAGTCCACCCCGTCCACACGGCAGTAGGGTCCGTAGGCTCCTACGGGAGGCCCCGCAGCCATGGGAGAGGCAGACCCCCGCAGCCATGGGAGAGGCAGACCCCCGCAGCGCGTAGTCCCAGATTTCGTCCAGCTTAGGACAAACAACCCCCGGAACCGCAGCCCTGCGCGCCTCATTCCGCCCGACCTTCACTCCACATGTAAACCGGGGTGGCGCGAGTGGAGGTGCGGGGGAGCTCGACCCCCATGGTGTTTGCCACAGCGGTGAAGATGCGCGGAAGGACGTCAAGCGGGTAGCGAGGAACCAGCCCGGTTCCCCCGCCTGCTTCGACATCTCCGGGCTCGGATCTGCTTATGAAGCATATTTAGAGACTAGTAAATAACAACAAACACTAAAAACTATACAAGTCATATTTAGAGACTAGTAAATAACAACAAACACTAAAAACTATACAAGTCATATTTAGAGACTAGTAAATAACAACAAACACTAAAAACTATACAAGTCATATTTAGAGACTAGTAAATAACAACAAACACTAAAAACTATACAAGTCATATTTAGAGACTAGTAAATAACAACAAACACTAAAAACTATACAAGTCATATTTAGAGACTAGTAAATAATAACAAACAATAAACAACTATACAAGTCATATTTAGAGACTAGTAAATAATAACAAACAATAAACAACTATACAAGTCATATTTAGAGACTAGTAAATAATAACAAACAATAAAAACTACACAAGTCATATTTAGAGACTAGTAAATAACAACAAACACTAAAAACTATACAAGTCATATTTAGAGACTAGTAAATAATAACAAACAATAAAAAACTATACAAGTCATATTTAGAGACTAGTAAATAATAACAAACAATAAAAACTACACAAGTCATATTTAGAGACTAGTAAATAACAACAAACACTAAAAACTATACAAGTCATATTTAGAGACTAGTAAATAATAACAAACAATAAAAAACTATACAAGTCATATTTAGAGACTAGTAAATAATAACAAACAATAAAAACTACACAAGTCATATTTAGAGACTAGTAAATAACAACAAACACTAAAAACTATACAAGTCATATTTAGAGACTAGTAAATAATAACAAACAATAAAAAAACTATACAAGTCATATTTAGAGACTAGTAAATAATAACAAACACTAACAAATTATACAAGTCATATTTAGAGACTAGTAAATAGTAACAAACACTAACAAATTAAACAAGTCATATTTAGAGACTAGTAAATAACAACAAACACTAAAAACGATACAAGTCATATTTAGAGACTAGTAAATAATAACAAACAATAAAAAAACTATACAAGTCATATTTAGAGACTAGTAAATAATAACAAACACTAACAAATTATACAAGTCATATTTAGAGACTAGTAAACAACAACAAACACTAAAAACTATACAAGTCATATTTAGAGACTAGTAAATAACAACAAACACTAAAAACTATACAAGTCATATTTAGAGACTAGTAAATAGTAACAAACACTAACAAATTATACAAGTCATATTTAGAGACTAGTAAATAGTAACAAACACTAACAAATTATACAAGTCATATTTAAGGACTAGTAAATAACAACAAACACTAAAAACTATACAAGTCATATTTAGAGACTAGTAAATAGTAACAAACACTAACAAATTATACAAGTCATATTTAGAGACTAGTAAATAGTAACAAACACTAACAAATTATACAAGTCATATTTAAGGACTAGTAAATAACAACAAACTCTAAAAACTATACAAGTCATATTTAGAGACTAGTAAATAATAACAAACAATAAAAAACTATACAAGTCATATTTAGAGACTAGTAAATAATAACAAACACTAACAAATTATACAAGTCATATTTAGAGACTAGTAAACAACAACAAACACTAAAAACTATACAAGTCATATTTAGAGACGAGTAAATAACAACAAACACTAAAAACTATACAAGTCATATTTAGAGACTAGTAAATAATAACAAACACTAACAAATTATACAAGTCATATTTAGAGACTAGTAAATAGTAACAAACACTAACAAATTATACAAGTCATATTTAGAGACTAGTAAATAACAACAAACACTAAAAACTATACAAGTCATATTTAGAGACTAGTAAATAGTAACAAACACTAACAAATTATACAAGTCATATTTAGAGACTAGTAAATAACAACAAACACTAAAAACTATACAAGTCATATTTAGAGACTAGTTAATAACAACAAACACTAAAAACTATACAAGTCATATTTAGAGACTAGTAAATAATAACAAACAATAAAAAACTATACAAGTCATATTTAGAGACTAGTAAATAATAACAAACACTAACAAATTATACAAGTCATATTTAGAGACGAGTAAATAATAATAATAATATTTAGAGACTAGTAAATAATAACAAACAATAAAAAACTATACAAGTCATATTTAGAGACGAGTAAATAATAATAATAATATTTAGAGACTAGTAAATAATAACAAACACTAAAAACTATACAAGTCATATTTAGAGACTAGTAAATAACAACAAACACTAAAAACTATACAAGTCATATTTAGAGACTAGTAAATAGTAACAAACACTAACAAATTATACAAGTCATATTTAGAGACTAGTAAATAGTAACAAACACTAACAAATTATACAAGTCATATTTAAGGACTAGTAAATAACAACAAACACTAAAAACTATACAAGTCATATTTAGAGACTAGTAAATAGTAACAAACACTAACAAATTATACAAGTCATATTTAGAGACTAGTAAATAGTAACAAACACTAACAAATTATACAAGTCATATTTAAGGACTAGTAAATAACAACAAACACTAAAAACTATACAAGTCATATTTAGAGACTAGTAAATAATAACAAACAATAAAAAAAACTATACAAGTCATATTTAGAGACTAGTAAATAATAACAAACACTAACAAATTATACAAGTCATGTTTAGAGACTAGTAAACAACAACAAACACTAAAAACTATACAAGTCATATTTAGAGACTAGTAAATAAAAACAAACACTAAAAACTATACAAGTCATATTTAGAGACTAGTAAATAGTAACAAACACTAACAAATTATACAAGTCATATTTAGAGACTAGTAAATAGTACCAAACACTAACAAATTATACAAGTCATATTTAGAGACTAGTAAATAACAACAAACACTAAAAACTATACAAGTCATATTTAGAGACTAGTAAATAGTAACAAACACTAACAAAGTATACAAGTCATATTTAGAGACTAGTAAATAACAACAAACACTAAAAACTATACAAGTCATATTTAGAGACTAGTAAATAACAACAAACACTAAAAACTATACAAGTCATATTTAGAGACTAGTAAATAATAACAAACAATAAAAAACTATACAAGTCATATTTAGAGACTAGTAAATAATAACAAACACTAACAAATTATACAAGTCATATTTAGAGACGAGTAAATAATAATAATAATATTTAGAGACTAGTAAATAATAACAAACAATAAAAAACTATACAAGTCATATTTAGAGACGAGTAAATAATAATAATAATATTTAGAGACTAGTAAATAATAACAAACAATAAAAAACTACACAAGTCATATTTAGAGACTAGTAAATAATAACAAACAATAAAAAACTACACAAGTCATATTTAGAGACTAGTAAATAGTAACAAACACTAACAAATTATACAAGTCATATTTAGAGACTAGTAAATAATAACAAACAATAAAAAACTACACAAGTCATATTTAGAGACTAGTAAATAATAACAAACAATAAAAAACTATACAAGTCATATTTAGAGACTAGTAAATAATAACAAACAATAAAAAACTATACAAGTCATATTTAGAAACGAGTAAATAATAATAATAATATTTAGAGACTAGTAAATAATAACAAACAATAAAAAACTACACAAGTCATATTTAGAGACTAGTAAATAGTAACAAACACTAACAAATTATACAAGTCATATTTAGAGACTAGTAAATAATAACAAACACTAAAAAACTATACAAGTCATATTTAGAGACTAGTAAATAATAACAAACAATAAAAAACTATACAAGTCATATTTAGAGCCTAGTAGATAATAACAAACAATACAAAACTATACAAGTCATATTTAGAGACTAGTAAATAATAACAAACAATAAAAAACTATACAAGTCATATTTGGAGACTAGTAAATAATAACAAACAATGAAAAACTATACAAGTCATATTTAGAGACTAGTAAATAATAATAATAATATTTAGAGACTAGTAAATAATAACAAACAATAAAAAACGACACGAGTCATATTTAGAGCCTAGTAAATAATAATAATAATATTTAGAGACTAGTAAATAATAACAAACAATAAAAAACGACACGAGTCATATTTAGAGACTAGTAAATAATAACAAACACTAAAAAACTATACAAGTCATATTTAGAGACTAGTAAATAATAACTAACAATAAAAAGATATATACAAGTCGTATTTAGAGACGAGTAAATAATAATAATAATATTAAGAGACTAGTAAATAATAACAAACAATAAAAAACTAGACAAGTCATATTTAAGGACTAGTAAATAACAACAAACACTAAAAACTATACAAGTCATATTTAGAGACTAGTAAATAATAACAAACAATAAAAAAAACTATACAAGTCATATTTAGAGACTAGTAAATAATAACAAACACTAACAAATTATACAAGTCATGTTTAGAGACTAGTAAACAACAACAAACACTAAAAACTATACAAGTCATATTTAGAGACTAGTAAATAACAACAAACACTAAAAACTATACAAGTCATATTTAGAGACTAGTAAATAGTAACAAACACTAACAAATTATACAAGTCATATTTAGAGACTAGTAAATAGTACCAAACACTAACAAATTATACAAGTCATATTTAGAGACTAGTAAATAACAACAAACACTAAAAACTATACAAGTCATATTTAGAGACTAGTAAATAGTAACAAACACTAACAAAGTATACAAGTCATATTTAGAGACTAGTAAATAACAACAAACACTAAAAACTATACAAGTCATATTTAGAGACTAGTAAATAACAACAAACACTAAAAACTATACAAGTCATATTTAGAGACTAGTAAATAATAACAAACAATAAAAAACTATACAAGTCATATTTAGAGACTAGTAAATAATAACAAACACTAACAAATTATACAAGTCATATTTAGAGACGAGTAAATAATAATAATAATATTTAGAGACTAGTAAATAATAACAAACAATAAAAAACTATACAAGTCATATTTAGAGACGAGTAAATAATAATAATAATATTTAGAGACTAGTAAATAATAACAAACAATAAAAAACTACACAAGTCATATTTAGAGACTAGTAAATAATAACAAACAATAAAAAACTACACAAGTCATATTTAGAGACTAGTAAATAGTAACAAACACTAACAAATTATACAAGTCATATTTAGAGACTAGTAAATAATAACAAACAATAAAAAACTACACAAGTCATATTTAGAGACTAGTAAATAATAACAAACAATAAAAAACTATACAAGTCATATTTAGAGACTAGTAAATAATAACAAACAATAAAAAACTATACAAGTCATATTTAGAAACGAGTAAATAATAATAATAATATTTAGAGACTAGTAAATAATAACAAACAATAAAAAACTACACAAGTCATATTTAGAGACTAGTAAATAGTAACAAACACTAACAAATTATACAAGTCATATTTAGAGACTAGTAAATAATAACAAACACTAAAAAACTATACAAGTCATATTTAGAGACTAGTAAATAATAACAAACAATAAAAAACTATACAAGTCATATTTAGAGCCTAGTAGATAATAACAAACAATACAAAACTATACAAGTCATATTTAGAGACTAGTAAATAATAACAAACAATAAAAAACTATACAAGTCATATTTGGAGACTAGTAAATAATAACAAACAATGAAAAACTATACAAGTCATATTTAGAGACTAGTAAATAATAATAATAATATTTAGAGACTAGTAAATAATAACAAACAATAAAAAACGACACGAGTCATATTTAGAGCCTAGTAAATAATAATAATAATATTTAGAGACTAGTAAATAATAACAAACAATAAAAAACGACACGAGTCATATTTAGAGACTAGTAAATAATAACAAACACTAAAAAACTATACAAGTCATATTTAGAGACTAGTAAATAATAACTAACAATAAAAAGATATATACAAGTCGTATTTAGAGACGAGTAAATAATAATAATAATATTAAGAGACTAGTAAATAATAACAAACACTAAAAAACTATACAAGTCATAATTAGAGACTAGTAAATAATAACAAACAATAAAAAACTATACAAGTCATATTTAGAGACTAGTAAATAATAACAAACAATAAAAACTATACAAGTCATATTTAGAGACTAGTAAATAATAACAAACAATAAAAACTATACAAGTCATATTTAGAGACTAGTAAATAATAACAAACAATAAAAACTATACAAGTCATATTTAGAGACTAGTAAATAATAACAAACAATAAAAACTATACAAGTCATATTTAGAGACTAGTAAATAATAACAAACAATAAAAATTATACAAGTCATATTTAGAGACTAGTAAATAATAACAAACAATAAAAAACTATAAAAGTCATATTTAGAGACTAGTAAATAATAACAAACAATAAAAAACTATACAAGTCATATTTAGAGACTAGTAAATAATAACAAACAATAAAAAACTAGACAAGTCATATTGAGAGACTAGTAAATAATAACAAACAATAAAAAACTATAAAAGTCATATTTAGAAACTAGTAAATAATAACAAACAATAAAAAACTATACAAGTCATATTTAGAGACTAGTAAATAATAACAAACAATAAAAAACTACACAAGTCATATTTAGAGACTAGTAGATAATAACAAACAATAAAAAACTAGACAAGTCATATTGAGAGACTAGTAAATAATAACAAACACTAAAAAACTATACAAGTCATAATTAGAGACTAGTAAATAATAACAAACACTAAAAAACTATACAAGTCATAATTAGAGACTAGTAAATAATAACAAACACTAAAAAACTATACAAGTCATATTTAGAGACTAGTAAATAATAACAAACAATAAAAAACTATAAAAAACCTATTTAGAGACTAGTAAATAATAACAAACAATAAAAACTATACAAGTCATATTAAGAGACTAGTAAATAATAACAAACAATAAAAACTATACAAGTCCTATTTAGAGACTAGTAAATAATAACGAACAATAAAAACTATACAAGTCATATTTAGAGACTAGTAAATAATAATAAACAATAAAAACTATACAAGTCCTATTTAGAGACTAGTAAATAATAACAAACAATAAAAACTATACAAGTCATATTTAGAGACTAGTAAATAATAACAAACAATAAAAACTATAAAAGTCATATTTAGAGACTAGTAAATAATAACAAACAATAAAAACTATACAAGTCATATTTAGAGACTAGTAAATAATAACAAACAATAAAAACTATACAAGTCATATTTAGAGACTAGTAAATAATAACAAACAATAAAAACTATACAAGTCATATTTAGAGACTAGTTAATAATAACAAACAATAAAAAACTATAAAAGTCATATTTAGAGACTAGTAAATAATAACAAACACTAAAAAACTATAAAAGTCATATTTAGAGACTAGTAAATAATAACAAACAATAAAAAACTATAAAAGTCATATTTAGAGACTAGTCAATAATAACAAACACTAAAAAACAATAAAAGTCATATTTAGAGACTAGTAAATAATAACAAACACTAAAAAACAATAAAAGTCATATTTAGAGACTAGTAAATAATAACAAACAATAAAAAACAATAAAAATCATATTTAGAGACTAGTAAATAATAACAAACAATAAAAAACAATAAAAGTCATATTTAGAGACTAGTAAATAATAACAAACAATAAAAAACAATAAAAATCATATTTAGAGACTAGTCAATAATAATAAATCATCGTCACACGTGAACGCACCTGAGCTTCATCACCTGCCCCCCTCCCTCGTGCTCGCGCCTAGCATCTGCCGCGCACGCGCCTCCTCCCTCCCCGGGCCCGGCGGGGGCGCGCCCCGGTCCACCTGCTCCTCCAATCCTGGACCAGGACGCGCCGAGCACGTCTCGCTGCCGCTGGATGAAGCTGCTCGGCTGCGACACTGCGCTCACCTGCTCACCGCGGACACGTCTCAGGTTTTCTCTCCTCACGAAAAAAAAAGTATCTGTGACTTAACTTCACCCCCCGCGGGCGGACCTTAGTGAGGACTGCAGGAGCAGCAGCAGCAGGACGTCGAGCTGGTGAGTCGCCATGTTGTGATGAACCGTGTAGGTGACCTGCTGTCAGTGCTGAGGTATATGTGTCTTTATAACATCATTTTACTGAGAGGATATGGTTTTTGTTTTGTTTTTATTGGGGGTCGGGGGGGGGGTCTGTTGCTACGTTTAGGGCCACCATGGAAACGCCACCAGTGACTTCTGTGACGTCAAGTTTCCAAAAAAACAATGCGTTAAAAGATACAGTATAAACAAACAAAAAAAGTTTTCTTTCATATTATTTGTTTTCTCACTTTTTCAAGAGTGTCTGTTGAATTTAAAAACACTTTTATATTAAAAAAAAAATCGATTTTACTTTAAAGAGAAAACCTTTCTGTGTGGAGTTTGTAATGTTCTTCCCCGTTTTTGCGTGGGTTTACTCCGGGAACTCCAGTTTCCTCCCACAGTCCAAAAGCATACAGAGGTTGATTGATAACTTTGTGGAAATTTTCCTTAGGTATGAGTGTGTGTGTGAATGGTTGTCTGTCTTTGTGTGTGCCCTGGGACGGACCGGCGTCCTGTCCAGGGTGTCCCCTGCCTCTTGCCCTATGATACTGGGATAGACTCTCCCGCGACCCCGGGATAAAGTGGTAAAAAAAATCCCCTGCTCCTGTCTGAATGTATTCAAATTTTTTATTTGTATGACTATAGTTTTGACAAACACTGACATGCTAAACTTTTTTTTACGGTGAAATAGAACAGAACATACTGATCGTGTTTTCCTAGTCAAATAAGTTGTGTAACAAAACGTGCTGCTCGAAGCATCACAGATGGAGATTTTAAATAATATTTAACGTTCTTTTCCTTAATGTCAACCTGAGCTTCACTGGCTTTCTTACACGACACTGTGTTTCCAAGATGAATTAGAGGCGAAGCATTCAAGTGTCAGGGACAATACCCCCGTGGATGAAGGAGGAAAAAGGACCCCCCCCCCCCGCCCGGGTCAGGTCAAAGGGGGGAGGATGGGTTGGGGTGCCCCCCCACACCCCTGGTTGCTGTGGCGGCAGAGACTCACATGGAAAACTCACTTCTCTGACGTCACGTGAGGAGGAAGAGGTCGGAGTCTTGATTTATCTGTGTGGGAGCAGCACAGTCCTGAATGCTCTCAGTTTAGGGTCAACGTCGGTGGGTTTTTTTTAACGACCCCGAAAAATTCAGCCCCAGTTTTAAGAAGGGGGTCCCAATAGTGATTTATCTTGTGGCCCTTGTTTGTTTTTAACATGTTTAAGTGGCACCTGATCGAGGGGCCAAAGTTGATCGTGTGTGGTTTAAGGGTTTCGTTTGGGCTTTAGTTGTAGGACTTTGTTGTTGTTTTTCGTGGCTCGAGGGTGAATTTGAAATAACAACCTGACTTAACAACTTTTCTACTCCAACAGACTATTTTATTTTTGGTAGATTTTATTATAAGTATATTTTTATAAATGTTCACTAAATTAATTGTGTTAAATAAAACTATATATATATTTTTTATAAATGTTCACTAAATTAATTGTGTTAAATAAAACTATATATATATTTTTTTATAAATGTTCACTGAATTAATTGTGTTAAATAAAACTATATTTTTATACATGTTTACTAAATTAACTGTGTTAAATAAAAGTATATTTTTATACATGTTTACTAAATTAACTGTGTTAAATAAAAGTATATTTTTATACATGTTTACTAAATTAACTGTGTTAAATAAAAGTATATTTTTATACATGTTTACTAAATTAACTGTGTTAAATAAAAGTATATTTTTATACATGTTAACTAAATTAATTGTGTTAAAAAAAGTATATTTTTTATAAATGTTCACTACATTTATTGTATTAAATAAAAGTATATTTTTATACATGTTTACTTAATTAATTGTGTTAAATAAAAGTATATTTTTTATAAATGTAAACTAAATTAATTGTGCTGAATAAAAGTATATTTTTATACATGTTTACTAAATTAATAGTGTTAAATAAAAGTACATTTTTATACATGTTTACTAAATTAATAGTGTTAAATAAAAGTATATTAGAATTATGAATACATAAGTTCTTTATTGTAGTGTTTGTTTAACTTAAAATAAAATTAATAACCTGTTAAATCAACTTCTTTGCAACAACAGTTGGTTATGTTTGGATTACGAATCTGAAGGACTTTGTCGTGTTGAACTTAAAGTGCAACAAAGGTTGTTATTTTTATGGAAGTTACAGACGAGCCTTACGGAGGTATTTGGATGTTTTCAAGTGTCTTTTTGGACGAAGATTCAGACGCAGACAACTGAGCTCCAGTCGCTACATTAAAATGAACAAACATATTTGTCTATAACTGTAGAAAAGGAACAGATTACTCTGAAAATAATCCCAACTCTTCAAGTCGACATGAGGGCGAGTAGAAATAATTTGGTTGAACTATCACTTTGAATACTTAATAACGTTTTATCGCCGTCTCGATAAAGAAAGTTCTAACCAGGACCTTGAGGCGGGTTTCGGACTCTGGTTGTTTCGTGGCACGTTTCTCCTTCTGAAGCCACATCTTGGTCTACAAACACGATAATGACGAAAACCCGACGATTGACAAAGGCAGTAAACATCGGATTGATTTAGCAAGTGTTCTTTTACACTGAAAGTCGTTTTTTATTTTCATTTATATCTTTAAGAAAAGAGCTTTGTAATCGAAAGAGGAAAAACTTGTTTAATGTTGTTTTTATTTTTTTTAGTACCAGTGTTGAATATTTTCGATCCAGATTGACACTGTATTGTTATTATTTTCTTTTGGTAACATCTATTTGTCAATACCTTTATTTTTTATTTCAAACTGAACAATGTCAAAACAGTATTTTGCTTCATTAGAGATTTGAATAGACCCAAGAAAATAATAAAAGAATAAAATATATATATGTATGTATAATATAATAATAATAATGTATAATAATAATATGCCAGTGCATTTAAGTTACCTTGACTCTTAAACATAAAATTAAAAAAGTAATAAGTAATAATTCCCATAATACACTGCATGAGGTTTTGTAAAACCTCCTAAAAAACATGTTAACATAAGAGTGTTGAGAGTTTCAAGCTCATTACGGACCTTAATCGTAGTAATAAATGACATAACAACAACAGTAAGACTTCATGTTTTCACCGAGTCATGTGACCTGCGTGTTTATTATGTTCTTTTTCCTCTTAAGGTACTTATGAATAAGCGCTCTCGGCGAGTACTTTCTCAGGTGTCATGTAAATATGTTTCCCCGTTCTTGTTTACCAAGAAGGTTTCCATGGCAACCAGAGTCTGCGACCGCTCGTTCTGTCCGTGACGTTTAAAAAAAAAAGTGGGATTTGTTCAAGTGTCAACAAAAACAACGTTGTTGGACATTTATTCCGCTGAGATGCATCTATGATCGTTCTTCAGGTCTTTGTACTTCAGGAGCTCCAATGAGACGTGTGGCCTGAGGCGAGTCCTGGCTACGAGCTCATGTTGCTGGACTGACAATTGGGGGGGTGGGGGGACGCCTGGGGGGTCCGACACAGAGGGTTCTGCCGCGGGACTGACGCTGGTCCACCTGCTGACAAAAGAACAAACAAAACAGAGGAACTTCTTCCTTACGTCGCATGACAGGGTTTTGTTACAGTCAGTCCACCAGTTGAGTTCTTAGTGGATCCTAGAGCAAGATTCTGGGATGTTTTATCATTTACAAAATTGCTTTTAAAAAAGACACATTTTTGGCAAAATTACACAAGAATGAATATATTTATCCATTGATTTTCCTTTATTATTCCCTTGTTTTGAAAATTGTCCCGACAGGAAGTTTACACAAAATACAGTATATATATTAAAATATATTAACACAAACATTGTAATAAATATATATATTTTTAAAAACAATATAAATAAGTTTTAGTTCACAACACAGTACAGAATAAAAGAATACACATTAAAAACATTATTTTTTTGTAGTAGTAAGATTCTGGGCTGTTTTATAATTTCCAAAATTGCTTTTAAAAAAGAAACATTTTTGGCCCAAAATTACATAAGAATTAATATATTTATCCATTGATTTTCCTTTTTTTATTCCCTTGTTGTGAAAATTGTCCCAACAGGAAGTTCACGCAAAATACTGTAGATAAAAGTAAAAATATTAAAACAATCATTGTAATATATATATTTAAAAAAACAACAATAAAAATAAGTTTTAGTTCACAACACAGTACAGAATAAGAGAATACAAATTAAAAACATTATTTTTTTGTAGTAGTAAGATTCTGGGCTGTTTTATAATTTCCAAAATTGCTTTAAAAAAGACACATTTTTGTCTCGCAAAATTACACAAGAATGAATATATTTATCCATTGATTTTCCTTTTTTTATTCCCTTGTTGTGAAAATTGTCCCGACAGGAAGTTCACACAAAATACTGTAGATTTATTACAAATTATTAACACAAACATTGTAATAAATATTTTTAAAAACAATAACAATAAGTTTGAGTTCACAACACAGTACAGAATAAGAGAATAAAAATTAAAAAAACTATTTCTTTGTAAGTAAGTAAGTAAGTAAGTAATATTTATTTATATAGCGCTTTTCGAGACCAGGGTCACAAAGCGCTTAGACAATCAAAACAATACTCAAAAAAGTACATACTTTAAAGATCAAGATAATACTGAGAACATAGTATAACATCACAGTAAATTCATAATATACACGTTTCCCAAAAATACAAAATAGTCTTTTACTGTATGAGCCGATGATTCTTTACTTCCTTTTCATTTAGTTTTAATAATTAATTTATTCTGGCTCATGACGTCGTGTGTTTACTCGATGCTTGATCATATTTGCATCGGTCGCCCGGAAGGTCACATGACAAAGGTGTGTTGCTCGGATACAATCGGGTCGTGTTTGAACTTGTGCTCGCATTATGAGTCTCTTTATGACGGCAGCTCATAACACAACGTTATGACGACAAGAAGTCTTGGGTCGACACTAATTATTTTACCTTTTTTTTTGTATAGTCCAGTTTCTTAGACCCTTTTGTGTCAAAGCCTGTTATGTAACTGTTACTAATGTTAATCCTTTAATGAGCGAACGGAAGTCGTTGTCGAACACGAACCCGCCTCGTGGGATCACTCCAGACGGGGGTTTTTGCCACTAATCTGCTCATTTTCGTCGACACAACAGCCCGACTGTCACTTCCAGGTGACGCGAGCGAAGCTCTCGCTGGATGATTTAAAGTAACATCTATTTATAACGTTGGGAAACCGTGGGCCAGATCGAGCTGCAGCGTTGGGAACCTTTTCCTTTTCTTTTTTTTTGCGTCTGGAATTAATTGCTGTGTTGAAGGTTGTTCGAGGACGGAGGAGAAGATGGAGGGATCTGACCATGTCATCATATTAAAGTTGCAAACGTACACAGAAGGATATTCACTTTTTGATAAAAAAAAAAAAAAACTACCACGAAAAACTCAAAATTCAATCATGACTCAATAAAATAAAGGAAATAATTAACAAACAAATACAATAAACAAGTAAAGTCATTTTCACTAACCCATATATTAGTTGAAACTAATGATGGTCCGATGAAGCTTCATGAAGCAGTGTCATTATCTTCAGAGTCCACTAGATGGTAGTGATGTGTTGATGAAGCTTCATGAAACAGTGTCATTATCTTCAGAGTCCACTAGATGGTAGTGATGTGTCGATGAAGCTTCATGAAACAGTGTCATTATCTTCAGAGTCCACTAGATGGTAGTGATGTGTCGATGAAGCTTCATGAAACAGTGTCATTATCTTCAGAGTCCACTAGATGGTAGTGATGTGTTGATGAAGCTTCATGAAACAGTGTCATTATCTTCAGAGTCCACTAGATGGTAGTGATGTGTTGATGAAGCTTCATGAAACAGTGTCATTATCTTCAGAGTCCACTAGATGGTAGTGATGTGTTGATGAAGCTTCATGAAACAGTGTCATTATCTTCAGAGTCCACTAGATGGTAGTGATGTGTTGATGAAGCTTCATGAAACAGTGTCATTATCTTCAGAGTCCACTAGATGGTAGTGATGTGTTGATGAAGCTTCATGAAACAGTGTCATTATCTTCAGAGTCCACTAGATGGTAGTGATGTGTTGATGAAGCTTCATGAAACAGTGTCATTATCTTCAGAGTCCACTAGATGGTAGTGATGTGTTGATGAAGCTTCATGAAGCAGTGTCATTATCTTCAGAGTCCACTAGATGGTAGTGATGTGTTGATGAAGCTTCATGAAACAGTGTCGTTATCTTCAGAGTCCACTAGATGGTAGTGATGTGTTGATGAAGCTTCATGAAACAGTGTCATTATCTTCAGAGTCCACTAGATGGTAGTGATGTGTTGATGAAGCTTCATGAAACAGTGTCGTTATCTTCAGAGTCCACTAGATGGTAGTGATGTGTTGATGAAGCTTCATGAAACATTGTCATTATCCTCAGAGTCCACTAGATGGAAGTGATGTGTCGATGAAGCTTCATGAAGCAGTGTCATTATCTTCAGAGTCCACTAGATGGTAGTGATGTGTTGATGAAGCTTCATGAAACAGTGTCATTATCTTCAGAGTCCACTAGATGGTAGTGATGTGTTGATGAAGCTTCATGAAACAGTGTCATTATCTTCAGAGTCCACTAGATGGTAGTGATGTGTTGATGAAGCTTCATGAAACAGTGTCATTATCTTCAGAGTCCACTAGATGGTAGTGATGAGTTGATGAAGCTTCATGAAACAGTGTCCTTATCTTCAGAGTCCACTAGATGGTAGTGATGTGTTGATGAAGCTTCATGAAACATTGTCATTATCCTCAGAGTCCACTAGATGGAAGTGATGTGTCGATGAAGCTTCATGAAGCAGTGTCATTATCTTCAGAGTCCACTAGATGGTAGTGATGTGTTGATGAAGCTTCATGAAACAGTGTCATTATCTTCAGAGTCCACTAGATGGTAGTGATGTGTTGATGAAGCTTCATGAAACAGTGTCATTATCTTCAGAGTCCACTAGATGGTAGTGATGTGTTGATGAAGCTTCATGAAACAGTGTCATTATCTTCAGAGTCCACTAGATGGTAGTGATGTGTTGGTGAAGCTTCATGAAACAGTGTCATTATCTTCAGAGTCCACTAGATGGTAGTGATGTGTTGATGAAGCTTCATGAAACAGTATCATTGTCTTCAGAGTCCACTAGATGGTAGTGATGTGTTGATGAAGCTTCATGAAACATGAGTGTATCCTCTCGTCCTCAGTCATTCCCTGGATCTCCCCCTGGTTTACTCTTCCTTTAGCGACGGAGGATGTAATGACTGCTGAAAAATCAACATAATATTTACTGTTTATTGTAAAAACTGCTTGTATTTTACACACACTTTATTTGAAATATAAACCAAGAACTATATTAACAAATAAAACATTATTTACGAAGCCTTTAAAAAAATAAAACAGTATTGATTCAGTGCTGATGAATATCCATATAGTATAGTTGAAAACGATATCATGATATATCGCAATATCGATATTTCTATAGTACTGTCAGGTTTAAGATAAACCATAGATTAGCTAACCTGTCTTTTCTCTGCCCCCAGATTGCAAAATAGAAACCATCAAAAATGTATACAGCATTTCAGTGTGAATACTTTTTGAAGTATCAATTCTCTTCATTCTGGTCACCAACCTGCACATTAAATCAACAACTTTCTGATTCAGAAACGATGTCGTATATAAACACAAACTAGCAGAAGTTATTCCTAAACCTAATCAGTCCTTTTTTGTCAAAACCATCTTAAAAAGTAAAGAAGTAATTTGCCAAATGTTGCATAAACGTTTAAAAAAAAGTATGTTTAAGTTGTTTTGCCTCAAGTTTGGTTTAGAAATATTATCATTTTAATTGAATATATCCAATAGGTTTTTGAATCATTGTTTCGAGGAAGACAATTTGGTTAATGGTTGCTAAATACTTAACTGATCTACTCAAGCGATTTGTGTAAATCAGGAAACGGATAAAGGTCTGTTTGTAAAAGGCTTTCAGTAACACAGGCATTAATAGTTAAGTCATTAAGAAAGTACGCGACGAAAGAGGCCAAAAATGCGACAAATCCTAGATTTCCTGATTTAAAAAGGCGCCTCTTAATTGGTAGTTACACAAGAAGTAGTGTTGGCGAGTAGTTCCTGGTATGGCTATGTCTGGAGATATTTTACTGAGAAGTACTTAAGGTTTTTCACGAATTGCAATTGTCCCAACAGGAAGTTCACACAAGATACAGTACATATATTCAAAAATATATAACACAAACATTGAAATAAATATAAAAAAAAGCTTTATTTCACAACACAATACAGAAGAAGACAATAAAGTTAAAAACACTAGATACTTCAATAAGAAGTTCTTGAGGTTTGTCAAGAATTACAATTGTCCCAACAGGAAGTTCACACAAAATACAGTACATATATTGAAAAATAAATAACACAAACATTGAAATAAATAAAAATAAAAAAAACAATAAAAATAAGTTTTACTTCAAAAATCAGTACAGAAGAAGACAACATAGATACTTCAATAAGAAGTTCTTAAGGTTTGTCAAGAATTACAATTTTCCCAACAGGAAGTTCACACAAAATACAGTACATATATTCAACAATAAATAACACAAACATTGAAATAAATAAAAATAAAAAAAACAATAAAAATAAGTTTTACTTCAAAAATCAGTACAGAAGAAGACAACATAGATACTTCAATAAGAAGTTCTTAAGGTTTGTCAAGAATTACAAGTGTCCCAACAGGAAGTTCACACAAAATACAGTACATATATTCAACAATAAATAACACAAACATTGAAATAAATAAAAAAATAAAAACAATAAAAATAAGTTTTACTTCAAAAATCAATACAGAAGAAGACAACAAAGATACTTCAATAAGAAGTTCTTAAGGTTTGTCAAGAATTGCAATTGTCCCAACAGGAAGTTCACACAAAATACAGTACATATATTAAAAAATATATAACACAAACATTGTAATAACTGTTAAAAAAAAACAATAAAAATAAGTTTTACTTCACAACACAGTACAGAAGAAGACAATAAAGTTAAAAACACTAGATACTTCAATAAGAAGTTCTTGAGGTTTGTCAAGAATTAAAATTGTCCCAACAGGAAGTTCACACAAGATACAGTACATATATTAAAAAATATATAACACAAACATTGAAATAAATTAAAAAAAACAACAATAAAAACAAGTTTTACTTCAAAAATCAGTACAGAAGAAGACAACCGAAGATACTTCAATAAGAAGTTCTTAAGGTTTGTCAAGAATTACAATTGGCCCAACAGGAAGTTCACACAAAATACAGTACATATATTAAAAAATATATAACACAAACATTGTAATAAATATTAAAAAAAATAATAATAATAAGCTTTACTTCACAACACAGTACAGAAGAAGACAATAAAGTTAAAAACACTAGATACTTCAATAAGAAGTTCTTGAGGTTTGTCAAGAATTGCAATTGTCCCAACAGGAAGTTCACACAAAATACAGTACATATATTAAAAAATATATAACACAAACATTGTAATAAATATTAAAAAACATTAAAAAAAACAAGCTTTACTTCACAACACAATACAGAAGAAGACGATAAAGTTAAAAACACTAGATACTTCAATAAGAAGTTCTTGAGGTTTGTCAAGAATTGCAATTGTCCCAACAGGAAGTTCACACAAAATACAGTACATATATTAAAAAATAAATAACACAAACATTGAAATAAATAAAAATAAAAAAACAATAAAAATAAGTTTTACTTCAAAAATCAGTACAGAAGAAGACAACAAAGATACTTCAATAAGAAGTTCTTAAGGTTTGTCAAGAATTACAATTGTCCCAACAGGAAGTTCACACAAAATACAGTACATATATTAAAAAATAAATAACACAAACATTGAAATAAAATTAAAAAACAAACAATAAAAATAGGTTTTACTTCACAACACAGTGCAGAAGAAGAAGAACAAAGTTAAAAACACTAGATATTTCAATAAGAAGTTCTTAAGGTTTGTCAAGAATTGCACGATTATCCAGATTGTTGTGACAAAATGTACAAAACACAGTTATTAGATGCGTCGAGGAAGTATTTTCGACCCTAAAACTTCTATTGTCTAGTAGTAGACAAACATTGTAGTTCAGCTGCATAAAAACAAACACTTGACGAGTTTCACCTGAAATGACTTCATCCTCGTGCAAATACAACAAGTACTGACCCATGTGATGAGAAGCAAACAAAGAAAGATGTCAAGACACACATCGTCGCACGAAGCAAATCAACACGTGAAAGACGTCATTAAATTGTCGTTGTGTCTTCGAGCTATTTTGGAAGTGGCTGCTGGAATTTGGGGAATGATGGCTCAGGGAAGGTGTTCCTAGTGGTCAAAAACAAACAGACGTCCCACTGCGTCTGGAGCAGAAGTTCCCTCTGCTAATGAGCGTTCCTATGGCGATCCGTGCCGAGCAGGAACTCTCAAATCCCTGGTGAAGGTTCCTCCTCGCCCCGGTCGCTGCCACTGAAGGACCTCCACTCTGTGGGGGTCCACTAAAGCTGGGGGAACTTTACAAGGACTTCCGAAACGGAGGGTGATCGCAGTGGACAGCAGCACCTAAACCCTCGGAAGAGACGATTTGTATTTGTTTTGAATTTGAGGTCCCGCTGGGACCCTGTTGACGAGGGAAGTCTGGTTGCGTCATTAGCTTAGCCGTGGCTCCGGGGAGCACAACTATATTTGGAGCTATTTGCTGACTTTGCTTTTTTTTTTGCTTTGAAGAACTATTGAAGGTCAAGTCAGATCTTCCAGTGATCCTGGCGCTTTTTTTTGGAACTCCTGACTTTTCCTCCCGACTAAGAGAAACGGAAAAGTTCATTCATTCATTGACAACCGCTTTATCCCGGGGTCGCGGGGAGACTGGAGTCTATCCCAGAATCATAGGGCGAGAGGCAGGGGACACCCTGGACAGGACGCCAGTCTGTCGCAGGAAAAACAAAAAAAAGGATGGAAAAGTAACTGTTATATATAATTAAATATAATATATATAAATGTTTGACCTTTTTGTAATTTCAGGACCTGTTGGCCCGAAAACAAATGTGTTTGTGGTATCCCTTGTGATGACTTGAGCTATGCACTATTTAAAATATTATGTATTTATTCTATTTATTGTTATTGTTATTATTTATTGATATTTTATATCTATTTATAACATATTAGCACTGTTGTTAACTTATTTGTATTTATACTTTATATACATTAATTATTACATGCAATATTTATAATGTCATTTACTTATTGTGTTTATACTATATTGCATTATTTTTAATTAATTAATCTTATTAATATTTATATTTATACTCATACTTATACACATCTCTCTACTGTGTTTTTTAACGTTTGCCAAGCAACGAAATGTCGTTGCCAGTTTCACTGCTGTGTTTTCTGTGCAATGACAATAAAATAAAGTCTAAAGCCAGGTAGGCCGTTCACCTTGACTCAGAGACAACACAAGGGATACCTCAAACACATTTGTTTTCGGGCCTTTAGGTCACCTTGACCCTGAGACAACACAAGGGATACCTCAAACACATTTGTTTTTGGGCCTTTAGGTCACCTTGACCCTAAGATAACGGGGGGGATATATAATATATATATAATATACATTATATATAAAACATTATGTATAACCCTTCAAATAATGTTCTATTTATTATAACGGCCTAAAAGGTGTTTCACTTAGAAAAAGAAAGCAATTTTTCTCTGGACTAACATTAGAAAGTGACTCTTGACGAGTGAAAATTAGCAAAACAAAAACTCTAGAAACCTTTGTGTCAGAGTCCTCATTCCATAAAAATAATGCCGAAAACACACTCTCTCACGTCGGCACAAAAGTGTCTAAAAGCCAGGAGACACACACATACATAACACCATCGTCAGCATACAATCAAACACACATAGATGGAAAATACACGAACGTCTTTTCGTAAATAGAGTTTGGTCTTCTTGCCCTGAACTCTTCAACGTCAGCAAGAACGTTTACTCATCCAGTTTCTGTGTTTGGTGTGCTTGGGGAAGGTCAACATTGGGACGCCTCGACATCCGAGCTGACCCCAATGTGTGTGGGGTCAAATAGTTTGGCCTGGACGTCGCTCCAGTTCCCAACTTCCTGGGTGGAAACCGTTCTTTTGCGTGGACATCAGACTAATTGACAGAGGGTGAGGTGATCCGTGTCAGGGGTGAAGATGAATTAGGGTGGGAACACCTCAGGGAGGGCGGGACATGAAGACCAACAGTCTGTCAGTGGCAGCAGGTGGATGTAGAGGATCAAGAGGCAGGATTATGTCCTCAGGACTTCAGCGGATTGAGTTACTGTCAGTTGGTTTTTGGTGACGGTCTGCCATGAATCATGACAGGAACATGTTGTCTTTACAAGAGGTTTGTCTTGGAAGTCATTTGAAATTTAGATCGAGGGGTTCCTAATGTTGTAATCCAAGAGTTATTAAAAATCACTTCATTGATTCACGAATATTGATTTGCGTACAAGTGTCAGAAAGTTATTACAATTTTTTTTCCAGAATATGGTTTATTATGTATGTGGGAAAAAAACCCTGTGATTTGTTAGGTTATGTTTTTCAGTTATTAACACTTGTGGGGTTTTTTTGGGTCAAGGTGACCTGCAATCCCCAAAACAAAGCTGTTTGTGGTATCCCTTCTGTTGTCTCTGGGTCAAGATGAACGACCTCCCTGGCTTCCATAGATACATATGCAGTGGTGGAGGTCGTTCATCTTGACCCAGAGATAACACAATGGATACCACAAACACATTTGTTTTTTCCGGCCTCCGGGTCACCTTGACAATGAGATAACACAAGGTTAAGTCATGAAGTCTTTTTGCTACGTTTGTAACACCTTAAGAGCTGTGCTAACCAGAGTATAGAACAGAAATATATGACAGTTGTGTTTTCAAATAGTCACGTAGTAATATTATGGTTATAATGTTGGAAAATATGACTAACCTTGTCAAATTGACACAATCGTTTCACTATCTGTCTTTCAAGAAATGTGTTGATGGCATAAGAAAATCCAGGATTGTTTGTGAAGAATGTAAATGGGAGTGAAGAGTTCCAAATACATGTTGATGACACGTTGACTTTCTTTCACAAGACTGCTGCCGTGGTAACCATCAGCCACAAATCACTCTATAGTGTGTGTGCATGAACAATACCAAATGTCACACAAAACAGTTAATCCCCCAGTTCTTGTTGTATGTATGTACCGTATTTTTCGCACTATAAGAGGCACTTCAAAGCCTTTAAATTTCTCAAAAAACGACAGTGCGCCTTATAATCCGGAGCCTTATATATGAACTTTACCTGGTGGGTGACTTGTTTACAAACACTTTCATGACTCTGCGCCGACTGACACGCTGTGGGCAGGATTACATCATCGCGTCATCACAGGGTGGGATTTACGACGCACGTCACATCTTGATGGACGTCTATGGAGTGAGATTACTGCCACCGTTTTGAGCGAGTGTGTCTAGGTTTTTGTACATTAAAAAAAAAAATGTTTTGCGCAAATTCACTCTGCTGCGCACTCAACCAGTTATACACGTGCGTTCAACATGTCATACACGCTCGCTCTAGCCGTCATACACGCGCTCAACTTCACTGCTGCTCGCTCAAAATTTGTCTGCTCACAACACCAGTCTCACGCGCTGCTGCTTGAAGCCTTTTAAACATCATTTGAACATCGTTACCATGGGAGTGAACAGAGTTGTAAGAACGCTTAATAAAGTTTGACTTTATCTGACTGTTTTGTTGACATTCCCTTTAGCTCAGCTTTATCTAGTGGATTCATAACGCAACCCCAGTCAAACGTTTGACTGTATCTTTTATTCTATGCACCTTATAATCCGGTGCAAACTATTTATGAAAACCCTTCTAAAATAGGCCAGTCATTGAAGGTGCTCCTTATAATCCGGTGCGTCTAATAGTGTGGAAAATACAGTATGTTAGTGTGTTTGTAATAGTCTCTGTAAGGACGATAGAAATAGATGTATGAAGTGTAGATCCTGAACCTGAAGTTGAACCTATTCCAAGGTCAAATCTCCCTCTAACTATTTCATGCAAGATCTCATCACTTTTCTTTTAAACTCATTAGTATGTGTCTTAACACTGCGGTGACTCAGCGTGAGGTCAGACATTCTCGCTCTCTCTTGTGAATTAGACATGAGTGCTGGTCCAGAAAGTGCTGGTCGAAGAGAGCAATGTGACGACAATTCTGACGTCAGGTGATCAATTAGTAAAGTTCCCTGCAGATCAGGTGGTTAAAAGCTCTGCTGAAGATCTGATACAACACAGTGCTGCACAACATTATTGCTTATTCTAGTCTGTACTGAACTTACATGCATGATTTACACTGAAGAGCTTTATAGGTTGAATTCCCTTGAAGCAAATTCTTGTGCATCTTCTTTACGACGTTCATACTTTTGTTTGTCTCTTTGTCCACACCAGGTAGAGTATCAGATCACTGTAGTCGAGTAAGTGAGTGAAGGACCGTCTTGTAACTGAACCGGTGTCTCTCCAACTGAGAACTACACTAGACCTGGAGGTGGAACTGACATACTGACAGTAGAATATAGTTTAATGTATCTGAGGTTGTTTTCTAAGTAGAGATGCATCCATTTATTTCTCCTGCACTTAATACATAACTCTGCAGTGAGAATTCTGAGCCGCTCTAGTAGAAGAACTTACATTTCTAAAATCCTTAAAACTCTTCACTGGCTGCCAGTTTCTTTCAGGATCATTTTAAAATCCTGGTTCTTACTTTCAGATCTATTCATGGTCAGACCTTCCATCAGTGATCTTATCCAGACTTACACCCCAGCTCGGGCTCTGAGGTCTGTGGATCAAAATCTACTGATGGTTCCTGAACTTCAGGACCAGAGGAGAGAAATCCTTCCAGACTGTTGCTCCTAAGCTTTGGAACCATCTCTGTGTTTGATGATCTACTGACTCCTTCAAGAACCATCTGTGTTTGATGATCTACTGACTCCTTCAAGAAACATCTGTGTTTGATGATCTACTGACTCCTTCAAGAAACATCTCTGTGTTTGATGATCTACTGACTCCTTCAAGAACCATCTGTGTTTGATGATCTACTGACTCCTTCAAGAAACATCTGTGTTTGATGATCTACTGACTCCTTCAAGAAACATCTGTGTTTGATGATCTACTGACTCCTTCAAGAAACATCTGTGTTTGATGATCTACTGACTCCTTCAAGAAACATCTGTGTTTGATGATCTACTGACTCCTTCAAGAAACATCTGTGTTTGATGATCTACTGACTCCTTCAAGAAACATCTGTGTTTGATGATCTACTGACTCCTTCAAGAAACATCTGTGTTTGATGATCTACTGACTCCTTCAAGAAACATCTCTGTGTTTGATGATCTACTGACTCCTTCAAGAAACATCTGTGTTTGATGATCTACTGACTCCTTCAAGAAACATCTGTGTTTGATGATCTACTGACTCCTTCAAGAAACATCTGTGTTTGATGATCTACTGACTCCTTCCAGAAACATCTCAAGACACTTTTATTTGTGCTTTTCCTTGATTTTCTGGAACTCCTGTGTTTTTCTTTGGCCTTTTAAAGTATATATTTTAACTCTGTATTGTTTTTGGTTGTTAAAGCACTTTGTGACCCTGGTCTAGAAAAGCACTTTACAAACAACCTTTAGTTACTTAATATTTCAACATTCCCGCCAGACCCATGACAATGTTACTTTATCAATGTCTCCCTGAAAATATAATACACACAAGTGTGTCACATTCACAACTTCGATATACTATGAAATCCTCAACCAGCTCAACACAAAATTGAGGAACCAAAAATATTTTCAATATTACAAAGTAGCATTTACAATAAGCGGCTTTACCGGCTCGTTGACTCGTGGCTAAATAGGTTGTCGGTTTAATCCCAGCTCCTAATATGTTGTTATTATGTCCCTGAGCGAGTCACTTAAGCCTGATTCGTCCTGATAGTGTGCTGCGTTGCAGCCTACACCCATCAGTGTGTGAATGCATTTATGAATGGGATGATTGTGTGACAGTAAGAACCATTTACTTAGACATGTTTGTTGTCATGTTTAAAGTTTACTATCAAGAAGCATCATAGTTATGACCATGTACCAGGAAATAAAATCTGTTAAATGGCTTTTCAGTCGCGCCTGGTTTAAAAGGGAATCAAAAGTAGCAAACGTACATGAAATAAAATAATAAATAATAATAAAAGGTAGTCATTAGCTCCAAAATGTGTTTTGTTTTTAACTCCCTTAACAACTTTAAATCACTAGTGTTTTGTCCTAAACGTCAGTAATTTAGTTGATTCCCCTATTGTGCGTTTGACAAAGAATCTTGTGTCCTGTTGTGTTGTCGCTAATGTTGCCTCACAACAGTCTCATCCCTGTGGCAACAGACCGCACTGATTCAAATACTTAAGAGACTTCAGGTTGTTTTGCTGAAAGCGTGTTCACTGCTAATTGGACCAGAAGCCTCTTTTAAAAACCTTCTCCCTGCAAGTGATTTATCGCGACTGATGTTCAAACATCTGATGAAAGGATCCAAGTGCTTTCATGTGGACTGCTTTACTGCTGGTTCGGGGTTCAACACTCGCCAAGGTTTTTAAGAGAGACAACTTAATCAGGGGTTGAAAAAGTAGGAGTATTTAGTTGTTGTTTTTTTTTACTGTTTTTTATAGAGTTTTCAAGTCACACCGATGAGTCCATCGCTCACATCACTCCTGCTCCCATGAACTCCTTCGTACTCTTAAAGTTAAGCATGTGCTGGAACTTTGGTGGACGGATTAAGGGCAACTAAAGTTAAGATTAAAGTGTGTCTTAAATAGATGTTGGACTCTATTGTATCATCAGTATGTTTCTGTTTGTACAAAACTCTCTTTTCATTGAAATATTGACGTTAGAAAATGATCTTAAGCCCCGCCCACTGATTTCTTTTTTTATATTGAACTAATAAAATCTTGTTAACCATAAGTACAACCACTCTTCTGTGATGGGTCTAGCATCAAGGTTTGTCACCGTGCGTCATCAATCCCGGAGGGAGTGAAGCGATTATTGCGTCTTACTTGGACATGGCTCTCGTAACCTCTCGTTCGCTGAGATTTCAGACAGGGAGGAGAACTTTATAAAGTAATAAGTTGAAAACATGGTCAAGACGAGGGACTCACTGTATCTTGGAGAGAAACGACTTCAACATTTGAAACATGCGAGTCATTAGTTGCTCTTTATTCCTTGATTTTCTGGAACTCCTGTTGTGTTCTCAGTTTTATCTTGATCTTTAAAATATATACTTTATTGAATATTGTTTTGATTGTTTAAGCGCTTTGTGACCCTGGTCTGGAAAAGCGCTATACAAATAAAAATAACTTACTTACTTACTTACTTTAAGAAAAGTCTTGAGTGTATTTGCAGGAAAGCTCACATTTTAGGACATTTCTTCAAGTGACGTAAATTATAAAACAGTACATTTGGGATCATGGTTTTACTTTAAAACTTTGCAATAGTTAGTACATCATGATGGTTTTCTTAAACCCCTCAAATTAACTGTGGGGTCACGTCTCTCTTCATAAGCACTCCATTAGGTAACTAGAAACCAGGCTTTGACTGTGATGCGACTGGATGTTTCACACTTCATGGCCCGACTTCAAAGGCAGGATCTTTCTTATGACAAGGTGGCGAGTCCCTTTTGATCCGTCGCACCCCATTCTCCTCGCCGACGTCTGATTGGCCGTGACAGCCTAGTGACGACCCCGGTGTAATCCTTCTTGTTTTTGTTGCCTTCGCAGTGTTCCTTGCAGCCGGGGGGCCACTGTCCACTTCCCCTAGAAAGGTCACCTTCAAAAGGCGGCATCCATGGCGCGGGAAAAGATGAACGTGCTAAAATAGAAGATAGGAAATGCGACGCTGGAACCGACACATCCCTGGAACCGTCTGGATAGTGGAGTCGGATCTTATGCTGCGATGCTGGTCATGAGTTGTCCGTCCTCGGCCAACGAGCCGGAGAGCTGCTGCAGCAGCAGCGACGGCAGCAGCTGCACCTCCTCCTCCATCCCTACCTCGGACACGTCTTCGATGTCAGGACACGCTCACTCCCATCACGCTCCTCCTCCGCCTCCTCTGCCGCCGCCTCCGCCGCCCGGCGCTCCTCCACCCCCGCCCTCCAACTTCGGCGGCCACAGGAAGAAGCGTCGCGTTCGCAGCTTCTTCTGGAAGCCCATCCCGGAGGAGAAGGTCCGAGAGAAACCCAACATCTGGACCCTGGCGGCGCGGCAGCAGCAGTTCCAGATCGACGTGCGGTCCGTGGAGGAGCTGTTCGGACAGCAGGAGGACGCGGGGGCCGGTGGACGCAGGACCACGACGTTACCTGGAGAGTCAACCCACGTGTCCAGGTCCAGGTCCTTTAAGGAGAGCAGCAAAGATGAGGTACTTACGACACTTTATTTCTTGATTCTCTGAGACTCCTGTGTTTGTCTTCAGTGGTGTCTTGACCTTTTAATGTATATATTTTATTGGGTATTGTTTTCATCGTTTTAAGCGCTTTGTGACCCTGGTCTAGAAAAGCACTTCACAAATATTTCTTATTTACTTTTTATGGTCCTTTGATTCAACTTTTAATAGTAAAATCCACCTGTTGGTGTTTGGGTTGTAAAAATACAGAGAAATGGATTCAACGAAACAATAATTTGACGCATATGATAAAAAATTAGTATAGTTAGTTATTATTATTAGTTTTATTAGTTCCCTGTCAAAATAATATGTTTGCAAACTCAATTTATTTCATGTTTTTAATATAGAATCTTCCTCTCCAAGATGAAATAAGTCCCTCATCATGACCACGTTTGGAACTTATTACTTAGTAGTGTTCTCGCTTGTTCGAAATCTCAGCAAACGAGAGGTTACAAGAGCGGAGTCCATTATGACGTAATAATGTCTTCGCTCCTCCTCCAGCCAGCTGTTATCATGCCCAGCTTTGTTTGTACAACGAGTCCCTTGGAGGTGGAGACTTCCGGGATTGACGACGCGCGGTGACAAACCTCGATGACCGATCACGTCAGAGAAGGGTTTTTGCTTATAAACAATAATAAATAATGTAAATATAAAAATGAAAAGATAGTTTTGTACAAACAGACACTGATCATACAATAGAGTCCAACATCTATTTAAGACACACTTGAATCAACATCTTTAAGTTAAGGCTTATATGGTTAAGGACCAAAAGTGTCGGGGGCCAAATCCAGGCCGCCGACTGATTTCACGCGGCCCGCCAGACGCTCGGCTCAAAGTCAACGTATTTTAGTAATTATCTTGATATGTTGACCTTTCATAGTTCATTTAAAATGTCACCATTTGAAGTGAAAACATGTGTGATTAAGTTTGACACCCCTGGTTTAAAAAAAAAAAAACAAGGAATAATTGAAAGTACTTCAAACCTGTCCCTCTTTAACCCACTATTCATGTATATCTAACGTGTGCATTTCAAATTAACTTCAGAAAACAGCTTCTGAAAGCACAGAACCAAGAGTTATATCTGCTCATCTTTCCACCAACGCCAGTATGATCCGTGTATATCATGATGATGATACTTAATGATTTATGGTGTAAACTCTGATGAGTTCAATGAGAGGGAGTGAGATAATAAAGAGAGCTTTTTGGAGTGTGAGTTGCAGTTCTAATTGCTGGAGTTTTATTGAGTATAAATATGACATGTTTAGTTAGTAAGGCTAGTTAATTCCATTTATATTGTTGGTACACAGTCGATATGGAACCGTTTTCGGCTCTTGGTTTATTCCATTGCACATGTGTATTTACGCAGATATATATTTTAAGATGTTGGCAATTTATCCAACTTTGTCTGAGCGATATGCAAACGAAATTTCGTTCTGTTTGCACTCTTTGGATATTCTAATGAGAATAAAGTGTTTCTCACAAAAACACATTTTCAAACAATTCTACAGCAAATAAAAATAAACATATTCACAGTTTTTTCCCTTTGAGAAGATAAACACTTGTGGCTCATTTACAAGCTTAAAAGAAATCTCGTTAAAAATGCAAGTGTTCACCTTTTCCAAGGTAAAAGTAAATGTGCCTGTAAATGTGAACTCAGTCCCTCCGTCTCTCGCTCAGGTCAGCATCCTGGACTCCAAGAGGGGAATGAACGTTGGGATCTTCCTCAAGCAGTTCAAAAGGTCAGAGGTCAAACTTACCCTTTTAGTTTGCAGCGTTGACTTGAAACCTCATGTTACGACGAGAGAAAATGAACCTTATCTTTCCCGTCGCCTTTGATGTATACTTTTATCTGAGAGTTAGAGGAGAATACTGTTAGAAAATAGTGACTCAAAAGGACTGTGTTGTCTTTGACTCTTTTTTTAAGTTATTATTATTTCTTATAGAAAGTTGTCACATATCTATGAGAATAAATCAATGCCATCAGAATATTAAATTGTTGAATTAAACAATTTAATTCGATAAATTCTATATTAAATGTTTTATTTTTAATTTTTTAATTTAATATTTTCAAAAAGAATTGTCGCTTTTTTTTTTACACATATGGTTTAATATTCTTACTTCACCAATTCAATCATAATTACATTCAAATTAGATTTTAAAACAATTATTAAATGCTTAAAAATAGTTTCCAGATTTGAATTGTTAAATGAAACTCTTCAATATAGTGACTGATACTTTCCATAGATATCACTAATCAATCATTTATGACAGGCAGGTCATATTCCTTATTTGTAAATCAATTTTATGAGTTTGGTTTGATTCTCATGTCGTGTTATTTTTTATAGTTGTACACAATTGTTTCTAATAGATATTTACCAACTTTTTTAGAATGATAAATCCTGTATTTTACATTTTTGTGTATTCATATGACATGTTTTAATTTGATATATTTTTAAATACTTGTAAATACTTCATTTCCCCTTTTCTTTTTTTAATTGATATATTGGCCTGGTTTATTTCTCTTTTATGGCAATATTTACTGTACTATTGTCATTCAAAATGAGGGAAAAAACAGGAGAAAATGAATTTTAAGTTAACTATAATTAACTTCTTAGTTAGAGGCGCTAAGAATCAAGAAGAGAAACATTAACTACATTTGATTTGTCAATTTGTATCTAAACTACATTTTTATCTCGTAAACCTCAAAGAGTAAACTTTTTTGATAGATTCTGACTCTTAACAGACTCACTAATAATTCTCAGACAAGGCAAAACAAATTTCAATAATACTGTGCGATCGAAAACCATTTTGTCATCTGTTGTGTAACAATACCGTAGTTTTTGCATCGCGGTACATTTGCATGACTGTCCAAAGTATTTTAATAACATGTGACTCTCCAGAGAACTCTTGTCTTTTTATAATAATAGGAATAATTCCTTATTGTGTTTTTTAACGTGGGAAAAGTGTAGCCTGTCCAAGCTACCTAGGGCAACACACAGCCTGGTCATGTGTGACTGACAAATACTCACATCTCTGTCTTACTTCGGGCTGGTGTTGGACGAAGAATCAGCGGAAACTCAACTTCAAAGTAACTTGACCTCAGAGTAGTTTATTTGCCTCTGCAGAGAACAGCGTGAAAGATTCCACTGAAACTAGAGGCAAATAAAAAACACAAAAGAAACACTAGAGTCACAGGAGGAGTTGATCTCAGAGTCCAGAATATCACCTGCTGAACAGAACGTCGCTCGATGTATTGAGGAATCCTCAGGAAATATATACCTCGGTCTATAACCTTATGTCTGATTATTATTCAATCAAATCAACCACTAGAAAGAACATGTTATTCATTAAAGTCCATTTAAAAAGATACATTAAAATAGTTGATGATCTGTATTTCAATAATAACTTGTTTTCTAGTAGCAACAGACATTACCAAATGAATGAGTCCCTGAGTCTATTAGTGTCGCATCCCACTTTATCAACTGTTTCATGATACTTCATCAACTGTTTTATGATACTTCATCAAATATTTCACGATACTTCATCAACTGTTTCATGATACTTCATCAACTGTTTCATGATACTTCATCAACTGTTTCATGATACTTCATGATACTTCATCAACTGTTACATGATACTTCATCAACTGTTTCATGATACTTTATCAACTGATTCATGGTACTTCATCAACTGTTTCATGATACTTCATGATACTTCATCAACTGTTTCATAATACTTTATCAACTGATTCATGATACTTCATCAACTGTTTCATGATACTTCATGATACTTCATCAACTGTTTCATGATACTTCATGATACTTCATCAACTGTTTCATGATACTTCATGATACTTCATCAACTGTTTCATGATACTTTATCAACTGTTTCATGATACTTCATCAACTGTTTTATGATATTTCATCAAATATTTCACGATACTTCATCAACTGTTTCATGATACTTCATCAACTGTTTCATGATACTTCATCAACTGTTTCATGATACTTTATCAACTGATTCATGATACTTGATCAACTGTTTCATGATACTTCATGATACTTCATCAACTGTTTCATGATACTTTATCAACTGATTCATGATACTTCATCAACTGTTTCATGATACTTCATGATACTTCATCAACTGTTTCATGATACTTTATCAACTGATTCATGATACTTCATCAACTGTTTCATGATACTTCATGATACTTCATCAACTGTTTCATGATACTTCATGATACTTCATCAACTGTTTCATGATACTTTATCAACTGTTTCATGATACTTCATGATACTTCATCAACTGTTTCATGATACTTTATCAACTGTTTCATGAGAGATGCAACACTAATAGACTCAGGGACTCATTCATTCCTCGTGCTGTTGTTTAAATTCTGAATTTCTATTCTATTCCATGTTCATCTTTGTAACCTTTTCTTTGTGTTACTTCCTTTTGATCTATGTTCCTTTACTTGTACTCTGTTCTTGTTTTTAGGATTAATAAAGTCAATCTAATCTAATCTAATCATTAACTGCTGCCCAGGCTCAGATTTAGATGTTTTTCGAGTTTGTAGCAACTAAAAATTGACGAATGATAAAATCCCATAGATTTCCCGTTTGTTCTGGTCACGCTTGAGTTATTATTATTATTATTATTATTATTATTATTATTATTATTATTATTATTATTATTATGAAGGGAGTGTTTTTCTGAAGCACCTCCTGCACTCGTTTGTTCAAAACGGATCTTCCTCTGTAGGTCCAACATCTCCATCGTTGAGGACATACGGCGAGGAGATGGAAAGATTTACGGAGCAGAACTTATGAAAGACCTGCTGAAGCTGCTCCCGGACGCCGAGGAGGTTCGTAGTCCAACCGTCCGCTCGCGGTCCTGATGTTTCTGTAGACGTTTGATCCGCCTCCTGCTTCACCTCCTGCTTCACCTCCTGCTTCACCTCCTGCCTCACCTCCTGCTTCACCTCCTGCTTCACCTCCTGCTTCACCTCCTGCTTCACGCTTCACCTCCTGCTTCACCCCCTGCTTCACCTCCTGCTTCACCTCCTGCTTCACGCTTCACCTCCTGCTTCACCTCCTGCTTCACCTCCTGCTTCACCTCCTGCTTCACCTCCTGCTTCACCTCCTGCTTCACCTCCCGCTTCACCTCATGCTTCACCTCCTGCTTCACCTCACGCTTCACCTCCTGCTTCACCTCACGCTTCACCTCCTGCTTCACCTCCTGCTTCACCTCCTGCTTCACCTCCTGCTTCACCCCCTGCTTCACCTCCTGCTTCACCCCCTGCTTCACCTCCTGCTTCACCCCCTGCTTCACCCCCTTCTTCACCTCCTGCTTCACCTCCTGCTTCACCTCCCGCTTCACCTCCCGCTTCACCTCTTGCTTCACCTCCTGCTTCACCTCCTGCTTCACCTCCTGCTTCACCTCATGCTTCACCTCTTGCTTCACCTCCCGCTTCACCTCATGCTTCACCTCCTGCTTCACCTCACGCTTCACCTCCTGCTTCACCTCACGCTTCACCTCCTGCTTCACCTCCTGCTTCACCTCCTGCTTCACCCCCTGCTTCACCTCCTGCTTCACCTCCTGCTTCACCCCCTGCTTCACCCCCTGCTTCACCCCCTGCTTCACCTCCTGCTTCACCTCCTGCTTCACCTCCTGCTTCACCTCCCGCTTCACCTCTTGCTTCACCTCCTGCTTCACCTCCTGCTTCACCTCATGCTTCATCTCCTGCTTCACCTCCCGCTTCACCTCCTGCTTCACCTCCTGCTTCACCTCCTGCTTCACCTCCTGCTTCACCTCCCGCTTCACCTCCCGCTTCACCTCCCGCTTCACCTCCTGCTTCACCTCCTGCTTCACCTTCTGCTTCACCCCCTGCTTCACCTCCCGCTTCACCTCCCGCTTCACCTCCTGCTTCACCTCCTGCTTCACCTCCCGCTTCACCTCCTGCTTCACCTCCTGCTTCACCCCCTGCTTCACCTCATGCTTCACCTTATGCTTCACCTCATGCTTCACCTCCCGCTTCACCTCCTGCTTCACCTCCCGCTTCACCTCCTGCTTCACCTCCTGCTTCACCTCCCGCTTCACCTCCTGTTTTCTTTTTCCCTCTCTGGCAGATTAAGAAGCTGCGAGCGTTTCAAGGCGATCCGGACAAGCTGGCACTCGTGGACTCCTTCATGTTCCTCCTGATCCAGGTTCCACGGTGAGCGACTCTCTAAGCGTCGTCTCATAATGAGACGTTCGTGTGTCGGCAGGATGTGTTTCTGCAGGAGCTGGAAGTCTTTTGTCGTGATGTTTTCATAAAGACGAGATCAGAGCAAACACAAGTTTCATTTTTTTAATCCTGTTATTATCTCATGGAGTGTCTCCTTTGGTTCTCCCGCCTGCAGGTTCGAGGTCCGGATCGAGGCCATGGTTCTCCGGGAGGAGTTCGCCCCGTCCTGCTCCGTGATGAGCCGCGAGATCGATGTCATCCGAGTCGCCACCAAAGGTAAAAAAACAACAAAATGACACATGGAAGCTGTGTCACATGTGACCTAGAAATCTGATCTGAGAGCAGAACACAATGTTTGTCACTCGAGAGGAAAGACGTCATCGTCTACTCGTCACTTTTCCAGTCATAGAATCAACAACTTCTACAGTGAAGGTTAATGAAGAGAAATTGAATCAGTTTTGATACGTTTTATTGGATTCTTAACCCTTGTGTTATCTCAGGGTCAAGGTGACCCGAAGGCCCGTAAAACAAATGTGTTTGTGGTATCCCTTGGCATCAGCCACTGCATATGTTTTATAGAAGTCAGGGAGGTCGTTCACCTTGACCCAGAGACAACAAAAGGGATACAACAAACATGTTTGTTTTCGGGGGCCTTCGGGTCATCTTGACCCCGAGATAACACAAGGTTAAGCAGTATTATTAAACATGGTGAAACCTGTTCTTTTATTGAAATATTGTGGGGGTTTTAAAACATTTTTCAATTAATTGAATTTTATTATGTCTTTATGGAATGGCTGCATTAATAAATAGTGAATTAAATAAATATATGGAATATTTTACACATAGAAAGTTATATTTAAATTCCAAAAAAGGTAAGAATAAATGTTAAAAAGTCAATATTTTTTAATGTGTAGCCTTTTATATGGTAACACTATTAAGGCACTATTTATAATAATTGATTAATAATTAATTAGCAACAAATACATTCAACGTTTGAATATATAGATGATCAAATTAAATAGTTTATTTAAAATCAATTATATGTTGAAAAGAATACTCATTAAACATCTGAAAAGTTAAGTTAAACCTCTTCAATATTCAATGATGTACTTCCATATTTTTGACACATCTTTGATAATGATGTACTTTAATAGATGTGTCTAAACTTGTTTGTGCTGACATAGTAGACATTATAGTGCATTTATTTATTAGTAATTAACCAAATATATTTAATATATATATTTTTTATCCTTTTTTTTCTTTATTTTGCATTGCAAAATGTATTATTTAATCCATGCTGCTTTAAATGTAGGTTTAAAATGTCTCTGCTATGAGCAGAAAATATTCAAAAGGTGGAAAAAGACGTTGACATGATTGATTTTTGGCACAAAAAATGTAAAATACAGAAGGTTTCGTAAATAAAAGTGCATTCAAGGACCTTCACGTCTCCTCTATTTCTGCTGCGTCAGACTTGTCGACTCAGCACTTCCTTAACAGCTCTTCGTGTTATCACTTCTATCAGAACCGTCCAGCGTGACTTAAGAACCGTGACACGTCGCGCCTCAACATCTAAAGTGTCTTTTAATCCTGGTTTCCAGAGCTGATCGACTGCGAGGAGCTTCACGCCGTCCTGCATCTGGTGCTTCAAGCAGGAAACATCATGAACGCCGTGAGTAGGAAGAAGCGCCTCGTCAAACTTGACATGTTTTTTTATTGAGCCGAACCCACGAGAGAACGAGGGGCGTCACGTTTTACTGGCTGGTGATTGACATTGATTGACAGGGAGGATACGCAGGGAACGCCGTGGGCTTCAAGCTGTCGTCTCTGCCCTCGCTGGTCGACACCAAGGCCAACAAACCAGGGATGAACCTCCTGCACTTCGTGGCCATGGTTGGTTTTCATCAGCAACTCACACGTTATTGTTAGTTTAAATAAATAAACACTTATTAAAGTGTCAAGAGTTGTCGTCCAGCCAAATCAAAGTGAGATGTTTAACTATATTTCTTTAAAATCTCCTTTAAACCCTTATTATTACATATTTATTAAAAACTCAAACTAAATACTAAATACAAACTTAATCATCTGAAGTATTAATAAATAAGATGAAAACTATACTGAGAATTATTCCTTTGTCTTTGTTATTTTTCTTTTATCTATATTATTTATCTGAAGTATTAATAAATAAGATGAAAACTATACTGAGAATTATTCCTTTGTCTTTGTTATTTTTCTTTTATCTATATTATTATCTGAAGTATTAATAAATAAGATGAAAACTATACTGAGAATTATTCCTTTGTCTTTGTTATTTTTCTTTTATCTATATTATTTATCTGAAGTATTAATAAATAAGATGAAAACTATACTGAGAATTATTCCTTTGTCTTTGTTATTTTTCTTTTATCTATATTATTTATCTGAAGTATTAATAAATAAGAAAACTATACTGAGAATTATTCCTTTGTCTTTGTTATTTTTCTTTTATCTATATTATTTATCTGAAGTATTAATAAATAAGAAAACTATACTGAGAATTATTCCTTTGTCTTTGTTATTTTTCTTTTATCTATATTCTTTATCTGAAGTATTAATAAATAAGAAAACTATACTGAGAATTATTCCTTTGTCTTTGTTATTTTTCTTTTATCTATATTATTTATCTGAAGTATTAATAAATAAGAAAACTATACTGAGAATTATTCCTTTGTCTTTGTTATTTTTCTTTTATCTATATTATTTATCTGAAGTATTAATAAATAAGATGAAAACTATACTGAGAATTATTCCTTTGTCTTTGTTATTTTATTTTAATCTATATTATTTATCTGAAGCATTAATAAATAAGAAAACTATACTGAGAATTATTCCTTCGTCTTTGTTATTTTTCTTTTATCTATATTATTTATCTGAAGTATTAATAAATAAGATGAAAACTATACTGAGAATTATTCCTTTGTCTTTGTTATTTTTCTTTTATCTATATTATTTATCTGAAGTATTAATAAATATGAAAACTATACTGAGAATTATTCCTTTGTCTTTGTTATTTTTCTTTTATCTATATTATTTATCTGAAGTATTAATAAATAAGAAAACTATACTGAGAATTATTCCTTTGTCTTTGTTATTTTTCTTTTATCTATATTATTTATCTGAAGTATTAATAAATATGAAAACTATACTGAGAATTATTCCTTTGTCTTTGTTATTTTTCTTTTATCTATATTATTTATCTGAAGTATTAATAAATAAGAAAACTATACTGAGAATTATTCCTTTGTCTTTGTTATTTTTCTTTTATCTATATTATTTATCTGAAGTATTAATAAATAAGATGAAAACTATACTGAGATTTATTCCTTTGTCTTTGTTATTTTTCTTTTATCTATATTATTTATCTGAAGTATTAATAAATAAGAAAACTATACTGAGAATTATTCCTTTGTCTTTGTTATTTTTCTTTTATCTATATTATTTATCTGAAGTATTAATAAATAAGATGAAAACTATACTGAGATTTATTCCTTTGTCTTTGTTATTTTTCTTTTATCTATATTATTTATCTGAAGTATTAATAAATAAGATGAAAACTATACTGAGAATTATTCCTTTGTCTTTGTTATTTTTCTTTTATCTATATTATTTATCTGAAGTATTAATAAATAAGAAAACTATACTGAGAATTATTCCTTTGTCTTTGTTATTTTTCTTTTATCTATATTATTTATCTGAAGTATTAATAAATAAGAAAACTATACTGAGAATTATTCCTTTGTCTTTGTTATTTTTCTTTTATCTATATTATTATCTGAAGTATTAATAAATAAGATGAAAACTATACTGAGAATTATTCCTTTGTCTTTGTTATTTTTCTTTTATCTATATTATTTATCTGAAGTATTAATAAATAAGAAAACTATACTGAGAATTATTCCTTTGTCTTTGTTATTTTTCTTTTATCTATATTATTTATCTGAAGTATTAATAAATAAGAAAACTATTCTGAGAATTATTCCTTTGTCTTTGTTATTTTTCTTTTATCTATATTATTATCTGAAGTATTAATAAATAAGAAAACTATACTGAGAATTATTCCTTTGTCTTTGTTATTTTTCTTTTATCTATATTATTATCTGAAGTATTAATAAATAAGAAAACTATACTGAGAATTATTCCTTTGTCTTTGTTATTTTTCTTTTATCTATATTATTTATCTGAAGTATTAATAAATAAGAAAACTAACCTGAGAATTATTCCTTTGTCTTTGTTATTTTTCTTTTATCTATATTCTTTATCTTTAGATTGTATCATCTTGTTCCCTCTTTATTAATCTTTGTTCTTGTTCTTATTTAATTTTTATTTATTTTTTATGAAAAGTTGCTGTATTTGCTGTGGCTAAGGGATCAATAAAGTTCTGCCTACCTACCTAAATAGATTTGAATTATGAATGAATTAATATCATATTTTTAAATCAAAACTTAAATCGATTTATAGTTAATGTTGTAAAAATAAACAACTTTCATTTTGCAGGAGGCGAAGAAAAAAGACGAGACGCTGCTGAAGTTTCCGGACAAACTGCACCACGTTCAAAGTGCAGCGAGGTAGAACTACATTTTTTTAATGAAAGTTTTGTGATACTGTGGCGACATGAACACCTCAGAAGAACATTGACTCCAACTGACTCGTCACTGTCTCCCGACTGACGTAGGATCTCAGTGGAGAACGTGGAGGCAGAATTCTCCTCCCTGTATGTTCGGATCAGAACGCTTGAGGAAAAGATTCAAGGAGATCCTGAGCTGCTGCTGCAGCTGAAACCTTTCCTGCAGGTGAGAACGTCCAGGAAGAACGAGAAGATGCTGGTGTGGTCCAGAGCCACGAGCCGTCATGAGACCCTACAATTAATGCCGTCAGAATATTGATGAATTTAACACTGTTTTTTTGTTTTTAAGGCATTTATTATTAATTTTTTTTAATTAAACAATATACTTTCTATATGGAAAGGCTGATTTTTTTTATTAAATCATTTATCGAATTCAATAATTTGTATATCAAGAGGTTACAAAAAAAAATGTGAATATTTTACAAAATATGTTTTTACAAATCAAGTTTAACATTGTTTTTCCAAAAATTTAAAAATACATTTTCTAAATATTTTTTTAATGTATCGCCTTTTGAAATCAGTATTTTCTGTTGGAACTATTATACTAACATTTTTATACTGGATTTTAAAGGCTAAGAATGAATTAAAAATATTTAATTTTTAAATGACAAAATCAAACTGTATGTATAAAAAACATTTTATTTTTTTAAATTCAATTAGTGAAATAAATTTAATGAACCATTAAATTAAAACATACATTTGTTTAAATGCACTTTTTTTTATTAATTTAAAAATAAATGAATCTATAATTTAAGTTTAAACATTTGAAATGTTAAATTCAACTGTTCAATATTATGATGACAATGACGTATTTCTACAAGTAAAACTCTTTTTTTAATTTAATTTCTGCATTTTGAGAGGGTTTTTCAACCCTCAAAGTTCATAAAAATGTATTTACATTAGATTAACATGTTTCTTCTATAGTTATTTAAGATTAATAATCTATTCTTCACTTCTAAACATCTGAAATCAGTGATATTTCGGGTCTTTTCGTTCCCTTCAATGTTAAACATCACGTCTTCCCTCAGACTTCGGCTCAGACGCTCCAGGACCTGAAGAGACGGAGGCTCGACCTGCGGAAAGAGGGAAACACTCTCATCGATTTCTTCTGCGAGGACAAGGACACCTTCAAGTTGGACGAGTGCTTCCGCATCTTCCAGGACTTCTGCATCAAGTTCAGGAAAGCTGTGAAGGTCAGTTTTATATATTAGATATTTACCAAACCATCAAATATGTCAAAAGTCTGATGCTATTGTTGTTGTTTTCCTCGCCGTATTGTGGGTTAAATATATATTTGTACAGAAGCTACTGCAAACTCATGTGTTGTAGAACAAAAAAGTTCTTGTTATATACTCTTTTTATACCAGGGATATATATATATATATTTTTGTTTTTAAATATCAATAACATCCCCCGACTTACTTACGGTGCCGCAAAACAATGAACTCCCATGATGCCTTTCTGCGCACTCCTCTATTTAGTGAGTTTCAATTCTCCATTGTGTCATTGTCAAATGTGATTGACAGCTGTAAGTAAGTAAGTAGGTAATTTTTATTTATATAGCGCTTTTCGAGACCAGGGTCACAAAGCGCTTAAACAATCAAAACAATATTCAATAAAGTATATACTTTAAAGGTCAAGATAAAACTGATAACACAACAGGAGTTCCAGAAAATCAAGGAAAAGCCTGAACAAATAAAAACGTCTTCAGATGTTTGCTGGGCGGCAAAGCATAACGGGCGCCGGTCAGATCACAATCACCGTGAGGGTTGTTGAGAGCGATGACGCCGTGTATGAAGTGTTTGCAACTTTAAATAAATTGTGAAGGTTTTTACTAGAACTCAAGACCGAAAGAATCCAAAAATGTATAATCACAATAGTTCCTAATTAAAAAATCTTATCACAGTCCGAAGGAAAGTCAAAGCGCAACAACAGGTCGGGCGGAGAAACAACAAGAGAAGACTGAAAAAACAAAGAGAGCAAAAAAAAAAAACACAGACTGAATAAAACGACAAAAAGTAGGCTCGGTCACAAGGAGGATAAAAACACCAAAAAACATAGAGCAGTAATCCAAGAGGAGAGTGTAGAGAACGTTCATATCAGGGAGTGATGATTAGGATCTGGCGCCTGTTGCCGCCGAGGTGGTGATTACATGACGAGCTGCGGCGGCAACAGGCGCCGCGGGACTCAGGAAGGACAAAGAAAAGAAGTTTCAAAATAAAATCAGACATGACATCAATGTTGTTGATTAAGTTTTACTGTAAAAGCTCATCTAATTCAGACACATGGTTCACAAACGTATGATTCTACTTCCTCTCCAGGACAACGTGGAGCGAGAACTGAAGGAGGCGGCGAGGCAGCGTCGCCTAAGGGAGTTGGAGGAAAAGCGCTTTTCCTGGTCCTGCGCCGAAAGCAGCGGTTTCGGCCGCAGCAGCAGCGAGAACGACGTGGACTCGCTCACCAAAGAGGGCCTGCTGGACTTCCTGCAGCAGAGGTCCCAGAGTCCGGCCAGCCCCCTGGGACGCTCGGCCAGCGCCCGCCGTCACCGCCACACCATGACCTCCATCGCAGATCGGGACCTCCAGGGATACCTGCAGTGTTTCGGCGAAAACCCCTCGGAGGGCTCCAAGTTCAACAGTCTACCTCGCTCTGGCCGCGCCCCGGAGCGCAGGTCTTCTCCCTGGATCCTGGACAACAACCGCGAGCTGGGCAACCAGAGAATCGTGATGTCGCCAAACGCCGACACGGAACCCATAAGCCCACTGGCCCGGTTTTCTTCTCCCGGGCTGAAAACCCACGAGGACGGACTCAACAACAACAACAACAACTGCTCGTCCGTGTCGGAGGGAAGCCCCCTCCCGCACTATTGCGTCTTTCAGAAGACCGACCGGACCGTGAGCAGGCACATGAACGTGAGTTTGGAAAAACACACTTTAGCTCCCGTCCCTCAGGCTTTCGGCCTGGCGAGTCCGAACACCGTCAATCAAACGCACTCTTTAAAACGAGGGGATCTGATCCTCACCGATCTGGAAGCGTCACCGAGTCCCCGGATGCTGGAGATCGCTCCCGGTGGGGAGGTTTTGGAGAAACTGTCGGATCCTAAAAAAGCCTGGGAGTTAAAACCCGAGACACAATCACAGACTGAGAACTTTCCATCAGGAGAGAAGGAGGAGGAGGAGGACAGCACCTTCTCCTCAACGTCCTGCGACACACCCTTGCCCTTAGACGCCTCCGACAAGAAGCCCACCTTGTACATCATAGACTGCACCGAGACCGACTGCTCCGTCATGCTGGACTACTCGGAGGTGGAGAGTTCCTCTCCGGCCAACGAAGGTTTCCCCGTGGGATCGGACAAGGACCAGGATCCCGGCTCTCCGTCGTCTACTCTGGAATCTTCCAACGAACCTTCGCCGTCGGCGGGCGAGACGCCCAGGTCTTCGGACGCAGCCACCATGACCCGCTCGGAGGAGTGGGACGCGGAGAGCTGCGAGGGGAAGCCACGTGGGAAGCGGGACACTAGCAGAAGATCTGAGTCCAGGTACGCCAAGAGTGAGGAGGGCGGTACTGTGAGGACCTTGAGGAGCAGTGAGAGGCAAGGCCTGCGAAGAGTCGTGCCCATCAGCAGAGGCCCTCCGAGGAAGCCGTCCGAGAAACCGGCCGCGTACGACACCGGCTCATTACGAAGACCTCCCCGGGACCAGAGCATTCCTGCGAGGGGCCGGAGCGAGAAGAGGCCCCCGCGTCACTCCAGCCTCCCGCCGGACGAGTCCAAAGCCCTCAGGGGGGTCATGGGAACCATTTCCAAATTCGCACGCGATCTCACCCCGAGAAAGGTGTCCGGGCCGAAGCCCAGTGCCAAACCACTGAGAAACTTTACCAAACCGCCGCCAGAGGAGAAGATGTGTCGCTCCACCATGAGGGCGTTGACTCGCGGCGGGGCGTCGCCGGAGAACGGCGACCCTCAAACCGTCAGGAACGCAGACGTTCCCGGCTTCCTACGGAACACGGTGGCGTCGTCTTCGCGGACCAGGAAGGACCTGGATCCGACCTCCGTGCCCTCCACCCCCGCTCGCAGCCCCTCGCTCTTGGGTCGGCAGTCGTCGGCGAAGCAAAGCCGGTTGTCGTCGGCGGAGCAGGCGAGCGACGAGCGTCCGCGGGCCACGAGCCTGCGGAGGGCGGCGAGCGTGAAGGCGAGACGCAGCGAGACCCCGACTCCCCACGCGTCGCAGGACGACGTCCGAAAGACTGGCGGCGGCGCCGAGAAGACGGCGAACAAACGAGACTCGACTCCTTGCAACAGAAGTTCAAAACCCACCTGGAGGTGAAATGTTTAAGTAGGACCTTGAGAAACGAATGTTCTACTGATCGTATACTCGAGCTCGCCGTTCTGTCTTTACATGTTTCAATGCTGTCCATGATCTCTGGTGTCCGTCGGTCCTACGGTTGAAACCATCGAGGTGCAATACACAGATCATTCCAGGTTTCAAACTCAAACCCCTTAAATCCTCCAAATGCCTGATCGTTGGACGAAAACAAAAAAAGCACATGTGGGTCATTCTACGAACGCGCTTCCTTCCGTGTCCTTTTCAAGATTCTTAAATTCTTAAATACATGTCTATTCATTTCCTTTTTGAAAAATATACTGGTTTATATTTTCAAATAAATGTTTAATTTCTTATATTAAAACTCAATCCTGGCTTTAACTATGTTCATCATCAGGCTACTGCAAAGACACTGTTTCTTTAGAGCGACATCTCCAGACAGTCAAACTCTTGTATGTGCCAAAGGTTTTTAACAAGTTTCAACCCAATTTAATTTGTTTGTTTGCTCTTCCTGGTGGTAACTGAAGGTCTTAGGAACCAGGGGTCTTCAACTTAACTGGTCAGGGGGGGGGGGGGGGGGGGCACCAGTGGTTAAATTCTTGACCGGGCTGCAGGTTCAGACATGTTTTATCATCCAAATTTGTTTTATATTTGGTTGTTTTTTGTGCTTCTACTGTGAATTCTTCATCTAGTAAGTAAGTTAAGTGTTATTTACTATCTGTTCGAACTCTCGTCCCAACAATTGACTCTGAAACCCTTAATTTCTAATATTAAAACGAGCAGATTTATTCATTAATCTGCTTGTTTTTCAAAATAAAACCAACAACAATAAAATACGGTTTTATTACTGATATATGAACACGATTAAGAGAAAGAAAATTAATCGAACTACTTCCTAGAATGACCCATTTAGTCCACCTAGTAACTCGTTTTCGACCCACTCCTTACATTTGTGGTGACTTTAGACACAACCTGACAACGGCAGAAACACCTGCCTGCTCGATTGTACATGCCTGTGTGTGTGTGTGTGTGTGTGTGTGTGTGTGTGTGTGTGTGTGTGTGTGTGAGCACGTCCACGACTGTAATGCTGCTAAACTAGCTTTGACAATGTACTGTTGGCGTGTCTCTCCTGACGACCTGTAGCCTCCAGAAGCTGCTTCTCCTCTCGTTGGGATTCATGCTGCTCAGTTTGCCTCACAAGAATCATACCTCACACGCTGGCCTTCCACCAGCAGCTGTAGTCGTAGTAGTGGTCGTGTACCAAGACCTACTCTCTGGTGTGTATAACGTCGCAGCTCCAGGGTCAAGTACCTCGTGTCGTAGTCTAGGACTCCTCCGTACGATCACGGAGTTGACCTGCATGTTTACTAACACGCCTTAAAATCCACATCAAGCTGACGCCAGGAAAGAAAAAACATTGAAAATTGTTTTTAGCGTTTTTGGCTGCTCGCTGTTCCACATCCCACCGGTTTGTGCCTCTGCAGTTAAATTAAAAGAAACTTTATTTTTTAAGACATTTCAACATGTTGAGTGAAATGACTTGAAGCTCGTGACACGATTTAATCATCATTTTACAGTTTGAGTAAATGTTGTCATTTGAATTCAAAGTTGACATCGTCCGGGTTCAAAGGTCATGTTAGAACCTTCAGTGGTTATAACATGTGGTTATTAGTGTTGTATTACAGTTTATGAATGATTCACCTGAACTGAATTTGAAAGATTCCACCCTTTATTAGGATGTTTTTTTTGTTCCGTAAAAGAACAGATGTTTCAGTAGAAACTAAGATTGTCAGCAAAAGACTTCTACAGTTACTCCTGAAAGGTTAAAAATGTATTGGCAAGAATCTGGTGAATCGATACGTTTCACGATACTGTAGTAACAATGATATATTGTTAGTATTGTCAAGTACTTGACTTGCAGAATTTACAGACCACATGACTCTTGATGAAGTCGTAACTGCTTTCATTTGTTTTGAATCCAAAATATGTCCAAACATTAGCTTTGAAAGCTGCTGGAGTCACTGTATCCTCTCGTCCTCAGTCATCGCCGGGATCACGCAGGATTTGTTTGTTCCTTTAACTGCGGATGAACGTGGATTTAATTGCGACACAAAAATGAAAGAAACTCCGTCAATGAATCACCAGTGAATGAAAATAAAAATAAAAATCGAATTATTTTATCTTAATCACATTTTATTGAACTGTAACCCATAAAAAACTATGGTAAATAAAATTAATTATGATTTAAAAGACAAACTGTCAAATATTAAGATCAAGATTTCTAGTTTCATAGATCAGATCTTCCACGTGGCACAGAGTGTTTAAGATTTTAACCATTTCTAAGTTTGGTTTAATTCAAAATGAAGTCAACTTTGTGTTGAAATGACAACATTCTAAAGCCTCATGAATCAAGTGAACACCATGAAACTGCTCAAACCATGTTTGTTTTTTTAATGAAAGTACAAATGGTGTTTTTGGTTGGACGTAATATTTATTCACATGGTGAGACAAATGTACACACTAGAGTAGCGCTCGTGTGATATTTATTAAACATTTTCCACAACATTCTGATCGTCATTTCCTGTGTGAGGATCGATCCTTAAATCACTCTTTTCTTCACGTGTCGCTTTTGTTTGTTCGACTCTGTCATGCAAATGGTGGCTCAACAAAAGGTGTGTGTGTGTGTCACTGTCTGTGTGTGTGTGTGTGTGTGTCAATGTCTGTGTGTGTGTGTGTATGTGTGTGTGTGTCAATGTCTGTGTGTGTGTGTGTATGTCTGTGTGTGTATGTCTGTCTGTGTGTGTGTGTGTGTGTGTTATCATCACAAAGAACATGTATTTATAAACTTCAAGATGTTCTAAATTCCATTTTTTCCTGTTGGACTCATTGAAAATCTCTTCAATCTCCTGTGTTTCTCAGCTCGTCCTCCTGCTGCTGCGACTTTTACTGCCCGGGGCTGGACAATGGTTGACCTTTTATCAGTCTGTCTGCTGCTGAGCTACTCTACAGTTAAAACAGACACACACACACACACAACCCCCGCATGTTGTTGTAGCGTGGTTACCATGGCAACATTCTTCGAGAGTCCACACTTAAATTAGACTTTTTTGCCTCCTCTTTAAAAAAAAATTAAAAATCAAGGTATAGTTGTCCAAAGATTCTTGGTTTCCTTCTATGATCATATCTCGAAGCGTTTAATCACCTTTTCCCCAAAAAAACTATTTCCCTTGGTGCGGTCGCGCCGTCTTATTGTGAAAGGGTGGAAGCGGAAGTGATGCTCCAGCGCGCGGGGAAACTAAGCTTTACAACTGAAATGTGTCAGTGACAGTAACAGTGTTTCTTTGAGTAAATGAATTAAACTTTTCCTCGCTCAACTGTCCACTGTTGAATACAATTAGAAGTCAAAGTGAATATCAAATATTTATTATTCTGGCCGGAAGTGCACGAGATAAACTGTGAAGCCAATTTTGATTTTTTTTAGTGGCAAATCGAATTATATCATGTTATAATTTAGAGGAATCATCATTTTTTTCATCTGGAAAATTATGTTTTACTGCATTAATATTATTATAAAAATATTATCATTATTTTTCCAGGATGGCGCCGATTGGACGGCAGCCTTTACAGCAGCTCAGAGGAGTTATTTAGTATTTATTTCCCCTCTGATGCTGCTGTAAACTAATTTTCCCAAGTGGGACTAATACATGAAAAATCTATCAATCCATCTAAAAGTTGAATCACATTTTCACCTCTTTGTGTAGCGATACATTTGGCCACGAGAGAGCAGCAGAGGGATCTGTTTTGATTAAACTCGAGTTTTTTTTTGTTAACATGCAATCAAACTTCAATAACTTAATTATTACGTCTTTGTATAAGCTTATACATAAATAAACTATAATTATATATTCATCCACTTGTTTTGCTTTATAAACCTTTCTTTCATAATTTAATTTTCTATCATTTTTATTTATTTTTCTGCATAAAAACGACCCACAAATAGTCATTATTTGAGATCAAAGTAACTAAAATAGTAAAAGTGTTTTAATTCTTGTATAGGCTTGATTTCGTTTTTATTTGTTCAGGCTTTTCCTTGATTTTCTGGAACTCCTGTTGTGTTATCAGTTTTATCTTGACCTTTAAAGTATATACTTTATTGAATATTGTTTTGATTGTTTAAGCGCTTTGTGACCCTGGTCTGGAAAAGCACTATACATATAAGATATACATAACAATTACTTACTTACTTACTTACTTGTTTATTTTATTTTGTACATGGTTATTCAAGCACTCACAGTGATCACACACAGAAATAAACAGATTATAATCCAGCTAAATAAGAGAAATGGTGGAACATGTTGTGACTTTAACCTCTTCAGGATCATAAGTGAGGTCAAGGGTCACCACATGCAAACCGTGACTGCTCATCTCCCGCTGGTCATGGTTGCATGTGCGAGGGATTATCTCTCAATCTCAATCCCTCATGATCCCACGGCTCAGGTGCACCTGACGGGAGCCACTTTTCCGAGACTCTTTCCCTTCATTTCCTCGCTTTTTGATTCACGTCGTGGATTCGCCGGAGATGCTGAGGAGACGTTTTCTCCTGGAGGGAGTTTGGACCAAAATCCCAAATCCCCAACGTGGATGTTTGACTTCCCTCACCGGAGTCTTAGGGATTATCATTAAGAGGTTTTCCGTGAAGACCACTCAGATTATCCACACGGTCTCGCGGACCAGATGAGGGTCCGGGACGCCACAGACACCGACATGGGGTAAGACACGGAGATCAAGTTGAATGAAAGTCATGTGACCTTTTGTTGTTGTTGTTCATTCATGATTGGTTTAGATCTCAACTGTTGGACCTGCAGGTTACCTTTAGTGCAGAGATTCTTGAATCCATCTAATACTTTTTTTTTTTTTTAATATTAAACTGAACATGTATTCCTCTAATATTCATATAAGATTTATACATATTTTTTTATTTTTGTAAAGGCAATTATTTAACAGCTGAGACATTAAAAATGTTTACAAAGCTATATTGTGTCAACATTACACTTCTACTCTTAAATGGTTATTGTTTTCATAGATAGTTATATTGTTTATTTGACATACTGTATGATTACTACATTATTACACGTATTTCATGTTATATACTTTATTGAATATTGTTTTTAATGTTTAAGCGCTTTGTGACCCTGGTCTGGAAAAGCGCTATATAAATAAAAATTACTTACTTACTTACTTACTAATACTTTTATTGAAATGAGGTCCTTGGCAGAGGTATGTTCGGTCTCTGCGCTTTTTCTGGGGGATTTTGTCCGACAACATTCAACAAGGACCACGTTTTCACCTTGAACTTTGCAGCTTGATTTTCCTCTTTGTTAATCAAAGTTTAATATGCGTATCCATGTGACTCCGAGTGAATATTAAATAGAGAAAGTAAAGATGTAAATTATTCAACAAAGTTCTGCGACAAACGCTTCTGACACACAGTTGTCTTGAATATCAGGGACTTGTTGTGTAAGAATCAAAACATTATACACCTTTGTTTTTCTGCTTTAAGTTCGTTTTTTTAAACTTGAACAAAATGAAAAAGGAGAGAGAATGGAATTTCATTAAATAGTAACATGGAACCAGTGAAGTGTATGGAATGCCAAGCAGGTGCTCTTTGTCATGAACACACACACACACACACACACACACACACACACACACACACCTACACACCAGACACACACACGCAAGGCCTCTCTGATTCAGAAACTCACCACAAATACTTGAATTAAAAAAAAAAACCTTGAAGGGAAAAGAAATGCAAATTGTCCTTTCGTTCTTTTTTTCTTCCTCCTGAAAAGACTCATTCATTAGTTGCTGCATGATTTGTTGTTACCGTAGCGACAAGGGAAGAGGTTTCCCTGCGATGAACCCCTTTTTAAACTGATTTAAATCATTTGACTGACAAAAATTCCTTTTTAAAATGTCCATGCGTTCCTATAGTGATGCATAGTTACAGTATATATATATGAACCAAATAGTTGAACTGATCCGTTCATTTGTAATAATATTTTCATTAAAGTTTCAAATACTTCAAGTTAGTATCTACCGCGAAAAAAATCTAAAGTGGACAAATAATAATGTAATTGAAAATGGAGTGAACTGAACATTTGAATACACTAATTGAAGATGAATAACACGTGTTGATCTCGACTTTATTATGAACTTATCTTTTTTATAGAATTTATGAATATTTCTTTAAGATTTATTAGTTAATATTAAGGTTTATTCAGAATATTCATAGAACGTACAAGTGATTTTGAAACATACAAAAATACCTCAAATCATTTGCTAATATGAGAATAAATCATAATACAAGTCTACAAATTGATCAACGATCACAAATAATGTAACATGTGCTAATAATAACATGTATTGTTCTCACAATATTTTAAAGTACATACTAATAATCACTGGTGACAGTTGCTGAGAGGAGATCACTGAACAAACTACTGTCCATCATGATGATGACATCATCCTCTGAACACTGTCATCAGTGAACAGAGAAGCAGATGAAGCACGAATGCTCCTCCCATGATGCAACACTAATAGACTCAAGGACTCATTCATTCCTCGGGCTTTTAGATTGTACAATTCTGAGTTCGGGGGCAGGAGTGGAGTGAGAGTATCTGGATGTTCTGTTCTATGTTAGTCTTTGTATCCTTTGTTGTTTTTCTTTGATCTATGTTCTTTATCTTTAGACTTAGATTGTATCATCTTGTTCTTTCTCTTTGTTCTTATTTTATTTTGATTTATTCTTTTGAAAAATAGCTGTATTTGCTGTGGTAATTGGAAAAAAACAATTTCCCAAACAATTCCCTGAGGGATCAATACAGTTCTACCTTACCTTACCTTAATAAGCGTATGTTGTAGTTCCACACCGCACCATTAGGGGCGATGGTCGTCAACTCTACTTGGAAAGAAGTGAATAAAAATACAAATATGATAAAAAAAAAGTGTATTATTCGTTTTTTTATTTTAAAATAAAGGGGAAACATATTTTAATAAAGCCATGCAGTATCCTTAAAGTTTGATGATGAATTGCATCTTTAAAATTAAAACGAATAAATATTTATTTTTATTTGTTATTTTGTAAAACAGCGAGGATTCTCGTGAAAACTCAAAAGTGGGTCATGTCTCGTGCGAGGAGGAAGCACGACTTCTATTTTTACGAGCAGGAATCCAACATGAATGATTTACTTTCTCGCTGCTGTTCTGATTAAGTCGTGACGGTTCAGCTGCGACACCGTTCGTGTGTTTGGTGTGTTTGTGTTGTTGCTCTGTGTGGAGCTCAGTGCTGGTCCTCACTCGTGCTGCTCACGAAGTTACCCGAGGATCTTCGCTCCTGCTCGGCTCTGTGGAGCTCAGTGCTGGTCCTCACTCGTGCTGCTCACGAAGTTACCCGAGCATCGTCGCTCCTGCTCGGCTCTGTGGCGCTCAGAGCTGGTCCTCACTCGTGCTGCTCACGAAGTTACCCGAGGATCTTCGCTCCTGCTCGGCTCTGTGGAGCTCAGTGCTGGTCCTCACTCGTGCTGCTCACGAAGTTACCCGAGCATCGTCGCTCCTGCTCGGCTCTGTGGAGCTCAGAGCTGGTCCTCACTCGTGCTGCTCACGAAGATACCCGAGGATCGTCGCTCCTGCTCGGCTCTGTGGAGCTCAGAGCTGGTCCTCACTCGTGCTGCTCACGAAGATACCCGAGGATCGTCGCTCCTGCTCGGCTCTGTGGAGCTCAGAGCTGGTCCTCACTCGTGCTGCTCACGAAGTTACCCGAGCATCGTCGCTCCTGCTCGGCTCTGTGGAGCTCAGAGCTGGTCCTCACTCGTGCTGCTCACGAAGTTACCCGAGGATCGTCGCTCCTGCTCGGCTCTGCGTCTCCCTCCGTCATCGTGAGTTTTTTCCTTTTTTAAAACGACCCTTGAGCGTTAACTTGCAAAAACGGAAATAACGTCTGGTTATTCAGGTCAACGGAACTTTAGTTAAACGGTAACAAAAAAACGTTTGAAACGAGAATATAAATTAATATATATTTCGTATTTAATTGTTAATATTTTACGTTTTTTGCGTAATATAACGTGTATTTTCATGGCGTGAAAGTAGAATGCATTTGTTGGTGCTAGTCCCAAATTAATTGTTGGATAAGCAGAAACATTGAAGCGTCTCCCTTTTTAAAATAATGGAATTATTCGCTTTCAGAGAAGGATTTTAATATTGTCGCTGCGTAATTTAGTGTGTTATTGCACTTCTTAGATAGATGGATAAACTTTGGGTAACTTTTTGCAGCTAACAGCAACACAGACGTTAGATTCATAAAACAAGAACAAAGTGCAATAAAAAAGAGTGCAATAAAGAAAGGGCAAAATGACACAATCTAAAGATAAAGAACTTAGATCAAAGAACAATAACAAAGAAAAAGGATACAAAGATTAACATGGAATATCATCTTTTCACTTCACTCCTGCCCCCAAACTCAAACTCTTCTTTAAAATGTACAACAAGAATCTGGCAATACTACTGTAGTAACAAAGATATATATTTGTAGTATTGTCGAGTACTTGACTCTGGTGTTACAGAATTTACAGACCGTGAACGAAGTCGCAACTTGCTTTGAAACCAAAATATGTCCGAACATCGGCTTAATAAAGCCGTCTCAGTCAACTGTATCCTCTCGTCCTCAGTCACTGCCAGGATCTCGCGGGATTTCATTGTTTCTTTAGCTGCGATAACATAAGGTCTTGAAGGTTTAATTGCAACACAAAATGTAAAATAAAAAGGAAAAAAAAATGGAATTATTTTATTTTGCAAACACTTAATTGAAGTAAAATCAATGAGTATAGATACTTTAACACAATTTAAATATAAACCAAAAAAATAACTATGATTCAAAATAAGGTATGATATTGAAAGTCAACTCCATGCGTGTTGAACATGGTATTGTGGGGGGAAAAAAATCAAAGTCAATATAGTTTTATTATACTCTCTATTGAAAAATAAACAATTAAATACTTTAAAAAAAAATTTGATACATTACTGTTGAATATACAACATTGTGAAAATAAATGTATCATCTTGTTCTTTCTCTTTATTTTTCTTTGTTCTTGTTCTTATTTTATTTTGATTATTATTTATTTTGATGAAAAATTGCTGTATTTGCTGTGGATAATTTGGGGAAAAAAAAACAATTTCCCGAAGTTCTACCTAACCTAAAAAATATTGCAATATATCGGAGTAGCGCTGTCGTGTTGTTCAGAATAGTCGAGCTTCTTCTATGGATGTTTTCGAGCTACTTTTTCAAGTGGTGACAGACTTTGTTACTTTGTCGTGGATCCAGGAGAACCTCACGAATGTATACGTTGATATTCAGGTGTTTTTTTTGTCACGTCGTCCACAATAAATATCTTTCCTGCATCTCCGTCGTTGCCGCCATCAAAGCCGTGTTTTCCCGTTGACTGGTAATGATTCGTTCATCAGCAGCTGAAAAGCGCCCGAAGGCTTAATTATCCCAGTTTTCGGCCGAAGCCACGACCTCGGCGAAGTGAATGGAGCGTCGGCTCGACAGCGACAGAGCGACGTCTGTCTGTTCGGAAACTCATTGATCAGAACTTGGCAGAAGCGCTGACACGACTGAGTGGACTCACTGTCTGAGTGACGGGGATTAGTTTGGTTTGCCAGCGAGACGTGTTGGCTTTTGTTTCGTGTTTCGTTGCTTTATTTTGAAATTCACATCGACTTGTAGAACAGGACGAATCGACTTGATTTCACTCACTGCGGAGCAACAATGACGTGGGTTTTATATAATCAGATGAAGTCCTGAAAAATGTGTTATAAGAAATCATTGATGCACAATATATCACTGTATGTATTTACTGTATATATAGATATATATTACTTTATTTTTCTCCACAAAACCGTATTGATATTCAACACAAAGTTATCGATTGCATTTTTTAAAATCATAACGTGTTTTTATATTTAATTTAATTGTAATATTACATTAGATCAACATTTTTAATGTAATCTAATCATCAATATACTAAAATATAAAAACATACTAAATATTTTTGTATTTTCTACTATTCATTTAACATGCAAATGTTGTTTGTTCATTTTTGTGTTGCAAATAAACTCTGCTAAATGTGCTACAGTCTTTACATCCTCGAACCAAATAAAAAAAAGATGAAATCCTGCAAGTTCCAAGTCCATTATTCCACGATATTTAACAGCTTTGCATTGATTTTGAAAACATATATTTGGGGTTTTAGTTATGAGGGGTTTAAGTCATATTTTATCATTACCATATTTATCAAAAGAAAATTAAAGAAACGATTATATTAACTTTATTAATACCTTAAGTTGTATGAGAAGTAAGTAGTTAACATGCAAATATTTAAGCTATTTGTCTTTCTTCCGGCTGCTGGATGGCAGGAGTCATTGCATCTAGAGGAACAATAAAAGTTCCCGGCGATGACTGAGGACGAGAGGATACAGGGACTCTAGCTGCTTTTAAAACCGATGTGTGGACATATTTTGGTTTCAAAATAAAATGAAAGCAGTTACGACTTCATCAAGAGTCATGTGGTCTGTAAATACTGCAACAACAGAGTCAAGTACTTGACAATACTACAAATATATCCTGGTTACTACAGTACCACAAAATATATCGTATCGTGGTCCCTGTATCCTGTTGCGTAGTGCATGGTCAGATTCTTGCCAATTCTCATCCTAAATATTGATATTTAAGACAAAATTGACAACTAAATTGCTCATAACTAAAAAGAGAGAAAAAATTGGTACGAACTGTATGTTCAGGGATTCGATAGAGATAAAACAAATTCAATAATTTGAGTTTCTTGCCTGAAAATGTCTATTAGTTACAATCTTTGAACCTTATGAGGAAACTTGAGTCTGGGGCACATAGGTCTATGTTGAAGTCTATAAAATAAAGTCAACATTCAGACTCTGAGCAGATGGTCTTCACTGCTCACGAGCTTCAAACGTAGTAATGATGTGACAACAGGAAGTTGTCACTCTGCCTACAGCGAGTCTTATCTCCGTCTGAGAAGCAGTCGAACGCCCGCCAGGCTCATGAAACCTCCAGAGGTTCCGCCCACTTTAGCGACTGTTTGGAGAGTTGGAACATACGTGTCCACCGTCGTCCCAATGTGTACCACCTGTAGGGGAACCAGCACCTGGTGCCAGTTTTGTCAGCAGAGCATGGAGTTCAAGTAAGTCTGGATGGAAAGTGAGAAGAAGCTTCAGAAACTCAAAGTGTTGATTGTTGGACTTCCTTCTTGTGTGTATCACGTTTGACGCCAGTAGGAAGGAGTTTTCCTCCTTCTTCTCTGCTGATGGATTTCTGATGTTCATTGACCTTTTTTTTTATAGCTGAACTTGATAGTAATGTCACAATAATGTAGCTTTTTCTTGTGTTTCATGCAGATGTTGTTGTGTATTCTTTCGTCAACACAAGTGCTTATAACTTATTTTCTTAATTATATTTTATTTTAAAAAATTATTTGTTTTTCTTTTGATGAAAATACACTTGAGTCGTAGGTGCTCATATCAAGTTCATTTTGTTGATATTATCGCGGTGTGAAATAGTTGTTTTTTATTCTTCATCCTGGTGTAGCGATTAAATGTAAAGTATGTACACAATTAGAGGTGTGTGTATTGGCAAGAATCTGACGATACATATGATACACTATATTGTGATACTGTAGTAACAAGTATATATTTGTAGTATTGTCGAGTACTTGAATCCGGTTTTGCAGAATTTATAGACCACATGACTCTTGACGAAGTACTTTCATTTGTTTTGAAACCAAAATGGATCCGAACATAAGCTTTAAAATCTGCTGGAGTCACTGTATCCTCTCATCCCCAGTCGTAGCCAGTATTTGTGACGTAATAAGCATCTAGCTGCCACATTTCAAAATGTTAAAAAGAAAATTTTGAATCGTCCTTCTTCAATAGAGACTCTAACTCAGACATTTAGCTCAAACATACGTTCGCTTCCTTAGGCTTTCGCCACATTTCCTTACATCTGCAAAATTTTCCAGTTTCAATCATCAGAAAGATGTCAAAAAACGGCCTGTTGAAGCGTGATTTTTGAACTAATCACGCTCTTGCAGACCCCAGGAGAGGACTTGGAAGCTAAATTTGGACCCCAATACATTTCAACAAAACTTTCCCTTTAGTCTTGTCGAATAAAATCATATTTATTTTTCTAATATAAGGCAAAAGATTTATTTTTTACCAAAAGTACAGGAAGTTACTTTTTTTTTAGTTGAAACAATTTGTTTTCTTCTCTCCCGCCTAAATTCTAAGATATGTTTCAAGAGTATTAAAGTTAAATTAAGTTACATTAAAGCAGCATTTTCTCAAAGTATTTAGAGCGTGTGCATTATTTTACTAGTGTAACTTTATAGCATTATAGAATAACAGATAGTTGTTGGTTCTACTCCCAATAAGTTCACTGCCAGCTTCCCATTTTCTAAAGCACTATGTAGCTCACACACACACACACACACACACACACACACACACACACACACACACACACACACACACACACACACACACACACACACACACACAGTTCAAGCGATGACAGCGTTGTGTTTGTTTCAAATGATATTGTGGGCGACAGATGTGCAGCCTCGACACTTTCTAATGACCTGATCCTGGACACTTTAACCCTTATTTAGGCCCTTATTTAAGGTCAGCGGTTGGCAAACATCAAACAGTCAGTCACACACACACACACTCACACTCTTATCTGACTTCCCAGAATGCACGTCTGACTGATAAGACTCTCCGTCACGAGCTGACATCTGACGTCTCTGCTGCTCAAACACTAAACGGTTGTTTATGGATTACTTTAAAGAACGACAACATTTGTGTCATGTTTTCTAAGATCAAGTGGGGGATGGTTGTCCAGACGGGAGGCGTGGCCTGCAGCTGTAATCTGTCATCATCCCGTCCACAGTGGACGCTGTAGATTAGAAGCAGCACATTTATGATTGAAGGGTTGGACTCGGAGAGCTTGAACAGAAGACAACGCTGTGGACGTGAGCAGAGTTGCAGAGTCATAGTCGAATAGTTGTCGCATGAAGAACTTGTTTTTCACCAATAATCCTTCAAACGATGCCAGTGGTAGAACATCCTTGAGTGTAGCCATTAGCACAGCAGTATAATCCTGTTAAATCTAGTGTTAAAGTGGCCAAAGCACATGTTTCATGTTTCATTCTGGGCAGACCCTGGACATGTGCCATACAAATATTGAATAGTTGAATTTAAAACGTGGACATTTTAATTTTATTATTTTTTATTTACATTTGTTGACTTTTTTTATTTTATTTTTAAGAATTGACTGATTTTTTTTAAAAATTAATTTAAATAAAAATAATTTCTATACTCAAAGGTTGGATCTGTTTTTATTTACATTTTTAAACTTTGAACTTTTAAAATGAATAATTTCAAGAAAAATCGAATATTTCTAATTGAATTCTGTACAGTTTGATTCTTTAAATCCAATCATTGAAAAAAAACATTTAAAAACTTTGTAGCTTTTATCAAGTATCGTGGCAGCAACATTTTCAGGGAAAAATAATGAATATAGAAAATATTTGTCGCCTTTTAAATTTAATTAGTTAAAAAAATAAAACTTTCCATATAGAAATGATTGAATCATTAAAAAAAAAATGCTTGGGAAAAAAACAACAATTTCTATAAAATAATGAATAGTTTTTGAATTGAAAAAGTTATCACTCAATATTCTGATGGCAACAATATACCTGTACTTCCATAGTATAAAACGCTTTTCCATGGTTGAAGGATTTTGACAAAAGTTTCTGAGATCAAACCTTTTGATGCGTTTAACGTTTTGGTGACTGTAGTAACAAGCATATATTAGTAATATTGTCCAGTACTTGACTCTGGTGTTGTGATAGTGTAGTAACAAGCATATTTTAGTAATATTGTCCAGTACTTGACTCTGGTGTTGTGATCGTGTAGTAACAAGCATATATTAGTAATATTGTCCAGTACTTGACTCTGGTGTTGTAGTATTTACAGACCACATGACTCTTGACGAAGTCATAACTGCTTTCGTTTGTTTTCAAACCAAAATATGTCCAAACATCGGCTTTAAAAGCTGCTGGAGTCACTGTATCCTCTCGTCCTCAGTCATCGTCGGGATCTTTTATTGTTCCTCTAGATGCAATGACTCCTGCCATCCAGCAGCCAGAAGATTACGTGGAAGAAAAACAAATAGCTTAAATATTTGCATGTTAACTACTTACTTCCCATATAATTGAAGGTATTAATAAAGTTAATATAATATTTTCTTTAATTTTCTTTTAATAAATATGATAATGATAAAATATGACTTGAACCCCTCAAAACTAAACCCCCAAATATATGTTTTTCAAAATCAATACAATGCTGTTAAATATGAATCAGTATTGTAAAAAAAAATGGATGCGCTGTTCCCTTTATTCCCGAGCCAGAACCAGAACCAGCTGGGTCACTCCTGACGCTGCACTGCAGTGAGCCAGCATGGTTCTGAGACGGAGGGAGGGAGGAGATGAATGGATGAGACGGAGGGAGGAGCAGAGATGATGATGTCAAAAGTATAAACGCCCTCAACTACACTCACGTGTGAGTTCACAGACAAATACACAGCCTCCATCATCATCATCATCATCATCATCATCATCATCATCATCCTCATCTTCGCTCCACTTGGACTTGATCCGGACGCTCGCGCCTCCACTGACGGGATTAAACAGGACAGAGGCGTCATGTTTGGGATTATTTGAGATGGTTTCGTGGAGGGTCCTCGGCTCTTAATCCGCACCCTTAGGCGTCGGTGTAAGTCTGTGATTTTCGTCGGGTTGTTGTGTTTGTCGATGTCTTGACAGTGACTCGAAGTGTTTCTTCATATTTGCACTGTTTGAGATGATGACCCGGATTTATTCTGCGTCGCTGATCAGATTATGTAACTGATGTTGGCGCCTCGACCTTGTGTGGCATCGACACACACTGTTGTGTCTGCAGGATTTATTGTTTATTGTGTTTATTGAGTTATTAATCTGGCGTTCATTCTTTTATACATATTTAATCCAGATTATATTTGTGTGACGTTTCTTTTCAAGTACTGACTTCAACAAAAGTTTGTCACCGAGAATCTGCCATTCAAAATAACTTTATTTAGATGACGAAAGGAAATAAAACCTAAAGAAAACAACAACAAGTGACATTATGTCTAAAGTTAATAATATTTCGAGGGTCAATCATTTATAAGTAAAGCCTTAAACTAAGAATCCAGTTTGCGATTAAATCCAAAATAACGGGGGGTCCAAGGATTGTCCTCTGTGGTGCACCATCTCTGATGAGACGGTTTTTACCTCGGATTAGAGGGAGATTGGATTCTTTTATATCACATGTGTCAAAGGTCATTTTATGTAGCCTGTTAGCTTATTAGCTTCTGCCGTTATGTACATGCATTTCTCCCTGTAACTCCGAAAATACACGGATTCATCTGAAAATAATCCTAACCCTAAATCCACATGAGGGTGAGTAGAAAATTAGTAAAAATTTAATTTGAGGTGAATTTTCACTTTAAGCGTAGATGTCATACATAAACCCAAACTAGCAGTAGTTAGCCCTAAACTTTATAGATATTATTTGTCAAAAACAAGCTTAATTGGAAAATTAAAAAGTTCAAACCTGTTTTCATCCAACATATGTCAAGTCATATGTCGCATTAACTCCAAAAAGGAAGAGATATCATGTTTTTTTATGTTAAATTTGGGTGAACTATCCCTTCAAGACAGAATGAAAAGACAGTATCACGATGATGAAGCCTCTTTTCTTCTAAAAAAATATATACTTCAATAATATCCACTATATTTATTTAACTGTGCACTTGTTTGTTTACTATCTCATCTTTCCTTTGGAATCCCTGTTATAGACGTTTTGGTAAATTGATTGTTCAAATATTATGGACCCTTTTATTTGGTTATGGAAGTTAATTAATTTTTAATGATTTTTTTTTTTATCATTAAATTCAATATTTTCAATATAGAAAGTTTCTTCTTTTTTTAAAATAAATGCATTTTTGAAAATTAAACATAGATTTTTGTATTGACTTTTTTTTCAAGCATTAAATTATTTATTAAATCAATGCATTCAACCATTTGTTCATTAAATCCGTTTTTATTAAATAAGAGAATTTAATAATTAATATATTAAAAGTTTTAATTGAAATTATTATAACAACACTTTAAATTAGGCTACGAAATTAAAAATGTACTTTTTAATTATTGAAATTAGAAATATAAAACTCTGTAAAAACAAAACGTTCTAAATAATTAAACTATTTAAAAAATACAAACCGAAAAACCAAGAAAATCTTTGAATATAGAAAATATTGAATTTCATGTTGATGTTTAAAATAAATAACTTTTCATAAAAAATAAAAATAAAAGTTTAAACATTTGAAATGTTCTTTTAAATATATAAAGGCACTGATTTACTTACATATTTGTCTCCCTGTTTGTTCCTTGATGTATAGGATTTTAAAAACTAGAAGCTAAACTTATCGTTTTCTTGAACTATTGTTGATTTTCTTTAGTGATAGTTTTTATAATCACCACCTCGTTTTCTCAGCAATTTCCACATTTTCCAAAAAAGACATTAAAACATTAGCACAAAAGAAAGACTTATTATCTAACAGTTTTCTATGGTGTGTGGATACAGTTTTAAATGCGTACGTCCGGCGACGGAGACGTTGGAAGTGTTTTTAAAGTGGAAAAAAGCTTCTGCAGAAGAAGAACTCGCTGGTTCCTCCTGCTGCGACAACAAGTTACATCACAGGTCGTCTCCAGCGCTGAGGCACGATCTTCAGTACGACTGTCATCTGAAACCACTTCCTCTCGCAGGAAATGAGAGGAAGAGACTCCAATAATGGGGAGATTAAGTGAAAATTGAAAGGTGGAGCCAGAAGATCCCTTGGTTGAATGAGTAACGACAACCAAGGCATCGACACACTTTCCACGCCTCCGTTCGACGGCACAAGATGAAATGCGTGGATGGTTGCTTAAGTGCATGTTAGCGGTGAACGCTTTCACTTTTCAATCAAATATTCATGACGAGTCTTTCATAACATCATCGTCCTGCACTCGCGGCACTTTCAGCTTCAGATAATGACTTCTTTTTTTTTACCTCCGTCTTCGTCTGAACGTTCAGATCTTAACGATGCTGTGTCTCAAATCGCATACTTCTCCTAGTATACTAGAAGTTAGTATGCTTTAGGATAGTGTACATACTAACTAGTACGCAAATTCTCCACAGATAGTATGTTTCAAATCAAACTCTGCTGCTACACACTAACAGGAAATGACGCGACAGCTTCTTCTTCTACTACTATTTAACGGTGGTTGCAACCAGCTGTAGGAACACTATCGCCACCTGCTGGCAGCACGTTTTGTAAGTTTGGAAGAAGAAATAAAGAAAAAATATGAGAATCGAAATATTCGCGAGATATTTAAGCTGGTATCACTCAGTTTAGTGTGCATGGCACACTAAATTTCGCATACTAAGAATTGAGACGCACTTCCGCACTAAAAATACTAACTTTGAGTACGCTAGTATGCGATTTGAGACACAGCACAGGTTAGCGATCATACTTACATTGTTGTTGTTGTTATTTCATAAGCACATGGAAGTAGGTCAGTGACTCCAGAAGAGTGAACGGTTGAATTTAACATTTCAAATGTTGAAATTTGTTTGTTTTTTTTAATTAAATTTCTTCAAATAATTAAATTCAATAATCCCTGTATTGAAAGGTACCATCAATAGATCTGAAAGTAAGAGCCAGAATTATAAAATGGATCCTGAAGAAATCCATGAAGAGTTTTAAGGATCTGGGAAATGTGAGTTCTTCTACTAGAGCGGCTCAGAGTTTTGTATACGACCTTGAAAAACGGAACAACTCCACAAGAATACCTTTCAACATAACGCTGAACCTCTGAACTATAGTATTTTTTAAAGGAAACTTGAACCAAATTCTTATAGGACTGGTCAGGATTAAACTCCTTTCACACGCTAATGATCAACTGAAATTAAATCATTTATTTTCTCTTTCTTCGTGGATCAAATGCGTCGTGACTGGTAGTGGTTGTAACTTAAATTATACAAAATATATGTTTTTACAGATCGATGTGTGGCTGGTATTTCATCACAGTCACTCATCCTTTATAGATCAAGAGACCTTTGTTGTCTCATACCTTCTTGTCCTGTTGAGACGCCGTCCTTGATCTCCCGTCGATGACTTTTGTTGTCGGACGCCGTCGTCACCCTTGCTGCTGGTGTGCGTCCACAGGGTGCCCAGGAGGACGCAGGACTCGTATGTCAAAGTTCTAGAATGGCCACGATTCCCAGTCCTGTGGTCCGGCAGATCGACAAGCAGTTCCTGATCTGCAGCATATGTCTGGACCGCTACGAGAACCCCAAGGTGCTGCCCTGCCTGCATACTTTCTGTGAGAGGTGAGGGTTTCTGTTTTTTTATTACTATCACAGCTAGCTTGGTGTATTTTAAAACTTCTTGATACACTAAATAATAATGCATGTTGAGTTCATTTCCACTGTGTACAAAGAAAGAAACATGTACACAATAATGGGAGTTATTTGGTCACGATTTTTATTATTGCCTTCCATTTATAAGAATAATGTGGTTTTATCTCATTCATTTTTGATCATATCGACAGGTTTGGACTAATATATATATATATATATATATATATATATAATTACTTGACAACAAACGTGTCGAAACAACAAGGAACTATTTTGTGTGTTTAAAGCAAGAGTTGATTAAATAAAAAAAATAAAAATACTTTGTAGTCACTATAGTTAATGCAACAGACAACTTAATTTTAAGTTGTGTGTAGAATAGTGTGAATATAAATGTGTTTATATATTAGTTCCATAATAGCTTGTTTAGTTAGAATTTTTAGCTGCAACAGCTACAAGCTAAATTAGTGTTAGCTGCTATTGATTAGCCACATTAGCGTTCAAGCGAAACCTCATTTTTTAAAGAATTGAAATACATTAAAAATCATTCTCCACATACTATTATTAATGGTTGATTTAATTAAAACACACATTAAATGCGCGTAAATGTGTGGCCATTTGTTCCAGTGAAGAATTTGTAGGATTGAAACTATAAATATTAAATTATAATGAATTCAAATGTTTAATATTCTTCTTTACAATTTCGTTTTATTCTGAAAAGAAAATACGATTTAAATGGTAGCAGTTGTATTGCCTTCCATTTATAAGAATAATGTTGTTTTATCTCATTCATTTTTGATCATATCGACAGGTTTGGATTCATTTATATTACTTGACAACAAACGTGTTGAAACAACAAGGACCTATTTTGTGTGTTTAAAGCAAGAGTTGTTTAAATTAAAAAATAAGTGAATATAAATGTGAAAAGCGCTATATAAATAAATATTACTTACTTACTTATATATTAGACATTAGTTCCATAATAGCTTGTTTAGCTACGTTAGCATTTTAGCTGCAACAGCAACAAGCTAAATTAGCGTTAGCTGCTATTGATTAGCCACATTAGCATTCAAGCTAAAATCTCGTTTATTTTATTGAAATACATTAAAAATCATCATTCTTCACATACTATTATTAATGGTTGATTTAATTAAAACACACTTTTATATGCGCCTCAATGTTTAGCCATTTGTTCCAGTCAAGAATGTGTAGGATTGAAACTATTACTATTGAATTATAATGAATTCAAATGCTTGATATTCTTCTTTACGATTTCGTTTTATTCTGAAAAGAAAATACGATTTAATTGGTAGCAGTTTTATTGCTTTCCATTTATAAGAATAATGTTTTATCTCATTCATTTTTGATCATATCGACAGTTTTAGACTAATATATATATATTACTTGACAACAAACGTGTTGAAACAACAAGGAACTATTTTGTGTGTTTAAAGCAAGAGTTGTTTAAATTAAAAAATAAAAATACTTTGTAGTCACTATAGTTAATGCAACTGACAAACAACTTTATTGGTTTTAAGTTGTGTGTAGAATAGTGTGAATATAAATGTGTTTATATATTAGACATTCGTTCCATAATAGCTTGTTTAGCTACGTTAGCAGTTTAGCTGCAACAGCAACAAGCTAAATTAGCGTTAGCTGCTATTGATTAGCCACATTAGCATTCAAGCTAAAACCTCGTTTTTTTAAAAAATTGAAATACATTAAAAATCATTCTTCACATACTATAATTAATGGTTGATTTAATTAAAACACACATTTAGTTGTGCGTCAATGTGTGGCCATTTGTTCCAGTCAAGAATTTGTAAGAATAAAACTATTACTATTAAATTCAAATGTTTGATATTCTTCTTTACAATTTCCTTTTATTCTGAAAAGAAAATACGATTGAATTGGTAGGAATTTAACGGAACCAATGATTGAATGGGTTAAGAAATAAATATGAAATGAAGTTTATCGAGCGCTCACTTTGAGAAAACAAAGTATAAAATATTCATTTTATGTCTTGAATTCAAGATGTTTTATCTTATCCTGATGTTTCCCCTCCAGGTGTCTGCAGAACTACATCCCGGCCCACAGCCTCACCTTGTCGTGCCCCGTGTGCCGCCAGACCTCCATCCTGCCGGAGAAAGGTGTGGCGGCGCTGCAGAACAACTTCTTCATCACCAACCTGATGGACGTCCTTCAGCGAGCGCCCAGCAGCTGCAGCCAGGAGGCGGCGGCGCTCAGCAGCGTCGCCACGGTGACGGCCGGACAGCTGCTGTCCTGCCCCAACCATGGCGGCAACGTAAGTCCGACCGGATCTTCTTGATGACTTCCGAATCCCCCCCAACTTTCTGTGGCCCCGCAGGTGATGGAGTTCTACTGCCCGCCCTGCGAGACCGCCATGTGTCAGGAGTGCACGAGCGGCGAACACTGCAAACACCCCACGGTTCCTCTCAAGGACGTGGTGGACCAGCACAAGGCGTCGCTGCAGGACCAGCTGGCTGCCGTGAAGAACAGGTGCCAAAACCATCACTGTGATGAAGAATCCAAGGGTTTATGACGGACATTTTGTCTAAAACCTCAACTCTTAACACTTTTTGTCTTTAGCTTTATTTCCTTCTTTTTTTAAATATACAAATAGACAAAATAGAGTGGATTTACTTTGACTTAAATATTGAGCGGTTGAATTTAACATTTCAAACGTCTACGCTTTGACCTTGTTTTTATTTTATTAATGTATTCAATAATTTGAACATTGATTATTATCATTTCTTTTTTTTATATATTTTAATAAAACGTTTCGAATATTTTTAAAAATGAGGGTAAGGGTCAAGGTTTGAAATTCTTATTTAAAAAACAAACTTTTTTTTCATTTAAATTCGATATCTTTTTTTTTTTTAAATGTAATAATATATTCTGAAATTTAAAAAAACTCATTTTGATTATTTATCTTTAAATTACTCAAAATTAGTCTCTCAATTTCTAATTTAATTTGTTCATTTTTTAAACATTCAATATTTTTAATTCAAAAAACAATCAAATTTATCCTTTTAACCTAGAAATTATTAAAAAACTTAACCTTTCAATAAATATAAGTAAGTAAGTAAAGGTTATTTCTAAAGCGCCTTTCCAGACCAGGTCACAAATCGCTTTAATAATCAACAACAATACACAGTTAAAATACATTCTTTAACACACAAGACAAACACAGGAAAAGCACAAATAAAGTGTCCTAAGATGTTTCTTGAAGGAGTCAGTAGATCATCAAACACAGATGTTTCTTGAAGGAGTCAGTAGATCATCAAACACAGATGTTTCTTGAAGGAGTCAGTAGATCATCAAACACAGATGTTTCTTGAAGGAGTCAGTAGATCATCAAACACACATGTTTCTTGAAGGAGTCAGTAGATCATCAAACACAGATGTTTCTTGAAGGAGTCAGTAGATCATCAAACACAGATGTTTCTTGAAGGAGTCAGTAGATCATCAAACACAGATGTTTCTTGAAGGAGTCAGTAGATCATCAAACACAGATGTTTCTTGAAGGAGTCAGTAGATCATCAAACACGGATGTTTCTTGAAGGAGTCAGTAGATCATCAAACACAGATGTTTCTTGAAGGAGTCAGTAGATCATCAAACACAGATGTTTCTTGAAGGAGTCAGTAGATCATCAAACACAGATGTTTCTTGAAGGAGTCAGTAGATCATCAAACACAGATGTTTCTTGAAGGAGTCAGTAGATCATCAAACACGGATGTTTCTTGAAGGAGTCAGTAGATCATCAAACACAGATGTTTCTTGAAGGAGTCAGTAGATCATCAAACACAGATGTTTCTTGAAGGAGTCAGTAGATCATCAAACACACATGTTTCTTGAAGGAGTCAGTAGATCATCAAACACAGATGTTTCTTGAAGGAGTCAGTAGATCATCAAACACAGATGTTTCTTGAAGGAGTCAGTAGATCATCAAACACAGATGTTTCTTGAAGGAGTCAGTAGATCATCAAACACAGATGTTTCTTGAAGGAGTCAGTAGATCATCAAACACAGATGTTTCTTGAAGGAGTCAGTAGATCATCAAACACAGATGTTTCTTGAAGGAGTCAGTAGATCATCAAACACAGATGTTTCTTGAAGGAGTCAGTAGATCATCAAACACACATGTTTCTTGAAGGAGTCAGTAGATCATCAAACACAGATGTTTCTTGAAGGAGTCAGTAGATCATCAAACACAGATGTTTCTTGAAGGAGTCAGTAGATCATCAAACACAGATGTTTCTTGAAGGAGTCAGTAGATCATCAAACACGGATGTTTCTTGAAGGAGTCAGTAGATCATCAAACACGGATGTTTCTTGAAGGAGTCAGTAGATCATCAAACACAGATGTTTCTTGAAGGAGTCAGTAGATCATCAAACACAGATGTTTCTTGAAGGAGTCAGTAGATCATCAAACACAGATGTTTCTTGAAGGAGTCAGTAGATCATCAAACACAGATGTTTCTTGAAGGAGTCAGTAGATCATCAAACACGGATGTTTCTTGAAGGAGTCAGTAGATCATCAAACACAGATGTTTCTTGAAGGAGTCAGTAGATCATCAAACACAGATGTTTCTTGAAGGAGTCAGTAGATCATCAAACACAGATGTTTCTTGAAGGAGTCAGTAGATCATCAAACACAGATGTTTCTTGAAGGAGTCAGTAGATCATCAAACACACATGTTTCTTGAAGGAGTCAGTAGATCATCAAACACAGATGTTTCTTGAAGGAGTCAGTAGATCATCAAACACAGATGTTTCTTGAAGGAGTCAGTAGATCATCAAACACAGATGTTTCTTGAAGGAGTCAGTAGATCATCAAACACACATGTTTCTTGAAGGAGTCAGTAGATCATCAAACACACATGTTTCTTGAAGGAGTCAGTAGATCATCAAACACAGATGTTTCTTGAAGGAGTCAGTAGATCATCAAACACACATGTTTCTTGAAGGAGTCAGTAGATCATCAAACACAGATGTTTCTTGAAGGAGTCAGTAGATCATCAAACACAGATGTTTCTTGAAGGAGTCAGTAGATCATCAAACACAGATGTTTCTTGAAGGAGTCAGTAGATCATCAAACACAGATGTTTCTTGAAGGAGTCAGTAGATCATCAAACACGGATGTTTCTTGAAGGAGTCAGTAGATCATCAAACACGGATGTTTCTTGAAGGAGTCAGTAGATCATCAAACACAGATGTTTCTTGAAGGAGTCAGTAGATCATCAAACACAGATGTTTCTTGAAGGAGTCAGTAGATCATCAAACACAGATGTTTCTTGAAGGAGTCAGTAGATCATCAAACACAGATGTTTCTTGAAGGAGTCAGTAGATCATCAAACACAGATGTTTCTTGAAGGAGTCAGTAGATCATCAAACACACATGTTTCTTGAAGGAGTCAGTAGATCATCAAACACGGATGTTTCTTGAAGGAGTCAGTAGATCATCAAACACAGATGTTTCTTGAAGGAGTCAGTAGATCATCAAACACAGATGTTTCTTGAAGGAGTCAGTAGATCATCAAACACAGATGTTTCTTGAAGGAGTCAGTAGATCATCAAACACAGATGTTTCTTGAAGGAGTCAGTAGATCATCAAACACAGATGTTTCTTGAAGGAGTCAGTAGATCATCAAACACAGATGTTTCTTGAAGGAGTCAGTAGATCATCAAACACAGAGATGTTTCTTGAAGGAGTCAGTAGATCATCAAACACAGATGTTTCTTGAAGGAGTCAGTAGATCATCAAACACAGATGTTTCTTGAAGGAGTCAGTAGATCATCAAACACAGATGTTTCTTGAAGGAGTCAGTAGATCATCAAACACATATGTTTCTTGAAGGAGTCAGTAGATCATCAAACACATATGTTTCTTGAAGGAGTCAGTAGATCATCAAACACATATGTTTCTTGAAGGAGTCAGTAGATCATCAAACACAGATGTTTCTTGAAGGAGTCAGTAGATCATCAAACACATATATTTCTTGAAGGAGTCAGTAGATCATCAAACACAGATGTTTCTTGAAGGAGTCAGTAGATCATCAAACACAGATGTTTCTTGAAGGAGTCAGTAGATCATCAAACACAGATGTTTCTTGAAGGAGTCAGTAGATCATCAAACACAGATGTTTCTTGAAGGAGTCAGTAGATCATCAAACACAGATGTTTCTTGAAGGAGTCAGTAGATCATCAAACACAGAGATGTTTCTTGAAGGAGTCAGTAGATCATCAAACACAGATGTTTCTTGAAGGAGTCAGTAGATCATCAAACACAGATGTTTCTTGAAGGAGTCAGTAGATCATCAAACACAGATGTTTCTTGAAGGAGTCAGTAGATCATCAAACACAGAGATGGTTCCAAAGCTTAGGAGCAACAGTCTGGAAGGATTTCTCTCCTCTGGTCCTGAAGCGTGTTCAGGAACCATAAGTAGATTCTGATCCACAGACCTCAGAGCCCGAGCTGGGGTGTAAGTCTGGATCAGATCACTGATGGAAGGTCTGACCATGAATAGATCTGAAAGTAAGAACCAGAATTTTAAAGTTGATCCTGAAAGAAACTGGCAGCCAGTGAAGAGTTTTAAGGATCAGAGAAATGTGAGTTCTTCTACTAGAGCGGCTCAGATTTTTGTATTAACTGCAGGCGAGACAGATCCTTCTGTTAAGGTTAAATTTAACACAAAAACAAATCAATACTTCTTTTTTTTATCGGAATGTTGTGGTTCAACAAGTTACGTTTAACCATTAAATATTCTGATTACTTTAAAATCATATAACTTTGCACTCGATTATGTAACGTTTTAATATTTTGGATGATTCTCTCCTCACCAAGGTTACCTGAGATCGACGCGGCCCTGCAGGTTCTGTCGGAGATCCTTCAGCAACTGACCAATCAGAAGAGCTCCATCGAGGACAACATCCACGACACCTTCGACGAGCTGCAGAAGATCCTCAACGTGCGGAAGAGCGTCCTGCTGATGGAGCTGGAGGTCAACTATGGCCTCAAGCAGAAGGTGGAGAAACTGAGCTGGGATCAGATTATCCAACGTAAAAATGAATTAAAGTTAAAAAAAAAAAAGGAAATCTAACTTTCAATGTTAATTATTTAATTCATTTAAACTGAATTCATTCTTTCAAATATAAATGATTGGATAAAATGATTTAAAAATAGAACAAAATGCTAAAATTAATCTCAATTTCTAATTTCATTTGTTCTTTGTAATTTGTTTTTTAAATATTAAATATTTTTAATTAGAAAAACAATCAAATTTATCATTTTAACCTAGAAATTATATTTAAAAAACAACTGAACCTTTTAATAAATATAAGTTAGTAAGTAATTAAAGGTTATTTTTAAAGCGCCTTTCTAGACCAGGGTCACAAAACGCTTGAACAATCAACAACAATACACACTTAAAATACATACGTTTCAAAAAACTATATTTTTCAATTAAATTCAAAGTCAAAAACAAACATTTCAATATTGAGATGATAGAATTCTATTTAAAATGAATACAAGTAAGTAAGTCAATTAAATTGATATAGTGCTTTTCCAGACCAGGGTCACAAAGCGCTTGAACAATCTATATAAAGTATATACTTTAAAGGTCAAATGTAATAGAAACATCTTAATGTTACTTTCAACTTTCAATGTTAATTATTTAATTCATTTAAACTGAATTCATTCTTTCAAATATAAATGATTGGATAAAATGATTTAAAAATAGAACAAAATGCTAAAATTAATCTCAATTTCTAATTTCATTTGTTCTTTGTAATTTGTTTTTTAAATATTAAATATTTTTAATTAGAAAAACAATCAAATTTATCATTTTAACCTAGAAATTATATTTAAAAAACAACTGAACCTTTTAATAAATATAAGTTAGTAAGTAATTAAAGGTTATTTTTAAAGCGCCTTTCTAGACCAGGGTCACAAAACGCTTGAACAATCAACAACAATACACACTTAAAATACATACGTTTCAAAAAACTATATTTTTCAATTAAATTCAAAGTCAAAAACAAACATTTCAATATTGAGATGATAGAATTCTATTTAAAATGAATACAAGTAAGTAAGTCAATTAAATTGATATAGTGCTTTTCCAGACCAGGGTCACAAAGCGCTTGAACAATCTATATAAAGTATATACTTTAAAGGTCAAATGTAATAGAAACATCTTAAAAAATATATATTTGTTCAGGCTTTTCCTTGATTTTCTGGAACTCCTGTTGTGTTATCAGTTTTATCTTGATCTTTAAAGTATATACTTTATTGAATATTGTTTTGATTGTTTAAGCGCTTTGTGACCCTGGTCTGGAAAAGCGCTATATAAATAAAAATTAATTTAATGGCTTTTTTTTCTGAATCCGTTTTGAATGGAAGTCTGACTGACCCTCTGCTGCCCCCTGCTGTCTCGTGCTGCAGGTGCTGCAGGCTCAGCTGGACGCCCTGCTTCAGGGTCAAGAGGGCATCACCAGCTGCTGCAACTTCACGGAGCAGGCCCTGAGCCACGGCACCGAGGCCGAGGTCCTGCTGGTGAAGAAGCAGATGAGCGAGCGGCTGCTGGAGCTGGCGGGTCAGAACCTCCCGCTGCGCCCCGGAGAGAACGACCAGCTGGACTTCCTGGTGGAGACGGAGGGCCTGAAGAAGTCCATCCACAACCTGGGCACCATCATGACCACCAACGCCGTGGCGTCGGAGACGGTGGCCAGCGGCGAGGGGCTGCGGCACTGCGTGGTGGGGGCGCCCACCTCCATCACCATCACCTCCAAGGACAAGGACGGGCAGCTGTGCAAGAAGGGCAACGCCGCGCTGACCGCCGCCATCTCCTCGCCCGAGGTCGGCACCGTGGACGGGGAGATCCTGGACAACAAGAACGGCACCTACGAGTACCTGTTCACCGCCCCCAGGGAAGGGGTCTTCAGCCTGTCGCTGCTCCTGTACCAGCAGCACATCCGAGGGAGTCCCTTCAAGATCCGGGCCAGCAAGTCCACGGAGGCCTCCTCGCTCAACGCCAAGAAGAGGCTGAAGTCTCCCAGCAGCTCACACGTCAAGCAGCGCGCCTTCAAGAGGCCGGCGAGCATGTACAGCAGCGGGCGCCGGAAAGAGAACCCCATCGAGGACGACCTCATCTTCAGGATCGGTGAGACTCCATCGTCGCCTGAAGTTCTGTTCGTTGCATCAGATCCGTTGCTTGTGTAGAAACTCAGTCGTGTGTCGTCTTAACAACGTAGAATAGAATGAAATAAAATCGAATTAATGTACATTAAAATTGACATGAACATAATTAAAAATAATTACATTTTTAATATTATAGAAGTATGTATTATACAACAAATGTGTTTTATTTATATATATATATATATATATATATATATATATATAAAATAATGTCACTTGTGTAGTAACTCGACTCGTCTTAACAACGTAGAATAGAATGAAATAAAATACAATCAAATTAACGTACATTAAAATTGACATATAAAAACATAATTAAAGATCATTACATTTTTAATATTATACAAGTATGTATTATACAACAAATGTGTTTTTATATGTATATATATAAAAAAAATGTCACTTGTGTAGCAACACAACTCAACTCGTCTTAACAACAAATGTGTTTTTTATATATATATATATATATATTAAATAATGTCACTTCTGTAGGGATGTAAGAAAATATTTATACACTTGATACACTGTTTTTCCATTTACAATACATTTTCAACAGCACTCTTTTTCTTTGCTTTTAAAATGTATCTTTATAGTTTTTATCATATTTTCTATGGTTTATAATTCAATTAGTTGTGTATAAAATAATAGAGGTTATTTACAATGAACACGCAAAAATTCACGGCAGTGGCTCATCTTTACGTCGCAATTAATCTTCCGGCCGCTAGATGGCAGCAGTCATTACATCCCAAATGAATTCCTCCAAGTTCCAGGTAATGACTGAGGACGAGAGGATTCGGTCGATTCCAGCAGCTTTTAAAGCTGATGTTTGGACATGTTTTGGTTTTTAAAATGAATGAAAGCAGTTACAACCTTGTCAAGAGTCATGTGGTCTGTAAATACTGCAAGTACTCGACAATACTACAAATATATCCTTGTTACTACACTATCACAACACCAGAGCCAAGTACTTCCCAATACTACACATATATCCTTGTTACTACACTATCACAACACCAGAGTCAAGTACTTGAAAATACTACACATATATCCGTGTTACTACACTATCACAACACCAGAGCCAAGTACTGGACAATACTACACATATATACTTGTTACTACACTATCACAACACCAGAGTCATGTACTGAACAATACTACACATATATATACTTGTTACTACACTATCACAACACCAGAGCCAAGTACTTCCCAATACTACACATATATACTTGTTACTACACTATCACAACACCAGAGTCAAGTACTGGACAATACTACAAATATATCCTTGTTACTACACTATCACAACACCAGAGCCAAGTACTTCCCAATACTACAAATATATCCTTGTTACTACACTATCACAACACCAGAGCCAAGTACTGAACAATACTACACATATATATACTTGTTACTACACTATCACAACACCAGAGCCAAGTACTTCCCAATACTACACATATATACTTGTTACTACACTATCACAACACCAGAGTCAAGTACTGGACAATACTAGACATATATACTTGTTACTACACTATCACAACACCAGAGTCAAGTACTGGACAATACTACACATATATACTTGTTACTACACTATCACAACACCAGAGTCAAGTACTCGACAATACTACTAATATATCCTTGTTACTACAGTATTGCCACGTGTCGTAATACACACATCAATGCTCCTCTATTGTGATACATATTGATCTCCATATTCTTGCCAATACCAACCCCTTACTTTTCAGGCACGAAGGGACGAAACAAGGGCGAGTTCACGAACCTCCAGGGCGTGGCGGCGTCTTCCCTCGGGAGGGTCTTGATCGCCGACAGCAACAACCAGTGTGTCCAGGTGAGGTCACTTCCTGTGCTGCCGAGGAGAAGTTCGGCTCCTGACCTGACCCTGACCCCCCAACTCCGCCCACCACAGGCTTTCTCCAACGAAGGCCAGTTCAAAAGTCGCTTCGGAGTCCGGGGCAGGACCCCGGGTCAGCTGCAGAGGCCGACAGGGGTGGCCGTCCACCCCAGCGGTGACGTCATCGTGGCCGACTACGACAACAAGTGGGTCAGCATCTTCTCCGGTGAGGGCAAGTTCAAGGTGAGACCAACGCAAGAGATAGTCGAGAGTCACATTTGGAGGTTGGACACTTAAAGGGCACCTAATGTCCTGTGTTGTTCTCAGTATTATCTTGATCTTTAAAGTAGTATGTATTTGAGTATTGTTTTGATTGTTTAAGCGCTTTGTGACCCTGGTCTCGAAAAGCGCTATATAAATAAATATTACTTACTTACTTACTTACTAATGTGCTGATTTAAGTGTGTCTTGAATTGTTCTAGGACCTCTATTATACTCTATTATACTCATCAGTATGTTTGTTTTTGCACAAAACTCTCATTTAATAAAGATATTTACATTAGAAAATACGCTTAAGCCCCGCCCACTTAAAATGTGCCGTTTTAGCTGAGAAGAAGTCTCGCCCAAGTAACCACGCCCACTCTGCTCTGATTGGTCACAAAAACACGAGTTGCATTCAAAGACTCGTGTAATATTCAGACTCGCCCCTAAAACTCCCGTTTTGTACATTAAAAACGAATAATAAAAATAAGGTTTGCTGCTTAATGTACACATTACAAAAACACCTAAAGACAGAAGTAACTCTCACCATGTTTACATAAATATTTATTTTGTTTTTTAGCATTTAGGTACTTAACTGATTTACGACTTCTAGGGGAGGACACCTGCACCAGAGTGATGTCAGAATGTATAATTTAAACCGTAGTATCGTTTGGCGAGATTTCAGACGAGAACTTTATTAAGTAATAATTTCAAAACGGAGCAACGTCACGATGAATGAACTCCTGCATTTTGAAGACTTCAACATTTACAACAATAAGTCACGAGTTGGGATTTTTACATTAGGTGCCCTTTAAGTAGAAATGTATATATTTTATACAAAATGTGTATATATAGTACTACATATGAACGTGTACAAATGTGATACTCAGACTTTTGTAAATGACTCATTTCTACCTCCAGAACAAACTGGGCTCGGGGAAGCTGATGGGTCCGAAAGGCGTGGCCGTGGACAGGAACGGCCACATCATCGTGGTCGACAACAAGGCCTGCTGTGTCTTCATTTTCCAGCTCAGCGGCAAGCTGGTGACCAAGTTTGGTAACCGTGGCAACGGTGATAAACAGTTTGCGGGTACGTGCCAACACCGCCCCCTGCTGGATGTAAAACGAACTGTTGCTTTTGGACCAGTTAGAAACACAAACTGAACTTTTCTTTCTCTCAGGTCCTCACTTTGCTGCCGTCAACAGCAACAACGAAATCATCGTTTCAGATTTTCATAACCACTCGGTCAAGGTGAGAAGTTATGAAGTATAATCTTTGAAATGTATATCAAATATTGTATCAAACTGAAGGCTAGTAGCCAAATGTGGCTCTTCCAGTCATTTTCCCGACAAAAATGAAACTAAATGATTATTATTGTTTATGTCCTGTTTAATGAAGGATGTTGAATATAGAATTTCATTATCATAAATAAATGTACAAATAAATAAATAAAAACGAATGGAATTTCTGGAATCTCTATAGTCTTACTTCAACTGTTTAGATAACTTTTTCATTATAAGACACTTTAAATAAAATTTAATTGAATTGAAATGGTTTATTTCCTGTTTAATGAAGGATGTTAAATATAGAATTTCATAATCATAAATAAATGTGCAAAATCATAAATAAAAGTATAAATAAATACTTCTGATTTCACCTTTGTTTGAGAATGGTGCCATGTCTGTGTATACGTTAATTAAATGTACTTGCTTTTACATTTAAATATGTATTTAATTTCAATATTTATTGATTCATACATTTATCTTCTTGTACAATTGTATACTTTTTGTCATTTCACTGGCAATAAGTCTGAAGCAATTCATCGTGTATAAATACTTGAATATAATACTTTTTGAAATAAAATATATAAATAATGAAATGTAGGAATGAATAAAAGCTCAAATGTGTAAATAAATGTATATACAATATATATACACAGACGGGGAACCGAAAATAAAATCCGAGGTCATTTATTTAGATGTTTATTTATTTTCTAATACAAATACTTATGTATTTATACATTTATTGATTGTATTTATATATTTATCCTGTTGTTTATCGTCCTTCATAGTGAAGAAGATGTGAAAATATATCCTTTAAGCCACAGTGTTGACGTGATCTGACCTCCAGGCTATGAGTTCACGATCAAACAAAACTAATCAAGATATTTTCACCTTCAAGGTGTTCAACACTGAGGGAGAATTCCTTCTAAAGTTCGGCTCCAACGGCGAAGGCAACGGTCAGTTCAACGCTCCCACCGGTGTGGCTGTGGACGTCAACGGCAACATCATCGTGGCCGACTGGGGCAACAGCAGGATCCAGGTGGATGTTCCTGCAAACATCGCTGCGTCGACTCAAAACCTGTGTCTCAAATCGCATACTTCTCTTAGTATACTAGAAGTTAGTATGCATCAGGATAGTGTACGTACTAACTAGTAACTAATTCTCCACAGATAGTATGTCTCAAATCGCATACTTCTCTTAGTATACTAGAAGTTAGTATGCATCAGGATAGTGTACGTACTAACTAGTAACTAATTCTCCACAGATAGTAGGTCTCAAATCGCATACTTCTATTAGTATACTAGAAGTTAGTATGCATCAGGATAGTGTACGTACTAACTAGTAACTAATTCTCCACAGATAGTATGTCTCAAATCACATACTTCTCTTCGTATACTAGAAGTTAGTATGCATCAGGATAGTGTACGTACTAACTAGTAACTAATTCTCCACAGATAGTATGTCTCAAATCGCATACTTCTCTTAGTATACTAGAAGTTAGTATGCATCAGGATAGTGTACGTACTAACTAGTAACTAATTCTCCACAGATAGTAGGTCTCAAATCGCATACTTCTATTAGTATACTAGAAGTTAGTATGCATCAGGATAGTGTACGTACTAACTAGTAACTAATTCTCCACAGATAGTATGTCTCAAATCACATACTTCTCTTCGTATACTAGAAGTTAGTATGCATCAGGATAGTGTACGTACTAACTAGTAACTAATTCTCCACAGATAGTATGTCTCAAATCGCATACTTCTCTTAGTATACTAGAAGTTAGTATGCATCAGGATAGTGTACGTACTAACTAGTAACTAATTCTCCACAGATAGTATGTCTCAAATCGCATACTTCTCTTAGTATACTAGAAGTTAGTATGCATCAGGATAGTGTACGTACTAACTAGTAACTAATTCTCCACAGATAGTATGTCTCAAATCACATACTTCTCTTCGTATACTAGAAGTTAGTATGCATCAGGATAGTGTACGTACTAACTAGTAACTAATTCTCCACAGATAGTATGTCTCAAATCGCATACTTCTCTTAGTATACTAGAAGTTAGTATGCATCAGGATAGTGTACGTACTAACTAGTAACTAATTCTCCACAGATAGTATGTCTCAAATCGCATACTTCTCTTAGTATACTAGAAGTTAGTATGCATCAGGATAGTGTACATACTAACTAGTAACTAATCCTCCACAGATAGTATGTCTCAAACATACTTCTATTAGTATACTAGAAGGTAGTATGCATCAGGATAGTGTACGTACTAACTAGTAACTAATTCTCCACAGATAGTATGTCTCAAATCGCATACTTCTCTTAGTATACTAGAAGTTAGTATGCATCAGAATAGTGTACGTACTAACTAGTAACTAATTCTCCACAGATAGTATGTCCCAAATCACATACTTCTCTTAGTATACTAGAAGTTAGTATGCATCAGGATAGTGTACATACTAACTAGTAACTAATCCTCCACAGATAGTATGTCTCAAACATACTTCTATTAGTATACTAGAAGGTAGTATGCATCAGGATAGTGTACGTACTAACTAGTAACTAATTCTCCACAGATAGTATGTCTCAAACATACTTCTATTAGTATACTAGAAGTTAGTATGCATCAGGATAGTGTACGTACTAACTAGTAACTAATTCTCCACAGATAGTATGTCTCAAATCACATACTTCTCTTAGTATACTAGAAGTTAGTATGCATCAGGATAGTGTACGTACTAACTAGTAACTAATCCTCCACAGATAGTATGTCTCAAACATACTTCTATTAGTATACTAGAAGTTAGTATCATCAGGATAGTGTACGTACTAACTAGTAACTAATTCTCCACAGATAGTATGTCTCAAACATACTTCTATTAGTATACTAGAAGTTAGTATGCATCAGGATAGTGTACGTACTAACTAGTAACTAATCCTCCACAGATAGTATGTCTCAAATCACATACTTCTCTTAGTATACTAGAAGTTAGTATGCATCAGGATAGTGTACGTACTAACTAGTAACTAATTCTCCACAGATAGTATGTCTCAAATCACATACTTCTCTTAGTATACTAGAAGTTAGTATGCATCAGGATAGTGTACATACTAACTAGTAACTAATTCTCCACAGATAGTATGTCTCAAATCAAACTCTGCTGCTACACACTAACAGGAAATGACGCGACAGCTTCTACTTCTACTAATATTTAACGATGATTTCAACCAGCTGTAGGAACACTATCGCCACCTGCTGGCAGCACGTTTTGCAAGTTTGGAAGAAGAAATAAAGAAAAAATATGAGAATCGAAATATTCGCGAGATATTTACGCTGGTATCAGCACCGAAGACTTGTTTATCCTCCTACTGCTGCTGAAAATGCACCTGTAAGTAAGTATATATATATATATATATATATATATATATATATGACGTAACTAAGATGGAGCCGTTCAGGGTACATAGTGTCCATCGATCCATACTCAGTTTTGTGGGCGTTTTAGTGCCAATTTAGTGTGTACTGCGCACTAAATTTCGCATACTAAGAATTGAGACGCACTTACGCACTAAAAATACTAACTTTGAGTACGCAAGTATGCGATTTTAGACACGGCACTGCCTTCAACCGTCGTCTCGTTCCAGGTGTTCGACAGCAGCGGCTCCTTCCTGTCCTACATCAACACGTCGGCGGACCCCCTGTACGGCCCTCAGGGTCTGGCCCTCACCTCCGACGGACACGTCGTCGTGGCAGATTCGGGGAACCATTGTTTCAAAGTCTATCGCTACCTGCAGTAGAGCGTCGTTTATGAACCCCTCGTCCGTTTGTTCCTACAAACTCTTGGCCTATTTTGCACTCGTCGACCTGCCCTGGATGTGTTCGTGGCGATTGATCGACTCACGGCAGCTCCACAGTGTGTTTGTATGCATGTGTAGACTCGAGCACAAACAAGGATCCCACTGCATGTTTAATACACAACTTTAAGGACACACACAACTTCCCACCTATGAAATAAGAGTTCACCAGCTTAAGTTTTAGTTATTATGCAAAATGAAATCCTACGCTGATGACACGCGTGTCTTCCACTGAAAACATCTACACAGTTGTGTAACCATGTTGTGAATCCTGACCCACAAATCTTTAAGCTCGTTCATTTGGATTATTTGTTTGTAGAACGCTGTCATTGTTAAATTATATATTGCTTTTCTATTTTGTTGATGGTTGTAATGCCTAATGGAAATAAAGTGCCCATGAAATGAGCCTAACACACTTTAAAGTAAGTTGTTTTTTTCTGTCATGACTCTTATCACATTTACAACAAGTGTAAAATAATGACGTCACGTTCACCAGTGCGAACAGAGAATGAAGCGCACATTACGTTTTAAATATTTGGCCATAAAATATTGTCTTTTATTTATTTAATTTAACTTAAAACAATTGGGGGTTTTTTAAGCTGCGTACGTGTTGCAGTAACTAAAAATAATTATATAAAAAAAAAACACATTGTATGTCCGGGTTAAAATGTCAACTTCCTGTTACGCTTCCGCGGGAAATTCAGGCGATGGTTCCACAGGATTTTTCTTTCAGACGCAAACACTGACGACAACAAATATAACGGCATCCATATTTTATTCGAGCTTCCACTTTGACGACTGGTTGTACTGAACGATGGTGAGAACAAAGAGCTTTATTCTGTTTTTAATACGTTTACTCGAAACGCTTTTGAAGCAGAGACGCCAAGTGCACGTTGGGTAAACATTCTTGCCAAATATGTTCAAAAATAACTAAATCAAACCTATAGTATGTGTATTAAAATATGTTATAAGTTATTTTGTATTTGCGTGTATTTCTTCTACATGTGTGCAATACTGACGTGTTGAATAGCACCCCCCTGTGGCTGGATGTAGTAATGCAAAAACACCAACCAAAGAAAGTGTTTTTTAATTGGTTTATTTTTCTTTAACGTTGGATTTCATTCTCTTTCTTTTTTTCCCCTGGTTTATCTCATGTACTTGTATGTTATCACTTAACCGATAACCTTTGGTTTATAATATGTTTGTGTTACTTTCATCTAAACCGAACCTGGCATTTTAAATATCTTTAAAATTACATTTTCAAATCCTTGTAATTATGAATAGATTCCTGCACTTCATGTTGAAGCAAAACTACACTAGATTATTAATGTCTATTTCATTAAAGTATATATAAAATGAAATCATAAGTTCAAAATAAAGTAGAAATACACTTTTTGTTGTATCTTTTTTCTCAAAAACGAAAATCTTCCAATAGTACAATCTTTCAAGCTTGATTAATAAAATGAGGATAAGATGAAGAGTTTTTCATTTAAACACGACTTTTGGTTGCAGTCAAAGAAGAAAGGACTAAGTTTGGAGGAAAAAAGATCTCGCATGATGGAAATCTTCTATGAAACGGTAAGTATTTAAACTTTTTAACTGGATTCGCATCATGATTTTTTCTATCTCTGACCAACATCCCTCTTTCATTCTAGAAAGACGTGTTTCAGTTGAAAGATATTGAGAAGATTGCACCAAAGACAAAGGGAATAAGTACGTTTTTTTCTTTTCACCTCAATTGATAATATCAAAATCAAGGTCAAATCGTTGTTTTGGAATTTGATGAAGTGGTTAAAAAATGCAACTGTATTTTGGGGTTTGATAAAATATCGTGATTTATCATGATATTTATTCACGATACTGTAACAATATTTGACAACACAATATTGATTTATTTTATTTTTTACTGGGGGTTTACCAGTTATTTTAGGTTTAATAGTTTAATGAAGTATGTTTATTAAAGCTAGTAATTACATATTTTTAATTTTTTTATTTACAATTATCATATAAATATTCACAGCATTTGTTCATTTTTGTGTTCCTATTAAACTTACCGCCGCTAAATGGCAGCGGCCATCACGTCCTCCTCAAGAAGCGATGAGATGCGGCTGAGGACGAGAGGATACACTCGACTCCGGCAGCTTTTAAAAGCTGATGTTTGGAAATAATTTGTTTTCAAAACAAATGAAAACAGTAACGACTTCATCGAGAGTCCAGTGGTCTGTAAATACTACAACACCAGAGTCAAGTACTGGACAATACTTCACATACTGTATATACTTGTTACTACGCTATCACAACACCAGAGTCAAGTACTGGACAATACTTCACATACTGTATATACTTGTTACTACACTATCACAATACCAGAGTCAAGTACTGGACAATACTACACATATATACTTGTTACTACACTATCACAATACCAGAGTCAAGTACTGGACAATACTACACATATATACTTGTTACTACACAATCACAACACCAGAGTCAAGTACTGGACAATACTACACATATATACTTGTTACTACACTATCACAATACCAGAGTCAAGTACTGGACAATACTACACATATATACTTGTTACTACACAATCACAACACCAGAGTCAAGTACTGGACAATACTACACATATATACTTGTTACTACACAATCACAACACCAGAGTCAAGTACTGGACAATACTACACATATATACTTGTTACTACACTATCACAACACCAGAGTCAAAGTACTGGAAAATACTACATGTATAAAAAGCATGCTCCACCTTTATTTTCCAACTTTAAATATTTTAAATATCAACAGATTAATCACATTAGTATTTGTGATAATCATGTTCATCTGGGTCCTCGGTAGAATCCAATGATGACGGCAGCATTGAGTTTGAGTCCTTAAGAGTTACTTAAGTTAGTTACTTTTATTAAGCTTCTGGTATTTTTTTTGACATATGAAAGTGTTAGAATACCACACTCTACTAGCCCACCTTCTTCCAGGTCGAGTTAGAGCAGGAAAGTATTAAAAAAAAAGTCTATATCAGCCTGGAGTTTCTCTCGTTATAACCGACTTTATATATTCCAGATGAGCTTCCAGAGGGAAACATGTGACAAAATCAAGCCTTTTGCTGGCGGTGAAAAAAAAAGAGAAAAGGTTCTGTTCTGTGGTGTTCTGGGCATGTGTGCACTTGAACTGAGGTGGATTACAGTGGACAGAACCGTCATCGGTAGAAACCGGATCGCGTCCTATGAAACTAATTGGGAGCACATGTTTCTGATGTAGTCGCAGAATGTTGGGGGAGGTTTTGGTTGCAATTACTGTACGTGTACTTTTACTGCTTTTACTTCTACAGAAACTGCTTCTGGAACCAGGAACCATCACTGATGCTGCACCGGAACCAACAAGACTCTCATAATCCACTAATTGTTTTCCCTCCTCTAGAACCAAGTCATTTATGAGAAAAATCTCTAAACTTAGGAAAATGTTGTCGGAACATGATCTGGATCTTGTAATCCATGAGTTTGTTTCTTCTCGTCTGGACTATTGTAACAGTTTGTTTTCATGTCTTAACAAGAAGGATGTGTCTCGCCTGCAGTTCATACAAAACTCTGCAGCAAGAATTCTGAGCCGCTCTAGTAGAAGAACTTACATTTCTCCGATCCTTAAAACTCTTCACTGGCTGCCAGTTTCTTTCAGGATCATTTTAAAATTCTGGTTCTTACTTTCAGATCTATTCATGGTCAGACCTTCCATCAGTGATCTGATCCAGCCTTACACCCCAGCTCAGGCTCTGAGGTCTGTGGATCAGAATCTACTTATGGTTCCTGAACACGGTTCAGGACCAGAGGAGAGAAATCTTTTCAGGCTGTTGCTCCTAAGCTTTGGAACGATCTTCTCTCTCTTTGCGCTTGATGGATCTACTGACTCCTTTAAGAAACATCTTAAGACGTTTCTATTTGTTCAGGCTTTTCCTTGAATTTCTGGAACTCCTGTGTTGTTCTCAGTATTATCTTGATCTTTAAAGTATGTACTTTTTTGAGTATTGTTTTGGTTGTTTAAGCGATTTGTGACCCTGATCTCGAAAAGCGCTATATAAATAAATATTACTTACTTACTTACTTACTTATATGAAACAGATTTTCCGTCGATGGACAGAAAGGAGACGATTCTTGGATAAATCACGATCGTTACTCTTGTCTTTCAGCTCCTATGTCGGTGAAGGAAGTTCTGCAGAGTCTGGTGGACGACAACATGGTGGACACCGAGCTGCTGGGCACGTCCAACTACTTCTGGGCTTTCCCCAGCAAGGCCCTTCATGTACGCCAGTGCAAACTGGAGGAGCTGCAGAAAGGGGTACGAGTCCGTGAGAAATACTTCAAAATCTTTCCCGGATCCACATGGAACTACATCTGATCTTTTGCCGGTTACTGTTGAGAACTTTGCTCCGAGAAGGCAGATGATGGCGTGAAGTGATCTCTGGAGGTGAAATAAAAAGCGTTTTTTCTTCTAAACCTTCAGCTCGGTGAGTCGAAGGAGCGGAAGGTCTCGCTGGAGGCGGCGATCGAAAAGGCGAAGCAGGGCCGACAAGACACGGTGAGGGAAACCAAAGAGATTTTTTTGTATCTTTTATGAGAAGTTTTTCTCTGTCAAGGGCGATCGACGCTCTCTGCTGAAGGATCTGAAGGATCTGAGAGAAGAACGACTCCAGCAGAAGGCCGAGCTGGAGAAATACAGGGAGTGTGACCCCGAGGTGTTCGAGGAGACCAGTGAGTAGAACCCGATGTCGGGGACTGGTTTTGGGTTTTTTTCGTTCAATGAAACACTTCTTTTTTTTTTTTACGACGGTATGATTACACTTCATATTCCCAAAGTGACACTTGTGAGTCATTCGCTGGCATGCCCCGACATTCCTGTCCAGGAACTCCCTCGGTGGCATTACAACAATCCTGCGGTGCGTTTTTTTCTGCTCCGTCTGCACTGTGGCGTGATGTCATGTGATGTCATGTGATGTCATGTGATGTGTCAGAAATACTTTCGCCACACCTGCCCACGAAGCCTGGTTTTTGGACATGTGGGCATCGCCCAAATTCTGTCTGCACACGCGTATTAAAACCTGCTCAGCGATATTCACACATGAACTCAACCTGGCCTTCAACAAAGAACAAACTTTATTGACAAATAAAAAAAACGCACAGGAGTGAAGCCAAGTATAGAAAACTGTACTGTAGTCACACATATTTGTCAGGGATCCCTTGAGTCTTAGAAGCCATTCACTTTATGAACTTCAATAGTTTATAGTTTATTTAAGTTAAGGGTTCAAATGTCACTCATTTTCTACTCGCCCTCATGTCGATTAAGGGTTGAGATTATTTTCAAAGTAATCCGTTCCTTTTTTAGAGTTGTCGACAAAAAGGTTTGTTCATTTTAATGTAGCGACTGTAGCTCAGTTGTCTTCGTCTTCATACTCTTCCAAAAAGACATTTAAAGTGCACCTAATGTGTGTCTCTCTCATTTAATTAAGATATTTGCATTAGAAAATACGCTTAAGCTCCGCCCACTTAAAATGCGCTGTTTCGGCTGAAAAGAAGTCTCGTCCAAGAAACCACGCCCACTCTGCTATGATTGGTCACAAAAACACGAGTTGCATTCAAGGACTCACATAAATTTCTAACTCACCTCTAAAACTCCTGTTTTGTACATTAAAACGAATAATACAAATAAGGTTTGCTGCTTAATGTACACATTACAAAAACAGCTAAAGGCAGAAGTAACTCTCACCATGTTTACATAAATATTTATTTTGTTAATTAACTGTTTTAGGGCTTCTAGGGGAGGACACCTGCACCAGAGTGATGTCAGAATGTATAATTTAAACCGTAGTATCGTTTGTCGAGATTTCAGACGAGAACTTTATTAAGTAATAACTTCAAAACGGAGCAACGTCACGATGAATGAACTCCTGCATTTTGAAGAGGACGACGTCAACATTTACAACATGTGAATAAGTCACGAGAATTTTCACATTAGGTGCCCTTTAAAAACATCCAAAGGCCTCCATATTGCTCGTCTGTGACGTCCATCTTGTATTAAATCCTCGACATGTGGAATTGTTCTGGAAAGTAAATTAAATTGTCTGTATTATTATTATTATTATTATTATTATTTTAAGTTTGTTTGTAGCGGAAGCTCCAGCTACAAGTTTACGCTCATAGAAACAAGCGTCAGTTTGCAAGATTTACACCGATGGCCTCGCAGTGTCCGCTAAAACAAACCTAAAAATTACACTTGAGAAAAAAAGAATGGGGACATTTTCTCATGTTGAGGCTTCAATACAAGATGGACATTACAGACGAGAAATATGGACGTATTTGGATGTTTTTAACTGTCTTTTTGGACGAAAATTCAGACGACGGATGCACGTCTTAGTTCTGTTCAATACAATTAATGTAGAAACTTTGGAAATAAATGGTTTCTTTGGACAACATGATGATCATGTTTAAATGCAATGTCAATTTAATTTTTTCGTCACGGCTGAAAGCGGCACCAGGGGCCTCCTGAAGATTTCCTACTAAAAACGTTTGTACAATCAAATCCAGGAAATGGTTCACGTTTTAGGTGGTGACGCACATTTTTATTACAATTACAAAATAAAAGCATAATGTTTACAAATGACAAAGTAATGATGTGACGGTGTGTTGTTTTTCAAGGAGATCGAGGTAAACCGGCTCGAGCTGCTGTCCTTCTGCAGCTTCACTTTGATCATGATGTTGTTTCACAAGAACGTCTGTGACTCTCGTCGAGAAAGACTCGGAGCATCAGACGCCGATCGTTTTGTTCGTTTTATTATTAAAAACAAGATTATAATTCCTTTAAAAAACTATTTTGCACCTGAACTGTCGTCACTGCCTTCACCTCCTGCATCTTCTCGCCAGTTTCACTACTTTTCCCTTCAGCCGCGATGATCGAGCAGCTCCTCGTGAAGCAGTCGTTCAGATGCATATTTGTGAACACAATCAAACGCTGACATGAAGCCTTCAGGCCTCGTCATCCAACTTGGACTTGTTCCTCTGCCGCCTTCAGGCTTGTTCTCCATAGTAATTGAGAAAATATTTGTCCAGACAAGTGCGATAACCTTCGGCGCTCACATTGTTGTGGAACTTGAAAAACAGGACGGCGGTTAAACTCGGATACTAGCGCTCTGTATACTCCATAATGAAGCATGCATATTATGGGATGTCGACAAAATCGCACTCGAATGAGTTACACGTGCACGTTTTTGTCGGTACGATATCACTCGCCGAGGAAAGAATTACTGCAGGAATGCTTATCAAAATAATTTCCTACACAAGTTTAACACGAAACAGAAGTGCATCAAATCACTCGCGTCTGGTCTTGAAAGACACACAAGTATTCGCTACAACAGCTTTTTTCGAGGATGAGAAAAACCGACGTAATCACCAAAGCTTCGTGTGCATTTATTGTCTTTATGTTCTGCAGGAAAAACCCAAGTTGTTGCCAAAGAAGCCGTTTCTCGATGGACAGGTGAGTCTTGAGTCGGAACATTGGCTACATGGTCAAATATATTATCACGGGGGGCCTTAGGTGACTGGTGTGTATTTGCATTTAGGTAAAGAGTATTTCATCTGAACATTATTCCATCTTGAATGACGGCTTTAATGCGTATTATTAGTTGATAAAAGGAAAATCATTTATAGTTTAGCTCACCAGGGTTATGATGCTAGTGCTACACGCGGCTATGTAGCCATTAGCTCATGCTGGCTTTGCTGGTCCAATCCCCCGGGGTTTCCTAGACCGTCTCTCAGGTCTACGAAATACTAGATCTTTGTGTTGACCTATTCACCCTTGTGTTATCTCGGGGTCAGGGTGACCCGGAGGCACGAAAACAAATGAGTTTGTGATATCCTTTTTTTCTCTAGGTCAAAGTTAATAATATATTCCATAAATACTTAAGCAGTGGTCGAGGTCGTTCACCTTGACCCAGACACAACACAAGGGATACCAGAAACGCATTTGTTGCCAAGCCTTCGGGTCACGTTGACCCTAAGATAACCCGAGGGTCGAGCCGCGTTTCCGAAGCCCTTCCATCAACCTCCTCCTCCACGTCTACATTACAAGGGCATGTGTTTAACGTAGATGCAGCTGCGTCGTGACTCTAGATGTTTCCATTCTCTCAGCCCTTTCCTGCCAGCATTTCACATGTGGAGCCTGCGCCAGATGATTATGACCGCCAGACGCTGCAGTCATTCATGAACCTTCTCGAGACACACGGCAAACATAAGCTGCTTTATTTAAACAGCCATCAATGAAAATTCAATACCCGGTCCACCACCTCGACAGCCTCTCCAAGTGCAATGAAGAATGATTAAATACACAATGTGTTGATTAAATAGATGTTTGACTCTACTGTATAATCAATATGTGTCTGTTTGTACAAAACTCTCTTTTCATTTAAATATTTACATTAGAAAATGTGCTTAAGCCCCGCCCACTGAAAACAGTAACAGAACTTTTTTTTACTTGTTTACCATAACCACACCCACTCTGCTGTGATTGGTCAATCATCATAGTTTGTCACAGTGTGTCATCAATCCTGGAAGTCTCCACCTCCAAGGGATTCGTTGTATAAACAAAGCTGCTGCTGGAGGAGTGAAGCCATTATTATGTCATGATGGACTCCGCTCTCGTAACCTCTCGTTCGCCCAGATTTCAGACGGGGGGGAAACTTTGTAAAGTGATCTTAAGCCCCGCCCACTGAAAACAATTTGTTCTTCTGGAGATTAAATGTTGTTTAGCGTAACAACAACCACTTTGCTGTGATTGGACAAACATTGTCATCCATCCTGGAAGTCTCCACCTCCAACTGACTCGTTGTATAAACAAAGCAGAGGAGTGAAGACTACTATTACGTCATAATGGACTACGCTCTCGTAACCTCTCATTCGCCTCTACGAGACTACGAGATTTGAAACATGGGAGTGAGTCAGGAGAGTTGGATTTTAACCATTAGTTGACCTTTAATATTATTTATTTTGTTTACTGTTTCATTATTTCATCTTTTGACTCGACTTACTTTTTCTTCGAGGTAGAGCCAAAACAAGATCCTAGAATTTGTCTTTAGATTCTTAATTTCGGTCGGAATATAGATGGACCAGTAAAGTTTAGTCTTTTGGCTCAGCTCTCGTCATCATGGCAGACCATACTGGTTGCAGGTGTGAAAACCAACAGGAAACGCATGATGGCGAACACGTGATTATATATAAGGGACCTCTTATGTAAACATTATTTATATCTGATGTTTACTCTTCTTTTTTTTTTTTTAGACAATGTTTTTGCTATGAAGTCCTGGACAAAGAAGAAGTTTGCCTTTGATGACAACCGCATCAATAAAGCTTTTGGAATCCCAGAGGACTTCGACTACATGGACTGAGTGTTGATGCTCGAGTGAACAAAGTGAAGTTCAGTTTATTTGAAACGTTTTAGTTTTTTCTTTATGAATGTTTATTAAGGTCAAAGGAGATTTCAGTGGAAACATGCTTTTCGCTCCAAGATTAAGTGTATAAATTGTGTTAGTTATATGTTTTTTTGTGTTTATTACTAAAAGTTTTCTTGTCAAACAGTTGTAATGTTTGAATATTTTTTCCAGAACTGTAATAATCTCTGTGCATCAACTCATTAAGCAAAATGTTGATTAATTAACATTGTACTGGGGAAAAAAACTACTTTTTATATCCTTAAAATAACACATTTAATCATCTGAAATTTTTCGAACAGATACTACTTCAATGTTCTCATGTAGACAAACCCTGTATCATTAGCTCAGAGGCTGTTTATCACTAATATATTTTCCATTAAATAATCTAGAAATTTGATTCAAACCTACAATAAAGTCCAAGATGCCAGGTGGACTCGTTCAAGTGAAATGTTCTTTTGGTGCAACTGGAGAAGCGTCTGGATGCTCAGTGTCTGTGAAGCTCCTTGAATGCTGCCTGACTTCTAGACACCTGTTGGTTGGAAACCTGAGATCACTGCGTCGATGATGGAGAAGAATCAGCTTCTACAGTCTTTGTCCACTTATTGTTAGATGTTTGTTTTGTCCATGGATATATAATCGGACCCATAAAAATATGGATTCTGTTTTCACCTCTTTTATTACTACAGCAGGAACTTGGGAACTTTTGAGTGTATTAATGAATACAATTTAGTATATTGTGTAACTTTCATACACATATATATATATATATATATATATATATATATATATATATATATAATTGAATTTCCTCTGGGGCCACATATTTGTGAGGGGCCGTCAATCCAAAAGAGCAAAGAGCTAAACTATAATAAAGAACATTTAAAAAACAAAGTAAGTAAGAATAGTAAAGAAAGTAATATCAACATAAAATAAACCTTACTATGGCAAAACATATTTATAAACCTTTTTGTGTAAAAGAGATGTGATAGAAAAATAAAAAAAAGATCTCAATATTTCCTGCATTTATTTTGGGGACCAGAAATTTTCACAAAAGTTACAAAAAACTGTTCATTTAAACAGTTAAAATATAAAATGTTTATTTAGATTTACATTACAATGATAAACACAAAATAAAATTGACAGCTGTAGAAAGAAATGTCTGTTCTACTCTGACTCGAGATTTGTAATTTCTGACTTGAAGATTAATTAATATACTTTTTTTTATATATATATCTTGGTAAGCTTTCATTAGTGTATATGTTGGAAGTTTAAAAATGTACAGTATATATATATAAATATATTGTTGATATCACATATGAAAGCATGCTTTAACTATGACTTTATTGATTAAACTGGTGTTATTTACTCTAAAATAAATATTGTGACCTTCTTAACATATGATAACACTTTCTGTTTAAATATGTAATTTCCTTCATGAAAACATGTAGATGCATTAGAGGTAGAACTTTTATATTATAGTAATTTTGGATCATAGTAACTCCCCAAGCAAATTAAGAAAAAAAAATTATCTTCACGTTTTCTCTCTTCAATTGTTTTTATTCCTTCATTTAATTACCATCTTTTTATTCATACTATTTTCTATCAAACAATTATTTCCTAGTTATTTTGAACATTATCAAATTATTGTATTTTTTTAATCTTAATATCAATTTTTTTCTAATTTTCTCCATTAATTATTTAACTTTTTCTTTTTGCCTGTTTGTAAATATATATTAAATGTTTCCTATTCTTGTTATGGTTAATAAAGTGTACATTTATCTGAGTACATGTTTTTTTTCTTGAACTCCTGACAACAATACATGTACGACCGGAATCACTGCCGTTCCTCATCTAAGAGCATTTCCAGATGACAAATCATCATTGTCTTATTTCAGATGTCGCTTAAGTTCTGTCACCACGGTGATCCAGCTTGAGATGATCCAACAGAACAATACCTTGTGTAACCTTGTGGAGTAAATGTGTTGCGCTGACACACCTGTGAGCAGCTACATGTCTGCTCGTGTGTCTACCTGTCCGACCTGTTCAGCTATGATTCATGAAGAGCTCACGCAGGAAGAAGGTGAAGTCAGAGGAGGCCACGCCTGTGGATCTGATGCTGAGGATTCCAACTAAATCATCTTTTGTGTTTGACATTGACTCATTCTCGTTTACCTCACAAGACCAGTGCAGTCATTCATTGCTTGAAGGTTTTCCCTCGACTTGTTTCTTTTTCCAAATGAGCAGGAGAATCTCTTGACTTTCAATTTGTTTTAAAAAAGCTTTGAACTTCTTGTTTCCTTCAAATTAAAGTCACGACTGCTACCGATCTGTTATGAACACGTGGACGAATGACTTTTGGGAAACAACTTTAAATGTGACCATGAATAGATAAATGTGACCATGATCTCAATAGAAAGTAAGAACCACAATTTTAAAATTGATCTTGAAAGAAACTGGCAGCCAGTGAAGAGTTTTAAGGATCGGAGAAATGTGAGTTCTTCTACTAGAGCGGCTCAGAATTCTCGCTTCAGAGTTTTGTATGAACTGCAGGCGAGACACATCCTTCTTGTTAAGATATGAAAATAAACTGTTACAATAGTTTAAACGAGAAGAAACAAACGCATGGATTATAAATTCCAGATCATTTTGTGACAACATTTTCCTGAGTTTAAAGATTGTTCTCAGTTGCAAATGATAATAGCATCCTTGTCTTCTTGTTTGTGATTTGAAAAATTATAATAAGAAGCAAAATAGTTTATAAAGGTTTGATTGAAGGGATGATGTCTAAACATTTGATGGTTTTCTTGATAATTACCACTTAACTTGTTGTCAATACTAGTGATATTGTACTGACAAAAACTGTCGGTTACTCATATGACACACAACACAAGAGTCACTGATAACCGTAACGTTCGTTCACCACAGCACAGTCTTTTAGTGATGCTGTCAACAAATGTGTTTGTGGTATCCCTTGCGTTGCCTCCGGGTTCAAGATGAAAGACCTTCACACACCTTCATATGTATTTCCAAAGCCAGGGAGGTCGTTTAACCTTGACCCAGAGGCATCGCAGGCGTCAATCATGACGTGACACATTGAGTGAAATTGGAAAATAACCTTGAGCTCGGGTTCACTTGTCGTCGGACGAGAGTCGTGGAGCAGCTCATGTCAGAATGTTGCTTCTCTTGAAAGGTGATCATGTGATGTAACAGATAAACTAATGTCAAACGTTTCAAGTCAGAACATGTTGGAAAAAAAGTCTCTATTATAGTCAGTGTGTGTGTGTGTGTGTGTGTGTGTGTGTGTCGTACTCAGGGACTCGAGCTACTTGAATAAAAAACACAATTACATGGATACTCTACAGTGAGGAATAAAAAGATTTAGACACAGCGTGTACATTATACGTGATACACTCTTGACATGGTTTTCAGTTCATCTCACTTTCCTCATCGATATCCGGCCAAAGGTCAACACGCCTGGGAACCACCCGTTTAATATTTAACAACAACAGCTCCTGGACATGAATGGATATCATGTGCTCACGTTGCAACTTTTTTAAAGCCGACCATCTTCGTAAATATCGGTCCTAAGTCTTCGAGACATTTATTTCAGTGAACTTCTCATAGATGCCAGTCTGGTTTGACCTTAAATAATAACCAATGGAGATAAGCAGTACACATACACATTCCTCGGGCTATTAAATTGTACAATTCTGAGTTCGGGGGCAGGAGTGGAGTAAAAGTATCTGAACGTTCTCTTCTATGTTAGTCTTTGTATCCCTTTTCTTTGTTGTTTTTTTCTTGGATTTATGTTCTTTATCTTCATCTTTAGACTTAGATTGTATCGTCTTGTTCTTTCTCTTTATGTTCTTGTTCTTATTTTATTTTGATTTATTTTTTTATGAAAAAATTGCTGTGTTTTCTGTGGCTTAGCGCTTAAACAATCAAAACAATACTCAATGGTTTTGCTACAAAGAGGAATAAAGAGAAAGAACAAGATGACACAATCTAGGTCTAAAGATAAAGAACATGGATCAAAGAAAAATAACAAAGACAAAGAGATACAAAGGCTAACATATAACAGAACATCATGATACCTTTACTCCACTCCTATTACTATTACGATTATTGTTACATGTTCTGTTTAAAGTAGGGATTAGGGATATAAGACTTTTTTTTAAATTAAAAACAGGTTTAGGAAATATTACTTTATCCGCCATTAACTAGTATAAATAAAAAAATAGTTGTTTTCTTTGTTTTTTAAATCGTCGCCCCTTGTAAATGAGTAACAGGTGACATTAGCTGCTACTTGGTACATTTTTGTTGTTGATCTTATTCCTATTTATTGTTAGCTGAGCCGCCGCAGCAGGAGCTTGTTTGTGCCCGGGAGGAGAGCGAGGCAGGCGGGGAGGGACGGAGGGAGGGAGCCGCCTCCCCTGTCGCCGCTCCTGGGTGAGAGAAAGACTAACACTCGGCAGGCTGCGGGCTTCCAGTGCAGCATGGCGGGGCTACAGGATTTCCACCAAGGCAGCCTCTGCCACAGGAAGACATGGATTAATATACTTCTAGGAATCCTGCACTTATTATTACCACAACACGCGCAAGGTTGGTTCTCTTCCGTCCTTTTAAATGCAAGTTAAAGCCTCCATTTCCAAGCGTCACTTTTTACCTTATTTTTTTTTTAGTGACGAATTGCTACGAAACAAGCACAGAGCGATAATGCAGTTTCAACAAAAAAATTAAAATAGTTAAATAGCATTTAAGTTAACTCGCAATGACAGTTTTTTTTTCTCCATATATACATGTTGTGACTGTTGTCTTGCTAGCTCATGCTAGCTGCTGCTACTTGTCGTCAAACGTTAATTTAGAGTTTCAGCGACAGACCTTGATATTTTCACCAGCTTGCAAACGTGACCCCAACATCTTCGGAACCAAATTGAATAGTTGTGGAGAAGCAAAAATGGGGGGTTTTGGCGTTTTTTTTAGCCGCGCGGCTAACGCTGCTAGTGGAGGGAGCTAGCATAACATGACAAAGGCAGCCGCCGAACTCATTTCCTCACTTGTTTATGGTCCAGTTCTACAGATCAGTCAGATGATCAAAAACCCCTCAATTCAAACGTTTTTTTGCAATTATTTAAATATTTAAGCATGATACAAGTTCCATACTGCAATCCAATAACGACTCTGTTTTGTTTTTTTTGTTATTTATGAAGCTCTGAGTCAGATGTCAACCAACGTGGTCGAGGTCTGGCAGCCAGAAGATGCAGAGCCATTAATGCCACTTCAGGTATCCATTGATCATTTCTATTGCTGTTTTTATTTTCCTTCAGTTGGTGGAAGTTTGTGGAGGGAACACGGTCAGATCGTGGCAGGTGAAGGAGCACGTGTTTTGCTCTTCATTGTGCGATTCTTGCTGACAATGAAGATTCTGCAGGGAGACAAAATAAAGCAGCATGACGTCGATCGATTCGATGTTTGGGTTTTTCGAACAGTTCCGAGGTGACATGTGGCTTCTTTTCATGTGTTTTTTTTGGAGCACATTGTTCACCCCCTTTCTTTTCCACCCACCCCTTCCCCACACACACCTGCCATTGGAACGACCCACTCTGTCCAAAATATTAAACTATATTCACTAACCTAATTCAACATCATTCTCTCAAATACATTAGTCATGTGCCTCCTGGGCAACGGCAGGTGTCCACGACAGTTGACTGATGATCTGAAGTGAGGTCATCAGCTGACTGTCATGGTACTACCTGAGGGGGGGCGTGGCATTGTCAAAGCATGTGTCAACACAAGGACTGTGAAAGACACCAGTGTGTGTTGCTTAATGAGCTTTATTTACAAACGCGACGACAAACAACCGCACGAGAGAACTTGTTTCGCTAAAAAAACAACACATCAGAGCGACGGACGATTAAAAAGAAGGAAATGTTGATGATGTATAGAAGATAGAAAGTAAGTAAGTAATTGATTTGTAAAGCGGTTTTCTAGATCAAGGTCACAAAGCGCCTTGATAATAAAAAAATGATACACAGTTAAAATATATACTTTAAAAGGCCAAGACAAGTGCTTTAAGCGGGTTTAATGGTAGGTTTGGTAGACAACAATATTTTTTAACAGGGAGTTGTAAAATAGTTTCTACAATGTAAAATGTAAATCTCGTCAATGATATCTTTATTACCTATTGCACTATAAAAGAACTTGAACCATGTTTTCCAGATCAAGATAAGAACGCACTTCAAAACATTAACAATAGTAAGTAAGTAAGTAATTTGTATTTATATAGCGCTTTTCCAGACCAGGGTCACAAAGCGCTTAAACAATCAAAACAATACTCGAAAAAATATATACTTTTAAGGTCAAGATAACACAGAGAAAAACACAGGAGTTACAGAAAAACCTTTTTAAATAAAACTAGTTCCTTTTACGGCAAGGGACATTAAACATATTTGAAGGAACAATTCGTAGTACTTATGTGATGCTACGGGTCATACTTGAGAAGATTTGTTAATATGCTCCTGGCTCATTTGTTAGCTCACTGGTTTAGTTTCAGAAAATGGTCAAAGACACTTGCAAGATTGATTTGTCGTGGATATTGAGGCATCAAAGCTACCTTTTGTTTCGAGCTGTTGCTTGTTCAGCTCTGATCACAAGTTTTCGCCAGAAGTCAAATAAACAACTTTGCTTTCACATAACATTGGGCTTATCAAACCGCAATTTTGTTCCAGTGTATTATTAAATTTTCTTCTTGGTCAACCCTTAGCAAATTTGCTGAAACTAAAAGGCAATTTTACATAGTTATTAAGGTTCAAATGTGCCTCTTACTTGATATTAGTCCCAGTCTACATTTATTTAATTGAACTACTCATAGAATCAATTACTGTGGTTCCTTAAATACAGGGAAATAAGAGAAAAGCGAGGGAGATAATCAATATAGATACACAGTCACAGTTTATTTGAAACAAACTCAAACGGTTGTGTCGGAAGCTGTGTTCTTAGGTGGTCATTGTACATTTACTGTTGCAACTAATTTAATTAACTAAGCTTCTGTTTTTTTTGTTTTTTAATGTATCTTTCTTTTTTAATATTTTAATGTGTTTTGCTGTTTTTTAAAATGTTCTCTGTACCGTGTCCAGAAAGGCACCTTTTAAATACAGTATAATGTATTATTAGGATCATTGTAACATGCTCTGTTAGACATTGTGATGGTCGGAGGAAATTTATATGTACAAACAAACTGTTTTAGGAAATATAAAATTCAAAGTGAGTAAAAATAATGATACTAAGAATTAGCTTTTCTTAATGAACAAGTCCTCCCCGGGTGCCAAAGGAGATCCATATCATTTGAGAATTTAATTTCTGGCTCTCGATTGATTAAAAAAACAAAGACGCTGTGTTTGTCAAAAGATTGAAGAGATCAGTAAATTCTATTTTCTACTTCATTCATGTCCATGAAAGTAAAGACAATATTGCTGACTTAAGCGACTAAATAAGTGGCTGTAGAGCTATGTCATCCGTGAGAGACGTGAAGAAGAGTTGCTGCCTCATTTCTTCTACCTTGGTAGAGACCCACTTGATGCATATTTGTCACTCCATTAGCTCAGAAGTCTCATAAATCCACGCAGACTAGAGTGTGTCGTCCAAATCGAAGAGAGTGTCCACCTTTTTTGACTATTTGTTTTCTTCATCCAGGTGGACAAGGGGCTGAGAAACGATGGACTCCCATCGGAAGAAAGGTACGCGTCTTATTTTTGATTTCTCAGCCTGTGCTTAATCCTAAGGAATGAAAACATTTGAGTTTGAATGAGATCATTTTCGGAATGATGTCACGGTTCACACACTGCCCCCCCCCGCCCCCCCCCCCCCCCCCACACGTTTTTTCTTCATCATCAAAGGCGCAAAAGAAGTTTGCACACCCCCGGTGTAGTGTAACACACTTGCTTCATTTCCTGCTGCAGCATGAAGCAAAAATGACTTCCTGCCTTCTGCGTCTATACCTCGATGCACGACGATACCATTTGAGCGTGTCTTACATCTACGTGTTCTTTGCTGGAACAGGAAACACGAACCATCAGCCAAAGCTTGTTCTGAAGCAAAACTCGCAACTCTGGCTTAAGACGAAACTATTTTCGTTTTTTAAGTACATTTTCCAAGCCTACTGAGATTTTGAAGGTGTGCAGGAGTTGTTTTTTTTTATATTGGTATATTGGGACAGAGAGAGTTTGGAGGTGTGTCTGAGAGAGGCAGACCAAATTCCTGACTAATTTTAGAACTCCTTGAGAGAAACGGAGGGAGGTCTGTGTTTCCCAGCTGTTTCCCCCTCTTGTGTGGAAAATGGTTCAGTTGACATAATCATAGAAAAAAAACAAATTGTTAGCTTCCACGAATGATTTGCCGATGAATGAAAAACATCATCACCGATCTTGTTTTGTGATTCAAAGCTACAATTTAGTGAAAAAAATGAGAAAATTCAGTACATTTTGCTGGAAATCTTATCCCCACTCGTGCTTCAGAGCCGGTCAGTCGTCAACAACGTTTGCCTCGTGTATATTTCCTTCCACGCTAAAGACGTTAAAAGCAGTTCGTAAAAACTTGTAAACTAGAAGACGGTAGTTGAATAGTTATATGTAGTTTACAGGAGGCTCGCTTCACTTCTTTAACACACTTTTAAAAAACACTTTTTGTGTTTTAAAGCCTGTTGCAGTGTCTCTGAGGCTCCTAATGGTCTCAAATCCCAAACTAAATCACGACCATTTGGTTCCATTTCAAGGCCAAATTTAATCCACAAAGGTTAATTTCCTTTGAGTGAGGCTGACGAGTTTAACACGGACCTTTTGAAAACTGCTGAGCCTTTGGCCGTCTGCCTCTCGTGCCCGGGTTATCAGACACTCGGCACAACTGCTATCACGCCTCACAAGCGGCTGCAGATTAGGAGCGACACGACACGACTCGCCGGGTTTTTGTCGCTGTATTTGCAAAAGCTCTTTAGACCTCAACCACGAGTATTTATATATAAATGGGATTCAACTGTTCCAGTGTTTGTGAAACACAGTGACCGTGATCATAACCTTCCTCCTGCAGCGACTGTGAGGTCACTGAAAACATTGACTCTATTTGTCTTGGATCCAGGGGATCACATGTCGACTAACATAACTTGTTATTTTTGTCCTGGAAAAGTGGAGAGGGATCTGGGTTCAGTAGGGCTGTAATGCTTGTTGACTTTTTTTGGAAGAAAAACTGTTGAATTAGGAACATTTTCTGTTGCTCAGGAGGGATTAAGTTGTAGTTGTCGAGCGTCGTAGAGCAACTTCAGGTCTCGATGCTGGAGGTGGATTTGTTAACAAATGATGAGGATTAGTTCTAAAACAAACCTTCAGCAATAATCCCTCTAGTTACATTTTGTAAAGCAATGAATGTTACCAAAATCATACTTCATATCTTTGTCCTGAAAATCCTATGCACGTCTGATTTTAAACTTTCCAACCTGATTTGTATCTTACCTTAACTAAAGTATATATACACACCTAATCGTTATCTAGGTTCTTTTTCACTGCCATTGTGTAGGGACTTGCCTGCTTGAGAACTTGGCTCCTACAAGTGTTTGAATTATATCATCATGGTCTATGCATGTGTAACAGGTTATGTATTAAACCGTGGAATGGGCTTCATGATGTTTTTTATGAGAAATTAGGCTTTTCCTGCAATTTCTGCATCAATGTCATAATTTAAATGTTATTATTGAAAATTGTTAATACTACACTGTAGAATGACTCTTCTCTCCTCGCTTGTTGAGACAAATGAATGTTAATCTTAATATAGCATTTATAATTTAAATTATAGAAGAGGAATTACTATAATTATAATACATTATCCGCCATGTCTCTTGGAGCGTACCAACAAAGCACTAGACTACATTTTATGTTGATTTAAATGTCTGGAAAAACTAAATAAACATTTGTTTGGACAAATATAATGATAAGAAGAAAGATATCTTATAAAAGTTTAACTTGAGCTGATATCTACACATGCTTTTCCTGATAAAAAACAAGTTCTTGCATCAAAAACAATGACATTGTGTTGACATCTCGGTACTTTTAATCATTTTCTTTTTTCTTTTCTAATTTCTCTATTAATATATTAAACGCTAGTGTATTAAAAAAACAAAACATTGACGGTCCTTTTCACTTTTTCCCTTATTACTCTTTGTTGGTTCACTGAAGCAGATGCATTCGCATCGAACGGCCAGGCATCTTCAAGAGCTCTTCTATTTTTCATTAACTTTTTGCAACAAGCCAAAAGATTCCTGCCCTTACACGCAGACTACAGATCAGGTCTGTCACCGTCTGACCCTAGTTCCTCTTCCTTGTCCATGCAAGATGTGAGACGCACAAACTTTCACTTTTAATATCTAAACATTTGTTTGTTTAATTGTGTACTTTTGTCAAAAGACTTTCCGACAGCTGTAACAGGGCAGCGTATCCCACGTTAAATCATGAATATTTAGAGCTTAACTCTCTGAGTAAGTGGCATTAAATAAACATTGTTATATGACCAAACATGGATGTTGTGTTGCTCAATCCAGTTTCGGTCTTTCAGTCGAACCCAGCTAAGCAAGTTTCGTTTCGTCTGTATTTTGAGGAACTGCTGCACGAATGTGTCGACGGATTTCACAGACGTTGCAGTTCAATTTGCAGCTGATAAGTGGTTCAACGGAAACATGCACGATTACAATCTCTACGTCCTTTTCCTCAGTGTAATGAAAACAGGGTTTAATTATAACACGCATGTGATCTGGTGAAAATGAATATTGCAACATAATATTTTAAAAAATGTACCTCAAGTTGTAAGGAAACTGTTTTATGGGATCAATAATGTTCTTTACTGATTATTGGTTCTTAAATGGGAAAATACACATTAACAGTAACAATAATTCAGATGAATATGTAATGACAGGGTCAGAAACATTTCACGGGTTATTTCCCGCATCATCAACCATGTGATTACGAATTAGAAAACAAACTAAACACGCAATCGATGCAAATAAAAGCAGCTTTATACTTGTTTGAAGTGCTTGGGTAGATGTATTAATATCACCTGCCATATACACCTGCCAAATGGGTCTATATTGAGGTGAAACTTGCAAGACATTTATACATCGAGCCGCTGCTTAAAATTGTACTCCTTCTTTCTTGCTCTTCATGAAGCAAAGTGAAAGGAAAAGGAGAAGTAAATAAAGTAAACTTTCCATGGAGGGGGAGTAGTTTTATTATGATCATGTCTAGCTGTCATGATTAAACTCAAACTATTTTATTGGAATTTTTAATGCGTTTGGCAACTTTTAAGGGTTAAAAATGGGAAAACAAGATGGAGGATTCCTTTTAAGTATTGGGCAAAAACTAAGAAATCTACATTAAACAATTTCATCAATAAAGTTTTACCTTACCTTACATTTCCATAATGACACCTAAAGAAGGAAGGTTCAACATTTGACTCTCTTACAAAATAACTTCAGCAAAATACTAACCTCAACTTCTTATCCTCAGTGTGTCAGTTACTTTAATACAAACGTTCAATGGTGCATTCAGGAACTGTGTAATTCTGAGGTTTGATAGTTGGGTTCAAGATGTAACAACCGAGATGATTTTAGATCATCAGTATATATTTCTCACACACAGATACCGTTCTATGGTTTCTTATTGTTTAAAGAGATGGTTCACCCAGAACTCAAATTTCAGGAATTGTGACTAAGCAACTAACTTTTTTAGAGTTTGATGCAAAATGTGTCGTCGTCTTCATCTTTCGTCCAAAATGATGCAATTAAAAAAACATCCAAATAAACGTGTAGCTTCTCCTGCGAACAAACTTAAAATATACAGACTTATTAAAGTTTTACGAAACAAATCCTCATGTCGAGGCTTCAATACATTTTGGAGGTATTTGGATGTTTTTTTAACTGTCATTTCGGACAAGAAGAAGTTGTTTTGCATCCGTCAGGCTCTTTTACTTTCTGCGTGTGCGAGAGGATTTATATTGTACTTGGAATCCAAACTTTCCCACCTGTCCACTTATAAAGGCCAGATTTAGAGCCTGGTCGCTATTTTTATTTTGGTTGTTGGCCTCTTCGCACATAAGGTGCTCTGGGCCACGAGAATAATACAGTCACTGTTCATTTTACTAACTTAATAATTTGTATATCTAGTAGTACTTTTCACCCAGTTTATGTTTTTGAACATTCTCTTGATCCAACTCGGTTTCAAGAGAAGGGTTGTTTTTTTGGCCCTCTGGCCTTTTGCGACTACATACATATTCGAAAGGTTATATCCAACAAATGTGTTTTTGTTAGCCCTTTTTTCCATCTGGACCTCAGTACTTCCTCCTTTTGTTTACCAAGCAGCATGCCTTGCTAGCAATCTCCTTTATTATTATTTTTTGAACAAGGATGCTCATGAGAAGTGCAAAAACAAGTCCTTACCTCTGGTAGGAGGTTTTCACCATCATGTGGTTTAGAATCCCTATAGTGTGAGACCGAGTGAGTTCAATCAACCGCGTCTCTTCTGTCAAAAATGGAAGTAGAGAAGATCAATATAATTGTTGTTCCTCAACCCTGGTTCTTAACCATATACACGAGGGCCTCCTTTGTTCCGTTGCACAATTCAATTTAACTTGAATTTTGTGTAACTTTTAAACCAACTGTTGTTATGGTCGACTGCAGATACATTTTCACAACAAATGAACAACTGAGAACTGATTACATGACATATCTGCCTTTTGTTTTCCCTCCAGCTCCAATATATATATTCAGAAGAATGGGAGGATCCTGCATTTTGAGCCTCCAGTGTTGGAGTTTGGGACTCAGTAAGTACACATATCTGAAATGATCAGAAACTACTTTCATTCCTTCAGCTGATGTAAATAAACTGGGCTGGTCGCTTCATGTCACGTGACCATATTGTTGTGGTCCAGCAAGAAGGACGGAATCTAATAATGCTGGGAGCGCAGGACCGAATTAAGGGACAGGATGTCCAAGTACGGTCCTCTGCTTACTTTCCCAGAGTCTCAGACGCTGACCTCCAGTCTGAGGGGTCACTTTCGTGTGCCGCGTGCGTCCAAACATGCAGACCAAATAACAATCTCTGGTGGTACGATGGCAGAGTTCCTGATTCCATTTAAAGATACAAGCTTTTTTTTTTCAGGAAGAGTTGGATTTTATTTCAATCATGAACTCAAGGCTTATGTTTTTGTTCAATTGTACATGTCTGTCCGTATATTTGTCTGTCTAACTGCCTTATAACTCAGTTATTATTTTTTATCTGTATTTATTGATAAGGAACCGTTTCTGGGTTGTGTTCTGTAATTTCATCGGTATTAAGAAAGTTTCTAAAGGAATAATTACTTGCTTGTATGAAGGGCTGCAGCAATTTAATAATTAAATATAAGTATTCTACCGATTTTCAATGTATTAACCCTCGTGTTGTCTCAGGGTCAAGGTGACCCAAAGGCTAGAACACAAATGTAATTGTTTTATCCCTTGGGTTGCTTTTGGGTCAAACTGAACGACCTTCATCTTGTCCAAGAGACGACACAGGGGATAAAACGATTGCATTTGTTTTCAGGCCTTCACGTCACCTTGACCCTGAGATAAAAAAAGGGTTAAAAACATATTTCTATTCAGTTAAAAAGCAATTTTAAATACATGAGAGAAATGATGCAACTTCATTTACCACGGTTTCTTTTCAAAACGCACAACAAAAGCATGATTTTATAAATGTGTAGAAGCATTGATCAACACAAAAATAGTCGGTAGTGTAGATGGACATAAATGAAAATGAAAACGACTAGTATTCGTTTCTCCACAATAACATGGTCTCTAACAGCTGCTGCTCACATGTTTTACGTCACTATTTACGATTTCTAGCCAATTCTCAACAGAGCTGGACGCAAGATTAAAAAGATAAACATGTGTTAAATAAATCAACTTAGTGGTTAAGACCCTTCACGTTTATCAATGGAGGCCCAAGTTTAAATCCCTTAGGGGAAAATTGTTTTCCTTCGCTCGTGAATCGACACAATCCATGACTGGTGGACGTTGTTTGTTTGTGGACGTGTAGCTTTTCTGTTAAGCCGTAAGGCTGATCACACCCCTCTGTTCTCTCCACAGGTATAAAAAGATACGTTCATAAAACCCCTTAAGCTGCCTCAGTAAATGACAACCACTCGACTACTTAACACTTTCGGACCGAGAGCCAAGTTCCTTAACTGGTCATAGCGCTGTGCGGCTTAGCAGCACTCTCTGTTATTTACGACGCTGCTCTGTGTGTGTTTGCAGGCCGCTGGGGCTGCCAAGAGCCGAAACCATATATATACACAACCCCAGCCAGGAAGTCCCTGTGACACTGCTGTCAATGTTTACATCCAGCAGCCATTTTCACATACCTTCCTTTCACAGAAGAGTAAGTCGGTCTTTATACGGAACATCAAACGTTTCTGCAGCTCAAGAAATGTTCGTAACGACCCGATGCCTGATCTGTCGCAGGTGATCCCGCCGAGAGGAAAAGTTCCTTTTAAACTCATTTTCCTCCCCAGTGAAGAGGGAAATCTAGAAAACACATTATTAATAAATACATCCGCCCACGGGCAGCTGTCATATCAGGTTAGTGCTATAATTAAGTTGAAATGAGTAATAGAAGTGAGGTCATGTATGTTCTGGCTAAATATAAATGCTGTTTTGTTTGTCGTCTTTTGTGTTTCGCCGTTCACACCGTGTTTACATTATCGTGGAAAATGTGACACTGCAGTTGATATTTTTTTCCAGTTGTTTTCTGAAGCACAGAAATGTCGACAATCCTGTTCTTTTTGCAGGTATTTGGTGTGGGAACTCATCTTGGTTCATTAAAGTCTGTCCAAAGAAAGGATGGTCTCCTAATATTTCCTCACATCCAGAGTATTAAGCTGACCCAAACTCAGGTGAGCGTTTTGTTACCCATTGCATCTTTTCTATATAACCTTGTATTTTCTTGCTCTGATACATTTGTTCGAATATTATTTTTAGTACCAGCAGGTTTAACAAGTTTGTGCTGGTAGAGCGTTCTATTCATAAAACCAGACAAGGATGCATTTATTATTTAGGGTTGCAATGAAGAGTGGGTTGAATGAAGATGCGACGCAAGATCTGCACTGCAGGAAGTGGTTTAAGTGAAAAAACAAAAAACAAAGTTCAAACAGACAGTTTTATAATCATCATCAAGATGATTAAACAATCACGATGTTAGTCGAGAGATGGATGGAAATATTGTTTTGAATGTGTTTTGAATTGATTCAGTTTAAACGACAAAAGGGATTCTTTGCGCGATCGAAGCCAATCGAGTGTAAAAGACTGAAATGTTTTTTTGTCTGTCGTCTGCAGGAAGATGCCTCCAACATCACCATACTAGGGCTACTCCTCGAGTGCCACCTGCCGAAGAATCTCTTCAGCGGCCGACAGGTACCTTTTTTTTACTTGTTTATTAATCTAAAATTAATTATTAATATCATTTGTTTTATTGGGTTTAAATGGCATCTTTCTTTATTTGACTTACTTGTCACAATTGTCCCTTTTCGCTTCTATTTAGAAAGATTTTCCTGACAACATTTTCTATACACACAACACTTTATATTGATTATACGTATCGTCCATCTTTCAATTATTATTGAAATAGCTTTGCCATGTGGTTAAATGATTGTCTGTCTTCATATGTTAGTTAGCAAAATAAGTCGCCAACGGAGGAGCTGTATTCAGTGAAATTACCAACATCACATGAATTAATTTAAGTATCTTGTATCCTGAATCAACTGATCATAACTATGTTTAATATTTGAATAAAAAGATTTCAGTATTTATAAAAATGTTTAAGGTTTTTTGGGGGGAAGTAAGCTTATATCGCGTATTACTTACTCAAAACAACTATATTCTTGTGTATCTCTTACTGCACAAAATACGGAGACTTCAAATTCAGCCTGACTTTTGTTTATGTAAATCACTTCACAGACCTGATGTCCTCCTTGACTTCTACAAGCACTTCCTGGTCTGACAAAACTTTATAGACGCTGAACAAATGACCATAAGTCTCTCCGGGCTTTTAAAGCAGGAACAGGTGGATCAGTAACGTGAGCACCATCTTCCCCTGAATCCCTGAAGAAGGCTAGACCTCCTGCCAGTTGTTAAATTGCCTTCTCCGGAGTGTGTAATTGACCCGGGACTCCCTGTGAGGGACAACCAACAGGACCTTAACCCTGGACTTCCAAGCGAGCCTCTCAGATTTCATCTTTTATTTTTACATTTCGGTTGCGTAAGAGGTCGTATAGTTTTTGGCAAATTGGCATGTAAGGGCGATAAAGTCGCACGGCGGCAAGTGAGAAGTGTCCTCGTTCTGAGGGATTAGTTTTGTGATCGCAGGCCTCTAGGCGCCGAGCCAGCACACGTCTGTAAAAAAAAAAGTGGTGATTCACTGACCGTGGTGACCCCTGATTTGTGGCCAGATTTACACTCCCAAGTGCTTATTCGACAGCTCTTAGAGCGCCTTAAAGCCGTCGCCACGTCCTGACTTCTTGTTGCTCAACTTTTTGTTTTGTCCCCATTTTGTTTATTATTATCTGTTCTACTCCACGGTGTGATGTGCAGATCGATTGACTCTCGTGCTCCTGCTCAGGGTTCCTGCCTCCAGAGCGAGGATCGCCTCAGTCTTCAGATAAACCTGTCGGCGCGTGGAGATAGGCCGGCTGACCTTGACAAGCTCAAGCCTTATGTCATTGAGCACATTCTGCTGCTGCTGATGGCCCCCTTCACCGGACCCTCTGTTGTCGGTAAATCTCCACGTACACTCCAGTCTAACGTTAAATTAAGATGGTATCATAAAATGACTTTATCAGCAGCTGTAAATAAATGTGAAGAGAGTTACGAGGCCTCCATAGCAATTCCAGGGTTTGGGTTCAACTCGGAAATGTAGCTATACTTGTCCCAAAAACAAACACTATTGGCATTTGAGCTTACAAGTTTGTTGCGAGCCATTCATGTGTATTAACTGGATAGGATCTTATGCAACCCATCGCCGAAATCGGGATTGAACCCGCGGATCTGGAGCCTCATGCGGCTCTTTCAGGCTCATCAAGTTTTTTTGAAATAAGAATAGATGTTGGAATTATATTAAAATGTTATGTAGCAATTATGCTTTTCCAATGATGCATGAAAAATGAGCAAACCTCTCCTTCCCTTTACCTTTTATTAAACAAAAACTGTGTAAGATGTAACTTTCGCTGATATAAGAACAACATTAGTTCTGACTCCTCACTCCCCCCTCCCTCACCTGTCGCACTCTTAAAGGAACAGTAACACAACAACGAGCGTCATAGTATTTTACTTCAGTTTGTTCAAAAATGTAATTTCAAATTTGTGCAAAGCTGAAAAAAAGGGGCAAAAATGTAACACTTATTAAACTTACATTTCTTTCAGCCTACATAGAAAATATTGTATACTCTTCAGAAATTCAGTCGATAATTTTATTTTGAATGTCCCATTATTTAGTTTTCTGCATTGTTGAAATGATGATACGATTAATTTTTATGTATATTATTGTATATAAAACAACCATGACTTAGTTAAACAACTGCAGTTTTGAACAGATTAGTCTGAAAATAATACCAGCCCTTAGTCAACTTGACTTTTTATTTATAGTGTGTTTATATTCAACATATCGGCAAGCGGAGAAAGTGAACATTATATGGAATTATATTTAATTTTTAAACTCAAAAGGGTTTTGCGTCTCATCTTTAATATTTTAATTTAAAATTATGATCTTTTGCAAGTTCATGAGTATACGAAATAGTCGACCGTTGCAGCTCTACGAAATACTCTCTTAAGTCGAAGAAATGCAATATTTATATACACACGATTTTACTATAGCTAATATTTGCGCAAGCTTTTGTGTATGTAAATTTTTCAGTTTCAATAATCAACGCTTAAATTACATTACACTGCTTGTCAGTTACACTTAATTTGCTTCCACGATTAAAACCTTTCAATCATTTCTTGAATGAAATGATATAATATTAGTCTTTTTTTTTCAGGATGAAAAATGGCCGTAAGAATCCTGATTTTCACCGTTGCTGTAAAAATCTGGTGTTTTAGATGTTTATTGTGCGTTTGCTTTCTCACCAGGGGAATCCAAAATAGGAGTTTACATATTGAATTCTGGAGGCAAAAAACTGTCCATAAAGGTACGTTGCTTTAATATATTTACAAACATGAGTGTGTGCTGTTAATGGTGTGATGACTGTTGTTTAAAATATCCAGATGTGTAAAAGAAAAGGCTTCGTAACTTCTGGACTATTGTGCAAAACTAGATTTAATGGTGTGTCAGAAGAGAGAGGCTTTCCTCACTGTTTCAGTCTCTCTTTCTTTACCTATAGAGCATTAAAATCCATAAATGATCTGCAGTATGTATTCAATGAGCCACTGAGTTCATGCTTGTGAAAACAGTAGTGGCCTATTGTTTTGAAAATATTCATATTTTAATGTTAAATGTAACCATTTGTCCAAAGCGTGAAATGATATAAAAACATGAAGCGAGTCTGTGTGGTTTTGACAGAACTCAGACAGAGTGAGGCAACAAATGCAAGAACGAATGGTTGAGTTAAATCGAAAGCAGCAGCAGACCTTATGACCTACTTAAAAGTGCAGTACAGGAATGATCTGTTTGGTGACATTGAAAATAACTTCAAAAGAGGAATATTTCTCTATTTAGCCATTTCCAAGCAAAGCTACAAGTGTGTGTAATATTATGCACTTGTTAACTCACAACATTGTTTCAACCACATGCCAAATTGTGCATAAAGGAAGTTGTGGTCTCTCTGGAAAAAGCTATATTTTAAATACATGCATCCTCCGCTGCTGTAACGAAGTAGATAACACTGAACCTGAAGAGTTTGTGAAGCAAAGTGTTTGTGAAACAAAGTGTTCACCATGTCCATTGTGTGGTTCATTGTAAAGTTATTTTAGTCTTAATTACCATGTGGATCATTCTTCTTATTCAAAAACGCATATATATATATATATATATTTTTAGTAATTAGTCTTTAAATGAATTACCCTAATGTACAAATGTGTGTTTTGCATCTTAAGTGGCATAAAATGGTTGTATCAATGCTATTTATGTCTCATGTTAAGTTTTAGTTTTGGATTTTATTTTCCAACAGAAGTGTAGGAGCGATTATATACCTGTTGAATGAGGTGGTTTGCAGGCAGTAGTTTTAATGTTTTCGCTGGACGTCACAAATCACAATCTTTACGAATCAATGACAATTGGCATTTTGTGTGAATCGGGTTCTAAAAGTGATAATTTAATCCAAGCCTAATTTTAAACTGGACCCAAGCTTCCGTTTGTGTTGTTCAACAACATTTCAGTAGGATCTGGATGCATAGAAAAACAGGAATATCTTAATGCTAACAGAGGGGGGAAGATTTCAAGGTGGACTTCAGGAAGAAAATGTAGCAAAACCATACGTAAAAAGATTGGTTAATAATCAATTTGTATGATTTTGTGTTTATAATTCATTTATATTTTTCACTTAATTTGTTGAGCTGTTGCAGTGATTGAGTTTATGAAGTAGACATAAACTACCAATTAAGGCTTCAGTTACATAAAATGTAATTCAACTTGTACGCATGAAATATTGAATCCCAAACAAAACTTTATTCAATAGTATTAGTCTTTTAACACTGATTGAAGAAATTATTATGCAGAGATAAACCTGTCAAAAATATTTTCCAACCCTGAACATTCTTTATTTTATATCAATTATTATTTTTTAATTTAAGACATTTTCAAAATGTCAACAAATGTAATAGTTTGTGTCTTTTTGTTATTTGTTGAGGCTCCGTTGATTGGTCATAAAATAAGTCATAAGTAAATAAGTAATAATTGACTTTTAAAGTTGATCCTGAAAGAAACTGGCAGCCAGTGAAGAGATTTAACGATCGGAGAAATGTGAGTTCTTCTACTAGAGCGGCTCAGAATTCTCAGAAGAACATTGTTATGCTAGTATTTAGTTTAGTCTCAAAATGAAAAAACGCAAAGTTCCACACTACATTGTTGTTCTTTACATAGGGATATGTTTTTCTCTTCGGAGCACTGCTAATCCGGATTTGGTCATCGTAACCCTTCATTCTCCACATACACCCACGTTTCTTTTAAATCGGGTCAAAACATACCAGCAGAAAACAGGAGCGCCTCGCCGCTGCATAAGCATTTCTGGCAGTCAGGCAGGTTTTTCAGGTTGACCCAAGGGATACATCAAACGCATTTGTTTTGGGCCTGCGGGTCACCTTGACCCAGAGCCAACACAAGGGTTAAAAACGGTGAATCGGCATCAGGGTGATCCAATGCAATGTTGCTTTGAAAAGAACTGCATAAAAGACCAGAGATTACTTGATCGTAGATGGCATAACAATGTGAGATAATACCTGATCAACATCAGCATTTCTCACGCTCAGACTACCTGCATTCATTCCTGTTTTTACCTCCTCAGGACATGCAGGTGCTGTCAAACGTAGACGCTAGTCTGGATTATAATCGGCTTCTCTTGAGGTCCGATGCAAAAAACTTCACTCAAGTAGCCACCCTCACCTGCAGAGGTAAAGGTTTCTGCTAAACTCTGACCATGGGAGCCTCCCCAGCGACTGTGTTTCAATTAAAGGGAAAAACGTTGTGTTTCAGGTTCCTCACCAGGCAGCGGACGCAAATGTATTCATCATATCAGTTTAAAAGTTCTCGGGAATCAGACGACCTACAACCTCCCGGGTTTACACGTCACTCACAGGTACCAGATGTTGTGACATGAAGCGGATGCATGTTTGTGTTGAACGAAAAACTAAAGTATTGTGAATTTTTAATGCAGATGGTCAACGGAGGATTTATTCAGGCTTTGTACAGTGGAGCCAAAAAACAAAGACCATGTTGTCGTCTGGGTGACGAATCCCCTTCTGTCTCCCGTCACTGTGCTGAACGCAAGTTTTTCACCGAACATGCAGGGAGCGATAAAGGTACGCAACAAGTCGCACACGCATTTAGTATCAAACGATTATGATGCAGCCACTGAAACTCAACTATTTATGTTTAGCATGAAGCTGCATGGAAGTTATTCTTAGTCGTAATTCAGGTAGTTTTAAAAAAAACAACCAATAATGATGTAAATTGGCGACAAAATAAAATATAAATAATCTGGAATAAACCTGCAGTTAAAATGTATGGAAAGAACACATTACAGAACACTATAAAAAATAAAAGAATATAATTGTTTATTATGAGTGGCGTTGACATTAAATCAGAATTTATTATAATGAAGAAATTAGAGTAATGTATATGATGTATATAATTGTATAAAAAGGTTATCAAGATTGGAACATTTATTATGTTTCTATAAGAATTGTTGGAGCTTTAGAGCTTTAAAATTGTGATATAAATGTTTACATATAGACTTTATTAACCTTATGTTTCATTGGTAGGAAACTTGAGTGTTTAAAAAATTGAAAGGGTGAGTGTACAGTTCTCTTCATACGACAAATCTCTTCTCAGGTGGTGAACTCCAGCGCTCCACAGAAGGTTCCAACAGGCTGCTGGCGCGTCGTCACTCTGCAGCTGCTCACCAGGAACCTTCCTCTGAACCAGCTCTTCACCCTGAGTCTCCACACCGACCTGGGCTTCTCCCTGCACATTCCTCTCCACTTCCATTCTACACCCTTCAAGGTAATCCTGCCGCAGAGTCCAGTCCTGTGTGTGTGTGTGTGTGTGTGTGTGGGTGCTAACAGGACAGCGCTGTCTCAGCAGGGGGACCTGGTGTTCGAGTCCGAGCAAGAATGCGTACGACTTTGTCCGCTCAGACTCTCGGAAGCAGGTGAGACTCGACTGCGACACGTTTTGTGTTTCGAGACGTGATTTCACTTCACCCTCTCCTCGCGTGTTCAGGTCGCTCCGACTGGAAAAGTTCTCTCCTCGCCAACTCCTCCCAGTCATCGTGGACGATCGACAACAGACTGGCTGCCGAGCTGTGCTCCCGGTGGCAGGACCACAAGGATAAACTTCCCTGCAGGTCCCATCATTCTTCCAGTGTCTTCAGTGGTGCATTTCGTTTTGAAAGAAAAAGTCTTTATGTTGACATTGATAATAATCTATGTCCCTTAGATGGGCTTAGACACTGACCTCTTTATATATCAACTTGAACATTAATCTACTAGCGGCATGAAATGACTCCGATAATGGGCCAGATAAGGCTTTCGGACCTTGAGTTTGGACATCCAACTCTTGAATAATGGGAGCTAAAATCATCATTTTGAAAGGAAACAACATTTCTGTGAGAGATGTCCGACGGTCTTATGTCTTTGATTGACAGATGGCCCAGACTTCCCATAGAAACATCTTCACCTCTGGATTTTGGTGCAACGCCCATCAATGAGAGCAAGGTCGCCATCGCACCATTGTTTAAGAAAAAACAATCGAGGATTCGGAAACTCATCTTTCTTCAACGTTCTCTTAGGTGAAGTCGTTGATGCTGAAAAACCCTTCGACCTCCGCGGTGGCCGTCGAGATTCAAGTCATTTCCGTGTACCCTGCGCCCCTGGAAGCTCTGGATCTTCTCACCAAATGGTAGAACTTTTGACGTAGCAAATGTTTTCTATTAAATCGAGGTCGATTGTTAATCACGTGCTTTCGTTCTGTCAGGTTCAACATCAGCCCTCTCTCCATCAACATCAGCACCACAGAGTTCTCTCTCATGGCGACGACAGCAAAAGTAAAAACGCAGCCCAGCATTTGTGAAGTTGATCATCAATGCATTCAATCTGTTTGTTTTTCGCCCTCTTTTCCAGGCTGGTGAAGATGTAGGCGACTCTGTTCACAACAGCGTTCTTCGTCTGATGCTGCAACCTTGGGAAGCCAGAGAGATATCTGTTGTCTTTACACCCTCTGAACACAAACCCACGACCACCATTCTCATCATTAGGTACAAAGGAACTTTTTTTTCTTCATTCTATTTGGCGTGGAATCCGCAGGTTTTTAAAGATTTTCCGTTTGTTTTTTTTGGTGCTGTAGGAACAACCTGACGGTGTTCGATATGCTGATGGTTCAAGGCCACGGAGCCAAAGAAATGCTGAGGGTCGGGGGGAAGCTGCCGGGGCCCGGAGCCTCTCTGCGCTTCAACGTCCCTCAGTCCACGCTGATGGAGTGTCGCAATGGTGGGTTTGTCGTTGGGCGGATGAGTAGCGGGTGTTTGCAAGAGTCTAGTGATGCGATGCGTATCACGATACAGGAGCAACAATATGATATATTGCGATACCGTAGGAGCAGGGATATATTTGCAGTATTGTCGAGTACTTGTGTAGTTGTGGAATTAAGCGACTGCATTACTCTTGACGAAGTTTGTTTTTAATGCTGAAAAGCTTTAAAAAACTGCTGTATCCTCTCGCCCTCAGTCATCAGCAGGATCTCAATCAGAAGGAGAAAATGACAGATTTTTTTTAGTTTGATTGTATACAAAAAATTAACTATATATATATATATATAAATTAACGATCTTCCTCTTTCTCTCTGCACTTGATGATCTACTGACTCCTTCAAGAAACATCTCAAGACACTTTTATTCTTGCAGACTTTTTCTTGATTTTCTCAGACTCTTGCGTTTGTCTCTGTGTTATCTTGACCTTTTAAGTATTTATTTTATTGGGTAATGTTTTGATTGTTTAAGCGCTTTGTGACCCTGGTCTGGAAAAGCGCTCTATAAATACTACTTACTTACTTACTTACTTACTATGATAAATGATCTGAAAGTGGAAAACAATGTTTTTAAGTTTATCAGTATTTTCTTACAATTGACTTCCCCATTATCTCAATCTCACTTCGACTACTCTCTCTCTCCCTCCCTCTCTCCCTCTCTCCCTCCCTCCCTCCCTCCCTCCCTCCCTCAGGGCTGCGCACCAACAAGCCTCTCTTCACCATCGCCAAAAGCTTTAGAGTGGAGAACGCCGGCGAACTGCCACTGACCATCGTCTCCATGAACATAAACGGATACAAGTGTCACGGATTTGGGTTCGAGGTTCAGCAGTGTCACTCCCTGAGCCTGGAGCACAACACCTCGACTGAGATCTCCATCATGTGAGTACAGTTCTTTTTAGTGACCCAAAGTCCAGACTTGTTCCAGTGACCTGTCCGTCAACTAACGGTTATCTGCAATATCTACCCCCACTTTTAAAGAGTCCCTATTAAGGTCTCCTGTTGGGGAGTCCCTCGGGTTCCCCCCTTTGTTAGAATTATCTCTCTACAGTCGCTCTCTCAGTCTCTCTCACATTCATACATATTTATATTTAACTCTCAATTCAAATTTCATCAAATATTGATGTTTATCATATTCTCTGGCTCTCAATGTATTGTCTTATTGTCTCTTAAGTTTTGACGCTCACAAAGTGTCGGTTTGTACTTTCTTTTCATGGAAATATTGACATTTATTCTGGAGATGAAATCTGGTTTACAATAAACACGGTCCCAACTGTGATGTGATTGGTAAAGCATCAAGGTTTGTCACCACGCATCATCGACCCCCGGAAGTGTCCACCTCCAAGGGACTTGTTGTATAAACAAAGCGGGTGTGATTACAGCTGGCTGGAGGAGGACTTTATTAAGTAATAAGTTGAAAACGTGGTCATGATGAAAATAAAATAAAATTACAGGTAAAATGACACTAAAGTCACCCAAAAACCCAAACAAAAAAATGAATAAACCCTCAAGCCACAAGAGTTGAGTTTTGAGTCCTATGTTCTATATTGTCTGGAACGTTGTGTAACTATCATTCATCGAAATATCGCAAAAGTGCGAGGGAGATTTTTTTTTCCATGCTTCTTGATTCTGACTTTGAGCACCTCTCCTCCTCTTGGTCCTCCTTCACTGCTGTATCTTTGGGTGATATTTCGTGGTGTTCTCAGTATTATCTTGATCTTTAAAGTATATACTTTTTTTGAGTATTGTTTTGATTGTTTAAGCGCTTTGTGACCCTGGTCTGGAAAAGCGCTATATAAATAAATATTACTTACTTACTTACTTACAACCCTGTGGATTATTATTATTGCAATAGTTATTAACACCATGTCCCTCCTCAGCTTCACTCCTGACTTCACCTCATCCTGGGTCATCAGAGACCTCATCCTAGTGACGTCACGCGGCACCTCCTTCTCCTTCACCCTCAACGTGACGCTGCCGCACCACATGCTGCCTCTCTGTGCCCAGGTGGTTCCTGGACCCAGCTGGGAGGAGAGCTTCTGGGTGGTGACGCTCATGTTCACATGGTGGGAGTTTAGAAGAGGAACCAGTGCATTGACAAATCTCACACCACGTCTAAATCTCACTTTGTTTGCTGCAGTTTCTCGCTGTTGGGCGTGTGTCTGATGGCCTTCCATCAGGCCCAGTACATCTTCAACGAGTTCTCCAGTCCCAGCATCAGGAGCAACCACAACTCTGTCCTGTCCCGCGATAGTGGACCCATCAACAACATCACATCCAACGGAGTCCAGTACGTCTCAATTCTGCTTCAATGTCCATTTCAAACACGATTGTTCATTCCTAGAAGTGATAGTTTACTCACAATTCACTTGTTTTTTACTCGACTTGACCAAAGTTTGGGATTATTTTCATTCCTTTTTAGAGTTATAGACAAAAATGTTTATTCATTTTAATGTAGCGACTGGAGCTCAGTTGTCTTCATCTTCATCTTCCTCCAAAAAGACACTTAAAGGGCTAATAATGTAATTCTGTGTAAGTGCGTCTTAAATAGATGTTGGACTCTATTGTATCATCAGTGTGTGTTTGTACAAAACTCTCTTTTCATTGAAATATTGACGTTACAAAATGATCTTAAGCCCCGCCCACTGAAAACACTATTCATCAACCCTGGAAGTATCCACCTCCAAGGGGCTTATTGTATAAACAAAGCGGGCGTGGCTGGATGAGGAATGAAGCCATTATTACATCATAATGGGATCCACTCCCGTAACCTCTTGTTCGCTGAGAAGTTGGGGGGAGGAGTTTATAAAGTAATAAGTTGAAAACATGGTCATGATGAGGGATTTACTGCATCTTGGAGAGAAAGACTTCAACATTTGAAACATGCGAGTGAGTCGGGAGAGTTGGAGTTTATGTTAGTTGACCTGCTCGTCTGTAATGTAATGGAATTACTCTGAAAATAATCCCAAACTTTAGTAAACATGAGGGTCAGTAGAAAACCAGTGAATCTTTCAGTGAACTATTCCTTCAAATTAGCGTGACGTCACATTTATATTATTATCTTTACGTTATCTTTTTTGGTTCATGATCATGATGATCAACCATGACTTGTGTAGTAGAACTATTTTAATGATGCTCTTCCCTATGTCTCCTGTGAGCGTCACATGACCCCCTGCATATTTACCCCAGTGGGCTGGAGACGATGTTTTATTATGAAGTGATGAGAGAAAGTTGTATTTGATCAGGAAGATAATAACGCATTCAACAACATACAATACACAGGTATTGTTTGGAGCTGCAATATTTGGGACCTCTGTATTCAGTCTCTTGACATCATCTCAATATTTTCAATCTACTTTTTTGGATCATTTATTAGTTCAAAATGCTATTTAATATCATTTTGTTTTTTGGTTTCTAATGAGCCATCCTCTCTGGTCTGATGGAAAGTCAATCAGATGGTTCTGGTAACTTCAGCCGATGATGTCACACATAACGACGCCCATTTTTCTCAGTAAAAACAAGTAAAAATACAGAGAAATAAGCGAGAGTTTGAGCGATTCTTCACTACTTAAGAAACATCTTAAGACGTTTCTATTTGTTCAGGCTTTTCCTTGAATTTCTCGAACTCCTGTGTTGTTCTCAGTATTATCTTGATCTTTAAAGTATATACTTTTTTGAGTATTGTTTTGATTGTTAAAGCGCTTTGTGACCCTGGTCTGGAAAAGCGCTATATAAATAAATATTACTTACTTACTGTATGTTTGAGCCGAGAAAGATGATGCAGAACTTGATGGTGGTCAGAGGTATTTGTTGAGTCATAACCGCTGCACCAAATGAGGTCCTTATGACAAGGAAAGTGGCCCATTGGGGTCCAATCAGCTGGACCCCCACAAACATTATGTGACCATGAAGTAGAAAACGTAATTGAAACGATATAAAATGCCAAAGCAACAGACGGCGATGCTATATTGTCGTCAACCGATGACGTGTTGTCGACTTTAAAGATTGGTTCGTGTCTCGCAGTAAAACCAAAGGCAGCTGTAAGAGCTACGTGGACACGAGTCACAGCTCGGACAAAGGGAAGGGGCGCGGCTCGCCGGCCCTGGCCAACAGCCCGGCGCCTCGCCTCCAGTCGTCCAAGAAAACCTCCTCCGCCTCCTCGGTGCAGCCGCAGAAGAAGCACAAGGTGTCCCTCTACTACTCCAAGTACAAGTCCAGCCCGGCGGCCGGCATCATCACCATGGAGGAGGAGCCCGAGGACGCGGGTCCCGACCTGCCGCTGACGCCCGACTCCGACGTCTGCAACAACAACAACAACAACGAGCCGTCGTTCGTCAGCGAGATGGATCGAAGCTCGGCGCCGGATTTCGGAGAAGACGCCGTCCCGGAGGCCGTTATGTTTCCCATGGAAACACGCGCCGTCTTTCCCGGCAACGTCACTCTGAGCGCCGGCCCCAGGCCCGGTCTGCTGGTCTGCACCCCCATAGAGGCCACCTTCAGCGAGCGCTACACCGAGAAGGCGCACCCCGAGAAGGCGTCCGAGCTCGAGGTGAGAAAGATGAGCTTTTCAAATCATGTGAGGGGGAACTCATGAAAACGTTGTCTTTGCAGTCGAAAGAAGAATGTAAAAGCCAGAAAAAGAAATCCCCGAGTGCAGAAGCTGGCGCTGCACCGGCCAATAGTAAGGGAAAGAGGAGTCGCAGGAAGACGGATGCTGTCACATGGTAGGACGCCTCGTTTGATCTTCACTTTGTTGCTGTAAAGATGTGCCTCCAGATTGATGGCTTTCTTATCTGTATCAGAAGAATCGGCTGCTTTTTCAACTTCATAACGAGTCTGATCGTATCTGTATGAAAGTGAATCAGAGCCATCACAGTATTAAATGGTTCAATTTGTTATTTTCAATTTACTTATTGAAATGTTGTTAGTTTTGAATTCGAAAAAATTAAACATAACAATTACTTTATACTTTCTGAGTTGAAGGTCGATATTTATTTTCCTAATTTAAGAACTTATATAAATTCAATATAAATAGATTAATGGTGTCATTACCGGCAATAAAATATTCTGATTCTAATGATTGGCTGACAGTCATAGTAGTTCCGTACTTATTTGATTTGTATGAAGGTGTTGTTTTTATATTGTGTTTCAAAGGCTACAAATGAAAAACCTTCTTTTTTTAACTTTATTGTCATTATAATATTAACTATAAGGTGTAAGAAAAAAATATTAATTTGTATCTCTTTAAGTGAATGCTTGAAATGAAAAATCAATTAAAAAAAACAAACGAAAAAAAATATTTAACATTTATAGATGTAATAAGAATTCACACATTCATCTGAAGCTCAGACGATCTTCACATCATCATCACTGCTCAGTGCTTTAAGTTACTGTTACTGTTTCGTTAAACTCCATTTTAAATAAGCCTCTGATCTTCTGTTAATAAAGTATTCGTGTTAATAACCCTGTATTTAAAATATAAACATTTACACCGGAGCTCGTCTGCACTAAATTTAAGTATGTGATCCATGTCAGAAAGGTTTAAATGAACAAATATAAACTGTTAATCCAGTTTAAATTCATGTTTTCATAAAAAAAATGTCTTATCATGAGAGAACAATCACGGAGTCTGAGTCATTTAAATATGATTTAAATATGTAAATGAGGGCGTGGAAAGGGGCAAACAAATCTGCGATTAATTCCACGTTGACTGGGATGAACGAAGGAAAAGTGTTTGTATTTGTGTAACATCTGAATATTATATTATATTTCCTGGATTTGAGTGTGTTTAGTGGTAGAACTTCTCCGTACACGAGGCCCCCTGGTGTTTGTAGCCGGTGTGACCGTCCCGTCTGTCTTCAGCGCTCCCGAGCACAAAGTGCTGCTGGTGCCGGAGAAGCAGCCCGACTGGAAACCCATCAATCGTAACCCGGGCGAGAACCGCGCCAGGGGCCACTGCTGCACCAAGTCGGAACCCCCGGCCCCGGGGCCGACCACGGAGACGACCCCCCCACACCGACAGAACGGTAAGAAATAAAAAAAAAAGCGAGAAATTCCCTCCGACCTCCCGACCCGACCCGAGTCCTCACGGGCCCCGACTCTCTCTCTCCAGGCGCGTGTCCGGCACGAAGTCGTCGCAAATGCGGCGCCGAGCGGCGAGGAGGCGGAGACTCCAGCTCCGACTCCGGGAGCTCGACGGGCAGCGTGAGGGCCAGCAGGGGCAGCTGGGGCAGCTGGAGCAGCACCAGCAGCATCGAGGGCGACAACGCTCGCACTCACAGCTGCTCCGCCTCCAGAAAAAGTAGGGAAATGGCCCCAAAGAATGGAAATTTAAAAAAAAAAAAGATCGACTTCAGAATGTTTTCTTTATTATCGGATTTATTTCAAACTATGTGTAAAATGATTCTATTATAAAAAACTATTATAAAAATAGGTTAATGTTCAGTCTGTTTGGATCCACGGTTAAATTAAACCTTAAAAAACTTTGACTTTTTAGCATCGAATTGTGAGTTTGAATATTTGAATTCAATCATTTATTCAAAGGTTGAGTTTGCTTTTATTTAATCGTTTAAAAACATATTGAATAATCTCTAATTAAATCCTTTTTTTATTTTTACAGTGAGTTTGATTTTCTAATTCCTATTAAAATATAACTTTTTTAACACAAATTTGTTATAAAATGTATGTTTAAATTGACATAATAATAATAATGGAAATTTTAAAAAAAATTATTGACTTCAGAATGTTTTCTTTATTATCGGATTTATTTCAAACTATGTGTAAAATGATTCTATTATAAAAAAACTATTATAAAAATAGGTTAATGTTCAGTCTGTTTGGATCCACGGTTAAATTAAACCTTAAAAAACTTTGACTTTTAAGTATTGAATTGTGAGTTTGAATATTTGAATTCAATAATTTATTCAAAGGTTGAGTTTGCTTTTATTTAATCGTTTAAAAACATATTGAATAATCTCTAATTAAATCCTTTTTTTTTTACAGTGAGTTTGACTTTTTTATTCCTATTAAAATATAACTTTTTTAACACAAATTTGTTATAAAATGTATGTTTAAATTGACATAATAATAATAATGGAAATTTAAAAAAAAAAGATTGACTTCAGAATGTTTTCTTTATTATCGAATTTATTTCAAACTATGTGTAAAATAATTCAGGTTCTCAATTGAATTATCTAAAATAAATCAACCTTGAAAAATTAATTTTAACTAATTGCATCTTATTTAAATTAATAATGTGACGCTGACACACTTCCATAGACGCTCAAATGTATCTTGTGTGACAGGGGACATGCAGTACTGCAACTATCCAGCAGAGAGAGACTCTCACCCGTGCGTCAACACAAAGGTCCTCAGGTGAGACTCGCGACCCTCAGGTGACCCTCAGGTGACCCTCAGGTGACCCTCAGGTGACCCTCAGGTGACCCCCCTTCTCCCTCTGAACCCTGCGATCCTCTCGTTTCAGCGCCAACATCCCGTCGTACAAAAGCGACTCGTGCCAAAGCCCGGAATCCCCGAACAACTCCGGCCCGAGTTTCGCCGCCGTGGCCGCCGGAGCCGACCGGAACCCAGGTGGAGTCGCGGCGCCGACGCCGCCGCCGGCAGCGTCCTCCTTCGATCTCATGGCTGACTGTACGTACGTCTCCTCAGAGTCGACCGGTCAGTGTTTGCCCGAAGCCGCGTGGTCGGCGCCGTCCATCCCGCTCACCAACGAGTTCAGGTACAACGCCACGGAGGCGCTGCCGTACATCCACCAGCCGCCCGCCGCCGCCTCCTACAACGGGTTCGTAGCTGCGGCGTGTTAGCGCGTTAGCTCGCAGAGGTCAAAGGTCTCCTTGTGTCCCGCAGCTTCACCTGGAGGAACAACAACAGTCAACTCGCCTACAGTAAGACTTCGCAGCCGTTGTTTGCGCCGACGTCTCCCGCCAACGCTCGCGTGATTCCAGGTAACGGAACATTCCCGGGAGGTTTTCCGAGCCAGGAGGGTCAGAGCGTCTACGGGCACCAGAGCGGCTGGTCCGAGGAGCAGACCCAGGATCAGTCTCCATCCAGCTGGGAGTCTGCGGCCTGCATTGGCAGCAAGGTGAGGCAGGAAGTCGGTGCAGCGCCCTCTGGTGGTCGATTGATGACATGACAAGCTTGAGCTTCACTTTAATTAAGGAAGGAAACTGATTTTGTACTTTAGCTTCTATTAGCATCTCAGTTAGCATCACAACACAACTTTAACATGTCTTACTATGTTTAATACTTTAGCTTCTATTAGCAGCTCAGTTAGCATCACAACACAACTTTAACATGTCTTACTATGTTTAATACTTTAGCTTCTATTAGCATCTCAGTTAGCATCACAACACAACTTTTACATTTCTTACTATGTTTAATACTTTAGCTTCTATTAGCATCTCAGTTAGCATCACAACACAACTTTTACATTTCTTACTATGTTTAATACTTTAGCTTCTATTAGCAGCTCAGTTAGCATCACAACACAACTTTAACATGTCTTACTATATTTAATACTTCAGCTTCTATTAGCAGCTCAGTTAGCATCACAACACAACTTTAACATGTCTTACTATGTTTAATACTTTAGCTTCTATTAGCAGCTCAGTTAGCATCACAACACAACTTTAACATTTCTTACTATGTTTAATACTTTAGCTTCTATTAGCAGCTCAGTTAGCATCACAACACAACTTTAACATATCTTACTATGTTTAATACTTTAGCTTCTATTAGCAGCTCAGTTAGAATCACAACACAACTTTAACATTTCTTACTATGTTTAATACTTTAGCTTCTATTAGCAGCTCAGTTAGCATCACAACACAACTTTAACATTTCTTACTATGTTTAATACTTTAGCTTCTATTAGCAGCTCAGTTAACATCACAACACAACTTTAACATGTCTTACTATGTTTAATACTTTAGCTTCTATTAGCAGCTCAGTTAGCATCACAACACAACTTTAACATGTCTTACTATGTTTAATACTTTAGCTTCTATTAGCAGCTCAGTTAGCATCACAACACAACTTTAACATGTCTTACTATGTTTAATACTTTAGCTTCTATTAGCAGCTCAGTTAGCATCACAACACAACTTTAACATGTCTTACTATGTTTAATACTTTAGCTTCTATTAGCAGCTCAGTTAGCATCACAACACAACTTTAACATGTCTTACTATGTTTAATACTTTAGCTTCTATTAGCATCTCAGTTAGCATCACAACACAACTTTAACATGTCTTACTATGTTTAATACTTTAGCTTCTATTAGCAGCTCATTTAGCATCACAACACAACTTTAACATGTCTTACTATGTTTAATACTTTAGCTTCTATTAGCAGCTCAGTTGGCATCACAACACAACTTTAACATTTCTTACTAGGTTTAATACTTTAGCTTCTATTAGCAGCTCAGTTAGCATCACAACACAACTTTAACATTTCTTACTATGTTTAATACTTTAGCTTCTATTAGCATCTCAGTTAGCATCACAACACAACTTTAACATTTCTTACTATGTTTAATACTTTAAAAAACATAATGGAGCCAATCTATTTGAGGTACTTTTAGGTATTTTCTCAAAAATGAGCCATATTTATGGTTATTGTTCAGTCTGTTTGCATCCACAGTTAAACTAAACTTTGAATAAGTTTGACTTTGAAGCGTTGAATTCTGATTTTGAATATTTGAATTAAATCATTTATTCAAAGGTTGAATTTGCTTTTATTTAATCGTTTAAAAAAATATTGAATATTCTCAAAATAAATGCTTCTTTTTTTTACAGTGAGTTTGATTTTCTAATTCCTATTAAAATCTAACTTTTTTTATACTACAAATGAAAAATGAATGTGTTTATAAAAATGTATGTTTAAATTGTCATAATAATAATATTGAATGTGTAAAATTAAAATATTGTAATTGAAGGCAAATGAAAAAAGGTCAATATAAAAAAAAATTCAACCATTCCATTAAAATATAAATTCTGTATTTTTCTAATTTATTGCATTTTAAATTCAGTGTTGTGTATTATTTGAATATTTATCATTTTATTTCTCTTTTTAAATAATATTACAACTTTTTAAATTCACTTATTAAACAAACCTTATAATATACAAATTATAACATTTAATTATTCAATAATGAAATCAACTTTTTAACTTAGAAATAATTGAATTAAATTATTTTTAAAAAGTGAAATGCTTTAAAATATTTTTTTTAAGTAAGTAAGTAATTTTTATTTATAGAGCGCTTTTCCAGACCAGGGTCACAAAGCGCTTAAACAATCTAAACAATATTCAATAAAGTATATATTTTAAAGGTCAAGATAAAACTGATAACAACACAGAAGTTCCAGGAAATCAAGGAAAGGTTAATTCAAGGTTAAATTCATCAATTTTTCAATCCTCACCTTTCAAGGTTTGCTTTAAACACCTTAAACAACTTTAATTAACGCTGTAGATGAAACTGGTGGACGTTCAGTTCACCGGTGAACCACGAGGTGGCGCTATAACCAAGCGCTCTGTGTTCCCCCGCAGCCGTACTTCTCGGGCACACGCAGCCTCTCGCCGATGTCCAGTCTGTTCGGGTCCATCTGGACCCCCCAGAGCGCCCCCTACCACAGCCACTTCCAGCAGGAGCGCTCGGCGCCGATGTCGCCGGTGTCGCCCGTCACGCCGCCGCGCTCGCCCTTCAGCCGCGACCCGGAGGTCACGTGCGCGCCCGTCCAGTACTCCAGCTTCAACCCGTTCGGGCCTCGCATGAACCTGGACATCTGGAACTCGTCGTCCAACCGAAGCTCCAACTCGCAGCTGAGCAACGACTCTGGTTACTGCGGCGACGTGTGACGACCAGGAGACGAATGTTTTATCATTGATGGGATGGAAATGTGAAACAAAAACTCATTTTCTTTTATCGGCCCATTTTCAAATGTTGAATGTCGTGAAAGGTTGAACATTTGTTGTATATTTTTCTAGATGTTTTTGCAGTTTTGATCATAAAAAATTAAAAAAAATTAAAGTTTTCTACGCGACGGGTTTTCATTGACTGAACGACTTGATGTGTGTGTGTATGTGTGCGTGTGTGTGTGTGTGTGCGTGTGTGTGTGTGTGTGTGTGTGCGTGTGCGTGTGTGTGCGTGTGTGTGTGCGCGTGTCCATCCATCTATCTCTAGCTCTTCATCCATCCATCGATCTCTCCTTTCTTCCATCCATCTCTCTATCTCTTTATCCATCTCCATCTATCTCCCTATCCATCCATCCATCTCTCATCCATCCATCTCTCTATCGATCTCCCCATTCATCCATCTATCAATCTCTCATCCATCTAACTATCTCTTTATCCATCCATTCATCCATCCATCTATCTCTCCACCCATCTCTCCATCTCCATCCATCCATCTCTATCCATCCATCCCTCCCTCTCTCCCTCTCTCCATCCATCCATCCATCTCCATTCATCCATCTATTGATCTCTCATCCATCCATCTCTCTTATCTCTATCTCTCCACCCATCTCTTTATCATCCAACCATCTATCTATCTCTCCACCCATCTCTCCATCTCTATCCATCCATTCATCTCTCCATCCATCCATCATATATCTATCCCTCCATCCATCTCTCTATCTCTATCTATCCATCCATTCATCTCTCCATCCATCTCTCTATCCATCCATCCATCCATCTTTTTTGTGTTTGGTCACATTAAACGTATATCAACTGAAAAAAAAGTTTCTTGTATTAATTTAAAAAATGTGTGTTTGTTTAAAGTAACTTAATTTTTTTGTTGTAATGTTAAGCTCTTTAATTTAATTTCCACATCATCATTTTGATTGGATTTTTAAAGAATTATAATTATTATTTTTTCAAGATTGAAGCAACTTTTCTTGGATTTAAAGAAACAAATCCATCCGTTTGTTTTTCCATCTGGCACTACTTTTGTATTTAATCCTAATTTAAGTTGTGTTTTTGACCTCATAAGACTGACCTGAACCTGTATTTGATGATGAACTATATTTAGAATTTAAGAAACACAACAATTTTTTTTAATTGTCTGTGGATTAAACCTCTTTACACCTAGCATGCACGGTTAGCGTCACTGGCTAGCTAGCATTGCTAGCATCCCTGCTAATGCTAATTGATTCATTTGTTTGTATATTTAGCAGCAGATATTGAGTTTGACACCAGGTTAAATGTATACAAAAAAAAGTATTAGAAAACTGAAATTAAAAATATATATATTTTTAAGAAATATATTCGTTGGGAAAATCGTTTTCATATGTTTTTTAAGGAAAAATATCGGATCGGAAAACACGTCCAGGTTAGCGTGCGCGGTGTGTTTGTATATGTGTGTGTGTACATGTGTGTGTGTACATGTGTGTGATGTGCTTGTGTGCCTAAAAGCGTGTGTAATTCATTGTCAACCTCTTGAGAGACGACATATTGTGCGTATTGATCTTGAGGCCTAGAGTCAACACAGAAGCCTGGAGACTCAGGGCAGCAGAACGATGGCCGTCGCGTCCGATGATTATAAAACACACAAACAGAAGCGCCGTCGAAAAACACTGCCAAGGTCATAAATTAAAAAAAAAAAAACGCAACAAACCGCTTGTCAATAAATGGAAATAAATCATTCGTGTAAATAAACTCCTCGTCCGTTCGTCGCTTCTTTTCACGGGAGCTTCGAACCTTCGAACCTTCAAACCTTCAAACTGGTTGTTTTCCCACAAAGGTTCTGACAAATCACTGAACCTGTTTCAAGTCATCCGACCAGAACCGTCTCTCCCCGCTGAGGAATTCTTTATTGTGCGCCGTGAAGACAATAGATAACCCAGTGATCGTTGTCGAAATATGGATGTGGAACATGTAATTATATTGTTTTTCTCAAGGCTTTGTTACGTATGGAGGCAGGAATACTAAGTCAGTTAGTCAGTTATATAGAGCTTTTCCAGACCAGGGTCACAAAGCGCTTGAACAATCAAAAGAATACTCAATAAAATATATATTCAGTTCAGTTTATTTTAAAAGGACGGATGTGCAGTTACATTAAAAAGATGGTTGAACCAGATTTAGCACAAGTTTACTTTCCATCTGTCGTCCTCAACAAAGATGTTTACATAATACATACATTCAAATACTGTTGAAAACAGGAAATAATAAAGCAAAATATAGTGAATAAATGTCGCAAAAGATGTAATTAAATTGTAAAATTTAAATGTACATGTTGTAAATGTACAAATAAAAGTGAAAATGTGTTAATGTATACGACATATACATTCCTTCGACACAAATTAACATATCTTCACTCGTTTATTTATTTAATTATACATTTATTTATGCATTAATACATTTTCAAGTGTAATTAGGTCACGTATCATCCTCCATATTTGGGCTGTTGACGTCCATGACATGTTGGAAAAGACTACATCAACAAATCTAGAGTAAAGTAACTTTTTTTAATATTTACAATGCAATTTAAACTGTAACAATAAGTCACAAGGTTGTGACCTAAAGAGCGAGATCGGGAATAGAAGAGGAATGACCTTCTTTATCCAGACTGTCAGAAATGAGCTCAGTCATTCAGGAGAGACTCAACGTGTAACATCTGTTTTTCCACTCGGTTAAAGGAGTCTTGAGCACCTTTATAGTAGTGATGGTCTGATGAAGCTTCATGAAACAGTCGTTATTTTCAGAGTCCACTAGATGGCGGTCTCTGCACTATTTTACTTTGTTTTGAACAACTGTTCTAATGAAACATCATTTTTAAACGGATGGCGCCACCTACTGACCTCTGAACAACATGACACTGTTTCATGAAGCTTCATCAGACCATCACTACTTTATAGACGCCTCCATCTTAAGGTGGTTCATCTGGGAGGAAGTTGCTTCAATCAAGATTTTCTTTATTCAAGTTACTTAAATAAAAAAACAATTAAAAATAAAATCCATTGAAAAAAACGCTTATCAACACTCTTTTTTTTAAATTAAAGTAATCTTTTTTGTGTATTATAATTAAAGCAACTCTTTTTTATTTGATCTTTTTTATTTTTGTTTTTTAAAGATTGAAGCAACTGTTTTTTTATTCGACTATTTTTTATTAATATTATTATTATTTAAGATTGAAGCAAGTATTTTTCATTTGTTTTTTTTATCATTATTATTATTTTTTTAGATTGAAGCAACATTTTTTTCTATTTAATTTGATTATTATTATTATTATTATTTAAGATTGAAGCAAGTATTTTTCATTTGATGTTTTTATCATTATTATTATTTTAGATTGAAGCAACATTTTTTTCTATTTAATTTGATTATTATTATTATCATCGTTTAAGATTGAAGCAAGTATTTTTCGTTAGATTTTATTTTATAATTATATATATTTAATTTTTTTAAAGATTGAAGCAGGTATTTTTTATCGATTTTATTTATCATTATTATATTATGATTATTATTATTATTATAATTATCTAAGATTGATGCAAGTATTTTATTTTTATTTAATTGTATTATTTAAATTATTATTATTTAAGATTAAAGCAAGTATTTTTTACTTGATTTTTATTATTATTATTATTATTATTATTATTCCTATTTTTTAAAGATTCAAGCAGTTATTTTAGATTTGATTTTAATTATTATTATTTGAGATTTAAGCAAGTTTTTATTATTATTATTATTTAAGATTTAAGCTAGTTTTATTATTATTATTATAATTATTATTATTTAAGATTGAAGCAAGTATTTTTATTTTATTTGACTTTTATTATTATGATTATTATTCCTATTTTTAAAGATTGAAGCAAGTATTTTTGATTTGATTTTTATTATTATTATTTAAGATTTAAGTATGTTTTTATTATTATTATTTAAGATTTAAGCAAGTTTTATTATTATTATTAGTATTATTTAATATTGAAGCAAGTATTTTTTTAATTTAATTTTGTATTGTTATTATTATTATTATTAGTAAGTATTATTATTGTTATTATTATTTTTGTTTAAAATTGAAGTAAGTATATTTTCATTTGATTATTTTTATCATTATTATTAATAATAATAATATTATTATTATTATTATTCAAGATTGAAGCAAGTATTTTTTTATTTAATTTTGTATTATTATTATTATTATTATTATTATTATTATTATTATTATGTAAGATTGAAGCAGGTATTTTTATTATATTTTATCATTAATATTATTATTCCTTTTATCATTATTATTAATAACATTATTATTATTATTATTATTATTATTTAATATTAAAGCAAGTATTGTTTAATTGATTTTTATTATTATTATTAATATTTTTAAAGATTCAAGAAAGTATTTTTAACTTGATTTTTATTATTATAATTATTATTATTAGAAGATTGAAGCAATTATTTTTGATTGGATTTTTATTATTATAATTATAATTATTAAAAGATTGAAGCAATTATTTTTGATTGGATTTTTATTATTATAATTATTATTATTAAAATATTGAAGCAAGTATTTTTGATTGGATTTTTATTATTATTATAATAATAATTATAATTATAATTATAATTATTATTATTATTATGTAAGATTGAAGCAAGTATTTTTATTATATTTTATCATTAATATTATTATTCCTTTTATCATTATTATTAATAACATTATTATTATTATTATTATTATTTAATATTAAAGCAAGTATTGTTTAATTTATTTTTATTATTATTATTAATATTTTTAAAGATTCAAGAAAGTATTTTTAACTTGATTTTAATTATTATAATTATTATTATTAAAAGATTGAAGCAATTATTTTTGATTGGATTTTTATTATTATAATTATTATTATTAAAAGATTGAAGCAATTATTTTTGATTGGATTTTTATTATTATAATTATTATTATTAAAATATTGAAGCAAGTATTTTTGATTTGATTTTTATTATTATTATTTAAGATTTAAGTAAGTTTTTATTATTATTATTATTATTTTAGATTTAAGCAAGTTTTATTATTATTATTATTATTATTTAATATTGAAGCAAGTATTTTTTTAATTTAATTTTGTATTGTTATTATTATTATTATTATTAGTAGTAGTATTATTATTGTTATTATTATTTTTGTTTAAAATTGAAGTAAGTATATTTTCATTTGATTCTTTTTATCATTATTATTAATAATAATAATTTTATTATTATTATTCAAGATTGAAGCAAGTATTTTTTTATTTAATTTTGTATTATTATTATTATTATTATTATTATTATTATTATTATTATGTACGATTGAAGCAAGTATTTTTATTATATTTTATCATTAATATTATTATTCCTTTTATCATTATTATTAATAACATTATTATTATTATTTAATATTAAAGCAAGTATTGTTTAATTTATTTTTATTATTATTATTAATATTTTTAAAGATTCAAGAAAGTATTTTTAACTTGATTTTTATTATTATAATTATTATTATTAGAAGATTGAAGCAATTATTTTTGATTGGATTTTTATTATTATAATTATAATTATTAAAAGATTGAAGCAATTATTTTTGATTGGATTTTTATTATTATAATTATTATTATTAAAATATTGAAGCAAGTATTTTTGATTGGATTTTTATTATTATTATAATAATAATAATAATAATAATAATAATAATAATAATTATAATTATTATTATTATTATGTAAGATTGAAGCAAGTATTTTTATTATATTTTATCATTAATATTATTATTCCTTTTATCATTATTATTAATAACATTATTATTATTATTATTATTATTTAATATTAAAGCAAGTATTGTTTAATTTATTTTTATTATTATTATTACTATTTTTAAAGATTCAAGAAAGTATTTTTAACTTGATTTTTATTATTATAATTATTATTATTAAAAGATTGAAGCAATTATTTTTGATTGGATTTTTATTATTATAATTAATATTTTTAAAGTTCAAGCAAGTATTTTTAACTTGATTCTTATTATTACTATTTTCAAAATATTGAAGCAAGTATTTTTGATTGGATTTTTATCATTATTATTATAATAATAATAATAATAATAATAATAATAATAATAATAATAATAATAATAATAATAATAATAATTATTATTATTTAAGATTGAAGCAATTATTTTTATTAGTTTTTTATTATTATAATTCATATTTTTAAAGATTCAAGCAAGTATTTTTAACTTGATTCGTATTATTATAATGAATATTTTAAAAGATTGAAGCAAGTATTTGTGATAAGAAACAGATCCATCTGTGGTTCCATCTGCACGAGTCTCATCAGAGACTCCTTGACTTTACGAGAGCGGCTCGTGTTTGACGATGACGTCACGCTTCATCCTCTAAAAGTCAAAACGGCGCGTGATTAGATTTCACGCTTTTTATCGCTCAGATAACGGAGACTCTCCAGCGTCCCCTGGCAGGGAGTCCATTAGCCCGGGACCCCCCTGCCCAGTTGCCCGGTGATAAAGCAAACACGGGGGGGGGGGGGGGGGGGGGGGGTTGAGACCCTCATGCAAATATTTGGACGGTCGCGCGCGCGGACGGACTCGGTATATAAACCCACGCGAGGCTGGATCTGGTCCGAGGACCCGGAGCTCGACCCTCTGATCCTTCTGTGAGGTTCTAGAGTCTTAGGATCCAGATCCTGCTCATCGAGACCCTTTATTTCAAGTCCACAGTCCCTTGTTTCCAGCTGATGACGTCATGGCCACAGGGGCCCTCAGGAGCTTCTCGGTTCAGCCTCCGGGATTCTCGCCTTTCCCGCCACCCGTGACCCAGGACGCGGGGGATGAGGAGGAGGATGTGACGTCAGAGCCCGAGGACAGTGACCCGGGACAGGTGTCCCTCAGTCCGGGTCCCGTGGACATGACCCGGCAGCTGCTGAGGTTCGCGGACCTCATCAGCTCCGACGTGCAGCGGTATTTCGGTCCGGGGGACGTGGACTCGCCCGAGACCCCCGTGGACTCGCCCGAGTCCGGCGGGAGGTCGCGTTACTATGACGACCTGCTGAGACTGGCCAAGGCCGGAAGTCCGGTCCAGCGGGAGGCGGCGGCGGATGCGGGTCTGGGACCGCTCGCCGAGCTGTTCGACCAGAAGGGGCCCCCGAGCCAGGGCCCCCCCATGAACAGGAGACACTTGCCGCTGAGCTTCTGGGCCGAACCGTCGCCCGGGTCCCTCCAGGACCGTCACACCACGGAGGCCCCTGCAGAGACGGACACACACTTGTTGTGTAGTCCGCTGTCGTGTCACAACACACAGCCGGACTTCAGCGACCTGCTGGCCCACTGGGACCCGCACCCGGAACTCTGTCACGCGCACCTCGTGCAGTAACACACACTAGTGTGGCCCTTGACTGAGGCCCTCGTGAGACCAATGATGTCAAAACTGAAAATTATATTTTATATTTTTTAAACTTATATTATTCATTACTTTTCTGTAAATATTTGTTTTGTTTTGATACTTTTGTCATTTTTTCTATTTTGTATTTATTCTCGTTTTCTTCCCTTTAAAGTATATATTTTATTGAATATTGTCTTCCCCAAATACTCAAAATTATACTGGAAAAAAAAAGGGTTTTATAAAAAAATAAAAATAAAAAGGTTGTTTAAAATACAATTAAATAATATTCTAACGATATTCATTTTTATTTTATACTTTTTTTTTCACTCTTTTATTTTTGCTTGACGACTCGAGTGTAGATGTTATGACCTGTTTATTTATTTGTGTGTGTTATCTTCCAATAAAACATTGTCACTGACATGTGTGTGTTTCAGTGTGTGTGTGTTTCAGTGTGTATGTAAGTGTGTGTGTGTTTCAGTGTGTGTGTGTAAGTGTGTGTGTAAGTGTGTGTGTGTTTCAGTGTGTGTTTCAGTGTGTGTGTGTTGGGGTGTGTGTGTAAGTGTGCGTGTGTTTCAGTGTGTGTTTCAGTGTGTGTGTGTGTGTGTTTCAGTGTGTGTTTAAGTGTGTGTGTGTGTAAGAGTGTGTGTAAGTGTGTGTGTTTGTAAGTGTGTGTGTAAGTGTGTGTGTGTTTCAGTGTGTGTGTAAGTGCGTGTGTTTGTAAGTGTGTGTGTAGGGGTGTGTGTGTTGGGGTGTGTGTGTAAGTGTGTGTGTGTTTCAGTGTGTGTAAGTGTGTGTGTGTTTCAGTGTGTGTGTGTGTGTTTCAGTGTGTGTGTAAGTGTGTGTGTGTTTCAGTGTGTGTGTAAGTGCGTGTGTTTGTAAGTGTGTGTGTAAGTGTGTGTGTGTTGGGGTGTGTGTGTAAGTGTGTGTGTGTTTCAGTGTGTGTAAGTGTGTGTGTGTTTCAGTGTGTGTGTAAGTGCGTGTGTGTTTCAGTGTGTGTGTAAGTGCGTGTGTTTGTAAGTGTGTGTGTAAGTGTGTGTGTGTTTCAGTGTGTGTTTCAGTGTGTGTTTCAGTGTGTGTGTAAGTGTGTGTTGGGGTGTGTGTGTAAGTGTGTGTTGTCAGTCCGACGGTTGAAGAGCAGGACGTGTGTCACTGTAAACTCAGAACAAACCGGAATTTTAACAAGAGATCTGATCCACTGGTTGTTGTCGTTCAGGGAGTGTACGTGTTACTTTCTGGCTCGGCCAGTTGTGAGTCCACAGGGCGACACGTCATTGGCGGAGCAGGTGCGTGTCAGCGCACGAGCGTCGCGACACCCGCTCATAAAGAAGTCCAGATCCAGATCCAGACCTGTTTGGAAGCCCTGGTTGACGACATGAGGATCTTCTCTGCCCCGGTGCTGCTGCTGGGGGTCCTGCTGTGGGGCTCCTGCCTGCAGGCCCTCGAGGACCCCGAGGTGAAGGAGGAGGTGAAGGAGGAGGAGAAGGAGGAGAAGGAGGAGGAGGAGCCGAGGAAGGAGAAGACCGAGGAGATCGAGGAGGAGAAGGACGTGATGGTTCTTCACAGCGTCAACTTTGCACGAGCGGTCAGCGAGAGCAAATACCTGCTGGTGGAGTTCTGTGAGTACAAGTACTGAACACGTGCTGACGCCATGTGATAGTACTCGTGGAGAAGTATTTAGATGATACTTTAAAACAAGTGTTCCACCTGCTGACGCCATGTGATAGTACTCGTGGAGAAGTATTTAGATGATACTTTAAAACAAGTGTTCCACCTGCTGACGCCATGTGATAGTACTCGTGGAAAAAGTATTTAGATGATACTTTAAAACAAGTGTTCCACCTGCAGACGCCATGTAATAGTACTCGTGGAAAAGTATTTAGATGATACTTTAAAACAAGTGTTCCACCTGCTGACGCCATGTGATAGTACTCGTGGAGAAGTATTTAGATAATACTTTAAAACAAGTGTTCCACCTGCTGACGCCATGTATTAGTACTAGTCGTGGAAAAAGTATTTAGATAATACTTTAAAACAAGTGTTCCACCTGCTGACGCCATGTGATAGTACTCGTGGAGAAGTATTTAGATAATACTTTAAAACAAGTGTTCCACCTGCTGACGCCATGTGATAGTACTCGTGGAGAAGTATTTAGATAATACTTTAAAACAAGTGTTCCACCTGCTGACGCCATGTGATAGTACTCGTGGAGAAGTATTTAGATAATACTTTAAAACAAGTGTTCCACCTGCTGACGCCATGTATTAGTACTAGTCGTGGAAAAAGTATTTAGATAATACTTTAAAACAAGTGTTCCACCTGCTGACGCCATGTGATAGTACTAGTCGTGGAAAAAGTATTTAGATGATACTTTAAAACAAGTGTTCCACCTGCTGACGCCATGTGATAGTACTCGTGGAGAAGTATTTAGATAATACTTTAAAACAAGTGTTCCACCTGCTGACGCCATGTATTAGTACTAGTCGTGGAAAAAGTATTTAGATAATACTTTAAAACAAGTGTTCCACCTGCTGACGCCATGTGATAGTACTCGCGGAGAAGTATTTAGATAATACTTTAAAACAAGTGTTCCACCTGCTGACGCCATGTAATAGTACTCGTGGAGAAGTATTTAATTGATGCTTTAAAACATAATTAATAAATCCTCCCCCTTTTGTGAGTGTTTATCATATATATATAACTGAATTAACGTGTGTATTTTTTTTAATCAAAATGTAGAAAATGTAAAAAAAATGAATAAAAAATAATAATAAAATAATAGTTTTGTCGAGTTTTATTTAGTTATGTTTTCAAATAATAAAGTAGTTAAAAATACTATTTTTGTACGATTTTAATTTCGTAATAAATAGTACTTTGATTAGATTAGTTTCTAAACACAACAGAAATCTTCCAGGAGCTCCACGTAAGCGCTCGTTATCATGATCCAGATGTGTTGCTGGTTCAATTCTCCCACAGGAGGCTCGAGAGTCTCTCCTCGTATCAGCGACGGTATCGTTTGTGTTTGTGGTGCGTGTAGTTACGGTCTCTGTCCACCAGAGGGACGCGTGGTCCACGTGTATATGTAGGTGGTAACTTGTAATTAATACTTTGACTCATTATCTGGTTCAACTATCATTGATAGGTTTTTTTGTTTTTTTAATCAAGAAAAACGTTGATCTTTTAAGTATATATTTTATTGAGTTTTGTTTTGATTGTTTTAAGCGCTTTGTGACCCTGGTCTGGAAAAGACTCTACAAATATAAATGACTTACTGAAACGTAACACAACACATTAAATGAAAAACAACACGTTTTGATGCACGAAAGACTGAAAAAACATTGTTTCTCTATGGATAAGAATTTACTGTTGAATTAGACGAAGGTCTTTTGGTATTTTCGACTTTTTCAAAGTTGACATTTTGGCCCCGGTTCCTAGAGAACCTCTTTGAAGAACGTTTTTACAAACTTCTACATTTTTTCATCGGCATGACCGAAGACTCGTGGAGACCAGATGATATTTAGGATTTAAAGTCCTTCTTTAATCTGATTTATTTGTCGCCACACACAACAGGGATAACACTAATGGGACGACTATCCTGAGTAAAAATCAAGGACACCCCTACCTACTTACCTACCTACTTACCTACCTACTTACCTACCTACCTACCTACCTTACTACCTACCTACCTACCTACCTACCTTACTACCTACCTACCTACCTACCTACCTACCTACCTTACTACCTACCTACCTACCTTACTACCTACCTACCTACCTTACTACCTACCTACCTACTTTACTACCTACCTACCCACCTACCTACCTACCTACCTACCTACCTACTTACCTACCTACCTACCTACCTACCTACCTACCTACCGACCTACCGACCTACCGACCCACCGACCCACCGACCTACCTACCTACTTACCTACCTACCTACCTACCTACCTACCTACCTACCTACCTTACTACCTACCTACCTACTTTCCTACCTACTTACCTACCTACCGACCTACCGACCTACCGACCTACTGACCTACCGACCCTCCGACCTACCGACCTACCGACCTACCTACCTACCTTACTACCTACCGACCTACCGACCTATTGACCAATCCTACCTACCTACACCCCTGTACAAGCTCCTGTGACTGCAGTCTGAGGCGGACATTAGTCGCTTCTGTCGTTGACCCTGTTTAACTTATCTGAACTCGAGTTCAATCATCGTGTATTGTTTTGTGTATTTAAACTTGCTGTGTGCGTCCGTGTGTGTGTAGACGCTCCGTGGTGTGGACACTGCAAACGTCTGGAGCCCATTTACGCGGAGGCGGCGGCGAAGCTCAAGGAGGACGAGGCGTCGATCCGACTCGCCAAAGTAGACGCCGCGGAGGAGAAGGACCTGGCCGAGGAGTTCGGAATCCAAGGTTTCCCGACTCTGAAACTGTTCTTCAACGGGGACCGGCAACATCCCGTGGACTTCACCGGTAAACTATCGTTTACTTTTCGTTAAGTACTGTTTCAGGTTCGAACACTGGTTCAAAAGTAGCAGTTTGGGACCAAAATCTTGATGATACCAATCCCCGGGATGGGTATGAGTCGCTCAGACAGTTGTCCAGGTTGGACTTTCTCAACCACGAGATGTTTGGCTGCTCTAACTTCTTCCTCTTCGAATCCCAGAAACAGGAAGTACTATAAGTCTTTAAGTAGCTTGATTTAGTACAAACACAACTTGTTTTACATGAATTCTATTCAGCTTAATTTTTAAGGAGTGATGCAAAGTCGATCCCAGCTACCTAGGGCGAGAGGTGGGCCCACATGATCGTACTTAGCTGGATGTGTCCGTGTGTTCAGGTAAGAGGTCCGCAGATGGAATCGTCCGTTGGCTGAAGCGACAGTCTGGTCCAAGCTCTACTGTTCTGGATTCCCCGGAATCCGCCGCTGCCTTCACGGACGCCCACAACATCGCAGTCGTGGGATTCTTCAAAGTGAGACTCCCGTGAAAATCCAACCTTCAGTCCAATCGAAAGGAATACCTAATGAGGTTTCTTTCAACCAGGACCTCGACAGCGATGAAGCGAAACTCTTTACCGAGGTCGCACTGGAGATGACGGACGTGGAGTTCGGCGTGACGACCAGTTCTTCGGTCTTCAGCAAGTACGAGGTGGACGGCGAGAGTACAGTGGTGCTCTTCAAGAAGGTGTGTGTTTCAAACAAGTGTGTCTCTCCTTAAACAGACCTAACTTGGACCTACCTACCTTACTACCTACCTACCGTACTGACCTACTGACCAACCTACCTACCGATCTACCTACCTACCGACCGACCGACCGACCTACCTACCTACCTACCTACCTACCTACCTACCTACCTACCTACCTACCTACCTACCTACCTACCTACCTACCTACCTACCTACCGACCTACTGATCGACCTACCTACCTACCTACCTACCTACCTACCGACCTACTGATCAACCGACCTACCTACCTACCTACCTACCTACCTACCTACCTACCTACCTACTGATCGACCTACCGATCGACCTACCTACCGACCTACCTACCTACTGACCTATATACCGACCTACCGACCTACTGACCGACCTACCTACCTACCTACCAAACTACCTACCTACCTACCTACCTACCTACCTGCCTACCTACCTACTGACCTATATACCGACCTATCGACCTACTGACCGACCTACCTACCTACCTACCTACCTACCTACCTACCTACCTACCTACCTACCTACCTACCTACCTACCTACCTACCTACCTACCTACCTACCTACCTACCTACCTACCTACCTACTTACCTACCTACCTACCTACCTACTTACCTACCTACCTACCTACCGACCTACTGACCGACCTACCTACCTACCTACCTACCTACCTACCTACCTACCTACCTACCTACCTACCTACCTACCTACCTACCTACCTACCTACCTACCTACCTACCTACTTACCTACCTACCTACCTACCTACCTACCTACTTACCTACCTACCTACCTACCGACCTACTGACCGACCTACCTACCTACCTACCTACTTACCTACCTACCTACCTACCTACCTACCTACCTACCTACTTACCTACCTACCTACCTACCTACCTACCTACCTACCTACCTACCTACCTACCTACCTACCTACAACAACTCTCTTCATCATGTGGTTTTTCTTTTGCCAGTTCGACGACGGAAGAGCCGACTTTGTCCCGTCAGAGACGGTGAAGATGGACAAGACGAACGTGATCAGCTTCATCAAGGACAACAGTTTGGAGCTGGTCATCCCGTTCACCAAGGAGGTCACCAACAGATCCTTCAAATTCCTCAAATAAAAAAAACAACATTTTGAAACTTTTGTTTGTTTTCCTTCCAGAACTCGGACCAGATCTTCTCGTCCAAAATCAAAATCCACAGTCTGATCTTCATCAACTCCACGATGGAGAGTCACAGAGCCCTGGTGCAGGATCTGAAGGCGGTTGCTCAAGAGTTCAAGGGCAAGGTGACTGTCCGGTCAGAAGGTGTCGTGACCTTGAGTGACCTTCTCAACGCTTCCCCTCAGATCTTACTCATCACCATCGACGTGACGGGCAGCGTGTCTCACGTGATGAGCTACTTCGGCGTCTCCGCCGAGGAGGTCCCGACGGTCCGCATCGTGGACAACGACTCGTCCAAGAAGTTCTTGCCGTCCTCGACCCTGAGCGTGGAGTCGCTGCGAGAGTTGACCAGAGCAGTCGTGGACGGCACGGCGAAGGTGAGACGCCTTTTTCTTTTTCTTCTAAACTCCCGAGCTTTTTCCGTGGATTGACCTCCGTCTCCTGCAGCCGTACTTCAAGAGCGAGGACGTCCCTGAGGACTGGGACAAAGGTCCCGTCAAAGTCCTGGTGGGGAAGAACTTTGAGGCGGTCGCTCTGGACAAGACTAAGAACGTCTTCGTGGAGTTTTGTGAGTCAGTCGTGGAAACATCGGAGTCGATCCGAACCCTGCTAAACGTTCTTGTGCGCAGACGCCCCGTGGTGCGGACACTGTAAAGAACTGACGCCCATCTGGGAGAAGCTGGGAGAAAAATACGCCGACTATGATGACATCGTCGTCGCCAAGATGGACGCCACGGTCAACGAGGTGGAATCTATCACCGTCAACGGGTTTCCTACTTTGAAGTACTTCCCTGTGGGTGGCAAAGAGGTACAAACACCTGTGTACACACAAACACACAAACACGTGCATGTGGACACACAAACAAACACACAACCACACACACACGTGCATGTGGACACACAAACAAACACACAAACACACAACCACCCACACGTGCATGTGGACACACAAACAAACACACAAACACACACACGTGCATGTGGACACACAAACAAACACACAAACACACAACCACCCACACGTGCATGTGGACACACAAAAAAACACACAAACACACACACACACGTGCATGTGGACACACAAACAAACACACACACAACCACCCACACGTGCATGTGGACACACAAACAAACACACAAACACACACACACACACGTGCATGTGGACACACAAACAAACACACAAACACACACACACACACACACGTGGATGTGGACACACACACATACACACAAACACACAACCACCCACACGTGCATGTGGACACACAAACAAACACACAAACACCCACACGTGCATGTGGACACACAAACAAACACACAAACACACACACACGTGCATGTGGACACACAAACACACAACCACCCACACGTGCATGTGGACACACAAACAAACACACAAACACCCACACGTGCATGTGGACACACAAACACCCACACGTGCATGTGGACACACAAACAAACACACAAACACACACACACGTGCATGTGGACACACAAACATACACACAAACACACAACCACCCACACGTGCATGTGGACACACAAACAAACACACACACACGTGCATGTGGACACACAAACACACAACCACCCACACGTGCATGTGGACACACAAACAAACACACAAACACCCACACGTGCATGTGGACACACAAACAAACACACAAACACCCACACGTGCATGTGGACACACAAACAAACACACAAACACCCACACGTGCATGTGGACACACAAACAAACACACAAACACCCACACGTGCATGTGGACACACAAACAAACACACACACACCCACACGTGCATGTGGACACACAAACAAACACACAAACACCCACACGTGCATGTGGACACACAAACAAACACACAAACACCCACACGTGCATGTGGACACACAAACAAACACACACACACCCACACGTGCATGTGGACACACAAACAAACACACAAACACCCACACGTGCATGTGGACACACAAACAAACACACAAACACCCACACGTGCATGTGGACACACAAACATACACACAAACACACAACCACCCATATGTGCATGTGGACACACAAACAAACACACAAACACCCACACGTGCATGTGGACACACAAACATACACACAAACACACAACCACCCACACGTGCATATGGACACACAAACAAACACACAAACAAACACACAAACACCCACACGTGCATGTGGACACACAAACAAACACACAACCACCCACACGTGCATGTGGACACACAAACAAACACACAAACACACAACCACCCACACCTGCATGTGGACACACAAACAAACACACAAACACACACACACGTGCATGTGGACACACAAACAAACACACAAACACACAACCACCCACACGTGCATGTGGACACACAAACAAACACACAAACACACAACCACCCACACGTGCATGTGGACACACAAACAAACACACACACACGTGCATGTGGACACACAAACAAACACACAAACACACACACACGTGCATGTGGACACACAAACAAACACACAAACACACACACACGCGTGCATGTGGACACACAAACATACACACAAACACACAACCACCCACACGTGCATGTGGACACACAAACAAACACACAAACACCCACACGTGCATGTGGACACACAAACAAACACACAAACACCCACACGTGCATGTGGACACACAAACAAACACACAAACACCCACACACGTGCATGTGGACACACAAACATACACACAAACACACAACCACCCACACGTGCATATGGACACACAAACAAACACACAAACAAACACACAAACACCCACACGTGCATGTGGACACACAAACAAACACACAACCACCCACACGTGCATGTGGACACACAAACAAACACACAAACACACAAACACACAACCACCCACACCTGCATGTGGACACACAAACAAACACACAAACACACACACACGTGCATGTGGACACACAAACAAACACACAAACACACAACCACCCACACGTGCATGTGGACACACAAACAAACACACAAACACACAACCACCCACACCTGCATGTGGACACACAAACAAACACACACACACGTGCATGTGGACACACAAACAAACACACAAACACACACACACGTGCATGTGGACACACAAACAAACACACAAACACACACACACACGTGCATGTGGACACACAAACATACACACAAACACACAACCACCCATACGTGCATGTGGACACACAAACAAACACACAAACACCCACACGTGCATGTGGACACACAAACAAACACACAAACACACACACACGTGCATGTGGACACACAAACAAACACACAAACACACACACACGCGTGCATGTGGACACACAAACATACACACAAACACACAACCACCCACACGTGCATGTGGACACACAAACAAACACACAAACACCCACACGTGCATGTGGACACACAAACAAACACACAAACACCCACACGTGCATGTGGACACACAAACAAACACACAAACACACAACCACCCACACGTGCATGTGGACACACAAACAAACACACAAACACACACACGTGCATATGGACACACAAACAAACACACAAACACACAACCACCCACACGTGCATGTGGACACACAAAAAAACACACAAACACACACACACACGTGCATGTGGACACACAAACAAACACACACACAACCACCCACACGTGCATGTGGACACACAAACAAACACACAAACACACACACACACACGTGCATGTGGACACACAAACAAACACACAAACACACACACACACACACACGTGGATGTGGACACACACACATACACACAAACACACAACCACCCACACGTGCATGTGGACACACAAACAAACACACAAACACCCACACGTGCATGTGGACACACAAACAAACACACAAACACACACACACGTGCATGTGGACACACAAACACACAACCACCCACACGTGCATGTGGACACACAAACAAACACACAAACACCCACACGTGCATGTGGACACACAAACACCCACACGTGCATGTGGACACACAAACAAACACACAAACACACACACACGTGCATGTGGACACACAAACATACACACAAACACACAACCACCCACACGTGCATGTGGACACACAAACAAACACACACACACGTGCATGTGGACACACAAACACACAACCACCCACACGTGCATGTGGACACACAAACAAACACACAAACACCCACACGTGCATGTGGACACACAAACAAACACACAAACACCCACACGTGCATGTGGACACACAAACAAACACACAAACACCCACACGTGCATGTGGACACACAAACAAACACACAAACACCCACACGTGCATGTGGACACACAAACAAACACACACACACCCACACGTGCATGTGGACACACAAACAAACACACAAACACCCACACGTGCATGTGGACACACAAACAAACACACAAACACCCACACGTGCATGTGGACACACAAACAAACACACACACACCCACACGTGCATGTGGACACACAAACAAACACACAAACACCCACACGTGCATGTGGACACACAAACAAACACACAAACACCCACACGTGCATGTGGACACACAAACATACACACAAACACACAACCACCCATATGTGCATGTGGACACACAAACAAACACACAAACACCCACACGTGCATGTGGACACACAAACAAACACACAAACACACAACCACCCACACCTGCATGTGGACACACAAACAAACACACAAACACACACACACGTGCATGTGGACACACAAACATACACACAAACACACAACCACCCACACGTGCATATGGACACACGAACAAACACACAAACAAACACACAAACACCCACACGTGCATGTGGACACACAAACAAACACACAACCACCCACACGTGCATGTGGACACACAAACAAACACACAAACACACAACCACCCACACCTGCATGTGGACACACAAACAAACACACAAACACACACACACGTGCATGTGGACACACAAACAAACACACAAACACACAACCACCCACACGTGCATGTGGACACACAAACAAACACACAAACACACAACCACCCACACGTGCATGTGGACACACAAACAAACACACACACACGTGCATGTGGACACACAAACAAACACACAAACACACACACACGTGCATGTGGACACACAAACAAACACACAAACACACACACACACGTGCATGTGGACACACAAACATACACACAAACACACAACCACCCACACGTGCATGTGGACACACAAACAAACACACAAACACCCACACGTGCATGTGGACACACAAACAAACACACAAACACCCACACGTGCATGTGGACACACAAACAAACACACAAACACCCACACACGTGCATGTGGACACACAAACATACACACAAACACACAACCACCCACACGTGCATATGGACACACAAACAAACACACAAACAAACACACAAACACCCACACGTGCATGTGGACACACAAACAAACACACAACCACCCACACGTGCATGTGGACACACAAACATACACACAAACACACAACCACCCACACGTGCATGTGGACACACAAACAAACACACACACACGTGCATGTGGACACACAAACAAACACACTAACACCCACACGTGCATGTGGACACACAAACAAACACACAAACACCCACACACGTGCATGTGGACACACAAACATACACACAAACACACAACCACCCACACGTGCATATGGACACACAAACAAACACACAAACAAACACACAAACACCCACACGTGCATGTGGACACACAAACAAACACACAACCACCCACACGTGCATGTGGACACACAAACAAACACACAAACACCCACACGTGCATGTGGACACACAAACAAACACACAAACACCCACACGTGCATGTGGACACACAAACAAACACACAAACACCCACACGTGCATGTGGACACACAAACAAACACACAAACACCCACACGTGCATGTGGACACACAAACAAACACACACACAACCACCCACACGTGTATGTGGACACACAAACAAACACATACACAAACACACACACACGTGCATGTGGACACACAAACAAACACACACACAACCACCCACACGTGCATGTGGACACACAAACAAACACACGCACAAAAACACACAAGCACACTCAAGTACACACACGTAGGAAAATTCGCACAAATGTACACACAGAAGCACACACACATGTATTTGCAAACACAGAAACACAAACATACATGTGGACACACAAACAAAACACACACACACGTAGGGCACATGCAAACAACCGTAGGTGAACAAATACACACAAGCACAAACACACTCATGTGCACACAAAGGCCATTGCACACACAAACGCACATGAACACACATGCATGTCCACACAATCACACAATCACACATACACACAAGCCTGCACACACCCACACATGTATGTGCACACACGGACAAATAAAGACAAACACATGTACACATGCACAAACACACATGTATGCACTCACTGACACACAAAGGCAATCACACATACGTAAGCACACAAACACATATGCATGTACACACAAATACAAACACATGTACGCATACACAAACACGCACGCACACACATGTATTTAAAAACACACATGTACCTGCACACACACAAACACACACATGTCGGCACGCACACAGACACTCACGTATGTACACACATGCAACCACAAACACATATATTGCACACACACAAGAAGAGACACACACAAACAAACAAACACAGACGTATGACAACAAACACACACAGACACACAACAAGCAAACACACCGCCAAACACGGACACACACCAAACAAACACACACACAACAAACACACACACAAATGTGGTCCAATATTAATTTAAGACACACTTCAATCTACTCTCAAGTTGCACTTTAAAGACCTCCGCATTCAGTATGCAATTCCATTTTCCTCCACCAGGTGGTGGAATACACAGGACAGAGGGATCTGGAGAGTTTGTCAAAGTTTTTGGACAATGAAGGAGTGATGGAGGAGGAGGAGGAGGAGGAAGAGGAGGAGGAAGACCAGGATAAAGAGGATAACAAAGATAGTGACGAAAGCAAAACTGAGGTGTGTATCTTTATTGACACAATCAAATGAACAGTAGTTGAAGAATTGTGTCCATTCTTTCTCTTTTGTTTCAGGAAAACTCTCTCAAGGTCAACGGAACGTCCAAGGACGAGCTATGATGATTCGTCCGTCTTTTCTGTTTTGTTAATAAAATACATTTGTCCACCAAACCGTGATTGTTGTGAAAATCAAATCGCTTTATTCTTATTAATCTTGTGAAAGAACCGTCTCCCGGTTCTCGCCCTGTGTAGCTGGGACAGTAAATGAAAAAATACTCTATAACTATAAATCAAAACGTTATATTATGAATCTGTCACAAAAGAGGTCTTGTGGGGTTTTGTGTGTGTTTGTTTGGTGTGTGTCTGTTTGTGTATGGGGGTGTGTGTCTGTGTTGTGGTTTTGTGTGTGTTTGTTTGGTGCGTGTCTGTTTGTGTATGGGGGTGTGTGTCTGTGTTGGGGTTTTGTGTGTGTTTGTTTGGTGCGTGTCTGTTTGTGTATGGGTGTGTGTGTCTGTGTTGGGGTTTTGTGTGTTTGTTTGGTGCGTGTCTGTTTGTGTATGGGGGTGTGTGTCTGTGTTGGGGTTTTGTGTGTGTTTGTTTGGTGCGTGTCTGTTTGTGTATGGGGGTGTGTGTCTGTGTTGGGGTTTTGTGTGTGTTTGTTTGGTGCGTGTCTGTTTGTGTATGGGGGTGTGTGTCTGTGTTGGGGTTTTGTGTGTGTTTGTTTGGTGCGTGTCTGTTTGTGTATGGGTGTGTGTGTCTGTGTTGGGGTTTTGTGTGTGTTTGTTTGGTGCGTGTCTGTTTGTGTATGGGTGTGTGTGTCTGTGTTGGGGTTTTGTGTGTGTTTGTTTGGTGCGTGTCTGTTTGTGTATGGGTGTGTGTGTCTGTGTTGGGGTTTTGTGTGTGTTTGTTTGGTGCGTGTCTGTTTGTGTATGGGGGTGTGTGTCTGTGTTGGGGTTTTGTGTGTGTTTGTTTGGTGCGTGTCTGTTTGTGTATGGGGGTGTGTGTCTGTGTTGGGGTTTTGTGTGTGTTTGTTTGGTGCGTGTCTGTTTGTGTATGGGGTGTGAAGGTTTTGTATGTGTCTGTGTTTGTGTATGGGTGCGTGTAGTTATTTTGTGTGTAATTGTGTTGGGCTTTGGGTATTTGTGTCTGTGTTTGTGTATGGGGTGTGTTTGGTGTGTGTTTGTGTATGGTGTGTGTTTGGTGTGTGTTTGTGTTTGTGTTTGTGTATTGGTGTGTGTGCCTGTGTTGGGGTTTTGTGTGTGTTTGTTTGGCCTGGGTGTGTGTTGGGGTTTGGGTGTGTGTCTGTGTTTGTGTTTGTGTATGGGTGTGTGTGTTTGGTTTGTGTGTGATCGTGTTGGGCTTTGGGTGTGTGTTTGTTTTTGTTTTGTTTGTGTATATGTTTGTGCATGGGGGTGTGTTTGGTGTGTGTCTGTTTGAGGGGTTTGTGTGTGTCTTTGTTTGGTGTATGTCTGTGTATGTGGTGTTGGTTGTTGTGTGTCTATTTGTGTATGAATATACATGTATTACACACTACACACATTGTTTTATTAGCTTGTTGTTTGTTTATCTGGTAACAGAAATGTTATCTTTTATCTATAATCAGTGTCGTCTCTACATCAGGCGCAGGTAGGATTGTGCGCCATCAGATTGTCAATAAAATTGCTATTATTTATACAGAAATAATATATAAATAATGTGTTTTTAAGTTATGTTACCAAAACCATTTTTGTAATATTTGGCTCTCCACGCATGTAGAAAAAAGAGGCTGCCCTCCTTAGTGCCTGTTGAAAAATCCAGCATGTATAAAGTCACACTGAGCCGTCGGGCAAACATACTTCCTGACACGTCGCCAAACACAATATTGACGCGACAAAGTTCGGTTCAACTCAACCTGTGTGTTTGTTGTGTGTCTGTGTTGGTGTATGATGGGTTGTCTGGTGTGTGTCAGTTTGTGTAAGGAGTGTGTGTTTGTTTGGTGTGTGTCTGTTTGTGTATGGGGGTGTGTGCCTGTGTTGGGGTTTTGTGTGTGTTTGTTTGGCATGGGTGTGTGTTGGGCTTTGGGTGTGTGATGGTTTGGTGTGTGTCTGTGTATGGGTGTGTGTTTTTTGTGTTTGTGTTTGTGTATGGGCTGTGTTTGGTGTGTTTTTGTGTATGGTAGGTGGTGGTTTGTTGTGTGTCTGTGTTTGTGTATGGGTGTGTGTTTTTTTTTGGTGTGTGTCTGTTTGTGTATGGGGGTGTGTGCCTGTGTTGGGGTTTTGTGTGTGTTTGTTTAGTGTGTGTCTGTGTGTGTGTATGTGTTGTATGTGATTGTGTTGGGCTTTGGCTGTGTGTTTGTTTTGTTTGTGTCTGTGTTTGTGTATGGGGGTGTGTTTGGTGTGTGTCTGTTTGGAGGTTTGGGGGTTTTTGTTTGGTGTATGTCTGTGTATGAGGTGTTGGTTGGTGTGTGTCTGTTTGTGTATGAGTGTGTGTTTGTTTGGTGTGTGTCTGTATTGGGGTTTTGGTGTGTGTTTGTTTGGTGTGTGTCTGTGTTGGGGTTTTGATGTGTGTTTGTTTGGTGTGTGTCTGTGCTGGGGTTTTGGTGTGTGTTGGTTTGGAGTGTGTCTGTGCTGGTGTGTGTTGGTTTGGTGTGTGTCTGTGCTGGGGTTTTGGTGTGTGTTGGTTTGGTGTGTGTCTGTGCTGGTGTGTGTTGGTTTGGTGTGTGTCTGTGCTGGGGTTTTGGTGTGTGTTGGTTTGGTGTGTGTCTGTGCTGGGGTTTTGGTGTCTGTTTGTTTAGTGTGTGTCTGTGTTGGGGTGTGTATTTGTTTGTGTGGGTTCCTGTACTTCTGTGTTTGTTTGCGTGTCTTCTTTCTTATGTGTGCGTCGCAATACATGTGTTTATGTGTGTGTGTTCTACACAATTCTATAAAAGAAAATGTCTTCATGGGAAGTTTATGTTTGTGTGGTTACTTTCCTTTGGTCGTGTTTTTAGCTCGTTCGTTAGCATTAGCTTAGCCGTGTTTTGTGCTAACAAATGTGTCATCAATGTGCGCCGGTCGTTGTCAAGCTTGTTAGGAAATAAAACAAAGTTCAGTTCGTGGAACAGGTAGAGGAGGTTGTGTTTTAAAGATGTTCATACATTCCAGAGCAGAACAGGTTGAACAGGATGTGATGTCACAAAAAAAGAACAGGCAGCTGAGATTCTGCGTCTTTGCCAAGTCAGATTCCAGATCTTAAACCTGCCGTGACACCTGGTCAGGTGCCAGTCGGGGCGTCCAGGTGAGGCTCGTGCGAAGACTGAGGTGCTGGACCTGAAGGAACATGCTGGACGTCCAGAGAAGTCACATGATCAGGCAGGTGTGTCGACGCATTCTTCGCTTTATAATAAAAACTCTTTGTTTTCTCAGAAACGTTGTCGTGTTAATACAGAACCTGAACAACATGTCATTGAAGTATTACTTTTTTTTTAAGTTTCCTGAAGAAAATTTAATTTAAAAATAAAAAAAACTTTCTTTGCTTAGCGCCATCGACCATCTTTGATTGACAGTTTAAATGTATGAGTTTTTTGTCAAATCCTTGTCAAGAATATTTGTTTGAATATGTATTTGTTCTGGTTTAGTTTAAGTATAGTAAGAAAGTATAAATATACGTGTAGCCAATAATAAAAACTGTACTACTTTTATGATCCACCTCTAACACTTCCTCTTGTACTAATACTACTACTATTTCTACTAATACCACCACCACAACTACTAATACTTACTACTTTAATTTGTACTACTACTAATTTAAATTAAACTAGTACTATACTATATGTACTACTTCTATTTGTACTACTTAAACTGTGACTTTTATTCATAATACTAATACTACTACTATAAGTACTACTACAGTACATGTGTAATTATACTCACAAATATGTGTAGCCAATACTGTACTACACTGGTCTGTGAAAGGCACTTTACAAATAAATCTTAATTAGTTATTTATTTACTGTTACTTGTTGTTTCAACTACTTCCTCTTCCTGCTCACGATGCTGTGACCGTTGTTTCTGAAGCAGTTCTTTCTTGTGTTTTTATATTACAGCTTTACTGTATAATCACTACTTCTGCTACTTCTACCACTAGTACTTTTATTATGACCTAATCCTGTATGTCTACTACCTCTTTCTAGTACTACTCAGACTAATGCTTGTTGCTTTTTCTATTCCTTCTAATTACTACTACTAGTGCTACTTCTACGACTACTACTGCTAAAAGTATTACAATTCCTGTTTGTTTGTATTTCTACAAATACAACTACTTGTTTTATTTTTACTACCACATTTAATACAAATGGCACTAGTACTACTAGTACTACTATGAATACTACTACTGTTACTTCTATTTATACTACTACTACTATGAATACTACTACTGTAACTTCTATTTATACTACAAATAGTACTACTACTTCTACTACTACTTATATTTGTACTTTAAACCACCACCCCTACTACTACTACCGTTAGTTCTATTTTTTTTTTCTACTACTACAAATACATGTTACACTACTACTTCTACTACTACTACTGTTATTTCTATTTTTTTAGTTCTACTACTACAAATACATGTTACACTACTACTACTACTACTATTATTATAAATATTACTACTGTGACTTCTATTTGTGCTACTACTACTAAAACTACTACTACTATTTCCACTAAAAGGCACCACCAACCCCCACTACTACTACTGCTTATATTTTTATTAGTCCTACAACTACAACAAATGCATGTTACAGAACTACTACTACTAGTGTGACTTATTGTCATGCTACTACTGTCATTTTTTTTCCATCACTACTACAAGTACTACTACTACCATTTATTATTTTTCTTAATACCGCCACGTCCACTACTAAAGCTTCTTCTTTTAGTACTATTACTTCTACATTAATTTGTATTCCTACTTCTTAAACAAGTTGTACTAGTCATACATTTATCTACAACTACCACCAGCACCTCTGCTACTACTACTGTTTATTTTCTACTTCAGTTTTCTCACTACTACGCGTACGATAACTAATATTACTAACATACTTTTACTTCTATATCTACCACCACGACCACCTCTGTTACGATCCTTCCCAGAAGTCGAGTACGACTCAGAGTTTTCTAACAATAAACACGTGACTCAATCTTTAGCTCTTTTTTTTATTTTTTATTTTTTATCGCTTCAATCTGCAGAATCCGGTTTGAGCAGAAGATTGGCCGACTGACAACATGTACTTTTTAAAAAGTTCATGAATAAAAAAAACATTTAATTAAAATTAAAATAAACCTTTGTTAGCTTAGCGAGTTGTTGCGCAACTGACCATCTTTGATTGACAGTTTAAATCGCAGGTGTCAAACTGGTCCAGAAAAGGGCCGAGCCGGTACAGGTTTTGGATCCAACCAGTCAAGCACATTATAGTTGAACCAATCAGGCGTCTGAAGACAGTAATCAACTGATTAACAGTCAAGTGTTGCTTGTTTAAGCCGACGCCTGATTCGTTAACTCACGTGTGCTTGACCGGTTGGAACAAAAACCTGCACCGTCTCGGCACTTTTCTGGACCAGTTTGACACCCCTGTAAGTTTGTTGTCAAATCCTTTTTAGTTCAGCACCAACAATATTTGGGGTTTTTCGCTTCAATCTGCAGAATCCGGTTTGACCAGATGATGGGCTGATGGACCCCCCGACGTACAACGAGGCCAGACTCCACCCTGTACTTTCAGGCAGACCAGCCGTTTCTCCTCCTCCCTCCTACGACGCCTCCCTCTCGTCTCCTCCGACTCCACCTCCCACCTATGGGGAGGCAGGTAATCCATCCTCCCCCCTCTTCATCCCCTCATCTTTAGGAAACACTCTTGTGTTCTTCTCTTCTAGTGACTCAAGACCCGTTCCCCATCCTGACGCCTCCTCGTGGTCCGCCCGCCGAGACCCGGCCCCGCTCTCACAACGTCACCGTTCACCCCACCACTCACGGTACGACGTCACGACTCCTTTGCTGTGTCTCAAATCGCATACTTGCGTACTCAAAGTTAGTATCTTTAGTGCGTAAGTGCGTCTCAATTCTTAGTATGCGAAATTGAGTGCATCATACACACTAAATTGTCACTAAAATGCCCTCAAAACTGAGGATCGATGGACACTTTCTACACTTAACGACTCCATCTTAGTGACGTTGTAAACGGAAGTTACGTCATATATATATATATGTATATATATATGTATATATATATACATATATATATATATATACATGTATACTAACAGGTGCATTTTCCGCAGCAGTAGAAGGATAAACACGTCTTTGGTGCTGATACCAGCTTAAATATCTCGCGAATATTTTGTTTCTCATATTTTTTCTTTGTTTCTTCTTTCAAACTTGCAAAACGTGCTGCCAGCAGGTGTCGCTAGTGTTCCTACAGCTGGTTGAAACCATCATTAAATAGTAGTAGAAGAAGAAGCTGTCGCGTCATTTCCTGTTAGTGTGTAGCAGCAGAGTTTGATTTGAGACATACTATCTGTGGAGAATTTGTTACTAGTTAGTACGTACACTAAACTGATGATACTAACTTCTAGTATACTAAGAGAAGTATGCGATTTGAGACATACTATCTGTGGAGAATTTGTTACTAGTTAGTACGTACACTATCCTGATGCATACTAACTTCTAGTATGCTAAGAGAAGTATGCGATTTGAGACATACTATCTGTTGAGAATTTGCGTACTAGTTAGTACGTACAATATCCTAAAGCATACTTACTTCTAGTACACTAAGAGAAGTATGCGATTTGAGACATACTATCTGTGGAGAATTTGCGTACTAGTTAGTACGTACACTATCCTGATGCATACTAACTTCTAGTATACTAAGAGAAGTATGTGATTTGAGACATACTATCTGTGGAGAATTAGTTACTAGTTAGTACGTACACTATCCTGATGATACTAACTTCTAGTATACTAGGAGAAGTATGCGATTTGAGACATACTATCTGTGGAGAATTTGCGTACTAGTTAGTACGTACACTATCCTGATGCATACTAACTTCTAGTATACTAAGAGAAGTATGCGATTTGAGACATACTATCTGTGGAGAATTTGCGTACTAGTTAGTACGCACACTATCCTGATGCATACTAACTTCTAGTATACTAAGAGAAGTATGTGATTTGAGACATACTATCTGTGGAGCATTAGTTACTAGTTAGTACGTACACTATCCTGATGCATACTAACTTCTAGTATACTAAGAGAAGTATGCGATTTCAGACATACTATCTGTGGAGGATTTGCGTACTAGTTAGAACGTACACTATCCTGATGCATACTAACTTCTAGTATACTAAGAGAAGTATGCGATTTGAGACACAGCAATACTGTCCGTGGAGAATTTGCGTACTAGTTCGTACGCACACTATCCTGATGCATACTAACTTCTAGTATACTAAGAGAAGTATGCGATTTGAGACACAGCACTGCTTTCATTTCCCCCTGTTTTTGTTTTATCATGACCTCCTGCTCCTCTCGCCAGTCGGGGTCCATCTACCTCAGGACCCCGGCCGGCCACAGGCGGTCACTTCTCAGCCTCGGTCCGGTGCCGGTGTCCAGGCGTCTCACCTGAGAGACGCACCTGCCGTCGTTCGCTGCCCTCACTGTCAGGAACGAGTCACGACCCGAGTCGCCTTCGTCCCGGGGAAGGCTGCCTGGTGCATGTGCCTCCTGCTGGTCCTCATGGGGTGAGACGCTTTTAAGAAATACACTTTCATGAAAATTAAAGTATTTTAGTTGGTTAATAGATATCGTCGAAATGCATTTTTGTTGAATATATTTGAATTATTTATAAATTCTATTTATTATTATCATAATTGTATTGGTTTGTTTTTAAATGATCAATATTATTGTTTTTAATTATTATCGTTATCATGTGCACGGTTAGACATAATATATGTGTATATGTACTGCTTAACAAACTTTTTTTTAAATTATTATCATTTCAACATAAACAGTATATTTATTTACACATTTCTTTATTTATTAATACTTCATCGTTGTTCATAAACAGTCATATAGTAAATATTTCCGTATTAAGTTGGGGAGCAGCACAAGAACAAATAAAAGTAGCAATTGGAACGAAAAAAGAAAATAACTACAGCTTTTGTTCAGTAGTGATGTGTTGATGAAGCTTCATGACACAGTGTCATGTTGTTTAGAGGTCAGTAGGTGGCGCCCTCAGTTTAAAAATGATGATTCATCAGAACAGTTGATTAAAACAACGGAAAATAGTGCAGATACCGCCATCTAGTGGACTCTGAAGATAATGACACTGTTTCATGAAGCTTCATCAACACATCATTACCATCTAGTGGACTCCGAAGATAATGACACTGTTTCATGAAGCTTCATCAACACATCACTACCATCTAGTGGACTCTGAAGATAATGACACTGTTTCATGAAGCTTCATCAACACATCATTACCATCTAGTGGACTCTGAAGATAATGACACTGTTTCATGAAGCTTCATCAACACATCACTACCATCTAGTGGACTCTGAAGATAGTGACACTGTTTCATGAAGCTTCATCAACACATCACTACCATCTAGTGGACTCTGAAGATAATGACACTGTTTCATGAAGCTTCATCAACACATCACTACCATCTAGTGGACTCTGAAGATAATGACACTGTTTCATGAAGCTTCATCAACACATCACTACCATCTAGTGGACTCTGAAGATAATGGCACTGTTTCATGAAGCTTCATCAACACATCACTACCATCTAGTTGACTCTGAAGATAGTGACACTGTTTCATGAAGCTTCATCAACACATCACTACCATCTAGTGGACTCTGAAGATAATGACACTGTTTCATGAAGCTTCATCAACACATCACTACCATCTAGTGGACTCTGAAGATAATGACACTGTTTCATGAAGCTTCATCAGACCATCACTAGTATTTTTTATTTTACCGTTGACTAAACCTTCAAAAATCCTCTGTCTCCAGGTTGTTTTGTGGCTTCTGCCTGATCCCCTTCATGGTCCGCGGGCTGCAGGACGCGCATCACTCGTGCCCGGAGTGTGGGAAGCTGATCCACATCTACACACGGTGATACCAGAAGACTTCACTGCTGGATTGGTGTAATGGATGGTGAACTTTGACCCCGAAATGTTGATATGATTACGTTTATTTTTCACTGAACAATAAAGTCGTTATTTGAATAAATGATGATGTAGAAAAACCTTTTTACGAGTGATGGTATCTGACATATTCTGAGTGAAAAGCTATGATGCAATCTTGAAAAAGCACAACAATAAATATATATATAAAAAAAAAGATTGTTCACTTCAATTAAAAAAAATAAAAAACTTAAAAACCAAAAAACACAAACTAAAACGTTTTTTTTTATTACAGCAACTTTTGATTGAATTAAGACGCCAGCATCCTACTCAAAATAAAACAGTTCCACAGATTGAAAGTTTTATGTTTTTTTATTGAAGCAAATGTATTTTTGATTCAATACATTTTTTGGTGTTAATTGGATTAAAAAAAAAAAATCAAGCAACATTAGCGTCGTGCTGTGCCTTGCCGTATCGTATCGTATCGTATCGTATCGTATCGTATCGTATCGTATCGTATCGTATCGTATCGTATCGTATCGTATCATATCGTGCCGTGCCGTATCTTGCCGTGCCTTGCCGCGCCGTGCCGCGCCTTGCCGTATCGTATCGTGCCTTGCCGTGCCGTATCGTATCGTATCGTATCGTATCGTATCGTATCGTATCGTATCGTATCGTATCGTATCGTATCGTATCGTATCGTATCGTATCGTATCGTATCGTATCGTATCGTACCATACCGTACCGTACCGCATTGTATCGTACAGTATGGTATTGTATCGTACCGTACCATTCAGACCGTTCCGTACCGTTCCGCACCGCATTGTATCGTACAGTATGGTATTGTATCGTACCGTACCATTCAGACCGTTCCGTACCGTTCCGCACCGCATTGTATCGTACAGTATGGTATCTTACCGTACCGTACCGTGCCGTGCCGTGCCGTGCCGTGCCGTGCCGTGCCGTGCCGTACCGTACCGTACCGTACCGTACCGTATCGTATCGTATCGTGCCGTGCCGTGCCGTACCGTATCGTACCGTACCGTACAGTATAGTATCGCACCGTACCGTACCGTACCGTACCGTACCGTACCGTACCGCATTGTATCGTACAGTATGGTATCATATCGTACCGTACCATACCGAACCGTACCGTCCCGTACCTTACCTTACCGTACCGTATCGTATCGTGCCGTGCCGTGCCGTACCGTATCGTACCGTACCGTACAGTATAGTATCGCACCGTACCGTACCGTACCGTACCGTACCGTACCGTACCGCATTGTATCGTACAGTATGGTATCATATCGTACCGTCCCGTACCGAACCGTACCGTCCCGTACCTTACCTTACCGTACCGTACCGTACCTTACCGTACCGTACCGTATCCGTTTTGTATTGTATTGTATTGTACCTTAGCGTACCATATAGTACCGTATCGTATAGTATCGTACCGTACGGTATCGTATCTTTATGTCAAAATACGTATACAGTATCTGTTGGATTTGGTCAAACCTTTTATGGTTTGGGACCAAAGAGATGTTTTGAGTGATCGATGGGATCGAGGGTGAGATCAAAGCCTCTCAGTGGCTCGTTGTTTGTTAGTTTTATTTTTGTTTATATTGGAGGGAAAAGCCACTGGAACACTGAGATATCCTGACCAGACAAATGTACTACGCCAGTCAAAGTGCAACGAGGTATTAGCTGAGACGTGCACATCAACTAATACCGCAGACGTGAGATAAGAGTTAATCAACGACAAATAGATAACAAACACAAGTACATGGTTATCATCGCGGCGCCGCTCCCTGTCCGGCTCGCACCTTCAGTCCAGTTCTAGACATGGAGGCTCTGCTGCTGCTGCTGCTGCTGCTGGGCGTCTTGAACGCTCGTCTGCCACTGACCACTGCGAGCACACCAGCAGACCTGCAAGAGGGAGTCCTGCGACTGAACCGGGGAACCTTCCACAGCGCCCTGAGCGAGCACGAGCAGCTGCTGGTGCTTTTCCGTGAGTGTCTCCTCCTCGTTCTCTGGGGGTCTTCGGGGGGTCCTCGTGGTGAGCCTCAGGTCTTCACGCCCTCTGTTCCCCCCGCAGACGCCGCCCGCTCTCTGGAGGACTTCAGGGTGCTTGAGGTGTTTGAAGGAGCCGTGGCCGAGCTGCAGGGGTCAAAGGTGACGCTGGCGATCGTCGACGCCTCGGAGGAGAAGGAGCTGGTGAAGGAGCTCGACGCCACACAGCCGCCCAACATCAGACTCTACGTCTCCGGCGACAAACACAACCCTGTGGCCTGCCCCGGTCAGTCCCGAGTACTCCTCCATATTCACGTTTATATATCAAATATATCGATGATAACACAGTGTAGTAAAGAGAGGTGCAGTACAGTGACTGCCTGGGCTGTGTTAGTTATTTTGTGTGTCATCTGATGTCATTATTTCATTGGCTGATGGACTGATAGCAGTGCCTTTAAGTAGAAATAGTAGTAGCAGCATGAATAGAAGTCACAGTAGTAATATTCATAATAACAGTAGTAGTAGTGGTGCTTTAAAGTACAAAAATGTATATATGTGTTTACAACACTGGCACTACAAGTATATATATTCTATATTCTATAGTATATTTGCGTGGGCTAGTCACAGTTTAAACTAGATTAGCAATAGTTGAGTTGATTTTTAAGAAGAAGTAATTCTACAAGTTACTAGTATAAGTATATTTTAATATTGTGAGTAATTCCACAAACCGAGGCGCTCTTGTTAATTGTATTAGCATCAGTAGCATTTAGCTCCCAAACGTCTCCGTGGATTTACAGGCTAAAATGTATTATGTATGAAAAGTAGTTAAAAACCATGATAATATGAAATGTTTAAGACCTTTTTGAATTATCAAGATGACACAGATAGTGAAAAAAAAGATTAAATAGAAAAAAGTCAAAATTAAATAATTTGAAAATGAGCTGAATATTTGCAAAAATAACATTTTCAATAGGAAAAATAAAAGAATATTGGATTCAAAAAGGGAAATAATTTGTGAGCTTCACGCTGCGCACAGTTGAGCAAACAAAACGCGGCTCCATCGGACGTGCGCTGCTATTTCTTTTTCTCACGAGAATCGCGAAAAAATGTGATCAATTTCCCATAAGGAATGAACGGGACGAGGTCACAAAATAGTGGCAAATCTACAACTCTTTTCAAAGCATCTCCTGCACTGGCATCACGTAGAAACACCATTCAAACTTTAAAATGTAGATAAAAGTCCAAATTATCAGCGTGGGATTTGACTCTTTTGCAGCTTTCATCGTTTTTTCGTGACAGCCCACTGCCTGGCGGGGAATTCTCTAGTTAAACTTAATTTCCACCAACTTTGAATGGATGAATTAATATTGTAACTATTTTTTTTATCGTTAATGATGCTGTTATTTTGCTTTCTTCAGTGGGAACAAAGTAACTACATAACTAGTGAATTAAAAATCTTAATCTCTTATAAACATTAACCTATTGTATTTTGATTTAATGAATCATATTTATGTTTTCCATATATTTTGGGGTTCTATATGATTAAGAATTGTGGTTTATTTTCTTTGTGTTAGTTTTTATATGTTTTTGTGTGCTGCTGAAGTTCCCCAGAGACCGGCGTCCATTCTGACCTGGCTGAGGAGGCGGGCGGGCTCACCTGCCGACCTCATCATCAACCAATCAGAGAGCTCCGATGAACTGCGAGTGATCGGTTTCTTTAAGGTACAACATTTTCATTATTGGGATTTGAAAGATTAAAGATGTCTATGAACATGTGTGTGTGTGTGTGTGTGTGTGTGCGTGTGTGGGGGTGTGTGTGTGTGTGTGTGTGTGTGTGTGTGTGTGTGTGTGTGTGTGTGTGTGTGTGAAGGACCTGAGCAGTGAGTCGGTCCAGGTGTTTTACTCGGCCGCCATCGACCTCCCGGACGTCCATTTTTCTCTGACTCAAAATGATGACATCACTAGTAACTACGGCGTCGCTCCCGATGTCGTCCTGTTGCTTCGACAGGTACACATTACCCTGAATCTAGTGTCATTATCTTCAGAGTCCACTAGATGGTAGTGATGTGTTGATGAAGCTTCATGAAACGGTGTCATTGTCTTCAGAGTCCACTAGATGGCGGTATCTGCACTATTTTCCGTAAAAAACCTTTTTAATCCAACTTTTCTTTGATAAATACTAACGTTTCTGTGCAGGCGAAGATGGTGCAGGCGCTCAAAATGGTTCCCGAGACTTCTAAGGAGGAGCTGATCGTGTTCATCAACGTGTACGAGATGGATCCGGTCACCGAGTACTCTGGAGAGGTAGACTCTCTTCTTTGTCCCATTAAAATAAATCCATCGACGACACACTCGCCTCATTAAGAACTGGTTTGATTCCTTTAATTGTTTATAATATTTTATGAACTTCGCAGACAGCGACGCGGATCCTGTCCTCGCCGGTGCTGAACCACGTCCTGCTGTTCGCCAACAAAAGTTCTGCAGAATTTGAGCAGCTTTCCTCGGCTTTCTCCAGCGCTGCGGAGGACTTCAGGATGGAGGTAATGAAAACAATAGATCCGTCGTGTTCACGTCATTATGATCTGACATTAAGTCACACACTTAATCGGAACCTGATTTTTTAAGACTGATATTCTTCTATGTTCCGGGGTGATGTGTGCCATCTGGATCCATGAGGTCTTTGAAGGATTACTATGGAAGTAGATCAGTGCCATCAGAATATTGAACGCTTGGATTTCAGATCTTGAAACGTTAAAACATACAAACAAACATGGTATTTTAACTTGAATTATTTATTTAATAATGTATGTATATGAAGGTTCAATTCAATTCAATTCAATCATTTGTAAATTTAAACAACAGTTTCAAGTGTTTGATATTTAAATTACAATAATTCCAAACATTTTCTCAAAGGGAATTCTTGTTATGATTTAAAGCCTTTTAAATTCAACATGAAAATATTGGTAACATTTCCACTAAATGATATTGAATTTAAAAGGCAATGAAAGCTACAACATTTGAAATAATACATTTAATTTTTAATTAGAATATCAAACTGTTAAATTAAAATGCATTTAATTTGAAAATAATCCGATTTTTTCTAAATTTAATCTGATAAAGAACCTTTCAATAAAGACATTTTTTAATTAAATGCATTAAAAAAAACAATAACATTTAAAATAATTCAAAGTTTCTGTATTTTAAACGTTAAACGACCATTCAATATTACGATGGCATTGGTATAATTTCCAAACATTACTTGCAGAGTCATTGAGTATTTTGTCATCATAATCACGCACTTGTTTGTGTTCTCGCAGATTTTATTCGTGCTGGTAAACGTGGACGAGCCCCGTAATGGCCGACTGATGGAGTACTTCGGCGTCAGGCCGTTCGAGGCGCCGCACGTCCGACTCGTTAACCTCACCGATCACGTGACCTTCCACCTTCCCACCGACGCCCCGGACGCAGCGACGATCAGGATCTTCTGCCGCTCGTACCTGGACGGCAAAGCCAAGGTAACGTTTATTCACCGTGTCGAGAGGCATCGAAACATCCCATCGTTTCGTTGGATCAGCCGAAGATGCAGAGCCTGCCGATACCTGACGGGTGGGAGCGGCAGCCGGTGAAGGAGCTGGTGGGGTCCACTCTGGAGGAAGTCGCCTTCAACCCCAACACGACTGTTCTGGTGCTTTTTTGTAAGTCAACGATACCTGTTGATAGAGAGGCTCTGTCCTCAGGAGAGTTTTCAACACTTGTGTGGAGCCATTTTATTGAGATACAATTGTTGGCATGAAGGAACAAGGACTTTTACACTAGAACTAGAGCTGTCATTTAAAATAAATAAATACAACAGCGGTATTATCTTGACATGAAAAAATCATAATAACAAATGCACAATCATTTTAACTTAATCCTAAACTGTATAATAAACAAAAGGTGGAACATCTACCATAATTAATTGACGCAATAGAGGAATGAACATATATGTATTTTAACAATATTTACTTTAATTTAAACAACAATACATAACAATGTTGTTTATTATGTATATACAAAAGTCAGTTATAATATTCTAACAATAATATTGTAGTATGTAAATAAAATATGGATTAAATAACTAACAAACATGTATATATTATTACCCTAAAAAATGTCACATACAGAATTATCCCACGTTTTTGTTGTTTTTACAAGATTCATATTATATATAGAAGATTACTTTTTATAACACAGTATGGAGCTTGTAATCCATTCGTTTGTGTCTTCTCGTTTATACTATTGTAACAGTTTATTTTGTGTCTAAACAAGAAGGATCTGTCTCGCCTGCAATTAATACAAAACTCTGCAGCGAGAATTCTGACCTGCTCTAGTAGAAGAACTCACATTTCTCCGATCCTTAAATCTCTTCACTTGCTGCCAGTTTCTTTCAGGATAAATTCAGGTTATGACTTTCAGATCTATTCATGGTCAGACCTTCCATCAGTGATCTGATCCAGACTTACACCCCAGCTCGGGCTCTGAGGTCTGTGGATCAGAATCTACTGATGGTTCCTGAACACGCTTCTGGACACGAGGAGAGTCCCTGGTCTGGAAAGATCTTTACAAATGACTATTACTTACTTACTTATTAATTTATACAAACAAAACGTGCATGAAATGAAAGTTTTTATAACACATTGATCCCCTTTTTATTGGCTGCATAAAACAAAACCCGCACAGTACCATTTCTCTCATCAACCCATTCAGTAACGGCGACCTGAACCGGTCCCATAATGCTTTGCCGCCCAGCCAACAAATCCAGGTTGTCGATCATTTTTGACACGACATCAACGCCATATAATTCAGAACAGTATTCAAACAACCAATCAGTCGTCATTAAATAAACTGTGTGCACTAAGGGGTCATGAGAGGTTTGTTGACACCGTAAGTAAGGTGGGTGATGGTGATTAGTGCCTCCCTCTAAGACCTTTGTTCGCCTCAAAGTTTATCTGTTCTTCAAATAAACGCCTTAAAACTTTTTGAAAAAAAACTGAAGCATGACAAGCATATTCTCAACTGCAGCTTGATACAATATATTTAACCATGCAGTACTCATTGCAAGTAGTATCCGAGACCAACAAAGGTGAACTGGACCATGGAGGGTGATTAGTGTATTTTAAATGGAAACATTTGCTACAGATCGTTTCATCTTAAGTCGTGGCAATTTCTTAAGCTAGTTTTAAGACGTGCTTTTTTAAACATCGCCCTTAGATACACTATAAATAGTTTACAAAATGTGCACCAAATACAGCCTCCGTACCTCACGTGGTTAACTGAATTCATGTTGGTAAAAACCTGGCAGTCCAAAGACTCTACAAAGGCTTGGAGCTCAAATTGTCGTGACAGTCAGGGACCTGTTAGGACAACAAACAGTTGAAGCTTCGGCTTTTCTAGACTCAAAGTTCAATGGATGTACCTTTTTTGCTTTAGATGTTCCATACAGCGGAGAGTCAAGGTCACTGTTCCCACTGTTGGAGGAGCTCGCAGTGGCCTTGAAGGACGAGGAGGACGTGGTCATCGCTCGCATCGATGCCTCCGCCAACGACATCAACATGTCCCTGCAGCAGTCGTACCCGTGGATCTGCCTCTTTCCTGCTCTCTACGCAGAGAGGGTAAGACGCCGAAGGTCGCGGTCCACCTGGTTTTACTAGGGCAATATATACAAGTGTTCATGGAGCATATGTTCAGCAGTTAAGAGTCAGAAAATGACCATGTATATAAGAAGGTTCAGAGTAGACTGTACTTTCTGAGGAGGCTTCGATCATTTAACATCCGCAAGAAGCTCCTCTGCATGTTCTACCAGTCTGTGGTGGCCAGTGTCATGTTCTATGCTGTGGTGTGTTGGGGTGGAAATGTGTCCAAGAGGAGTGTCAACAGGTTGGACAGGTTGATCAGGAGGGCTGGCTCTGTGGTTGGAATGAAGCTGGACTCACTGGTGACAGTTGCTGAGAGGAGATCATTGAACAAACTACTGTCCATCATGGATGATGACAGTCATCCTCTGAACACTGTCATCAGTGAGCAGAGAAGCAGAATGAGTGCACGAATGCTCCTACCCAGGTGCAAAACAAATAGACTCAGGGACTCATTCATCCCTCGGGCTATTAAATTGTACAATTCTGAGTTCGGGGGCAGGAGTGCAGTGAGAGTATCTGGATGTTCTGTTCCATGTTAGTCTTTGTATCCTTTGTCTTTGTTGTTTTTCTTTCCTTGACCTATGTTCTTTGTCTTTATCTTTAGACTTAGATTGTGTCATCTTGTTCTTCCTCTTTATGTTCTTCTTCTTATTTTATTTTTTATGTATTATTTTTTATTGTTTATGAAAAATTGCTGGCTATTGGTAAAAAACTATTTCCCGAAGGAGACCTCCTGAGGGATCAATAAAGTTTTACCTTACCTTACCTTACCTTAAAAAGCGTGAATTTTGTGCACAGGTGGTGGTTTACACTGGGAAGAGAGACGTGGAAGATCTGGTCGAGTTTGTCCATCGAGAGATGGTCGACGCCAAAGTCGACAGGCAGAAGGTGAGAGTCGGACAAAAGTGCAGAATCTTTGTTCCTCCATCGGGCGCCGACAGTTTGTCTCGCCGATTTCAGGAGGACGAGGAGAGGAGGAGGTACACGGAGGCCCTCAGGGCGGAAGAAACCAAACGAGCCAATGAAACCCGAGATGAACTTTAACGGTGCAAGGTTATGTTTTCGTGGCTCAATAAATTCTGGGGAGATGCTACAGAATTTAGTTGGTGGTTCGAGTTGAAACTAAAAGACACACACTCATCGGACACCCACACTGTAATACTTAATAAAACGATCAAAACACGGAGTCCGTCCCGTCGCTCCAACACAACGTCACGTCCGCCCCAGGTTTTATCCTTCGCTTCTTGGAGAAAGATGGACAATCAAGAGTGCGTCACGGGTCGTTTATTCGCCGCTCCAAGTCAAACAAAATACAAGCTTTACGATCGGACACACTTTGTCCCGGCGACTGTACAGGTCAATAGTCCCGGGAGAAAAGGCCCGGATCTGTAGAAACGTCGCTATATTTCCCGCCCAGGGGGTCGTCCTTTCCGGCCAAATGGTCCTTTCAAGTTCTCAGTTTCCCGATCCCCCGTAGAGAGACATCCTAATTTGTTTTCTTGTAAATCTAATCATTCAAATGTTCTCAGGTGGGGGTTTCCGTCTTTTAGCCCCCCTTTCCTGGGTGTGTCTGGCTTCGTTCTTTGATCTACGATTTAAGGTGTGATTTGCAGATAAACAGATGTTTTAAATCACCGGTGTCGTATCTCTAATTCTGATCCAAGCTTGCCTCGAACCAGTGAATCAGTCTGAGTGAAATGTTGATTGTGAATGTGTAGTCAAACATAATTTATACTTTATATTTTGATTATTTTTTAGTATTAATTTAAGTATGGCGTATACGTATAGTGTATAATAATTTCAATCAAACACTTGGATTCATGAAAAATGCCCCAAAAAACAAGCTAGCAAACTTTATTAAAATCTTCAGTTCATTAGGCATTAAAATGACGTTGCGGTTAAACAAATCGAATATGTAGTCGAGGGTTATTGTTCTGTGGTTTCGTTGCCCTTCTGCTCTACGATTTGCAGCCGTACAGGGACAGTTCCAACGCGGTGTTTTCCAGGTTCTTACATTTGATCTGCAGATTCTGGTCGGAGGAGCATTCGTCGGCTGAGGGCCAGGATTCCACCCACGTGTCTTTGCCCAACATGTAGATGAATCTGCAAACACGTGAAACAGTTTTCTAGCTGGTTTACGTCGCTCTCAACGGCCTGACAATAACAAACTTGGGACGCAAAATGTATTTTTACCATCTAGAAGTATCAACCGGATTGCGATGAATCTTGATCCAAAATTAATCTTTGTCATTAGTCAAAAAGATCAAATTTATTTCCTTCGACACTAGTTTTAGTTTAAGTCTCTGTATATTAGTTGACATTAGGTGATCTTTGTTCGTCGTCTTTAGAACCGGCATCTTCAAGGTCAACTTCATGAACATTAATCTACTTTGACTCTGAACCAGCCATCCAACGGGCCACATGAAACAACTCGGCTGGCCGGATTTTAACTCATGTGCACCAATCAGAGAGAAACAACTAAGTTAATAAGTTAAGATCATTTTATGGTTAAATTTGATCCGAACATAAAATCAATATATGGTGGAGCAGGGAAGGAAAGTGAATTGGAAATATGGTAGAAACTAGTGATGGTCTGACGAAGCTTCATGAAGCAGTGTCATTACTTTCAGAGTCCACTAGATGGCGGTCTCTGCTCTTTTTTCCTTTGTTTTGAACAACTGTTCTAATGAAACATCACTTTTAAACTGATGGCGCCACCTACTGACCTCTAAACAACATGACACTGTTTCATGAAGCTTTGTCAAAATATCACTAGTAGAAACTGATGGGGAAGTCCTGAGCTAAAGTACGTTTATCAAATTTTAATTAACCGCGTACGTTTTGAGGATAGCTTTGGAGTAAGTTAATTAACGGCTTGTTAAACTGAAACACAGATATAGCAGCGAACTAACAGCTGAATGCTTAAGAAAGAATTCAGACAGACAAACTTTTCTACGTTCTCACTTGTATACAAGTAAAATGACTGTGACTTTTGACTAAATCTAGTGTCTGGTCTTTGAGTTTCGGTATCCTAGCCTGACAGAATCATTGAACTTGATTTAGACATAGGTTTTAAAAAAATATTTCAGAAGATATTTCAGTTTCTTTTCGGCTCCTCGTCAACTCGAGGTTCTCGGCCAGTAGCTTGATCTTCCGTGTGTTGGTGATGACGATGAGCGACAGATACCCACCTCTTGGTGTCTCTGTCCATGTCCCACTGGTCTTCTGCGGGACCCATGATGAGGTACAGGGAGCCCACCTTCAGGTGGAGTCCCTCCCTGCAGGTCCCGTGTGACATGAAGAACCTCCTCTGACCGGTTTCAAAACCCGCCTCCAGTCCTGCATCGGATCAGAAACACATGTTTGCTAATGCTGCTGAGGACGTGAGTTTGTTTTCCTCACCTAGTTTGATGACTTGTGTCACCTCCACCTCATACTTGTCGTAGTAGCTCCTGCTCACGTTCAACACCCTCACCTGTAAAACTACAACAGGAAGATGTTGCTGCAGGATCTGGTTGCAGCTTCCATGTGTATTCGAGTGAGGAGTTACCGTGGTACAAACTCGTGCAGGCAGAAGTCTCGCGCTCCTTCACAGAGAAGATGCCGGCGTCACTCTTGGAAACACAACAGTCACCTGGAAGCAAACATGATTTTCAGAATGTGTACTTGAGAGAAGTACTTTGTTAGTCCTACCTTGTGTGCAGCGGCAGATGTTGTCCTGGCAGATCCTGGAGAGTTCTTCCTGATCTTCCTTGGGACTGTATGACCGACTGCAGCTGTGGTCTGGATGAACGTGGTCATTAGAGTTTAAGGGATTGTTCAAAATTCAATCTTCAATCACGTTCCACCGACTAAGCGTTGGGATTATATTCAGAGCAATCTTTCAGAGTTTGTGTCACGAACCGCTTTTTCTTTGTCCAGCAAAACCCACTTAGAATCTTCTAAATACCTCAATTCTGCTCGTCTTTAACATCCATCTTGTATTGAAGCCTTGATAAAAGGAATTGCCGAGCCTCTAGGGTCCCTCTATGGAGCTTAAGGTTCTCATGGCATTGCTGTTTATGTGGTGACCAGCGACCCACCTCGTCCTCCATCGCACTTGACACCGTTTTTGTTGCATCCACTTATTCTGTGGACCCCGAGAGTGGCCGATGTGAGCGCCGAAACTACCCTGACTGTCTATTATCTCTGTGCAGGATAAAAGTTTTTCTTGTTACACATGTTTTGATAGCAACCATAGCGTGTCGAGAGGTTCTTAAAGTGCAACTGATTTGAAATGACTGTGACTAACTCGTGCGTTTCGAGTCCTGAATGTTGTCCACCTCTCCAAGATGCAGGAAGTCCCTCATCACGACGATTACGTTATAAAGTTCTCCCCCGTCTGAAATCTTGACGAACGAGAGGTTACGAGAGCGGAGTCCATTATGACGTAATAATGGCTTCAGTCCTCCCCCAGCCAGCTGTAATCACGCCCCGCTTTGTTTATACAACGAGTCACTTGGAGGTGGAGAATTCCGCAGAGTGGGAGTGGTTCTGGCAAACAAGATTAAATCTCCAGAAAAGCAAGTGTTTTCAGTGGGCGGGGCTTAAGACCATTTTCTAATGTCAATAATCAATGAAAAGAGAGTTTTGTACAAACAGACACTGATGATACGATTGAGTCTAACATCTATTTAAGACACACTTCAATCAATCAATCAATTAATTAATTAATGTCTTTCATGTTCCACAGACTTACGCTGGAATTCCTTTTAGTTCTATAAACTTGTGATGCATTAATTCTTCTTGACCTTATAAACAATGTTTTTTGGTACCTGGGTTGTAATATTCATAGACGGTCACTGAGGATGGTTGGAGTAGACCCACTCTGAACCTCTGTTGGAGCCTGAACATCAGAATATCCGGCTCGGTGTGAGACACCTGTGAGTGAAGGTCAGAAAGAGTGTGATGAAGGAACAAAAAAAATAATCTTGGAACTCAAAGTGTTTATGGATGTAGGTGAGTTACCTTGAAGAGGTGAATGATCAGAGATCCGCGGTCACTCAAGTTGTCTACGATCTGGTGGTAGCTAATGTAGCGGTCCACAGAGTTGCTCAGCTAGGAAGGTTTACAAATGAAAACAGCAGTTTGTATAACTAGATATGGAAGACTTTTCAAAATGTCTTTTCCCCAAGCGACGTGATATTTACTTACCATTTCTAGGTCTGAGTTTTCAGGGGTGAAACCAGTGGGCAGACTGATGTCTAAAACCACCATCCTGACATCCCTGAGTTTAGAAGCCCTGCGAAAACACAACTGTGACAATCAATACTTTTACCTCCCAATATTGAATTATTGAGAGGTTTTTTAACCTCTACCAAAGAGGGTTATGTGATCATGTGGGTTGGTTAGGTGTCAATTACTCGTACGGTCTATAACTGCATCACGTTATGAAAGAGGACGCAATAAAGATCAATGGTAATTATTTTCAAGCTGACATGGTTTCAACCGGGCTTTATAAACCTGGTGGCGCTGTGACTAAGACTAGATTGTTATTATTTTACTTTTTTGCCGTGAGCATTTTCAATTTGAAGGAGCTCCTTGGTGGAGGTATGCTTTTTTCTTTAAGAAGTGGACACCATTAGCAGCGATTTTTAGATCTATTCACAAGTTTCCTTGTGAACTTCGCTTTTAAAAATCCGTTGGTAAAGACCCTGAAGTGCCACAGCTCTAATAAGGTACAGCAAATAAAAAATATAAAAACCTGGTCATGTTCTTACCTGACTTTGATGGTGAGCATAAAGGTCTTCACCACATCCGCAGGAGGTTTTTCTATGTTGGGACAAAATACAAAATGATATGATAGAAATGAAAAAAAAAAATTAACGAGAATAACTACGATAAAGTGTATAAATGTGATTCGTTCTTAAATAACCCTGCAGACTCTTGAGGCCAACATCCTATTGATTGACCTTGAAAATAAAGAGGCTTATACTCTCTGAGCCATGAATTTTGTCCACTCATGTAGGCTATAACTGCGCCAACTTGGGGTATTCAACAATAATAAAACTTGAATCAACCACTGCAGTAGTGAAATCAGAACTCTTACTCTTATAAAATCAAAGATCATTTACCGCTGGACTCGTCGATGTCGACACTGAGGTCAAAGTGTGAGCAGTTCTCTGCCTCTTGGGACATCTGGTTGTAATAGGTCACCACCTTCAGGTTCAGAAGAGGAGCAGCACAACAAAAGTCATTCAAAGAACATTTTCATGTTGGTGGTAAAAGACTAACCTCCAGTATGCCCTCTCCGTTTCCCTCGGCTACAACTTCTAGTGCAAGATTAGCAGGAAGCTACAAAGAAAACAGGTTAGATGTATCTGCCAGATCAAGTTATTTGTATAATAGCAACAGAACATCTTCAACCCAAACACTTCTATTTCTTACTCTGGATGAGCTGGCAGCATAGGCGGTCTTGGTATTGAAATGGTACCGGGTGTCTTTACGGCCCGGTATCCTCAGGTCAACATTTAGAACGGTATTGTCATCCGAGGGTCTGTAGATCAGGTACTCGGATAGAGCGTGGAGAACCACCATGGTGGACTTGGGAACAAACAAAGAAGACGACTTCAGATCGTCACTCATTGATGGCTAGCCCTAAATCTTTTGGTATCGTTTTTTCCTTCCTGTACCTGTGTCGTTCCGAATCCCCCTCCCAACCTACGCTGACTGTTAAGCCAATTGAAAGGAGCTGCGGCTTCTCTCATCTTCCCCAGTTTTACAAGTGCAAGTAAAGCATAACCGGTTCCTTCCAGGCTAAACCATCGGTTGGTTCTGTCGGGCCAGTGGCTGCCATCTAGAGGAGAAAAGGATGGAGAGATTCATTGGCATCTACATGGGACGAGCGTCTGCACTAACCTCCTGCTGAGGCCTTCAGTAAATGCACAGTCGGGTCAAAGTTGGCGGTGTCCTTCATCAGCGCCAGAGCGTACGACACGATGGCCACGGTGTAAGGTCTTCTGGAGTTCGTCTTGATGGCCTTCTTTAGATATTCAGTGGTCTTGCGCAAAACAGTCTGAGGGAGACAGTAGGTGAGGATACTCTCTGAAGGGTAAAAGCCGTTAGGACGTGGACGTCACCTGTGTGTTTGAGTCGGAACATCTTATTCCAGCCTGCTGCGCCTCAGCTAAAGCGATGAGGACAAAGGCTGTGAGCGTTATCTCGGGATCATCACCACGTAGGCCACCCTAGAAAACACACAAAGGTGATAAAGCAGCAACAATGATACAACATTGTCTCGTTCCCTATCCTGGGGCTTTTATTTTGTACAGTCCTTTCATAGGTTACCTGCGTGTTGTTGCTCTCTTGACAGTCGGTGAGGACGATGCTTGGCAAGATCCACGGCTGTCATTTATCAGGACAATTATCTGCCTAAAGAGTCTGCTCCTGGCCTGAGTCGACGTCGGTACATGGTTTCTGGACCATCAGTAAAGTGATCAGTTGTTCACCTAGTGAACCAACTTTGCATTTTGGACGCTAACCTCCTTATTTTCTTTTTTTCCTGTCAGCCCTTTGTGTTTCCTTTGGTGAGATCTGGATTTTATTTTTGTGTTTTGTAGTGGATCTTGCGCCTTGCAGCCACCCTTGCCTTGTTTTCTTGCACTTCTTGGACGTTTTATGTGTTACATTGTGTTTTTTGTGATTATTAAACTGACTTTTTGTGAACCTCCAGCCTGGTAACTTATTATCCTTCGCTTCTGGGTCATCTTGCTAACTAAACCGTAACAATCATACCAGGAAGTATTTACACAATTCAGCAGAGCAACTTAAATTGAACAAGTACTAAGTATGTAGTTAAAGTGAAAATAAATATATTGTGATGCCTCACAGTCATGGTGGTGCTGTACACGGGGTTGCTCTCCACAAAGTTTCCCAGCGGCAGTCGGTGTTTGTTTTTCACCAGGTACGTCAGGGGGTCACACACCTGCTGATTATCGACCCCGATGAGGGCGTGAGCCATGGAGAACACCTTGACCACGTACGCAGTGATCCTGACAGTAAATAAAACAAAGGTAAGAACCCACACACCTCGCTCACAACAGTATATTGTCAGATAGTTAACCCCACATGCTAACACGCTAGAGAATCAGACATAAATAATATCCCTAGTATGAATGGCGTTAGCATATTTAGCAGTTAGCGGCATTTTCCCCAATATACATAGACAAATATACATTTCGAAAATTTAGACTTGAATACGTTTAGTGAAAATACAAAAAAACATTCCATGCATGAAACGACATGTTATTACGATAATAATTACTAAACTATATCCTTGCTAAATGAATATGCGTTAAGAGTAATTTCAATGCAAACACAATGCATTTGTGAAAATACATCTTTTTAGACTAGTTAACGATATAAGAAGAATGTTGGTCAATACCATGTACTTGCCCCCTCTTTTCTATAGGGGGGGTAAGACCCGTCCCTTTTCTTGTATGACAGCTGTTTCTCGTAGCCTAAAAACAAGACAAAATTGTTAAAACTGTAAAACATTAAAACAAAAATAAAGCATGACCTTCTTGTGAGTATCCACAACCCCTTTTTTCGATTCCATTTCTCCAAACCTGCCTTTTCTGATATACTGCTTCGCCAGGGCTTTGCGCTCGATCCCGACACTCTCCCAGTCCTCGGCCCGGTCCAAGTACAGCGTAGCGATGAGCGGCAGCGTCATGGACGCCAAGTTCTGCTCCACACAGCCACCCGGCATCCGGATAAGAGAGGCAAGCGAGTCCTCGTTGATGGAGTTGTCGATACTGTCGGCCAGAACATTTCCTACATTAAAGAAAATATGCGAGGTAAGGTGAGGCATCCACTGGCGTCGCCATCGTTTGTCGGATATTTAGTTTCTGACCCCTGACGTTGATGAAAGTCTCTGGAAAAGAGTTTGGTACCAACGATTGTAGTTCCACCTTTCCCAGGCGAACCGTCTGCGTTCCTGAAGGAGTTTTAGGTAAAGGGTTGTCGTATTTATGTCAATGTTAGTAACAGTTTTTGCTTGGTACTAGAAGTAGATTCCTTCTTAAGTGTAAATATTTCGTACCTCCTTCAGCTGCCGGGTTCAAAACAACGCTCCAAACTTGAGTCTTCTGCACTCCGTCCATCTAATGTGAAACCGTTTAGTAAATGTAGTAAACGTGTATTAAAAAAATGTATTTATTCCATTTAAAATCTGAATTCGGAGTCAAACTTCACCACAACTCGCAGAGGTTTCTGGACACGGTCACTTCCCAGCAAGTCCCTGGCGAGCACCGTCACCTCTACATTAAGCTTCCCCACCACCAGGGGCACTATCGTGTACGGAACCGCTTTGGAAGAGCCAGCCGACAAGGTAATCTCCTGCGTGTGCTTGTCCTTGAAGGCGACGCTGCACATTCCCTCCGTCTTCGTCAGCACCACCCGGACCTGGATGAGGAAGTAGGTTTCGAGTATAACCGTTGGACAGGAAGTGAGGCGGTGAGAATTCGCCTACATGCAGGTCATTGTCCCGGTAGTTGTGGATGACGGCTTTGATTTCCACTTGCTCGTATCTCGCCACTGAGTACGGAAACCTCAGGTCGACAAAAAAGCTTTTCGTTGCTTTGATGTTGTAGGGCTCGGAAACGCAGAAGCCTGGAAACAAGAGGAAGAGGTTTCATTCAATACCTAGGGTGGCGAGGATTTGCAAAACAATATTACAAACTCTGAAACAGACTATTTGTACCTGAAAGAAAGTTTCCAAATTAGTTTGAGGTGTTAATTAACAAGAGTTAACAAAAGAATATTTTAGAAACTCTGATACTCTGACCTTTACTTTGCAGTCACCAGAAATACCTTTGCCATACCGGTACTTTTGAAATCGTGCAGATGCTTAACCCTTGTGTTATCTCAGGGTCAAGGTGACCCATCTGCTGGGTCACCTTGACCCTGACATAACGCATAAGCATTAAACAGGGCGAGATGGTTACATACAAATCCCAATTTTTTTCCCCAAAAAAACGTATTTTGAAGAAAAGAAGATTTAACGGAAATGTAGCATCAACATTGGTCAAAGCCGTTTATCTGATAGAACTGAGTTCCTATCTCAACTAGCATGGTGAGCCTGTAGTTGGTAAATGCCGGTAAACTCATAGGAAGTGTAAATCATTATTTACCCTTTTCAGGTGATGCACTGATAGCCAGGATCCCCCACTCCGTGATACTGTCCGGTAATGGATGATCGACTATCTTCGATGCTAACCTGAGAACCAAATCAAAAGATAATCACTGCGAGTATTGAGATTCTCTGAGTGGGAAAATCATTGCGAAAAGGAAGTACATTAATGGAGAATAACAATAGGCCTAAAACTGAGCTGTGCGGTACACCATAAGACTTCTTTTGGATCAATATGAGCTTTCTTTGTTTACTTTCTTTAGTTTTTTTTTGGGCCTTTAACTGTTGAGAGAATATAATGATAATAATGTGATAAAAATGAAATTGCATGCTTGTTTTACATTGACTTAAATATTTTTTAACCCAGCAAGTGTTTACCCAACATGCCGTCCGTTGTTTCTGTTGCAGCATAAAATGTTACCATAGCTTTTTTTTCCAAGAGTGGAGTTTTTCCAAATGTCTTGTTCTGTTGCCGACATATCCTCCCACTCCCCCGTTTACTGACCCGTCCTGTCCGGCCTCACTGGGCAGAATGGTGTCGGTCCAAAGCCAAGATTCGAAGAACTTGAAGCGTCGGTAGACTTCGGTTTCATCGGCATACTCGTCGTCTTCCTCCCAATACTCGTCTTGCTCCTCCACCTCCTCCACCTCCTCCACCTCCGATATGCTGCTGGTCGCCACTGTTTCCCTCTCCTCTGAGACTTTGAACACGTTTGAGTATGCATGGATTTGTCTCGTCGGGACATCGCTCTCGATGGACCACTCTGTCGAAGAACACACAATAGTGAGCAGCGATAGGAGGCAACCGGGCCCATCTTTAAGGTCAATAATTACTGAACATATGGTGAGTGAGAGGTATTCGATAAGGTGAGATTTCCATAGTGAGAAAAGGGGGTCCGATAGTAGTGGGCGCCACGGTTGTGGGTGCCAGAGTGGGGGGCATTTCTGTGTCGATGGTTTGGTTCCGATAAGAGGCGCAGCAGTAGCGAAAAGCACGAATGCACTCCCAGCCCTCGGTGATGTAGAGCGAGCGTCGAGTGCAGGAGTACGGCATGCGGATGTCCCTGAGCCCGTCGGTGCAGCAGCGGTGCAGCAGCTTCTCTTTGTAGTGACTCTCTGCAAGCAGGGAAACCAAGGCTAAGTCGGTCTCTGGTGTGGTTGCGCTCATGTCCAACCGTACGATGAAGACCAGCACGAATGAGTCTTCGAATCACAGTAAAACTGAGGTTGATGGGAAGTTGATACTCACCTAACTCCGCTTTACGCTTTAGCAGGTCTGCGGAGCGCCGCCCTCGGGAATTGGTTGGACACTGCTGATCTGAGGGAAGTGAAATAACCATTGAGTGGTTACATGTTCGTGCCTCGTGAACTCGTCAAACTTATTTTTACGTAATAACACACATTTATCTCAATATGCCAGAATAATATGGAAGGATATCAGTGAATGGTTGAATTCATAGTGATAGTTCACCCAAAATACAAACTTCACTTGTTTTCTACTCACCCTCATGTTGACTAAAGGTTGGGAGTATTTTCAGAGTAATCTGTTCCTTTTTTCATAACAATTTCTAATTTTGAGATTTCAATACATTTATAGAAATTAATGAATTGAACTATTTAAAGTGTGAATACTGTGTTTATTTAAGCGTGTCTTGAATAGACCTTTGACTCTATTGTATCATCAGTGTCTGTTTGTACAAAACTCTCTTTTAATAAAGATATTTACATTAGACAATTATCTTAAGCCCCACCCACTGAAAACACTTTTTTTCTGGAGATGAAATCTTGTTTAACATAACCACACCCACTCTGCTGTGATTGGTTAAGTTTTGTCACTGTGTCTCATCAATCCCGGAAGTCACCACCTTTAAGGGACTTGTTGTATAAACAAAGTGGGTGTGATTACAATTGGCTGGGGGAGGAGTGAAGCCATTATTTCATCATAATGGACTCCGCTCTCGTAACCTCTTGTTTGCCATGATTTCAGACGGGGGAGAACTTTATAAACTTACTCCATCTTGGAGAGAAAGACTTCAACATTTGAAACATGTTGTGAGTCTTCACAAAAAATAATCCAATGCTTGAAAAATTGTAACTTTTTGAAAAATAAAAGGTAACCTTTCAATAAGAGAACAACCCTAAAATGACTTAAATGAAGAGTTTGTGCAGGAAGACAAAATCACAACGTCAGCAGATTATTGTCAAAAAGTTTTTTGTGATACCCGTTCTCAACTTCGTCTGGAAGGAAGGAGTGGAGATGTGCAATCCTGCATCTGTGAACACACGTCTGGCATCAAGGCCACCGCCTCTGGTGCAGCCGATGTCTCCGTCCTCCACGATCCCCCAGATCTGAATCAAAGAAAGTTTCAAGCCTTCCAACAACATCACACACGACTCCTGAGATGAAAAAAATGAACCTTCTTCTGAGTGAGTCTGTCTCGGTTCAGCAGATACACCGCGTTGTCCACGGCAACGAAGCTGACCTTTGCACCCGGGTCACCTCGCACTTTAAAACTAAAGCCTTTACCGGGTGAATAGTCTTGGTGTCTTCCATCCACTGGTCCAACCTTCAGCTGGTAGCACACATGAACAAGAAGAGAGAAGAGGAAGAAGGGAAATGGATGGGCGAGAAGGACGGGGATGAAGGAACACTTCTGAGCGGAGCATCACGTACATCTCCAACACAAGAATCCGCAACATCCACCCAGATGGAGTCGGAAACTACTTCTTCCTGCCTCTCCCAGGGAAGACTGTAGAACCCCACGATCCGGAACGATGGCATCATGTCCGGGGTGACGATCAGGGAGATGCTTTTGTGCTGTTGGCCCTCAACGTTCTCACGCTTAGCAGAAATGATCTTCCCCTTGTTCAGCACCTGGAACAGAATGCGTTTCTGGTTTGTCAGTAGTGATGTGTCGATGAAGCTTCATGAAACAGTGTCATGTTGTTCAGAGGTCAGTAGGTGGCGCCATCAGTTTAAAAAATGATGTTTCATTAAAACAGTTGTTGAAAACAAAGGAAAATAGTGCAGAGACCGACAACTAGTGGACTCTGAAGACACCGACACTGCTTCATGAAGCTTCATCAGACCAGATCACTAGTCGTCAGCGGACTCACCATGTATGTCATGTGTTTGACCGCAGCCCTGTTGTCCGGTTGTGCCACAGAGATGACCATCGTCAGCGACATCGTGTCTCCGACGGACACGGAGGTGCTGGACGTAGAGATGTCCAGGTAGTTTTGGTCGACACTGAAGGTGTTGTAAGGTTGAAGAAGGATGAAGTTCTTTGTCTGCTGCTCCGGTTTCAAGCCTGGAATTGCCGTCTCAGCCTGGATGTGAACGAGTCATGCAGAAAAAACACTTTTCCTACTTGTCTTTTTTTTTTTTATAGACCATAAAACACACCAGATTATTGGCACATGTTGCTCTTTGCAGGCTTCTGACTATGAGGCAAAGTTTCTCGGTGTAGCTTTTTGCGGCGAAATTGATGGGAAATTATAGATAAAGATTGAGTCAAATCTGCTCTGACACAGGTATTACGATGTTAATCATTGCTTGTGTTTTAAAGCATTGCTTGGTTGGAAATGAAAGGGATTCATACCAATACACAGATAATCCATTAGGAAAAACACTAACCTTTGTAGGCTTCGAGATCATCTAGTTACAGACTGTTTAATTCTAGTTTTAAAGTCTTTTCTTGTCTCTTGGATAATCAATAACTTACGATGGAGTATAAAGATGCAACCGAAAGAGTTTTATCTTCAGAGTGAAATAGGACATTCTATGAAGGTTCTGTATTATACTCTCCTTGCAAGTAAAGTTGTCAACCAATTCTGATCTCTTACATATAGTCTTTAAGTTTACAGCTTTAAGTCAGATTCCTAACCTGATGTGTGTGTGTGTGTGTGTGATGTTTGTAGTTTACCAGGGTAGTACTTAAACTAATTTTTGAATGCTGTGTTCCACGTAAAAACAGTTTGAGGTTAAGGAAGGACAACCAAAGATTATACAGAAGGCACACTGTTGATTGTTGAGAAAATTAAAGGATTCAAGTGCGCCTTGAATTCCGAAAACAATGGCAATAATATTCAACAAAACATTTTGTGTATATTTTTTCCACTCTCACCAAAATTTTCAGACTGCTTTGTGTTTTGGGCGTGTCAATGGAAGCTCTGGCCACGCCGTAGAAAGTCATGAGCGGCTCCTGCAGCAGATTCAGCTTCAGAGGGACATTGTTAGCCGGAGTGCCGTCGTGGTGGCTGACCAGGATCTGCAAGAACGGATCCGTGTCAATAAGAACTAAGACATAAAAACAGAAACATCAGATATGCTTACGCTGAGATCCAGGGACAACCCAGGCTTGTAGTACTTCGGCATGTCTTTAAAGGTGATGACGTACGGAGACTCCACGATTTTGATGCCGGACTTCTCGGCCACCACCAGGTCGCTGCCTTTAAGATGAGGATCACTGGTCAGTCGTAAGTTCAAATCGCACTTGTAACACTTTCACTTAAAAAAAAATAAATGTATGAACGTTTTAACATTTTATTTTATGGTTATCTTCAGATAACGTTTCCTGGGCGATTCAGACATTAACCAACGACGAACACGAAGCACCGCAGAAGTGAGAGCAAAGGAGCGGCAGCACCATCAAGACGAGAATGCAGAGTGAAGACCTGAGCGACCAAATGTACTTCAGTACCTGTATCGGTGAGAACCGAGGCCTTCACATACACAGATTTTCCCAGCAGAGTCTTGAAGTCAGGGTACGCTCTCTTGAGCTCTTCCACCGACAGCTGGACGACTCCACCCCTCAGCTGAAGTACAGAAAAAGAGGAGGGTGATGGATTCAATCTGAAACCAATCCGGTCAAAAGACCTAAAATGCTAGTTCAGGGATCAATGTACAGTTAAACCAACAATGTACTCACGTCTGAAACCTGCTTAACATCTGGTAAGCGTATCATGTCCTTGTCGAACTTTACGCCAAACACCACATAGGCCGTCCCTTGAACCGGCTCCCCGTACAAGTATCTGGAACACAACATGGAGCATGAGAGCCAAAGTTGAGAGGTCAAGATCCTTCTTTCCCTCACTCTTGAAACAGATCAACAATTATCATTATTGTAATGTCTCTAGATTACAAATTATTGGATAGTTACTGTAATAATGGTTTAATTTTGAACCATCATGACCGTTTCAAGCTAGTATTTCAAGTTAGTATCTTCACTCGCCCAAGGACTCTGTGAGTTATTCCCAAAAAATGTGGTCTAAATCTTGACTTTGATTAAATGTCCAAATGAATCAATTGTGCAACTTAGTTATTTTTTCATCAATATTTTTTCATTTAATTGAAACGTCCAGATTTGGTTTCCAGATAAAAGTTTATATTTGGTGTTGATTTAAACGTCTAAATCAGGGCTTTATTCAACACAGTACATAGATTTAGGACTTTTAAAAATGTTATAATCCAACATTTGCTCACCTTTTATACAACCTACAGAATTCTGACCCGCTCTAGTAGAAGAACTCACATTTCCCCGATCCTGAAAACTCTTCACTGGCTGCCAGTTTCTTTCAAGATCAAATTTTAAATTATTGTTCTTACTTTCAGATCTATTTATGGTCAGACCTTCCATCAGTGATCTGATCCAGACTTACACCCCAGCTCGGGCTCTGAGGTCTGTGGATCAGAATCTACTGATGGTTCCTGAACACGGTTCAGGACCAGAGGAGAGAAATCCTTCCAGACTGTTGCTCCTAAGCTTTGGAACCATCTCTGTGTTTGATGATCTACTGACTCCTTCAAGAAACATCTGTGTTTGATGATCTACTGACTCTTTCAAGAAACATCTGTGTTTGATGATCTACTGACTCCTTCAAGAAACATCTGTGTTTGATGATCTACTGACTCCTTCAAGAAACATCTGTGTTTGATGATCTACTGACTCCTTCAAGAAACATCTGTGTTTGATGATCTACTGACTCCTTCAAGAAACATCTGTATTTGATGATCTACTGACTCCTTCAAGAAACATCTGTGTTTGATGATCTACTTACTCCTTCAAGAAACATCTGTGTTTGATGATCTACTGACTCCTTCAAGAAACATCTGTGTTTGATGATCTACTGACTCCTTCAAGAAACATCTGTGTTTGATGATCTACTGACTCCTTCAAGAAACATCTGTGTTTGATGATCTACTGACTCCTTCAAGAAACATCTGTGTTTGATGATCTACTGACTCCTTCAAGAAACATCTGAAGACATTTTTATTTGTGCTTTTCCCTGATTTTCTGGGACTCTTCAGTCACTCGTAAGTAAGTAAGTATGTAATTTTTATTTGTATAGCGCTTTTGTGTTTGTCTTATGTGTCTTGATCTTTTAAAGAATGTATTTTAACTACATATTGTTTTTGATTGTTTAAGTGCTTTGTGACCCTGGTCTAGAAAGGGACTTTACAAATAACCTTTACTTACTTACTTAATTACTACAGTTATTTTACTATTTAATGCTCAACAATTTATTAGTAGGTTCTCAAGGGGGGAACTCAATTTCCTCAGGGGCCACATTATATATATATATATATATATATATATATATATATATATATATATTTATGCCACAGTTAAGCAATAGAAGTAGTAGTAGTAGTAGTAGTAGTAGTAGTAGTAGTAAAAGTAAAACTACTAGTAAATAAAAGTAGCGGTTTCACTACTTGTGGCAATACAATCAGCACTATTACTAGTACTTGTTGTATTAGTATAACATTGAATATGTTGCAACAATAGAGGTAGCTCATAATAGTTAAATTAGTACTAACAATAGAAGTAGTACTAGAGGGTGTTGTTGCAGTAGTAATAGTGTCTTATTAATGTCAAACTCCTGGACGGCGCCACCATGTGGAACTGCCTTGAAAAAATTTAGTGATGGTCTGATGAAGCTTCATGAAGCAGTGTCATGTTGTTTAGAGGTCAGTAGGTGGCGCCATCAGTTTAAAAATGATGTTTCATTAGAAGTTGTTCAAAACAAAGGAAAATAGTGCAGAGACCGCCATCTAGTGGACTCTGAAAATAATGACACTGCTTCATGAATCTTCACTAGACCATCACTACAAAAAGTGTAATGACATAAAACAAGTTCACTAGAATTTAAATTCAATTTTATACTGCATATAAATTAGTTAAGTAAAAGAACAACAAAATGACCCATAAAAAAGAAAGATGAGAAAAAAAATTGTCAAAAAACATGTATACAGTTTCATAGAGTTATTTCGAAGTCTAAGGCTCAGTGGGAGGGTTTTTTATATGAAGTAATGAGAGATAAAACCAGAAACTTAAATAATAGAAGTGTTTCAATGGAGGCTCCATGACACTGCTCTGACACTAGGGGGAGCCAAAAACAGCCCGTTCGTTGAACAGGTTTTTCCAACACCAGAGTAAGTCGAGGTGAGATGTCTGACATTCTAAATACCTGGCCGAAACTTCCACTTCCAGGATGTCATCTTCCAGGCTTAGGAAAGGTTTTCGAGGCGTCAGAGTCACGTTAAATGCAGGGAGCACTGAAAAAAAAGAAACCAATGAACTGAGAGGGAAAGTATTGATGTGATAATTAAAGATTATTTTAAAGATTATTTTAAAGATTATTTTAAAGATTTCTTTTATTAAATTGACTCCGACTCACCGTACTTCTTGACCTCAAACTGGGTCTTGAATGTGTTTTGCTTCCAGTGGTCAAACTTGGCGGTCACAGTCCATTTGCCTTCACTGTCGCACATCAAACGGTCTTTAGATGCGAGGGACAGAAACGCCTTCGACTTACTTGACCATCTCGGATAACAGGAAGTTGTCCGATAAGATTCCTGCGCTGGATCTGGTCCTCATGACCTGCCGCACCACCACACCGTCCGGATTCTGGTTCACACAAGCAGTGGCAATGTCTGGGTCGCTCCGATTCGTAATACCCCCCAAAGAGTAGCTCGCTAACCTCTATGTCGATGGTTATGGATTCGTCTTTGGCTTTGAAGGACGGAGACGACACAAAGGCTCGGAACAAAACTGTGAAGGAATCAATGATCCGTGTCAACTCTGTCTAATCTATTTATTCATTTAACAAATCCTCGTTGTATTCATCGTCTAGAAGTGATTTCCTTGCCATCATAGGTCACATGATCACAGGAATCACTTTAAAGTTTAGGAGAATAAAAACGGTTGCTAGTTATTTTCCTTTTTCTAGTTCTCACCAGTGTCTCCAGGCTTGTAGATGGGCTTGTCGGTCTGGATGAAGATGAACCCCGAGTGGAAGTTCACCATCATCTCCTTCTGTAGAGTCTGGTACCCCTCAAAGTTTGCCTCCAGGTAGACATACTTGTTCTTCTTTTCGTCTCGGTTAAGAATCTCCGATGAAATCTGGGAAACAACACCGATGAACAATTGAATCCCAGTAAGTCCCATGTTTCAAATGTTCAAAGTCTTCCTCTCCAAGATGCAGTAACAGCCTCATAATGACCATGTTTTCAAGGTATCACTTTATAATGTTCTCCCCCGTCTGAAATCTGGGCGAACGAGGGGTTACGAGAGCGGAGTCCATTATGACGTAATAATGGTCTTCACTCCTCCGCTTTGTTTATACAACTAATTCCTTGAAGGTGGGGACTTCCAGGATGGATGACGCGTGGTGACAAAAATCAACGTTTGACCAATCACAGCAAAGTAGGTACGGTTATGGTGAACCAGATTTCCTCTCCATCTTCCTCTCCAAGATGCAGTAAGTCCTTCATCATGACCATGTTTTGAACTTATAACTTTACAAAGTTCTCCCGTCTAGAATCTGGGCGAACAAGAGGTTACAGGAGCGGAGTCCATTATGACGTAATAATGGCTTCACTCCTCCTCCAGCCAGCTGTAATTGTGCCCCACTTTGTTTATACAACAAGTCACTTGGAGGTGAAGACTTCATGGATAGATGACACACGGTGACAAACCTAGGTTCTTGATCAATCACTGCGGAGTGGATGTGATTATGGTAAACAAGATTTAATCTCCAGAAAAACAAAGTGTTTTCAGTAGGCGGAGCTTAAGATAATTTTCATATGTCAATATTTCAACGAAAAGAGAGACACTGATGATACAATAGAGTCCAACATCTATTTAAGAAACACTTAAATCAACACATTATGTTGATGTAATGTGTAAGTGCAGTTGTACAAGTTTTCGTTAATACCTTACTTTGGGATTTCAGGCCGGTTTACAAACACCTGAATTCCCAGGATGTCGTGTACAGATCTTTGTTAATGATTCAACCATTTATCCTGCTCGTCCAAATCTGACCTTTGACCCCGTTTGCCGAGCGACCTCTGGCCACCATTGATTATTTCTCGCGACTCACCTTGACCGTGGCGAGAGCACTGAAGCCGTTCGCAGCGTCGAGGACGACCGAGGATTGATGGAGTGTCGCCGTCTTCAAGTAGTTCTTGACGGTGATGGAGACGGTGACGGGGTCGGACACTTCGTCTGCCTGCAGGTAGATGTTCTCTGGACTGTCTGTCCGAAGAAGGTCCGGACCCAGCAGGGTGAACCTTAACACGGGGGGGAGGGGCGACCCCAGTCGGCGTTAGGGGCTTGAGGCTAATAAACATCTTCTGGGTTTTATCTTAAATAACGTTGCTTTCATTTAGCATTGATGGGGGTAAAAAATGGGAAAAACCAAAGGTCCAAATATTGACCCCTGTGGCACTACCCTTCTCTCCACTGACTAGTTTCAAATGAACTCACCAGAGGAAGTTTTGCTGACATGTTTACAGATTCTAGAGGTCGAGTTAGATATATATTTGTGCCTCAATTATGTTTTTTAAGGAAAATGTAGATTACAGAGATATTTACCTGGGAGAAGAACTAATCCTATGGATGAACAACCTGTGAAAACCAGAGAAGCAGAAAGAAACACAGTATGTATTTTTTTTAGCAGATCAGCACTTTAAAGCAGAATTATGAAGCCATTGTGGAGCCTATCCCAGATTCTAGGGGCGAGAGGCGGGGGACACCCTGGACAGGACGCACAACCATTCACTCACACACTAATTCCCCAAGTTTTCAGCCAACCTCTGTATGTTTTTGGACAGGGGGAGGAAACCGGAGTGCCCGGAGTAAACCCACATAACAAGTGGTAAACATAGAAACTCAACACAGAAAGGTCACGACCGGGAAGCGAACCGACAACCTTCTTGCTGCGAGGCGATCGCACCCCCGTGCGCCCCTTGACACACTTCTCAGTCAAAATGTCTGCAACCATGAATGACGAAATGGAACAGTAAATAGAGAGCTTTTGGCTCAGCTCTTTCCTCTCCGAGGCAGAGAGATACAGAGCCTCTAGTGACTGATGCACAGATCCACCGGTCACTCACTCAGGAACAAGATTTTTGTTGTGTCAAAGCAACAGACAGACAACATTTGGGGTCTAAACCAGTGACTCACTCTGGTTATCAATATTCAATCAAAACATCTCGCCTGACAAAAAGCTCATGGAAACAAGATCATTTTATAAGGAACATGAATCGATTGCATTCCGACATCTTACCCGTCAAACAGCTTCAATGTCCCTCGAACTCTTCGTAGTTGAAAACGTATAGTTAGATTTTAGCATCTTTAAAAAAAAAACTTGCTGAATTATCTCACCTGAATCTGCGGCGAGCATCTGTATCACCTGGAGAGAGAGCGATTAAAAATACGACAGAGAAAAACTTCCACCGAAATCGCTCCATGATGCCGAGCGACTTGTGGACTGTGGTCACTGACGGGTCTTTAACCTCCAGCCCACACATCCCTCCTTTTGATAGGCGGTTGAGGGAGGAACCATTGATTTTTTTTTGTTTCGAGCGACATTTTAGGACAAAACGTTGCATTAGAAACCGAGGTTTTATTTAACTGAGGTGAACATTGTATTGTTGTTGATCCAGGGGCCAAAAAAAAAAGTGAATGGGAAAACGTGCTTTTTTAAAAAAAACAAAAACAAAACAAGAGACACGTGTTTACAGCGTGTTTTGCTAGATAATTGGCCTCGTATGAATCGGATGATCGTCTGAAATGAAGGTGAAGTTAGTGCAACTGTTGACACAAACCCACACACGACTAGAAGCATCGGTCGACACCACAAATGTCATGTTGGGTCCATCAGGAAGAGTCTATGACAAGCGTCTTTATAGTCCATGATCAGAGTCCGAGTCGCTGTAGCACGGCACCAACGATGACCCCAAACTTCCGTCCGGTTCCTCGTCTCCGTCCTCCTTCGAATGGGACGTCGCATCGCGACTCTCTTTGCTCTCCGGCGCGCCTCGGACCTGTGTCGCCTCAGAGACCCTCGCGTCACGATTGTTCATCTCCGAGTGGGACCTCCGGGCGGTGGTGCAGGGTTTGACCACCTCAGAGCCCGTGGATCTGCGACGGACCAAGGGGCTGTGAGAGTTCCCCAGGAACTTCGTGAGTGCCGCTTCCTTCCCCTGCAGGCCCAGCTTATTGAGCAGGGTGCCGGCAGCGCCCCCTGGCGTTGATGGTGAAGGGCCGAACCAGGAACGGGTAGAGATCTCTAATCGTTTGTTGAGCTTTCTGTCTTCGTAGGCTTTAGAGGGAAACATAAAGATGATTTTAACAACAATAGATTAACTTCTTCTCCTCTAGATCACTTAAATATTAGGCGAGAAAACATTTATGTCGTTGCCTTACATTCAGGTGTCTGGTAGGTCAGAAGAGAGGCCAGTTTTTTGTCCTCCTCCTTCTCTTTCAGCAGCGGGATCGACAGATTAGTCCTTGTTCGCACAGCATCGTCCTGCTCCTTCTGTTTAGCCAACGCCTTCTTCTCGTCCTGCATCACACAACGCCATGTTTCCCCGGGAGTCAGACTCGTCTCATCGCGAGTGTGTGGATTGACGGATATGTCGCAGGCTTACTCGGAACTTCTTGCGCAGGGAGCTGTTCAACTGAAAGTCGTCCTTCCAGCGGGACTGGTAGTCCTGGATCTCGATCAGCGATGGCAGGGACTTTTTAAACTTCTCCTTGTCCGTCCCTTCGTGGTCCAGTTTGAACATGGGGTCCGTCTCCAACTTCTCCTTCTTCTCTCGTTCTGAAAAGTGCAAAACACAAACTGTTTTTTCCATTTTTATATGTTTTCATGTGAGTCACAATGTCATGCTCATTCTTTCCCTCACTCGTGAACAAGATCCCAAGATACTAGGGCACCTTCAACTGAGAAAAATGCTTAGAATCCATGCGTTTGTGTCTTCTCGTCTGGACTATTTAAACAGTTTATTTTCATGTCTAAAAACTCTTCACTGGCTGCCAGTTTAAACTTTAAAATTCTGGTTCTTACTTTCAGATCTATTCATGGTCAGACCTTCCGTCAGTGATCTGATCCAGCCTTACACCCCAGCTCGGGCTCTGCGGTCTGTGGATCAGAATCTACTGATGGTTCCTCGCACAAGGTTCAGGACCAGAGGAGAGAAATCCTTCCAGACTGTTGCTCCTAAGCTTTGGAACCATCTCTGTGTTTGATGATCTACTGACTCCTTCAAGAAACATCTTAAGACATGTTTATTTGTTCAGGCTTTTCCTTGATTTTCTGAATCTCCTGTGTTGTTCTCGGTGTTATCTTGATCTTTTAAGTATATATTTTATTGAGTTTTGTTTTGATTGTTTGAGCGCTTTGTAACCCTGGTCTGGAAAAGCGCTCAAAAAATATAATTTACTTACTAGGACTGAAGAACACTTAAAAAAACCCACCTGTAGTCAGGATCTGTTCATTTTCCTCCATGCTCCAGCGCTCCTCCTTCCTGGAGGCCCCGCTGACTATCACATAGTCGCAGCTTTGGGGGTCAGTTTGCATCTCAATATAGTTGACACACAGATGGCACTTCATCTTAAATCTGAATTTCACAGAGTAACGGTTAAGGACAAGCACGCAAGTAAAGGTTTAAGCTAATAAAAGAAGCGGCGTACCTGTAGATTGGCGTCGTGAAATAGTTCCCCACTTTCTTCTTCTCAGCGTTGTAACGGACGCCTGCGAATCAAGACGTCGGTGATCACCTGACTGAGCATCGTTGTTCGGGCACAAGCTTGTTAGGACTCACCCATGCCGATGTGATTCTTACAGCCTTCGCACCAGATGTTGTACGGCATCTCAAACCTTCACCAGAAAGAGAAGATAAAGATTTAAATGAAGACGGATAAGGAACTTCAGAGTTCTAGTTGTAATAACAAATATAACAATATAATACTCATAGTCTTGTTTTCTTTAAAAAATCCTATTTTCTCCATTTTTAAAAGTACGCTACAATGTACTCTTAAGAAAATAAACACACATAATAAGGCAGGGAAACCAACCTGATAATGAGGATGCCTTGCGAAAGCTTCCTGGCTCGCTCACGCAGGGCATGAGTGTTGTGATAGCCATTGAGCGATCCATGCTATAGACACAAGAATGTAAGATGTATAACGAATACACCAGACAGATCGGAGGACGTCTTAAAATAACCTTCATACATACCTTTTTTGGATCAAAATCTGGCGGGTAGTATTTATTAGTTCCCTTTCTTTCCCCCTGTGAAGAGCATATTTGTTTCATGTAAATAGTTATGTTAAAGGTTGTGCTAGAGATTTAAAGAAAAGAGATTACCATGGTGAAGCTGAGGTACACAGACCAGTCTCTTCGCCTTACAAGAAATCACGTTAAAGACCTGAGAAGATGGTACAGTTGTGACTTTAAGTTCTTTATTTATCTAAAATGACACCAATCAAATGGTGCAAGATAACGACATAAGAATCACATTTTACTGCAATAATATCATGGAAAATGTAAAACAAAACTACGGCGTTATTACGACATACAAATACACATTGAAGTGAGTTATTTGCTTTACAACAACCAATTATATATTATTCTTGTTAAACAAGAAGCTATAAAATAAATATTGTAAACAACACCTTCGTCAGTTCCGTTTTATGCTGATATAAGTTATCGCAGTGCAAGCGACTAAACACTCTTTAATGTAATGTATTTTTTATAAAGAAAATACGACTAAATACTCACGGATATATCTATATTTGCTGCATAAACATTCCTCAAGGATCGTAGCTAAGCTAATGCTAGGCAGTTTACGGAAGTGTCGTATTGGAGCAGTGGCTCATGGGTAATTTTGTTTTATTATTACTTTTTCTTATAAATAAAATAAAACGCTTCTTTCGGGAGTTTGAACTACTTTGTATTCAAAATAAAAAATATATATATTTAGAGAAGGTGAATATAAAACATAATGTGGCATCCAGGTATGAAAAACGTACAGCATTTGAGACAGATAAATAACTAATAACTGACAGGAGATGTGATTTAAAAAAAAAAGAAGATATTATTTCGTGTAAATAAAACTGATATTATGATATTTTTATTTAATGTACGAAATCAGGGGCTGAAATGACATCATCAAACAGTACATGCCAGTATAAACCGGAGTCGATTGTGTTTGTGATTGAGTTTATTTTTATTTTGAGTTTAGTTTAGTTTATCATGTGTAGGTTATATGAAGGCCCATAAATAACATAATTATATATAAAACAATGTCTATATAAATAAGTGTTTTAAATAAATGAAGTTGTGAATGAATATCGAAATGTCGAAATAAATACATACATAAATAACTTACTTATTTGTGCTTTTCTTTTTATGATTATCTAAATTATAATAATATAATATAATATAATTCAATTTAAGTTTTAAAAGGCCATTTAAATAACTTTAACCTTTTCTTCTTTTCTACCTTAAAGGGAGAAAAATGCGATTCCTTTCCACACCAGTAGTTGGCGGTAATACACCTATACGTGGTTCGCCAACCGCCATAGAACAAGAAGAAGAAGAAGACGGCATTTTTTTTTTTTAATCACAGAAGAAGAAAAAGGCGACACATGGGAAGGTTAGCGAGATTAGAAGCGCAACAATCGTTTGGCTTCTAATCTCTTTTTCTATATCACCATCCATTATGGATCCAGGGACGGAACCACACAAGAGATTTATCTGCTCGTTCCCGGACTGTTCTGCCGCTTACAACAAGCAATGGAAGCTGGACTGTCACCTGTGCGCGCACACCGGCGTCAGGCCGCACGTGTGCGCGCACGACAACTGCGGCAAGTCCTTCTGCACCGTGTCTCACCTGCAGCGCCACCAGCTGGTCCACAGCGGGGCTCACCCGTTCCCCTGCACCGAGTCCGGCTGCGGGGACTCCTTCACCACCAACGCCAACCGGGCCAGGCACGTGATGCGCGTGCACGTCCAGCAGCAGAAGATGAAGAAGTACGCGTGCAAGTTTGAAGGCTGCGGGCAGGAGTTCAGGAAGAACAAGCTCCTGAAGGCCCACATGTGTGAGGAGCACACGCAGCTGGCGCCCTACAGGTGCACCCATGACGGCTGCGACAAGAGGTTCTCCTTCCCCAGCAAGTTGAGGCGACACGAGAAGGTGCACAAGGGGTACCCCTGCAGGGAGGAGCCGTGCACCTTCACGGGGAAGACCTGGACCGAGCTCCAGAAGCACAGGAAGGACCTCCATCAACGGGAGATCAAGTGCGACCAGTGCGACAAGGCGTTCAAGGACTCCTGGTTCCTGCAGCAGCACCAGAAGGTCCACTCGGACACCAGGGTGGTCTTCGGGTGTCCCAGGACCGGCTGCGCCCGGTCGTACACCACCGTCTTCAACCTGCAGAGTCACATCGCGTCCTTCCACGAGGAGCTCCGGCCGTTCGCGTGTCCTCACGGCGGCTGCGGGAAGACCTTCTCCATGAAGCAGAGTCTGCGGCGTCACGCCGTGATCCACGACCCCGAGAGGAAGAGGATCCCCAAGCCTCGCGGGAAGATCGTGAGGAGAAGCATGGCCTCCAAGTTGAGCGGATTCAAGGACGAGAAGAAGAAGAAGGAGAAGACGAGCGAGCGGTCGGAGGAGGGCGTCGAACTGGTGTCTCTTCTGCAGGGAACGTCCTTCCTGTGCGAAGCTGCCGTGGACTCGAGTGGACTCTCAGACGCTCTCACTCCACCTCTGGCTCTGTAGAACCTTCGGGGTCTTGTGTTCCGAGAACATGAATAATTATGATATAATACAAAATAATGAATTCTAAACTAAATATGGTCTGTTCCTTTTTTTAAAAATATATTTATCAAATATATTAATGTAATTTAGGAAATAAAAGTTGCTGTACAGCCCTCGAAGAAAGAGGAAACGTTTATTTATACTAGTGTAATCTAAATAATAAATATGTATCCTGGTACTGATGAGCTAATAAAGCTGGACTAGGCAGATGTTTTCTTTGTTGAATGTGACAAACTCGGTTAATTTGCTCGTTTACTAGATTTGAAAAAGACGATGAAATACAAGGAATTAACCAGTTATTTATGTATTTTTGAACACAAAACAAAAAAAAAGTTCAGTTAAATATTTTACATTGAGCATGTAACTGATCCCTGAACTAGTCCAATTGAATTTATTAACTTGCTGAGGTTATTTGGATTAACTCCATACTTGTCATCTAATTTTGAAATACTATTGTATTATTGTATATATTTCATTTTATGGTAGTGTCTCTTTCTTTCTTTTTTTTGTCTTTATTTCATTAATCTCTTTATTTAATTGTTATATTCTCTTATGCCACCGGAACAAAAAAAACACTGTTTGCAACGCTGGGAATAAAAGTTTTCTAATTGTATTGTGTGATAATGTCTACACGTCGTCGAAGTGAGTGCACTTTGAAGGACCAGAATCAAAGATTAACGTCGGCACGAGATGACAGAAGTTAGACCGGAGCAGGTGCTGCAAGGAGTCTCTGGACTCGAGATGAATGTCAAGGAAAATGGAATTTGATGTTCAGACTTATGGTGTCTACACGCTGCAGTATTTCTCCCGTCTTGACACGATCCTGTCATCGCTTGACATCAGGAATGACTCTCGCTTCCTCGGCTGGAAAGGGGGGCGTGTGCACGTCTGGGATCACCTGCCGCAGGGAATGGGGCGCGTGGGATTCTTGGGTCGGGATGACACGTCGGTGCTGCACCGGCGTCCAGATTTATAGTAAAATAGTAGACGTTTTGAGATTCCACGGTTAAATCTTCTTTGAATTTTTCCAGATACAGGAAGACTGCTCCCAAAATTCCTGAACCGCTCTGCTCAGACGGGCCCTTATATGGACCTGGTGTTCCGACCGGCTCGTCCAGAGTCCAGGGAACCTCATGAAATTAGCATATATACAATTGAAGTTAAATTTTAAAAAAAAGAAGTTGAAATTGTTTGGAAATTGTATATTCATCTAGTATCACCACATTTTATCTGGATTTATATATTTATTTAAAATATAAATACATCATGAATATAAAGGCTCTTATTTAAACACAGAATGTTAAATGGAAACAATAGTAACAAGCTTTTTTTTGGCAAGATTATGAAATGCAAGAAGGAAACAACAATTTCAGAATAATCATATATAAATGTTAGTAAAACACATCCATCCGGAGTTCAAAACAATGTGAAACTCCTCTTTTTCCAGGTTTTTCATCTCTCCGGCTTAGGAAAAGATATTTCCAGCGACGAACATCTATTTTCTGACTGAGCGATTGATTCAACTCAGACATGTCTGAGCGAATCATAAATTTATACAGATTAGATTTGATGCTTTTTTCTGCTTCTTTGATAGAATGTGCCATGTTCTTTCCATTCCTGACTTCAGACATCCCCGAATTCCAGACTGGTTCTTCAGGACCTGGTCCAAAGGGGATTCACTCCATCTCCCCTGTATTCCTCCACGTTCCCCTCGGTCACGCCAACTCTCCAGCAGCATCGTTCTGTCTCCAAGTGATGGACGCTGAACGTGTGAATGATATATTCTATTAGCAAACAAACGGCAATAATAAAACATACAGTATTTATATATATTTCAATAGACAGTTACGTTAGACATTGAAGTGTAAAATCCTGAAACAAACTGAAGAACTTCTGATTTATTTTAGGGGAGCAGTTTATTAATAACTATGTGTTCTATTTGGATGGATGGATAATAGGTAGATGGATGGATGGATGGATGGATAGATGGATGGATGGATAATAGGTAGATAGGTAGATGGATGGATGGATAGATAATAGGTAGATGGATAGATGGATGGATGGATGGATGGATGGATGGATAGATAGATAATTGGTAGATGGATGGATGGATGGATAGATAGATAATAGGTAGATAGGTGGATGGATGGATAGATAGATAATTGGTAGATGGATGGATGGATGGATAGATAGATAATAGGTAGATAGGTGGATGGATGGATAATAGGTAGATAGATAGATGGATAAATGGATAGATAGATAGATGGATGGATGGATGGATGGATGGATGGATGGATGGATGGATAGATTGGATGGATGGATGGATGGATGGATAGATAGATAATTGGTAGATGGATGGATGGATAATAGGCAGATAGGTAGATGGATGGATGGATGGATAGATAATAGGTAGATGGATGGATGGATGGATGGATAGATGGATGGATGGGTGGATGGATGGATGGATGGATAGATAGATAATTGGTAGATGGATGGATGGATGGATAGATAGATAATAGGTAGATGGATAGATGGATAAATGGATAGATAGATGGATGGGTGGATGGATGGATGGATGGATGATGGATGGATGGATGGATGGATGGATGGATGGATAGATTGGATGGATGGATGTGGATGGATGGTTAGATGGATAGATGGATGGATGGATGGATGGGTAGATAGATAGATAGATAGATGGATAGATGGAAACAAATACAGGAATATATAATTCAAAGTTACCAACAAAGTATTAAACTAAAAAGTGCATGTTAAGTTTTAGTCAATATTACATTTTCTGTTTAGTGAAATTCAATACTTTAAATACAAAATTGTGTTAGCTTTGTTTTGCTAACGTTGTCAATTGCGACAGATTTCCCTTTTAAGCAACAGAGAATTGACTCCCAATTAAATGGCCGACAAAGATGTCGAGCAACTATTTCTAATACATGCTAACATAATAATAATGATTATAAAAAGTTGGAATGTAAATGATAACATAGCTAGTTGTAAACATATTTCTTTCTAAATACTAGACAACGTTTATACTGTATGGAGTATTCTGCCAACAAGCACCGCAAAAAGTGCTACATTTAATCTACTTAATTTTGTTTTCTAGCGCTTTACGTGATTAGCTGACAATGCTAGCTAAACTAAGCTAAGAAAGTGTACGCTGGAGTAATGCTAACTCAGTTGCGATGCTAGCACACAACATCAACTAAATCATAACATATCAAGTCTTAACATTACAATAAATTAAACATGTTTTAATTTTGATTATCGACATTAACAAACACTTATTTAAACGATCCAATATCATTGCTAACCAATAACTAGCTAACAATTATTGACCAGTGATTTGTCTTAAATGTCAGGTTATGTAGGTTATTTATTTTTAAATCCGATCCAAAGACGATCGTAGGGACGTCTGAAGACATTCGTATGCGTTTACTTATAGATTTCCTTATTTCTAGAACACATCTGGTCCCTTCAGGTGTTTGAACGGCGGCCAGACGGACAGGTGTGCGACGAGAAGAGTCTATATTCGAATGCCTTTATGTAACGTCCTGCATATTCTACATCTCTGCGTGTCAGACACACTACTGATGAAATCCCTGAATTTATGGACTTGCTCTTGCCGTGTCACCGGTTGTGGAATGTCTGCGGAAAAGTCTTGATACAACGTTCCTGTGGACGTGTACGACCGAGACCCAACCTAACAAGAAACGAGGCTAAAACTGGAAATAATAATAAAAAAAAGTGATGTATCTCTGCACCACATACTTCCCGGGCCTTATCTCCGTCGCTGAGTGACTGTTGGTTGAAAAATGTAACATCTTGATTTTCCAAAGAATGATATTTTCTGGAAAACATCTGGAGGTGAAATACCTCCCCCCGTTTAACAAAAGAAACAGTGATTTACACCAATTAAAAATTCCAACAGGTCGGGCCTTTCGGGTCAAAACGCTTCCGCGCCTCCGTGCCCAGCAGACGTCTGAGGTCGGGATTAAGTCCTGAACCTTCTCCTCCGCCGGCCGCCTCCTCTCTCGCCTCGGAGGTGTATATATACATCCCGGGGTCACGCCTCGTCTCCAGCATCACCGACGACTCTGTCCGGCAGCCCTGAGACGACGAGATGAAGTCGGTGCTGAAGCTGGCGCTGATTCTGGTCTGGGTTCAAGGAGGAGAAGCTCGGTGGCTGCGGTCGCTCGTGGGTGAGTTTGAAACGTCATCAGATTTACTTTTATGTCTTAAAATGCGTTTGTAGTTTGGAGAGATATTCACGAGTGCTTCTTTTATCTGCTATCATCATTTTCAAAGCTTTATCAGTTCATTTCCTCCCTATTTTTACTGATGAATGACAAACTGTTATTCATTTTGAATTTCTCTTAAAACATGTTTTTCACTGTGAAACCGAATAATAATTTTGTTGCTCCACTATTACCATCATTACAACTATAATAACAAATAAATAAAAAATGGATTTATATTTATTTATTTATTACTCATTGAAGATATTAGAATTGTCCCAACACAAAGAAGATAAAATAAAAATAAAGTAAATATATTAAAACAAAAACAAAAATAATAATATGATAATAATGATAATAATAATAATGATAGTAATAATAATAATAATGATAATAATATAATAATATACTAATAATAATGATAATATCATAATAATAATAATAATAATAATAATAATAATAATAATAATAATAATAATAATAACAATAATAATAACTATAATAATAACAATAATAATAATAATAATAACAATAATAATAATAATAACAATAATAATAATACTGTTATGTATACACTTAATGTGGCACCAATAAATAATAATAATAATAATATAAAATAAAACCCCTTTTATATAAAAAATATATAAAGGTGTTTAAATACATTTAACAAAAAGTGTATTTTAAAAGGTAATTAAATAAAGTTGGTATTTTCTTGCTATATTTTTTCATCATTATTTCTTTAACTGGCTTCTCTGAATCAACTGCTCTAATCCGAGTCTCTCACCTATGAATACGAGTCCAGTCACCCCTTCTACAAAATGACCTTCAGCTCTCTCTTTTTAAGTTTTGTCTTTTGGCTCAGCTCTTTCTTAGAGATCCTTCATCAGTGAGAGTGACGGGAGAAAATCTCGTTGTATCTCTTCCAGATCTGAAATACGCAGCACTGTCTTCTCCTGACATCAAGAGCAACGACAAACACACAGAAGCTGCCAGATCTTCTTCTTCTTCCTCCTCCTCATCTTCTCGGACTCGTCGCTCAGCCCTGGACTCGTGCAGACTTCACTCGGTGCTGCTCCAGGTCCAGGACCTGGGTCTGGGTTACGAGTCGGACGAGACGGTTCTGTTCAAGTACTGCAGCGGGACATGTCCGCGTCTCCAGTCCAACCACGACCTGGCGCTCAACAACCTGCTGCTCGGCGGGGTTCTGCCTCATCCTCCCCCTGGCAGGCACAGCGCCCCCTGCTGTCGGCCCACTCACCACGAGGACATGGCCTTTCTGGACAACTTGCACCGGTGGCACAAGGTGGAGAAGTTGTCTGCTGCAGGCTGCAGCTGTGTGGGTTAGTCGGGAGCGACTCCATGTTATTAACACTTGTAAATAAGAACTTTTCCTGTAGAAACACTTTTATTGACTTAGCCTAGACTACATGATTTTATAAAACCGCGTCAATATTGTGAAAGATTAAGAGCTGGAGCAGTTTGAACAAACTGAAATAATGTTTTTGATGCCTTGATGTTATAAAAATATACCATTTATGGTGATTTTGGATATGCCCCATGGACTCCTCCTAGTGTCCTTGAAAACAGCAATTGTTTATCCCTGAACATAAATAATTGTTAATTTCTGATAATAGATTAAAACAACGTGCTTCCAAAATCTATGAAAAAATACATGTTTCGATGTTTTGCCCATGTAACCTTTGTTAAGATTTGTATTATTGTACATGTATTGTAAGTTATTTATTTATTTCAATTGACGCTTTGACAATTTATTTATTTTCAATAAAATAAACGTGTATGCAACCGAATTGTATTTTTTGGACAATGGTGAGTATCTTTCTTTCCTCTTATTTTATTAAGAACTTTCTCTTCTCGTCAAGGGAGTCATAAACTATGAATCGGAATATAAAATACATTTTCAATACATCCCATAAGATCCAGGACACCGACTCTAATTTAACGCGGTTAAGACTCCAGAATACTGTCCAATCCGATCGTCCCGGCCTCAAGGAAATAAGGTTTGTAACTGACTTTCAGGAAATCATTTGGCTCAGTCCTTCAGATTAGATCTACTGCCCCCTAGCGGTAAATTAAAAAATGCTAACATCTGTAAATCCAGAGGTTTAGGAAAAGATTATTTTATTAACAAGGTGGCAAACATGAACAATGATGTAAAAAAAAACAAGGAGATAAATTTCTCCTCTCGCTATGTGATCATGGATTCTTCCTCCTCGTCCTCCTCCTCTATCTCGGCCACCCAGACCAGGACCCGACCCTCCATGGCTGTGAGGAGGCAGGCGTCTGTGGGGTGGAAGGCCAGTGACTGGACCACTGCCTTGCCCACTGGCAGTTTCAGCGTCAAGCATCCCTGTGAGTCACAAAATGACATGAATCACTATCTTTTCAACTGTTGATGGAGCCACATTGACGTCAAACACACCCAGTTACCACGGCGATAAAAAAAAAGGCAGCTCAAGACTTAAAAAGCGTAAAACGGTTCACTCTTATCAGGACTAGACTGGGCGGACTGACCTCCACCAGATCCCAGCAGTAGACGTGTCCGTCCTCGGAGCAGCTGAGGACGTGAGTGTCTTTGCTGGAGAGGCAACAGTCCAGCTTGTAGCCCTTCATCTTGTGTCCCGTATATCTGAGGCAAAAACGAGAAGAACAAACTTGTAAACCAGTGATTTATATATTATTTATTTCAACTATTTTTCTGTGGATTTAAAGCTGACATTAAATCGGTCCGAAATCTCTGGTTCAAGGTGACACGGTGGCCCGAAAACAAACGTGTTTAAAGTATCCCTTGTTGCCTCTGGGTCTAGGTGAACGGCCTCCCAGGCTTACCAGAAACACAAATTGATTGCCGGGTCACATTGACCCACTGAAAATAGAAGGGTTAAATAAATGGTGGATCACCTTTATATCACTTTAATAACCAGACAAGTTAAAAGTTTAAAAAAAAAATCAATTATTGTAAAGAGTAGGATGTAATCTGGATTTAACATTAAAGTAAGTAAGTAAGTAAGTAAAGGTGATTTGTAAAGAGCTAATTCTAACTCGCTCTAGAAGAAGAACTCACATTTCTCTGATCCTTAAAACTCTTCACTGGCTGCCAGTTTCTTTCAGGATCAATTTTTAAATTCTGGTTCTTACTTTCAGATCCATTCAAGGTCAGTGATCTGATCCTACCATAAACTGTTCTTCTAACTCAAACAAACATTTATCAATCACCGAATTAAATCAAAAATAAAGCAAGAAGAGTGCCATTAACGAGCCGTATGACTTACTCTCCCAACATTTCGCCGCTGCTTTTGTCCAGAAGTCGTACAGTGGAGTCCAGGCTGGAGCTCAGCGTGCACTGACCGTCCTGGCTGAAGCAAACGCAAGTGATGGGACCTTGAGAAGGAGGCAGAGGGTCAATGATGCTGAAGAATATTACAGAAAGTATTTGAATGTCCAATGCAACTGACTGTTGATGAAGTCCACCTGAAGTTGTCCCATACGCAGGTCGTATCGTCTCACTCTGCCGTCCACCGACCTGATCAGAAAACTGACATTAATCAGACAATATCCACCGTTAATCTGCGAATGTTTACAAAAAAATGATTTCCGACCCCGTGAGCAGCTCGTGCTTCATCACTTTCACGCTGCTGATGCTGTCACGGGCCTCGTCCAGAACCTGGATGGGCTCATTCTTGCGTGACCGGGTGTCCCAGCAGCGCACCGTCCCGTCGATGGATCCTGCAAGGAACACAAATGTTCAAATACCTCTTGTGTTATTTTGGTGAGAAAACCACTTTCAAAGTCCAGTACCTGATAAGATCACAGAGGCCTCCTCGTTGAACTGGACACAGTTCACTTTCTAGAAGAAGACAACAAGTTAGTTACACCTAATATGTGGGGAGGAACATCCTGAACTCACCCCCGCGTGACCTCGGAACTTCCTGTTGACCTGGCCTGAGGCAACGTCCCACAGGATCACCGTCTTGTCGGAGCTGCAGGAGCAGAGCTGGCTGTTGTCGTACGAACTGTGAGGGTGGAAATGAAAGATAAGTGGAATCAAACAAGCCGTTGGTGGCTAGCATGTTTAAATGTTAGCTCCACTGTATTGATAATAACTTCACCTGTCGGCGTCTAACACCTCATAGCCGTGACCGCTGTAGGTCTTTAAAGGAGTTCCTTTCTTGGCACTCCACAGCTTCAGAGACTTGTCACTTCCACAGGATATCAAGTACTGACCGTCAGCTGACCAAACCAGAGGAAACACACACACAAAAAAAGGATTTTTAGCATCAGAGGGTTACAAATCATGAGCAATGATTACCGTTGAAGCGGACGGCTCGGACTGCGCCTTGTTTGCATTCGATGGTCCTGAGAACCAGTTGAGGAAGCTGAGGAGCCTGGACTTTTTGTTGAGGAAATGCCATCACATGTCCTGGTGAAACAAACATAACATCAATTAATACGTCAAACCCAAAAGCCCTTAACGTCTTAAACATGCTTTACAAGATGTTTATTTGACTGAAGATACTAATTTGAAGTTTTTTTTTTTCCTATATTCTGCACAACGTCCAACCAGTTGGACACCCTGGAAAGCTTAACAGAAAATTATAACCATAGCAAATGTGAACTCGGTAAAATGGTTTTACTATGAATCTCGACTTTTTCAGAAACTTTCGATAGGAAGTTCATACATTCTCCAGAAAAGCAGCTTCAGTTATAAATTTTTAGTCTGATGACTAAGATCCAGATCAACTCTTTATGATTTAAAAACTCTAAAACACATGTTAATAGCGTTTCCTTTCTTTCAGAGAAACATCAGAATTCCTATTCAAAAAAATGCTGAACAGTTGCTTACTTGGATCTTTTAAGGCTGGACTCAATCGCGTTGCTTTAAAAGTAATAAACCGGTATTTTTGTATCGTTTATTTTGCTGAGAATGTTTATTCGCGTTGAAATCTTCCGGTTTCCGGTTTACTTCCGCCACCTTGTGTATGGGAGTGTATTACCCTTCGGTTTAAAAAAGTAGAATTTCCGAATTCAATCCGAATGATTGGAAACAGATTTTGAGAGATGATATTTCACATGGGGAATAAATACAGTTGAGATTAAATCAATGAAAACGACGACTTCCGGAACCGTCTTCATTAAAAAAAAATATACAAGTGGTATATTTGCCATTAATGGATATTTAACCATTGATCAAATTAAATTAAATATTTGGAAATAAATATTAATGGTTAACTTTAGTAATAGTAACAATTAAAAACAATTGTATTTGTCGTGATCGTTATTTTATTTTGAATTATACCGGATACTAGCTAAAACGTTTCCGGTCCACGCTTAAAGGGTCAGTCAGCTGTGTCTCATCTAAAAGGGTTTGACGTTTGTAGTCCAAGTTTACCAAATTAATTACCATTATTATGTCCACAAACAACATGTCGGATCCAAGGAGACAAAACAAAGTTTTAAGGTGAGGTTTTGTCTTTTACATTCTCCATATAGTAACGAATAAACAGCTCCAAGCATGCTAATGCTAGCATGCTACTCACCAACATTGTGTCGTGTCGTTAAAATGCTGAATGGGAAATGTTTATTTATGTCAACAGTGTAAGTCTAACAGCTTTTAAAAGATCATTCTTCATGAGAAATGTGGCCGTTGTGAGAAACCGGTGACGTGTTATTTAAGTTGGACTCATTTCTAAAGCAGATTAGGCTTAAGATAGTAGCTTGTTGTATTCTTTAAATACTACTTCTAATAAAGAGAAACTTGTTAACCAAAAAATATCCTTCAATTCATTCGCAAGCTTACAAAAGTGCAAATACTTTAGTAAGTTTTTGTTTTCCTGCGTATCTTTGACCCTCGTATATCGAAATTAAGAAATCCACAGTACATTTCCTTCCTACATCATGTTTTACAGACAGTCAGACACATTATCTTATTGTTATTATTATTAACAGATGTTTTGTCAGTGTCCCTGGAACAGGAAGAAGTTAATCAATTATCTCTGGTCGTGACTTTTTATTACCTCTGCCAAGGAGTCTCCCTCGGTTAGGAATGAATTTGAAAGGTTTTTGGAAATGTTGACGCAGTCGATCTTCCTGTCCTGTGTCATTTATTTTCTGGTTCAATGTTTCTCACTTAAGGTTGAGGGGGTCATGTTGTTTATTCACTCCATCGATCTTTTGTTTGTTGTAGGTACAAACCCCCTACGACGGAGTCGAACCCAACCCTTGAAGACCCGACCCCCGACTACATGAACCTGCTGGGCATGATCTTTAGCATGTGTGGCTTGATGCTGAAGGTAACCAACACACACTCACGCACCGTTATCCTCTGCTTAAGGGGAGAACATTGAAAATGTCACTCGCTTTCTGCTAGGCCTCAAGGGTTGGGATCATTTCTGAGGTTACTGTCAGAAGTATACGTCAATATTATCGTCTCAAACTGAGCTCAATCTCCTTCGTCCAAACAGACACCTTCCAAGTTATCTACATACTTTCCATACTGCTCGTCTAGTGAAGTGTCTACTGTCTGTGTAGCGTCCTTTATTTTCTGGTGAAAACTGGCTTAAAATAAAGACTTTTTAAATGGTTTCACAAACCATTTTTTTCTTCTGGTTGGGGATTCAAACAAGAGGGATGTTACAGATGAGCAGTATGGATGTATTTGGATGCTTTAAAGCGTGTTTTTTTTTTTTTCGTCGAGTATAAAGAAAATCAATCATACAGACATTTGCCTGTAACTCCCTGGACTGCACTGAAAATAACCCCAACCATAGTCAACATCAGTGTGAGTAGAAAATGAATCAGATAAGAAAATAAATTATAAAAAAAATGGGGCCTCATGTACTTATTTGGATTTCCTACTAAAAGCATGCGTACACTGTATGAATATGTACGGGACTAGAATCCAAGAACTTTTCCTTTCTAGATCCAATTTAACGTAGAATTAAGATCAGACGCGTTCATCCCTTTCCACTCCTCGATTTAAATATGTCAATCACAGTAAAAAAAAAAAGCAGATGAAAAGACGAATTTCAACAAGATTGACAGTTTCTATTTGTTCATTTTATACATTACCAACATAAATAGGCGCTGCAGAATGGCAGCCGTTGTGTTTTTTTTATATTTTTTATTTTGCATTATCTTGTTTCATTATTTTATTCTGTACCTGCACCACAACAAAATCCAATTTCCTTCTCAAACGCTTGCGATAATGGTTTCTGATTCCGATGGATCACACACTGACGTCGCTCCGGTGAAAAGTTTACACTTTACTTTCAAGGGTTTAACGAGAATAAAACTAAAAATTGGTAACAGTATTGCAGTTTTATTCGTTATATTATTAAAAACAAGCTTATAATTCCTTTGCATTCTTTCCTAAATGTGAGGAATGGCTGATAAAAACATGGTTATAATCAATAAATATCATCACAATTGTGACTGAGAAATATATTTACAAGTTATGTAAATAAACATCAAAATCAATGAATGTCGATCGATCGATGAATGTCAACAGGTCGACCTTCAAACCTGTCGTGTTGTTTTAATTCTTGAGAGGACTAGACATGTTAAACTAGTCTTCACAACAAATACCTTGGACTTGTGTATCCTGGTGATACCATACGTTTCACAAAACATGTGTGAAGATACGATATATTGTTATATTCTGTTTCTTTTAAAGAAACAATGCTTTTTCTGGCTTTAAAACAAAGAATTGAGCAAATACTTTCTCTATTCAAATGTGAAAGTGCTTGTAGGAACGTTCTTCTCAATATATTGACTGGAGCAACATCCAGTATCTGTCAGTGTTTAATCTTTTAACTTTAAACTTTGTTTTAAATCCAAAATGAGTCCAAAGATCAGCTTCAAAAGCTGCTGCTCTTGTGTATCCTTTCTTTTTCACTCATTGCTGCCATTTCACCGGTTTTGTTGCTACTTAATGACGGAGGAAATTGCCAATGTTGCCAACTAGTGGCCGGAGGGTTAATTGCAGCACACAAATAATAATAAAAAAAAGTTGTGAATATTTTAGCGTTAATTGTAAAATAAAACATTGAATCATTGTCTTTTATACACACGCTACTGAAATATAAACCATAAAATAACTGTGAGTTAAAATAAAAGGTTATTTCTAAGGTAAAAAAAAACATGAAAGAAGTTACAGTTGGACTTCTCTCTACTGCTCTTTAAATCCAACTTTATTGCAATGTCGACCGAGAACAAGAGAATGGAAACTGAAGGTCACGTCAGAAGCAGCCGACGGTTCGTTGTGGTCGTCAGGCAGCAGCCAATCATCTCACACCTTAAACACACACACACACACCGTCATGAATGTGTCAGTAGTGTCAGTAGATCCGTGGGTTCTGACGCGACACAAGAAGAAGAACTGGTCGTCCTAACTGAGGTCTGTGGTTCCAGCTGAAGTGGTGCGCCTGGATCGCCGTGTACTGCTCCTTCATCAGCTTCGCCAACTCCAGGAGCTCCGAAGACACCAAGCAGATGATGAGCAGCTTCATGTGAGTAGACGCTCGTCGTGTAGATGCCACCAGGTCATCTTCTGACAAGTGTCATCGTCGAGAGGTTTCTGTTGCCGGCGCGACCTCCGCGAGCGCTACGTTCCCATCAGTGTTGAAACGTACGAGCTGGTGGCGTCCGGCCAGCAGGTCTGGGATCAGGGGAGAAGCCCTTCGGTCCATCCACTAGATTGGTTTAGCCGCGAGGACCAGCTCCGCGAAGTCCACGCCGTGGTAGAAGTGTTTGGCTCAGCAGAACGCAGGAGGCCGGCGAACCTGATGCACCCGAGCGTTGGTCCAGAGCCAGCTGGAGAACATTAGTCCAACGGCTGCGACGTGACGTCTGTCTCAGAGAGACTCAGACGGTGACTCGCGGTGACTGCAGGACACCATGGTCTGGATGATGCTGTACTGAAGACAAACATCTGTAGTTTCTTCACTTTCACTGCAGGAAACATTTAATCAACTACTTATGCATCCATCCATCCATCATGTACTTATGCATCCATCCATCATGTACTTATGCATCCATCCATCCATCCATCATGTACTTATGCATCCATACATTATTCTATCGTATACTTATGCATCCATACATTATTCTATCGTATACTTATGCATCCATCCATCCATCATGTACTTATGCATCCATACATTATTCTATCGTATACTTATGCATCCATCCATCATATACTTATACATCAATCCAGCATTTTATCATCTACTTATGCATCCATCCTTTTATCATCTAATTATGCATCCATCCATCATTTTATCATATATTTATGCATCCATCCATCCATCATTTAATCATATATTTATGCATCCATCGATCCATCATTTAATCATATATTTATGCATCCATCCATCATATACTTATACATCAATCCAGCATTTTATCATCTACTTATGCACCCATCCTTTTATCATCTAATTATGCATCCATCCATCATTTTATCATATATTTATGCATCCATCCATCCATCATTTAATCATATATTTATGCATCCATCCTTTAATCATCTACTTATGCATCCATCCATCATTTTATCATATATTTATGCATCCATCCATCATTTTATCATCTACTTATGCACCCATCCTTTTATCATCTAATTATGCATCCATCCATCATTTTATCATATATTTATGCATCCATCCATCCATCATTTAATCATATATTTATGCATCCATCCTTTTATCATCTACTTATGCATCCATCCATCATTTTATCATATATTTATGCATCCATCCATCCTTTTATCATCTACTTATGCATCCATCCATCATTTTATCATATATTTATGCATCCATCCATCCATCATTTAATCATATATTTATGCATCCATCCTTTTATCATCTACTTATGCATCCATCCATCATTTTATCATATATTAATGCATCCATCCATCCTTTTATCATCTACTTATGCATCCATCATTTAATCATATACTTATGCATCCATCCATAATTTTATCATCTACTTATGCATCCATCCATCATTTTATCATATACTTATGCATCCATCCATAATTTTATCATATACTTATGCATCCATCCATCATCGATTATACATCCATCCATCCATCCTTTTATCATCTACTTATGCATCCATCATTTAATCATCTACTTATGCATCCATCCATCATCGATTATACATCCATCCATCCATCCATCTTTTTATCATCTACTTATGCATCCATCATTTAATCATCTACTTATGCATCCATCCATCATCGATTATACATCCATCCATCCATCTTTTTATCATCTACTTATGCATCCATCATTTAATCATCTACTTATGCATCCATCCATCATCGATTATACATCCATCCATCCATCCTTTTATCATCTACTTATGCATCCATCATTTGATCATATATTTATACATCCATCCATCATCGATTATACATCCAACCATCCTTTTATCATCTACTTATGCATCCATCATTTGATCATATATTTATGCATCCATCCATCCATTTATCATCTACTTATGCATCCATCCTTTAATCATCTACTTATGCATCCATCCATCTATTCTTCCTTGTTTCATCCATTAATCCGTCTTTCTAATAATAAATCCATCCATTTTTCTTTTATCAATCCATATATCTTTCCATTTATACTTCCTTTCATCTATCCATCCATCTGTCCTTCCTTTTGTCTGGTACTTCATTCCTCTATATATCCTTCCATCGATCCCTCTTTTATCCATGTATGGATCCAGGTTATTGACTTCTATATGTTGTTCACAGGTTGTCCATCTCGGCCGTGGTGATGTCGTACCTTCAGAACCCACAGCCCATGTCTCCTCCCTACTGACGGATGGATGAAGAGGCTCCTGCAGGCTAAGAAGGAAGGAAAATGAACCGACAACTCTAGCTCTGTGTTTGTTTTTGTCGCAGTGTTTCCATTTTTAATATTTGTAGATCATACAGTTGCAGGGTTTTAAGAACATTAAAGCCTTTTTTTAACCGATCACTTGATTTGTTTCATTTGAACTGTGCGTAATAAAAGATCCACGTGTTTTTCATTAACATTATGACCACCTGGTGCAGACCTTTTATTAGCCTCCAGAAATGCAGCTCTCGTATCACTACCACACATTTAGGCAAATTGATTTTGTCTAAACGGCTCCCTGTTGGGCCGAGTCCCGTTCCACTCTTTTGTCATGAGCTTTTCTTTTCGACTTCTGCCTCATTCACGGTCGAAGCCTTTCTGTCGACGACCATCTGCACGGAGGAGCTTCTTATCGCCGCCGCTCATCCGTGGACGCAGGAATCTGGACGCTGGTTGAAAGGTGATCGACGTCAGGCAGTTTTTAATCACATTTTACCGCCAAGTCCTCTTTTGTAATTAAAAAAAAGGTGAATAATAGGATCAAACTCGGCTTTTAACACTTGATGGCGACAAAGAGAAAACGATATTGCAAATGATTCTCAAGATTAAAGCGTGAATTATTTTGTACTATTTAGGTTTGTGAAAAAAGCAACATATATCATGACTAAAGAAAAAAAAAATCTTTACCTTAAATTTAACATTAGATTTGTTTGATAAACAATTTATTCCCTGCTTTTCTTTGTTGACAGGCGTGATCATGAATGATGCTCGGATCAAACACTGCTGACTCAGCTGACTCCCCCCCCCCCCCATTCCTTCCAGGCGTGTGTCCACGTGTGTGTGTGTGTGTGTGTGTGTGTGTGTGTGTGTTTAATGTTCAGCAACCTCCAAACATGTATCATACACAAGGTTGTGTGTGTACTGAATCATGGGGCTCGTCCTTAAATGAGGTTAAACTGTATTGAGCTGTTGTGTTATTCGACTCCTCTGTTTTCCTCCCCCGTTCCGTGTGTGTGTGTGTGTGTGTGCTCGTGTTGTGTTGTGTTACTACAACCTTTAATTCCCTGGAGTCATGTGTAACTGTGGGACGCCGACAACAGCACTTTGGAAAGATGCTGAGTTTTCATCACACTGACACGAGTGGAGAAGGAGGAAGATGCTCAGTGACGCATGACTGGACTCTGCTTTAAACACTCCTGCTCAAGTGTGTGTGTGTGTGTGTGTGTGTGTGTGTGAGAGTCTCACTCTTTTTCAGCTACCATGAGACGTTCACAAGCCAGAGTGAAGAGCTCAAGGCAATACATCAATCATTCTTATCACAAATGAAATTTATGAATTTATGTATTTTCTGACATTTTACATATATATTTTTTTATTTTTATCAGGTTAAAAATATATATACATTTATTTTTTTGGGGTGTGATGTTCATTATTTACAAGCCGGGTCTCAAGTACGTTTGGATCCATAGATGTATTTTATTGAAATAAATATAATGATATTTTTTGCCAGTAAAAAATATATGAACTTTCTATATTTAAGTACATATTCCAAGGTGTCGATGAGTTCAAGGACCACAGTGGGAGTGGAGAGAGAGAGAGAGAGAGAGGGGGAGAGAGAGAGGGAGAGAGAAAGAGGGATGGAAGAGAGAGAGAGAGAGAGAGAGAGAGGGAGAGAGAAAGAGGGATGGAAGAGAGAGAGAGGGAGAGAGAGGGAGAGAGAAATAGGGATGGAAGAGAGAGAGAGGGAGAGAGAAAGAGGGATGGAAGAGAGAGAGAGAGAGAGAGAGAGCAGGGGTGAGTCGGCATCAGTCCATAGTCTCTTCGGATCAAAGTGTTTCTCTCTCTCCGTCTCCTCCGCTGGTGCCTCGACCTCCCTCTGACGCGCCCGCCGGACGCTCCCTCTCGCCGGCATGTCGTCCAGGTGAACATGGAGCTTCTCTCTGCCCCGCGGCTGGTTCTGCTTCGACCCTCCAGCGGTGGTACCGGCCTCTCGTCCGCCCCCCGGCAACAGCCCAGCGGGTCGGAGACCCCGGCGAGTCCTCGACCCCAACCGGAGACCCCCCTGTGTTTGGACGGAAGTTCACCTGACGGACAGGTGAGAGTAACATCCTCTTTTTTTTATTTTAATGCAGTGTTTTTACTCTCGTCAAGTTGATTCAAAAATGTTCTCAAAATGAGTTAAAATCAGTTTTTTTTGTGTGTATTTAAACACCATTTCATTATCAATTATACACATTTAGTCATTTATAGAAGTAGTCGTTTTAACTCTCGATATTTTTAAACTTTCATTGCCAGTGTTGTAAACACAACATTGTTTTTTTGTGGTTTGAGTAAAGAATAAAAGAATAAGCATAACCAATATTAAAAAAAAACTGTTAATAGTTGATATATTTGCAGTATTGTCTTAAAATGTCAGCATCAGATTAATGTATATTTTTGCTGATTGTTTTTTTTTTTACAAACTCGTTGAAGTATCTAATGATAACAAAGTTATTTAACACAGTTTAAGGTAAGACTATATTGGAGAAAAGATGAGAGTGACTCGCAGTGAGAAAGTGGCGAGGAATCCTTGAAATATTGTTTCTCTCAGGAGAAAAAAAAAACAATAACAATATACAGTATAATATATTTAACATGTATTTGAAAAGTACTATAAGTGCACTTAAAAGGTGTTGTCTTGACTCTTTAAGCATCTATTTTATTGAATATTGTTTTGATTGTTTAAGCGCTTTGTGACCCTGGTCTAGAAAAGCGCTCTACAAATATTACTTACTTACTTACTACAGGGGTGCTCACACTTTTTCAACAGAGGAGCAACTTATACAACTTATACTTATGTTCTATACTACACAAATGCAAAACATATATTTATCCAGGAACACAGAGATTGATTTACACATGGATTATATATTGTTGACAAAGAAAAGCGGCTCATTGGTTGATTTTCTAACTAGTAGATTCGTAGTCCGTGCAGATGAACCATAGGCTGAGTCACTGAAGAGAATTCAGATATGACGGAGTGATGAGTCGTCATGATGTTTTCTTGTACCTTCTGTTTTCCGAGAGCAGCAAAAGTTGTGTTAGTTTTTGTGTTTGTGCTCGGCGGGTGATACGAGATAACACCTTCTCCTCTGCTGCTCCTCGCTCCCCTGACCTGTGTAGAGCTCAGATGATTAATTGTTGTTAGCATCCCCTGCTGTGTTCTAGGTTATACATGCTCAGGAGAATCCCAGGAGGAACCAGGAATGGAACCCCCTATGATGTTTTAAGGTCAACGAGGACCTTTCCGCTCGTCGTGTTTTTTTCGGGGAAAAACTGCGAATGCATCACAGTCGAAAAACCTCGAGATGGATTGAGTTTCCCGGAAACTCGACGTGTGTCGGCGTCCCGCGCTAGATATGTAATATGCTGATCATCTTAGCGTGGCCGCGGTGTTTCCGGAGTCGACAGAAAAGCTCGTGCAGCAATACATACAAGGAAATCAATCAATAACCTCCGTGATCCAAGTGTTCGTTCGTGGAATAAAGTTAAACAAAACATATGGAATCGTCAGGGTCGAGTATCGGCAAAAATATGACGATATATTGCGATACAGTAGGAACAAGGATATTTTTTTTAGTATTGTCGAGTACTTGACTTTCAGAAGTAACGGACCGACGTGAAACCACATAAGTTGTGGACTGCTGCCACCTAGTGACCGGAGGTGTTATTTCAACACGATAATGAACAAACGGAATAAATATTTTCATGTTCATTGTAAATTTACAGAACTATAATTAAAAGAAAAACGTTTTAGAAGCCCAAATCATAAATACATTTTTAAATTTGAATGATACATATGACAGTGCTGTTTAATATTGATACTGTATCATTAAAAGAAATATATTTTCTTACACCCCTTCAAAGCGACCGTTCCTGGACTGCTGGTGTAAATTTTCGTTTAGTGCTTCACCGTCAGTGACGTTAGCGTTGCTGCATTCCAGAGTTAGCTAACATGCTATCAAGCTCATGTAGCAACTGTAAAAGAATGTTGAATTAACAACAATAAAAAAAAACGCATGTTATTTTAGAATTTTATTTTTGCCAGCTGTACAAGAGAAAACCGACATCTTGAAACTCATCATCTGTTTCTTGATCACCAAAATTAACTTGAAGTTTTCCATACTATAGTATCAAGGATATATTTGTACTATTGTCAAGGTACTTGACTCTGGTGTTTCAGAATTAACAGACCACATGACTATTGTCGAAGTCTCTGCTACTTTCATTTGTTTTGAAACAAAAATGTTTTCAAACAACATCTTAAAAAGTGTCTGGGGTCGAGTGTATCCTCTCGTCCCCAGTTATAGCGATAATTCAATATCCCTAGCTGCGAAAGACGTAATGATTAAAAAGAAAATTGCTGTATCATTATTTTCTTACACACCTATTGTATTCATTAAGAATTGACAAGTTATTTTGCGTATAGATGGATTTAACTTTTATAAGCAGGGGTAGGAAGCGCATCTGAATGACTTTCAAAATAAAAGGAGGGATCATCGAGGAAAGCGAGGCATGAGGTGATGGTCAGATGAAGCAGTGTCATTATTTTCCACCTTTTCCACTAGATGGCGGATTCTTTAAACTGATGGCGCCACCTACTGACCTCTGAACAACATGACACTGTTTCATGAAGCTTCACCAGCACATCACTACTCTTAAGGTCAGAGTTGACCTGAAATATCCACCATCACGTGGAGGAACAAATGAAACAAAATCAAAAGACCTCCTTATTTATTTATTCTCTCTGTAATTATTTGAAGAAACGCAAACACAATGAATCTATAGAAACAAACCGTTTGAGATCCATATGGTTCCATGTCACGGAGCAGAGGGTCTGGGAGAAGAAACACAACAGACGAGCACGAGCCCGCGAGCGTCCTCCTCCCTCGGTAATAACATCTCTGTCGTTGTTGATGCATGTTTGTTATCTGTTGGAGAGACTGCTTTTATGATCCATACCTGATAAGACGACTCCAAGTCTCTCATGATACGTCAAACCTGCTTTTTTTTATCTCAGGAAATACTTAACTATGACTTTAACTCTAGCTGTTTTTGACTGTGTTTACGTGGCCCTTGTGACTTTTTATTTTTTTATTTGTATTTATTTCCGTTATTCGTTACTAGTCTCTTGAAATGACAAAATGGATTTTGTTCTAGACTTTCCTCCTCCGCTTGTTGTGAGTATTTACTGTCCCTCTAAGACTAAAGTGAAGATTTAAAGGGATAGTTCACACAAAATTTAATTTTCACTCATTTTCTACTCGCGCTTAAAACTAATGGTTGGGATTATTTTCAGATTATTCTAATCTTTATTTGAGTTATCGGTAAAAATGTATGTCCATATGCCGTATGGTACTAATTTGTACGTGTCAAGAAATACACTTAAAATTGTTCAGATGGGTTTAAATTTTAAGGTTGTTTGTAGCGGCAGAAGTTAGCTTCCGCTACAAAGAGTTAGCATGATCGGTTTTCCTTCTGTTGAGCATGTTAGCCTTTTAGCTTCTGCTACAAATAATCTTAAAATATAGAACTTTTAAATTTAATTTCGGAACTATTCTTCATGTCGCGGCTTCAATACAAGAGGGGCGTTACAGAAGAGCAGTATTGAGTTATTTGGGTGTTTTTTAATAGATGCGGAAAAGTGAGCTTGTGTTGCTACGTTAGCATTAACGTACAATTTTCTTATAACTGTAAAAAGGAACAGATTATAAGAAAATAATCCCAACCGTTAGTCGGCATGAGGGAGAGTAGAAAATGAGGGAGACTTGTATACAATTTTTTTTTTAATGTTGGGTAAAAAGTGCTTCTATAGAATTAAATGGAATACAATAAATGTTATTTTTTAACATATTTAGCTTGATTTTATTACTTGTCTTTGAACTTTCTTTGTTTTTGTTTGACGGCCCCTTACAAAGCCACTACATAAAATATTTTAAAAGTTTTAAAATCACTCTATTTGATTTAAATTCAAGTTGTTAATTTTTTTGCCTTCTCTTTAGACGCTCAACCCTTTCATCTCTTGGTCAAGGTGACTGGGAGGCCAAAAAAAACAAACGTGTTTGAGGCATCCCTTGTGTTGCTTCTGGGTCAAGGTGAACACAATGGATACCTCAAAGACATTTGGTTTTTTTGAAGGCCACTGGGTCACCTTGACCCATAGATAACACAAGGGTTAAACGTACCTGACTCGCTCTTTTGTTTCAGCGAGTTAATGTATGGAAAATGTATTGATGGTATTTTCTACAATAACTTTTTAAAACAAGTGTAATTACTGATGTCTTCTCTCTGTTCAGATTCAACCGTGAGCGAGTTGTGTGAAATGTACAGTTCCCTCCGGTGCTACAGTTCCTCTTAGCCAAAAATACATCATCCTCTTCCCTTTTCGCCTCAGGCTGAAATCCAACGTAAGTGGTCGAGTCTATCTCGAATCACACCTGCGCTGCCGCTCCAGGGGTGTCTCACCTTTAATCTCTACGCCTCATTCATCCTTTTAATTCCACCTCGTGTGTTTCTTGTCTGTCGGCTCGCTTCAGCCGAATTGACTTGAGGTGAAGCAACGACGCTGTCAGAGTCCCTCGCCGTCAAGACGGAGCAGACGATGACAAATACAAAACTCCACACTGAGAGTAAACATGCGAGAGGTCGGGTCGCACTGGAGTCCAAACGTAGTGAATAAACGCTCCTGGAATAACAAGAGAGAAGGTCGTAGACGCAGGAGGTGAAGAGATATCAGTCGAAATGACACGTCCAGTAAAAAAAAATCACCAAATAATCGTATATTTTCATATAATTATTTAGAAAAAATGTTCAAGGAGTATCGAAAACACAGGATTGAATATACTACTGCTAGTCACTGTATAATTACTTTGTTAATTTCATGTTAAGTAACCGCAGTATTACACGTTAGGTCATAATAATATTACTTGTTAAGTCGTTATAGTATTAGTCTGCAAGTCACGGTAACATTTTTCAGTGAGTCATCGTAGTATTACTCCACAAGTCATCGTAATATTAAAAATAGAAATCACCAAATAATCATATATTTTCAAATAATTATTTAGAAAAAAATGTTCAAGGGGTATCTAAAACACAGGATTGAATAATAATATACTACTGCTAGTCACTGTATAATTACGCTGTGAGTCCCTATAGTATTATTGCAAGAGTCACTTTGATATTTTTCATGCGTCACTGTAGTATTACTATGCAAGCCATTCTAATTCTAAACACCATAGAATTACTCCATGATTCACCGTAGTAACACTCGTTGAGTCACCCTAGTATTATTCATTGAGTCACCATAGTATTACTTGTTGAGTAACCATAATATTACTCGTTTAGTCACTATAGTATTACTCCACGAGTCACCATAGAATGAATCCATGATTAACCGTAGTAACACTCGTTGAGTCACCCTAGTATTATTCATTGAGTCACCCTAGTATTATTCATTGAGTCACCATAGTATTACTTGTTGAGTAGCCATAACATTACTCGTTTAGTGACTATAGTATTACTACGCAAACCAGCATAGAATTACTCCGTGATTCACCGTAGTAACACTCGTTGAGTCACCCTAGCATACTCATTGAGTCACCGTAGTATTACTCATTGAGTCACCGTAGTATTACTTGTTGAGTAGCCATAACATTACTCGTTTAGTGACTATAGTATTACTACGCAAACCAGCATAGAATTACTCCGTGATTAACCGTAGTAACACTCGTTGAGTCACCCTAGCATACTCATTGAGTCACCGTAGTATTACTCATTGAGTCACCATAGTATTATTCATTGAGTCACCATAGTATTACTTGTTGAGTAACCATAATATTACTTTTTTAGTCACTATAGTATTACTCCACGAGTCACCATAGAATTAGTCCATGATTAACCGTAGTAACACTCGTTGAGTCACCCTAGTATTACTTGTTGAGTAGCCATAACATTACTAGTTTAGTGACTATAGTATTACTACGCAAACCACCATAGAATTACTCTGTGATTCACCGTAGTAACACTCGTTGAGTCACCCTAGTATTACTCATTGAGTAACCGCAGTATTACTCATTGAGTCACCATGATATTACTCGTTTAGTCATTTTATTATTACTCGGTGATTCATCCTAGTATGACTCCGAAAGTCATCGTAATATTTAAAATCACCAAATAATCATATATTTTCAAATAATTATTTAGAAAAAATGTTCAAGGAGTATCTAAAACACAGGATTTAAATATTTATATACTAAAAGTGTCACTTTGGTATTTTTCATGAGTCACCGTAGTATTACTATGCAAGCCATTCTAATTGCGAGTCACCATATAATTACTCCGTGATTCACCGTAGTATTAATTGTTGAGTAACTGCAGAATTACTCCGTGATTCACCGTAGTAACACTCGTTGAGTCACCGTAGTATAACTCGTTGAGTAACCATAATAATACTCTTTGAGTAACCGTGGTATAACATGTTTGGTAACCGCAGTTTTATTCAGTTTAGTCGCTATAGTATTACTCCGCGAGTCACCATAGAATTACTCTGTGATTCACCTTAGTTAGATTCGTTGAGTCACCCTAGTATTACTCATTGAGTCACCCTAGTATTACTCATTGAGTCACCCTAGTATTACTCATTGAGTCGCCCTAGTATTACTCATTGAGTCACCCTAGTATTACTCATTGAGTCGCCCTAGTATTACTCATTGAGTCGCCCTAGTATTACTCATTGAGTCACCCTAGTATTACTCATTGAGTCACCCTAGTATTACTCATTGAGTCACCCTAGTATTACTCATTGAGTCACCCTAATATTACTCATTGAGTCACCCTAGTATTACTCATTGAGTCACCCTAGTATTACTCATTGAGTCACCCTAGTATTACTCATTGAGTCGCCCTAGTATTACTCATTGAGTCACCCTAGTATTACTCATTGAGTCGCCCTAGTATTACTCATTGAGTCACCCTAGTATTACTCATTGAGTCGCCCTAGTATTACTCATTGAGTCACCCTAGTATTACTCATTGAGTCGCCCTAGTATTACTCATTGAGTCACCCTAGTATTACTCATTGAGTCGCCCTAGTATTACTCATTGAGTCGCCCTAGTATTACTCATTGAGTCGCCCTAGTATTACTCATTGAGTCACCCTAGTATTACTCATTGAGTCACCCTAGTATTACTCATTGAGTCACCCTAGTATTACTCATTGAGTCGCCCTAGTATTACTCATTGAGTCACCCTAGTATTACTCATTGAGTCACCCTAGTATTACTCATTGAGTCACCCTAGTATTACTCATTGAGTCGCCCTAGTATTACTCATTGAGTCACCCTAGTATTACTCATTGAGTCACCCTAGTATTACTCATTGAGTCACCCTAGTATTACTCATTGAGTCGCCCTAGTATTACTCATTGAGTCACCCTAGTATTACTCATTGAGTCGCCCTAGTATTACTCATTGAGTCGCCCTAGTATTACTCATTGAGTCACCCTAGTATTACTCATTGAGTCGCCCTAGTATTACTCATTGAGTCGCCCTAGTATTATGCGTTGAGTCACCATAATATTACTCGTTTAGTCGCTATAGTATTACTCGGCAAGTCATCGTAATATTTAAAATCACCAAATAATCATAGATTTTAATGAATTTAGTTAGAAAAATATTCAAGGCGTATCTAAAACACAGGATTGAATATTTTTATACAAGTCAAGAATTCATGATTTTCCTTCTGCCGACACGATAAGGTCCCACACTAGCATTATTTTCTCTTCACTCGACCCGGCACATCCAGAATCAAGTCGCCTGTCAGCACCGGCGCTGCTGACTCCTCGCCGTGGTCGACTGTATTCTGGTGCATCCCTGCCGAGTGATTAGTGCAGCTTTAACGGCAGAAAATACAGAAACCTTTTACTCACCGCTTCTCCTGGACAGATTTATCCCCTCGAAGTCACGACTCCATGAACCTTTCGCTCAAACTGCATTTGTCCAGAATCAGTGCCGACGCTGTGGATTTCCCACATGGATGCGTTTTCACAACCTGCACACACATGCAAGCGTATTGTTGCAAGTCTGACAGGACGTTTCACGCACCGAAGAAGAGGAGCTGATGACTCCCACTGTGACGTGATGTGACATGTGTCAGTCAAAACATGCACTCTTTTGTCATCACTTTCTCTAGGACTCGAATCTTAAAAGTTCATATAAAACTCTACAGTTCACCTTATAGGCCTTCTGTAGTCATTCTGGTTTGACTTTCTGACCCTGATTTTTTTTTGTGGTACATAAACCTTCAAAATGTAAAATACTAAATTGATGAAGCTTCATGAAACAGTGTCATGTTGTTCAGAGGTCAGTAGGTGGCGCCATCAGTTTATAAATGATGTTTTATTAGAACAGTTGATCAAAACAAAGTAAACTAGTGCAGAGACCGCCATCTAGTGGACTCTGAGAATAATGACACTGCTTCATGAAGCTTCATCAGACCATCACTACTACTAGACACTGTATTATTACTCTGTATAGTATTACCATGCAAGTCATTCTAATTTTGCCATAAACACCATAGAATTATTCACTGTAGTATTACTCATTGAGTCACCTTAGTATTAATCAATATATAACCATAAAAATACTACATTACATGTTGAGTAAACGCAGTATTACTCGTTGAGTCACCATAATATTTCCTGTTTAGTCGCTATGGTATTACTCGGTGGGTCACTGTACAATTATTCAGTGAGTCATCATAGTAGTACTCCACAAGTAATCGTAATATTACTCCACAAGGCTCTGTAGTAGCACCTGGAAGTCACCATAATAATACTCCACAAGTAAGCGTAGTATTACTTTGTGAGTCAACGTTGTATTACTCCGCAATTCACTTTAAACTTACTACTCTGTGTGTCACTGTATTATGTATAACTGTATTACACTGTATTAGTTGAGTCATCGTAGTATTACTTCATGATTTAACTTAGAATTACTCTGCAAATAACCTTAGAATTACTCTGTGAGTCAATGTAGTATAACTCTGTGAGCCATTGTAGTATAACTCTGTGAGTCATTGTAGTATAACTCTGTGAGTCATTGTAGTATAACTCTGTGAGTCAATGTAGTATAACTCTGTGAGTCAATGTAGTATAACTCTGTGAGCCATTGTAGTATAACTCTGTGAGCCATTGTAGTATAACTCTGTGAGTCAATGTAGTATAACTCTGTGAGCCAATGTAGTATAACTCTGTGAGTCAATGTAGTATAACTCTGTGAGCCATTGGGGTATAACTCTGTGAGTCAATGTAGTATAACTCTGTGAGCCATTGGGATATAACTCTGTGAGTCAATGTAGTATAACTATGTGAGTCAATGTAGTAATACTCTGTGCGTCAATGTAGTAATACTCCGTGAGTCAATGTAGTATTACTCAGTGAGTCAATGTTGTAATACGCCGTGAGTTTATGTAGTAATACTCCATGAGTCAATGTAGTATTACTCAGTGAGTCAATGTTGTAATACTCAGTGAGTTAATGTTGTAATACTCCATGAGTCAATGTAGTATTACTCAGTGAGTCAATGTTGTAATACGCCGTGAGTTAATGTAGTAATACTCCATGAGTCAATGTAGTATTACTCAGTGAGTCAATGTTGTAATACGCCGTGAGTTAATGTAGTAATACTCCATGAGTCAATGTAGCAATGCTCCCTGATTCAATGTAGTATTACTCTGTGAGTTAATGTAGTAATACTCCATGAGTCAATGTAGTATTACTCAGTGAGTCAATGTTGTAATACGCCGTGAGTTAATGTAGTAATACTCCATGAGTCAATGTAGTATTACTCAGTGAGTCAATGTTGTAATACGCCGTGAGTTAATGTAGTAATACTCCATGAGTCAATGTAGTATTACTCAGTGAGTCAATGTAGTAATACTCTGTGCGTCAATGTAGTAATACTCCGTGAGTCAATGTAGTATTACTCAGTGAGTCAATGTTGTAATACGCCGTGAGTTAATGTAGTAATACTCCATGAGTCAATGTAGCAATGCTCCCTGATTCAATGTAGTATTACTCAGTGAGTCAATGTAGCAATACTCTGTGAGTTAATGTAGTAATACTCCATGAGTCAATGTAGTATTGCTGCGTGAATCAATGTCAATACATATTTTATTTCCTGTCTCTTACTCACACGATACACATAAATACTTGATTGACAAACATAGTTTGAAGAAACAAGACTGTCCTCATCATCCTTCAGGCGATTAGAACAGTTTGATGTTCAGCAGGAAACCATGTGATCGCATCGACCAAATATTTTCTTTCCGGGAAAACAGTGGTTTTGACGTGCGTCACTCTGGCTCGCTCGCTCTGACAAGTGACATCGTGAGTAAATGCCAGCGAGGATTTTACTTTGTCTGCGTTTCCATAGCTGTCGTTCTCCCTCAATAGTTACTCACTCGTCCACCTCCCCACTTCCTTTTATCTCGCCCGATTCTCTGACCTTTTACCGAAATCAAAATGATCTGGACTGCTGTGGGGGGGTGGGGGGGGGGGGGGTGTTTGTTACATGATGAGACGTGGTCTTGCTCAATTTCCGACTTCTAATCCAAGACATATATTTGTGACGCTCGCTGGTGCCTCTTCGTCCTTGTGTTGGTTTGAGGTGTTCGGCTCCAGCTAATAGATCTTGACTTTGCCCGAAGGCGGAGAACCTGACGTGGCCGCCGACTGAAATCCTTACCCCAGCAGAATGTCTCGCCGCTCCACCTGCGACGTGTGGCCGTAAATCTCAGAGTGTGTCTTTCTGTCTCGGCGAATTAGTCTTTGCTTCCCCATCAGGCGGAGAGTCGATGTAATGCACTCTCAGCAGATAATCAGTGGCAAAAGGTCCGCTTTTCCATTTTGTTTGCGAGTGCGACCGCGGCCGCCGAACCCGTAGACGGTATTTTGCGATGACGCATTCAAGGTTCGAACGCCAGGTTTGTGTCATTACTCTTCGCTCGCGTTCATTAGTCGTTTATGTCCTTTATCTTCCTGGTCTTTTCTCCTTCGTCTCGGGCCGTAAGTGTACTCTATTGTCCCGGTGTGTCTGTTCATGTTTGACATTCAAAGTCATTTATTAATCACTATCTGCTCGCTTTTATTCGGATACCAGCAGAAAAAAAAGTCCACTGGAAGCGTTTTGGTTACACAGTGATGAGGGAATTTGTCTCGTGAATTTCCCGTTTTATTTTGAAAAGTAACTTCCCTCTCGTTTGTGTCCCAATTGCGCACTTCTCCGAGTGCACTGCTTTACAGTACACGTTAAGATGGTGCGCGTACTTGGCCGGTGTCGCTACACACTTACAGGAAATGACTCGACAGCTTCTTCTTCTACTACTTTTTAAACTTTTTCTAAACGGAAGCTACGTCACTAAGATGGCGGCCATTGACAGTGGAAAGTGTGCATCGATACACACTCAATTTTCTGGCCATTTCAGTGCTCCAATTGAGTGCTCATTTCATTTTCGCACACTGCTCATTGGGACGCACTTGTGCACTCAAGATACTAAGTGTAAGGCTGTGTCCCAAATCGCGATTTTCTCCGACTGCACTGGTTTATAGTACACAATAAGATAGTGCACGTACTTGGCCAAAGTACACATTTTCAACAGATAGTACTTTCTCAAATTAAACACTGTCGCTACACACTTACAGGAAATGACTCGACAGCTTCTTCTTCTACTACTTTTTAACTCCGATCGCAACCAGCTATTAAATCGCCGACACCTGACAGCACTTTTCACCAATCGAAACAAGTAATTAAGTTGTGTTACTACTGTTGTTGTGTTGTTTTGTGTTGAATGCAACTCGTGTTTTTGTGACCAATCAGAGCAGAGTGGGCGTGGTTGCTTCTCTGCCAAAACAGCGCATTTTAAGTGGGCGGGGCTTAAGCGTATTTTCTAATGTAAATATCTTTATTAAATGAGAGTTTTGTGTAAAAAGAAACTGATGGGTATAATAGAGTATAGAAGAGTATAATAGAGGTCAATAGAGGTCGTAGAACAATTTAAGACACACTTAAATCAGCACATTAGGTGCCCTTTAAGAAACCAGGTAATTGCCAGGTTATTTGTGTCCAAACTTTGGGCCTGGACTGTATACATTTTCATTTCTATGCAGTTCGACGTCCTTCTGCGCGAAGAAATACAAACATGTTTCAGGGCAGCTCGGTGTGAATGTAGAAACTGGTTGACTTTCCTAAAATATAACAACCTTAAAAAAAAAAAAAAAAGGGGAAGTTCGACATCATTATCTGTACTTAATGTTCTACTGCGTGTGCGGCTCAGCTGTAAAAACTAATGATGGTCTGATGAAGCTTCATGAAACAGTGTCATGTTGTTCAGAGGTCAGTAGGTGGCGCCATCAGTTTAAAAATGATGTTTTAATAGAACAGTTGTTCAAAACAGAACAAAATAGTGCAGAGACCGCCATCTAGTGGACTCTGAAAATAATGACACTGCTTCATGAAGCTTCATCAACACATCACTACTGCTAGTCACTGTCTAATTACTCTGGGAGTCCCTTTAGTAATACTGCAAGAGTCACTTATGTATTTTTCATGAGTCACCGTAGTATTACTATGCAAGTTATTCTAATTTTGCCCTGTGAGTCACCATAGAGTTATTCCATGATTCACTGTAGTATTACCCGCTGACTCACCCTAGTATTACTCAATGTGTAACCATAATAATACTAGTTGAGTCACCGTGGTATTACATGTTGAGTAACCGCAGTATTACTCGTTGAGTCACCCTAGTATTACTCAATGTATAACCATAATAATACTCACTGTGGTATTACTGGTTTAGTCGCTATAGTATTACTCCGCGGGTCACTGTAGAATTATTCATTGAGTCATCGTAGTATTACTCCACAAGTCATTTTAGTATTACTCCACAAGTTATCGTAGTATTACTCCACAAGTCATTGTAATATTACTCCACAATTCATCGTAATATTACTCCACAAGTCATTTTAGTATTACTCCACAAGTCATCGTAGTATTACTCCACAAGTCATCGTAATATCACTCCACAAGTCATCGTAATATTACTCCACAAGTCATCGTAATATCACTCCACAAGTCATCGTAATATTACTCCACAAGTCATCGTAATATTACTCCACAAGTCATCGTAATATTACTCCACAAGTCATCGTAGTATTACTCCACAATTCATCGTAATATCACTCCACAAGTCATCGTAATATTACTCCACAAGTCATCGTAATATTACTCCACAAGTCATCGTAATATTACTCCACAAGTCATCGTAGTATTACTCCACAATTCATCGTAATATTACTCCACAAGTCATTTTAGTATTACTCCACAAGTCATCGTAGTATTACTCCACAAGTCATCGTAATATTACTCCACAAGTCATCGTAGTATTACTCCACAAGTCATCGTAGTATTACTCCCAAGTCATCGTAATATAATTCACAAGTCATCGTAATATTACTCCACAAAGAGTAAAAGAAGCTGCTACGAAAGTATTTCTTAACCGGTACTGAAGCTAAAGTACTTCTAGTTTACATCGTAAATGAAGGAAGCTTTTGTACGATGCGTCATGAAGGCGCGACTCGTAGTAGATTCTTATCACATATTTAGATTCAACAGAAAACGTCGAGGACAATTTACCACAAATTCATTTGTTTCTTTGGGCGTACGGGTCACTTTGACCCTGAGGTAATACTATTACAGTGCAATACTGAGATGATAAACGGTTTAACTTAAGGTACTTTCATTCTTCTGTCCCCCCTCCAGCTCCATGCCGTCCCCTCTCTGCCAGGAACATGGCGGCTCCGTGGTCTGGCCCGACTCTGGGGGACACCATCGGCCCCTGCGGTGTCGGCCCCCGCCCATCAGCGGCAGCAGCGTCGGCCCCAACCCCACCTACTACCACACCGTGTATAACGTCCGCGTGGACCAGTACCGAGACGTTCCCTTCGTGGGCGGGGGGACGGGGGTCCGCTCCGGCCGTGGAAACCTGTCCCTGGTGACCAGCGGCGAGGACCCCGCCGTCCCGCCGGTCCGCAGGAGGGGGGGGCTGGTGGACCACCGCGATGTCATCAAAGCCCACCAGGCCCACAAGATGCACAACACGCCGCAGGCCCGGAGGAAACAGTGGGAGTGAGTGTGTTTTTTAGTTTGTGTTTGTTCATTTGTTTGTATGAAGACGAGGCTTTCGGGAGACACTAGAACCTCCACGTGGGCTCGGGCTCCTGGGGACCTCAGAGCAGACCCGGGGGACTTTAGAATGACCCACTTGACCTGGGTCCACCTCAGGGTTTTTCCCCAAAAGAGTGGGAGAAAAGTCGGGACCTCTACGTGAAATCCACCTGATCCTTAAACCAAGAAGAAACGTGACAGGGGGGACGTCGAGGGGGGACGTCGAGGGGGGACGTCGATGGGGGACGTCGAGGGGGGACGTCGAGGGGGGACGTCGATGGGGGACGTCGAGGGGGGACGTCGAGGGGGGACGTCGAGGGGGGACGTCGATGGGGGACGTCGAGGGGGGAAATCGAGGGGGGACGTCGAGGGGGGACGTCGAGGGGGGACGTCGAGGGGGGACGTCGAGGGGGGAAATCGAGGGGGGACGTCGAGGGGGGACGTCGATGGGGGACGTCGAGGGGGGACGTCGAGGGGGGACGTCGAGGGGGGACGTCGATGGGGACGTCGAGGGGGGACGTCGAGGGGGGACGTCGAGGGGGGGACGTCGATGGGGGACGTCGAGGGGGGACGTCGATGGGGACGTCGAGGGGGGACGTCGAGGGGGGACGTCGATGGGGACGTCGAGGGGGGACGTCCAGGGGGGACGTCCAGGGGGGACGTCCAGGGGGGACGTCCAGGGGGGACGTCCAGGGGGGACATCGAGGGTGAGGACGTCGAGGTGGGGACGTCGAGTTGGGGATGTCGAGGGGGGACATCGAGGGGGGGACATTGAGGGGGGGGGGCGTCCAGGGTGGGACTTCCAGGGGGGGACGTCTAGGGACATGTCCAGGGGGGACATCGAGGGGGGGGGCGTCCAGGGGGGGACGTCCAGGGGGGACATCGAGTGGAGATTTTTACGAGACGTGAAATGTTGAGCTCACGGACGATGGATTATAGATTCTCTTCCTCCTTCTCTTAAATGACGAGGTTCGTCCTCGTCTGTAACGTCTGATGATGATCGAGAGACGCTTTCGCTTCCACTCGTGCCGTCAGTGAAAGAAAAACAGCAGCAGTTCGTCTTCAACTTTGTTTGTCGTCGTTTTAACAAATCAGCTGTTTTTCCTCCCGTCGTCTTCTCTGGAAGAATTCTAGAGACATAGTCAAGGTCAACACAGAGACACACACATGAAAACACACACATGCTCGCACAGACACACACATGAAAACACACACATGCTCGCACAGACACACACATGAAAACACACACATGCTGGCACAGACACACACATGAAAACACACACATGCTCGCACAGACACACACATGAAAACACACACATGCTCGCACAGACACACACATGAAAACACACACATGCTCGCACAGACACACACATGAAAATACACACATGCTCGCACGGACACACACATGAAAACACACACATGCTCGCACGGATACACACATGAAAACACACACATGCTCGCACAGACACACACATGAAAATACACACATGAAAACACACACATGCTCGCACGGACACACACATGAAAACACAAACATGCTCGCATGGACACACACATGAAAACACACACATGCTCGCACAGACACATACATGAAAACACACACATGCTCACACGGACACACACATGAAAACACACACATGCTCGCACAGACACACACATGAAAACACACACATACTCGCACAGACACACACATGAAAACACACACATGCTCGCACAGACACACACATGAAAACACACACATGCTCGCACGGACACACACATGAAAACACACACATGCTCGCACAGACACACACATGAAAATACACACATGCTCGCATGGACAGACACGTGAAAATACACACATGCTCGCACAGACACACACATGAAAATACACACATGCTCGCACGGACACACGCATGAAAACACAAACATGCTCGCACAGACACACACATGAAAACACACTCACGCTCGCACAGACACACACATGAAAACACACTCACGCTCGCACAGACACACACATGAAAACACAAACATGCTCGCACAGACACACACATGAAAATACACTCACGCTCGCACAGACACACACATGAAAACACACACTTGCTCGCACAGACACACACATGAAAACACACACTTGCTCGCACAGACACACACATGAAAACACACACACGCTCGCACAGACACACACATGAAAACACACACATGCTCGCACAGACACACACATGAAAACACACACGCTCGCACGGACACACACGTAAAAAAACACCCACATGCTTGAAATCAATACATTCATTTATATTTCTCAAATATTATTTGTTAGTTTCAAGAAGTCAATAGATGCAGCATTTACTTTTAACTTAATAACTAAGGTAAGGTAAGGTAAGGTACAACTTTAGACCTCAGCGACAGAAGATCCTCTCTTGAGTAAACAAGACGATTCTCTCCATGTTCAAAAGCATCCAAAAATTATACAAAAAAAAATTAATAAAAACAGAAAGTTATTGCTGCGGAGCTACTGGAGAGGCAGCCGTCCTCGTCAGCGCCTTTAATCCCAGTACTACTACTATACTGGTACTAGCAGAAGAACAAAGATGTTTTCATGAATATAATGAAGAATATTTCTCTCTATTGACTCGTGACCTTGTTGGAGGTGAACGACACTTGAACTCTGACCTGACCCTCGTTGACCTCAGCAAGAGGTCGTTGGTGTTTATAGATTTTAGGTGAAGGTCACTTTTCTGAGCATCACCTTCTTTAAAGATGTTTTTCACTGTTAAAACCTCATATGTAGGGTTTTAATCAGATTTTAATGAATCCAAGTTAAAAATTGTTTGATTATAGTTGAAAATTGTTTGATTATAGTTGAAAATTGTTGATTATAGATGAAAATTGTTTGATTATAGTTGAAAATTGTTTGATTATAGTTGAAAATTGCTTGATTACAGTTGAAAATTGTTTGATTACAGTTGAAAATTATAGTTGAAAATTGTTTGATTATAGTTGAAAATTGTTTGATTATAGTTGAAAATTGTTTGATTACAGTTGAAAATTGTTTGATTATAGTTGAAAATTGTTTGATTACAGTTGAAAATTGTTTGATTATAGTTGAAAATTATAGTTGAAAATTGTTTGATTATAGTTGAAAATTGTTTGATTACAGTTGAAAATTATAGTTGAAAATTGTTTGATTATAGTTGAAAATTGCTTGATTACAGTTGAAAATTGTTTGATTACAGTTGAAAATTATAGTTGAAAATTGTTTGATTATAGTTGAAAATTGTTTGATTATAGTTGAAAATTGTTTGATTACAGTTGAAAATTGTTTGATTATAGTTGAAAATTGCTTGATTACAGTTGAAAATTGTTTGATTACAGTTGAAAATTATAGTTGAAAATTGTTTGATTATAGTTGAAAATTGTTTGATTATAGTTGAAAATTGTTTGATTACAGTTGAAAATTGTTTGATTACAGTTGAAAATTGTTTGATTATAGTTGAAAATTGCTTGATTACAGTTGAAAATTGTTTGATTACAGTTGAAAATTGTTTGATTATAGTTGAAAATTGTTTGATTATAGTTGAAAATTGTTTGATTACAGTTGAAAATTGTTTGATTATAGTTGAAAATTGTTTGATTATAGTTGAAAATTGTTTGATTACAGTTGAAAATTGTTTGATTATAGTTGAAAATTGTTTGATTATAGTTGAAAATTGTTTGATTACAGTTGAAAATTGTTTGATTACAGTTTAAAATTGTTTGATTATAGTTGAAAATTGTTTGATTATAGTTGAAAATTGTTTGATTACAGTTGAAAATTGTTTGATTACAGTTGAAAATTGTTTGATTACAGTTTAAAATTGTTTGATTATAGTTGAAAATTGTTGATTATAGATGAAAATTGTTTGATTATAGTTGAAAATTGTTGATTATAGTTGAAAATTGTTTGATTACAGTTGAAAATTGTTTGATTATAGTTGAAAAATTCTACAATTTTACTTTTACAACTTTATGAACATAAAAGGTACAGATATAATGTAAACTGATTCAAAGTAAGAGATGAGATTGAACTACATTGAAATTGAAAGTATATAAATACTCAAACATGAATCATCTTTACTCTAGAATATATTATTCACCACTGAAACACTACATTGAAGAATACGTACATGAAGTTTTATGAGTTGATTCTTGTACCTTTGAAGTGGATCTTCTACGAGAACCTCAGTGTTTACCTTCACGATCACGATCATCCTCCTCATTAGCAGTGTCCTCACAGCTGCTGGTCTCAGTCACACACACCCTTGAACACTGAAGCACACCAGTGTGCGTCTCCCAGCAGTTGTCGGCACCAATAACACAACCTTTGAATGGGATTTGTACTCATTTTGAAGAGTCATTGTAGGCACCACAGCTGAGGTGTGTGTATGACTGTGTATGACTGTTTGTGTTTGTGTGTGTGTTTGTGTTTGTTTTTGTGTGAGTGTGCGTATGTGTGTGTTTGTGTGGTTGCATTTATATTTACTATGTGTCATATATAGATATTTAGTGCTGGTCTGATGAAGGTTCATGAAGCAGTGTCTTTATTGTCCACTAGATGGCGTCTCTGCACTAATTTCCCTTTTTTTGAACAAATATATATTATGTGCAAAAAAATTGAATAAAAAAAAAGAAAATCAAATTATAATCAACTAAGTAAGTTTTGTCAAAATAAGGTGAAAAAAACGATGCTTAAAAAATGTAAATAAAAACAAATATAATTCTACTAATAAAAGTAATGGACACCATATGTTATTATTTTATTTATTGTGATGTTGTTATGAAGCTTCATGAAGCAGTGTCATTACTTTCAGAGTCCACTAGATGGCGGTCTCTGCACTATTTTCCTTTGTTTTGAACAACTGTTCTAATGAAACATCACTTTTAAACTGATGGCGCCACCTACTGACCTCTGAACAACATGACACTGATTCATGAAGCTTCATCACTACAAATGACAAAAGCCAAAAGGTCAGATATAAATAGTTTTCTGTTTCATAATTAGAATTTTTGAATTAACAAAATAAATATTTACAAACGAGTTGAGAAAAAAAAAGTGTTAGTAAAATTTGGAAGAAATAAAAAAGCAAAAAAAACCTGAAAAAGAGAAATGTATTTGAGGAAAGTAAAATAAAGTACATGTATAAATAAAAGAGTAGGAACGGTTTGTTTTTGTATAGTATCTCAATAGTAATGAGATAACTGACCTTTTAAAAGTTTAATTAAAAATGAAAATTGTAGTTTTTATTCACTTATATTCAATATATATATATATATATACATTCAAAGCAAAAATAACTATTTAATAAAAAGAAAAAAATCAAATTATGATCAACTAAGTAAGTTTTGTCAAAGTACGAGTAAAAATAACGATTAAAGTATATTTTAAAATAACTAAAAAATAAAATTCTACTAATAACGGTAATAAACACATATATGTTTTAATGTAATTATCATTATATTTAATTTAAGACGGTTGAGCCTTTGATTCATTTTCAATATGACGTTTAACATCTGTCGTTAAAATACATGAATTATGAATTCTACTACTTGAATATTTTAATAAATAAACTTTGGATATTAAGAAATAAATAGTATTTGTCAGTTCAGTTATAAGTATCAGACACAGTTTTACTGTGTTTGTGATTGAGCTGGTTTTCAACTTACGACCTTAGTTTCAGGGAAACATCTGTGTTCACGGCATCAGCTGCAGAGTTCAGTGAATCATTCTTTCTCTCCCTCTCTCCTGTCACTATCATCCCTCCATCTCCTGTCACTATCATCCATCTCTCCTGTCACTATCATCCCTCCATCTCCTGCCTCACCTTGTCATCCCTCCATCTCCTGCATCAGCTCCTCATCCCTCCATCTCCTGCCTCACCTTCTCATCCCTCCATCTCCTGCCTCACCTTCTCATCCCTCCATCTCCTGCCTCACCTTCTCATCCCTCCATCTCCCGCCTCACCTTCTCATCCCTCCATCTCCTGCCTCACCTTGTCATCCCTCCATCTCCTGCATCAGCTCCTCATCCCTCCATCTCCTGCCTCTCCTCCTCATCCCTCCATCTCCTGCCTCTCCTCCTCATCCCTCCATCTCCTGCCTCACCTTCTCATCCCTTCATCTCCTGCCTCACCTGCTCATCCCTTCATCTCCTGCCTCACCTTTTCATCCCTCCATCTTTTACCTCACCTTCTCATCCCTCCATCTACATTTCAAATGTAACACATACTCGCCATGTAGTTTAACAGTTACGCGTCATTATGACCACCAGAGGGCAGCATGTCCTGCTGGTCTGTCCTGGTGGTCAGTTTTTTATAATCGCGTGGTGCTGCCCTCTAGTGTTGCAATGAGGTGTCGCAGGAAAAGAAAAATATTCGTCTGATTTTTGCACTAAATTTGTTGACCTCTGCATATTGTTTTTCTGTTCAGAACAATAATGTCGAGGATTCAGCAAAGGTCAAAACAAATGTTCCTTCACTTATATTCTAATATTCTCCATTTTTCCACGTAATAATATTTAAAATTTCACATTTTGTGCATCTTGTTATTAGTTTATTGTATTATGATTATATTCATTAATAGATTTGTTTTGAAACGATGGGCTCGAAAATGAAGTTGTTAAAGGAACTATTAAAAAAAACACCTACCATCTAATTACATACATGCAGTACTTGATTTAACCGCTGGGCGGCAGCAGAGTCAGCATCCGTAGCTGCGAACTTTACACCAGATTTCACTTTTTTTCCACGATCGTTTTTTTCTTCACTTGTTTTATTTTTAACTATTTTTATTTTTAATGAAACCCTTAAAGGGGGGGGGGGGGCAGTTAGCTCCTTACTATTGCGATACTATGCAAAAACAAACCGTTTTTACTATTTTATTTATATATGTACTTTATTTTACTTTCCTCAAATGCATTTCTCTTTATCACGTTTTTTTGCTTTTTTATTTCTTCCAAATTTTACCAATATTTCTTTTTTTTTTCTCCACAATTTATTTTGTTTTGTTAAATATTTATTTTGTTGATTAAAAAGGTGTAATTATGAAACAGAAGACTTTTTATATCAGGTGTAAACAATGACTTATTGGCTTTTGTCATTCAATCGACGGCGAATAAAATAACTTTATTGAATGATCTGAAACGATTTTCTTAGAGTAAAAAAAGTCTTTTTACTTCCGTTTTGAACGTAGTCTGGTGGTAAAATAAAAAAAAGGTCTTTATAATTGTCATATTTAGTCAGTAATATGGATGTTCACTCCTGGTATGAGACACTCAGGAAGAACATCCTTGTCTTGTTATCACTATCATCGTTGCTAAACTCCTGAGGTTCTGAAAACCACTGATTTGTCTCATTTTAATGAGCTCGGAGCGAACATGTTGATCGCTGAGGAGTGACCGGCGAGAGAAGCTCGAGGAACGACTTGAGACGAGGCGTCACTGAAGACAAACTAAATTGTCTCTCAGTCACTGGAGTGTTGAGGGTCAACGGAACCGAACAGTTCCATCCATCGAGTCTTGATTCCTGTGGATCATGTGAGTACAAATGGAAAAGGAAACATGGAAAATGCCTTAAAGCTCTGTTTTTTTTGTCAGTACAATGTCACGGCTGTTGATTAAACTTTTATGAGCTTTTTATTTGTATTTTTTATCAGTATTTTTTGTCATTTTCCTCAGTGGTCACATTTTATAGGGAGTGAAAAATATAATGTATCTAATGAATAAATAAATAAAATATAATCAGCAGGCTTTTCCTTGAATTTCTCGAACTCCTGTGTTGTTCTCAGTATTATCTCGATCTTTAAAGTATATACTTTTTTGAATATTGTTTTGATTGTCTAAGCGCTTTGTGACCCTGGTCTCGAAAAGCGCTATATAAATAAATATTACTTACTTACTTACTTACTTACTTAACAATGAATTTTAAAAAAAAGTATTAAATTATAGCTAGAAGCTTTAATTCAATCTGAGTTTTTTTGTTTGTTTTTATGTTAATTTAAGTGTGTCTTAAATAGATGTTGGACTCAATTGTGTCATCAGTGTCTGTTTGTACAAAACTCTCTTTTCATTGAAATATTGAGATTAGAAAATAATCTTAATCCCCGCCCACTGAAAACACTTTGTTTTTCTGGAGATTAAATCTTGTTTACCATAACCACACCCACTCTGCTGTGATTGGTCAACTATGCAGGTTGGTCACCATGAGTCGTCAATCTCAATAGTCTGCAACTCCAAGTGACTCGTTGTATAAACAAAGCGGGCGTGATCACAACTGGCTGGAGGAGGAGTGAAGCCATTATTACGCCGTGATGGCTCTCGTAACCTCTCGTTCGCCCAGATTTCAGACAAGGGAGGAGAACTTTATAAAGTAATATGTTGAAAACGTGGTCATGATGAGAGACTTACTGCATCTTGGAGAGGAAGAAGTGAGTCAGTAGAGCTGGAGTTTCATATTAGTTGCTCTTTAAAATTTTTAAACAGGAAATAAATGCTCACAAACCCCCAAAACGGGGTGAAAAAGAGAGTATTAAAGTGAATTATTAATGACTCGTTCAAATAAATACTAAATAAAATAGTTTGTTTCCAGACGATCTATTTGACGAGTTTTCCTTTGACTGTATGAATGTGCTTTTATTTTATTTTTTTATTTGAAATGACTTGATGTGTTTTTAGTTGAATAAATCAACCAATTATACATTTTCATTTACATTCGACTCTGTTAAAAGTTTCTCTCTGGGTGTGAAACCAAAAAAAAATCATCGTCTTAAGCGTCAACTGCAGAGGCGGTTCAGGGGGTTCAGTGGGGCGAGGTGGGGTTCAGTGGGGCGAGGTGGGGTTCAGGGGGGCGAGGTGGGGTTCAGTGGGGCGAGGTGGGGTTCAGTGGGGCGAGGTGGGGTTCAGGGGGGCGAGGTGGGGTTCAGTGGGGCGAGGTGGGGTTCAGGGGGGCGAGGTGGGGTTCAGGGGGGCGAGGTGGGGTTCAGGGGGGCGAGGTGGGGTTCAGGGGGGCGAGGTGGGGTTCAGTGGGGCGAGGTGGGGTTCAGTGGGGCGAGGTGGGGTTCAGTGGGGCGAGGTGGGGTTCAGTTGGGCAAGGTGGGGTTCAGTGGGGCAAGGTGGGGTTCAGTGGGGCGAGGTGGGGTTCAGGGGGGCGAGGTGGGGTTCAGGGGGGCGAGGTGGGGTTGGGGGGTGTTTTGTGGCGTCAGCCGAGCGTGCCTCGCTCGCTCATTCCTCAGCACCGTCAGCCTATCAATTAGCTAATGGTCCCAGTCACAGCGAACTCCCGGTAATGACACAGCCCTTTTCTCCGCCTGGATGGAGGCCGTGGTGCGTTCAGGGTCCGGCGGCACAACCCGTAAAAAAAAGTTTAAAAAAAAAGGTGCTTTTCTTGCATCTTTTCTGTCCGTCACAACCATACACACAGGACTGTACGTCTGGCCTCTGGTCGCGTCTCTAGTTGGTCATCACTGTGAACAAGAGGTCAGGGTCACACAAGAGGTCAGGGTCACACAAGAGGTCAGGGTCACACAAGAGGTCGCGGCGAGTGTTTCTTTGAGTCTGTGAAGCGTCTGCGTCAGTGTTTTCTTCTTCGCTGCCAGAAAAACATCTTCCAGCTCCTGGTCATTCACTAAATGACGGAGCTTTTATTCTGAAGGTGATTCATGACGACTTGCGTCAGCGGCTTCTGGTAGATGACGTTGTCGTCATTCTTTTCTTTTTTTTCTTCCAAATATTTTTAATTCCCAGTCTCTCTCTCTCTCTTTCCTCAGCTGTCACTCAGGGTCGCATCCTCGGATGTGATTGGCCGACAGCCAGACACTCCCATTGATGGTCGCTTTCGTTTCCCAGCCTCAGCGTTTTCTTTTTCTTAATGAAGTCTTTACACACTGTGTGTTTATAGATACACAACTTTAAACTCAGATAACACAACATTTGCTTCACGTAGTCACACCATCAAATATATCAGTGCCATCAGAATATTGAATTATTCAATTTAACATGAAATTGTATTGTTTATAAGCATTTATTTTTCTTTAATTTGTTTTTATAATTGAATTTTTAATTATATAAAAAGGTTGATTTATTTTTGTTTTTGAATTATTGAATGAAAAAAACCCTGAATATTATCCAAAAGAATGTTTCCTTTTAAACATCGAGTCTAATTCCAGTAATAATAATAATTATAACAATAATAATAATAAAAATAAAAGATTCTTTTCTTTTGCAGAATTTTAAATCCATTGTTGTTAGATGGTAATACCAACATTTTATTTTGGATTTAAAAACATATAAATACATGCAAAAAAAATGTAATTTATAAAATTTGTTATTGAATTATTGGAATTAAAATATGAAAATTTGTGGAATAAAGTGAGTAAGAAATAATTATGTGTAAAGCGCTTTAACAATCAAATACAATACACAGTTAAATTACATACAGATTTAAAAACTCTAAAATGAGGAGTCAGTAGATCATCAAACACAGATGTTTCTTGAAGGAGTCAGTAGATCATCAAACACAGATGTTTCTTGAAGGAGTCAGTAGATCATCAAACACAGATGTTTCTTGAAGGAGTCAGTAGATCATCAAACACAGATGTTTCTTGAAGGAGTCAGTAGATCATCAAACACAGATGTTTCTTGAAGGAGTCAGTAGATCATCAAACACAGAGATGTTTCTTGAAGGAGTCAGTAGATCATCAAACACAGATGTTTCTTGAAGGAGTCAGTAGATCATCAAACACAGATGTTTCTTGAAGGAGTCAGTAGATCATCAAACACAGATGTTTCTTGAAGGAGTCAGTAGATCATCAAACACAGATGTTTCTTGAAGGAGTCAGTAGATCATCAAACACAGATGTTTCTTGAAGGAGTCAGTAGATCATCAAACACAGATGTTTCTTGAAGGAGTCAGTAGATCATCAAACACAGATGTTTCTTGAAGGAGTCAGTAGATCATCAAACACAGATGTTTCTTGAAGGAGTCAGTAGATCATCAAACACAGAGATGGTTCCAAAGCTTAGGAGCAACAGTCTGGAAGGATTTCTCTCCTCTGGTCCTGAAGTTCAGGAACCATCAGTAGATTCTGATCCACAGACCTCCGAGCCCGAGCTGGGGCGTAAGGCTGGATCAGATCACTGATGGAAGGTCTGACCATGAATAGATCTGAAAGTAAGAACCAGAATTTTAAAATGATCCTGAAAGAAACTGGCAGCCAGTGAAGAGTTTGAAGGAGAAATGTGAGTTCTTCTACTAGAGCGGCTCAGAATTCTCGCTGCAGAGTTTTGTATGAACTGCAGTCGAGACACATCCTTCTTGTTTAGACACCAAAATAAATAAAGTGGTTTGACATCATTTTCCAAAGTTTAGAGATTTTCCTCACTTAAAGGAAACAGTTTTTTGGTCAGTTTTTGCAGTGAAAAGAGAAGTGAGTGATTGAAAGTGAGCGATAAGAAGGACTAGGAAGGTGATAGAAAGGCAAGAACAACTAGTATGTGAGGCACAAGTAAACTAAATGGTTGAAACTGTTTTACTAAATCACAAGCAATAAAAATAAAAGTCAATAAAAAACTCCAAAGTATATTTAACAGCGTGTTTTTTGTACAAAAATACTTTTCACTAACAAGCTGCTTGAATCCAACGAGTCCAGCGCGAGACCCCGGGTGGGTTTCATCCGTGACCAGACATATGGTCTCGTTGTGCTCGACTCGTTCCTTCGCTAAACCACACCAGTGGCAGATCGCCCTCCACGGCGCGACGCTGTAGAAGAAGGTCGAAGGTCAAACGTAGGGAGATCGAAACCGTGTGTCCTTCGAGTAGAAACTACTTCAGAACCTTTTCCACGATAATTTAGTAACGGATATTTTCCAAAAACAAGTAGAAGCTACTAAAACTCCTCAGCAATTGACTTTTTCTTTTTTTTTAACCAGCTAAATCTGTGCCACTTTTTTACATCTTCTAGAAAAAAACAGTTTTTAATTGTTTCAAAAACATCCTCAGTTTGATACGAGAAATTATAAAAAAGTTTTATTCATTTCATTATTTAAATAAATACATCGTTGTCACAGATTATTGTAGGATAATGATTGATATAGTTTAATCCTTTCTTATCTTTACAGATGTGATTACATTTTAATAAGTGAAAACAATGTGCTACAAATGAACTGCAGTTCATCCAATGTCCACTTGAGGGCTGGTTGCAAAAAGCCAAAGCACTGAAAGACATTAAATCCGTGTTTACAGTATTTTAGGTTCAAAACGCATCTTGTTTCACCATCAGTACTCAGTGTAGGGTCGGGGTGAAAATATTTGATATAACGCAATGTTTTTATTCCCCATACTTTATCGATATCGAAAAAAATAAATGAATAAATAATGTTTACCTTTTTAAATTACATTTTATTTATAAGTTATTTTATAGTTTATATTTCAATAGTGTGTGTATAAAAGACAATCATTCCATGTTTTATTTTGCAATTAACTCTCAACTGTTTCCGTTTTTCTAGTTGGCGATATTTGTTCATTTCCTCCGAGTCAAAGTAACAACGAAACTGGTGAAATTTTGCCTTTAAAACAAAGTTTAAAGATAAAATTATGTAACACTGATACTGGATATTACTTTTTCGTTTGGTTGTTTACAATGTTAATGCACTTTATTGTTAATATAAGTTTACATTTGTGTTAATATTTTTGAGAAGCACTTTCCTTCAAACAGTTTCACATTAAATTAGAGAAAGTATTTGCTAAATTTTTTATTGTAAAAGCCAGAAAAAGTGAAACTATATAATATTCTCATGTAACGTGATACGTATCGTATCCCCAGATGTTTGTCAATACACAACCCTAATCTAAGTGGTTGATTTTTTTACCCCCCGAAATTTTCCTTCGGATTATATTCCCAAGTATTCCTCTTCCTGAATGACCATAATAAGCAGTTTGATCGATTTGACTGACAAATGGTGCCGTGGCCTCGACTATAAAGCCGTGGTTTCATCGACCAATCATGACGCGGCCTCTCCAAACTCCGCCTCCGAATTTAACTGTATTTTCAAGACCCCTTAAAAGTATTTTTGGGTCAAGACCAGGGATGTATCGCACAAATCCCATCGGGGGCCAAAATCATAAACGCAGACTATCATATTATGAATTTGTCGGATGTGCATTTTTTTGCGATTAATTTGCGCAGATGACAGCGTCCATCGATAACACGCATGCTTCCTCCGCTGGTTTTCTTATTTCATCCTCCCCCTGTTTTTTCTTTAATTCCGTCCATCCTTTAGTGCTGATTCTCCGACCAGAATGCTTAGTCCACACATCAAGGCCGGGTCCATTAGCTGAAACCAGCTCACTCCTCCCTTTTCTCCCCTTCTGTGTTTCTGCTTCCACTCCCATTAAACAACCAATCAATTAATACGCTATAAGTTGGACGCGGCCAGAAACAGAGCAATCTGCTAATTAGCTCGGACGCTACGTCAGCTTCAGCCAGAGAAAGTGCAGCTTCTGTGATTCTTCGCTGAACGTTCCAGCTTCGCAACAAATCCTGCTTCTGTCGGAGCTCCTGACTCGCTGCTGTGCTAACTAGCTACGTAGCTACTGTAGTTTTCTATCAGAAAATACTTTTTTTTTTCCCTGGAACTATGGTCTCAACCTCTTAAAGATCATACGTGGATCGATTAAACAATGAAAAACATTATTTTGATGAAAAAGAATGATCACATAAAGTGTAAGGACAGTAAAACACAAGTAATATCAGAAACTAAAAATACAACGTGAACAAATAAAAGGGCAAAAACATTGACGGTTAAAAAAACTACAACAAAATGAACTACATATTAAAACAGTAATTATAATTCATGTTCTTCTCTCTGCTTATTGACATAAAGGTTACTAACATGAACAGTTTGAGATGATTCTCCAAATTTAACATGAATGAAAAAACAAACAAACATTTAAAATCTTGTTGATCAGAACTAAACTGTTTAATCACAGTTGATAATTTTCTTATCACAGTTGATAGTTTTTTTT